>NW_024730668.1:11167568-11205255 GCF_018991925.1 Homarus americanus | reverse complement strand
CTCGACCATGGGACTTTGTTATACCGACCAGGGACTTTGTTATACTCGATCAGGGGACTTGTTATACTCGATCAAGGGGACTTTGTTATCTTCGCTATAGTGAATTTGTTATACTCGATCAGAATTTTATACTCGACATAGGACTTGTTGCTCTCGATCAAAGGGGAGCTTTGTTTATACTCCCGATGAGGGACTTTGATATGCTCCATCAAGGGGCTGTTATACTCGAGCAGGGACGCTGTTATACTCGACCCCAAGGGACCTTTGTTATATCGATCCAGGGACTTTTGTTATACCGATCAGGACTTTACTATACTTTTCGACCATGGGACTTGTTATACTTGACAGGGGACTGTTATACTCGATCAGGGGACTTTGTTATACTCGATCGAGGACTGTTATACTCGAAGGGTGAATTTGTTATACTCGATCAGGGACTTTTATACTCGACATGGGGACTTTATTATAGTCGATCAAGACTTTTAATCTCGATCAGAAGACTTTGTTATGCTCATCAAGAGACTTTGTTATACTCGATGAGGGCCTTTGTTATACTCGACCAGGGGACTTTATTTATACTCGACCAGGGTGCTGTTATACTCGATCAGGGACTTTGTTATACTCGATCGCGGACTTGTTATTACCTGGAAATGAGGGACTTTGTTATACTCGATCAAGGAGACTTGTTGTACTCAGCCAGCGGACTTTGTTGGCACTGTATCCGGAGAAATTTGTCGCAATCGATTAGAGAACTGTTTTGTCGATGAGGGGACTTTGTAATTTTCGATGAGGGGGCTTTGTTATACTCGATGAGGGGGCTTTGTTATACTCGATCAGGGAACTCTGTTACACTCGATCAGGAGGCTTTATTATACTCGACCAGGGGCCTTTTTTATGTTCGATCATGTGACTTTGTTATACTCGAAAAAGGGACTTTGTTATACTCGACCAGAGGACTTTGTTATACTCGACCAGGGGACATTGTTATACTCGATCAGGGGACATTGTTATACTCGAACAGGGGACTTTGTTATACTCGATATGGTGAATTTGTTATAGTCGACCAGGGGACTTTTTTATACTCGATCAGGGGACTTTGTAAAACTCCATCAGGGGCCTTTGTTATACTCGATGAGGGGCCTTTGTTATACTCGATCAGGGAACTTTGTTAAACTCGACCAGCCGACTTTGTTATACTCGACCAGGGTACTTTGTTATACTCGATCAGGAGACTTTGTTATACTCGATGAGGGGACTTTGTTATACACGATCAGGGGGCTTTGTTATTCTCGATCAGGGAACTTTGTTACACTCGATCAGGAGGCTTTATTATACTCGACCAGGGGCCTTTGTTATGTTCAATCAGGTGACTTTTTCATACTCGACCAAGGGACTTTGTTCTCCTCGATCAGGAGACTTTGTTATACTCGATCAGGGGCCTTTGTTATACTCGATCAAGGGCCTTTGTTAGACTCGATCAAGGGACTTTGTTATACTCGACCAGGGGACTTTGTTATACTCGACCAGGGGTCTTTGTATTGCTCGATCAGGGGAGTTTGTTATACTCGATGAGGGAGCTTTGCTATACTCGATTAGAGGACTTTGTTATACTCCACCAGGGGACTTTTTTATACTCGACCAGGGGACTTTGTAATACTTATTCAGGGGACTTTGTTTTACTCAATCAGGGGACTTTGTTATACTCGACCAGGGGACTTTGTTATACTCGACCAGGGGACTTTGTTAAACTCGATCAGAGGACTTTGTTATACTCGACCAATGGACTTTGTTATACTCGATCAGGAGACTTTGTTATAATCGATTAGGGGGCTTTGTTATACTCGGTCAGGGGACTTTGTAATATTCGATGAGGGGGCTTTGTTATACTCGATCAGGGGGCTTTGTTATACTCGATCAGGGAACTTTGTTACACTCGATGACGAGGCTTTATTATACTCGACCAGTGGCCTTTGTTATGTTCGATCAGGTGACTTTGTTATACTCGACCAAGGGACTATGTTATACTCGACCAGGGGACTTTGTTATACCCGATTAGTGGACTTTGTTATACTCGACCACTGGACTTTGTTATACTCGATCAAGAGACTTTGTTATACTCGATGAGGGGCCTTTGTTAGACTTGATGAGGGGCCTTTCTTATACTCGATCAGGTGGCTTTGTTATACTCGATCAGGGGACTTTGTCATACTCGATCAGGTAGCTTTGTTATACTCGATCAGGGGACCTTGTTATACTCGACCAGGGACCTTTGTTATACTCGATCAGGGGACCTTGTTAAACTCGACCAGGGGACTTTGCTATACTCGATTAGTGGACTTTGTTATATTCGATCAGGGGACTTTCTTATACTCGATCTGGGCATTTTGTTATACTCAATGTGGGGACATTGTTATACTCGATCAGGGGACTTTGTTATACTCGACCAGGGGACTTTGTTATACTCGATCAGGGGACTTTGTTATACTCGATCAGGGGACTTTGTTATACTCGAGGAGGAGGCGTTGTTATACTCGATGAGGGGACTTTGTAATATTCGATGAGGGGGCTTTGTTATACTCGATGAGGGGGCTTTGTTATACTCGATCAGGGAACTCTGTTACACTCGATCAGGAGGCTTTATTATACTCGACCAGAGGCCTTTTTTATGTTCGATCATGTGACTTTGTTATACTCGAAAAAGGGACTTTGTTATACTCGATCAGGGGACTTTGTTATACGCGATCAGGGGCCTTTGTTATACTCGATGAAGGGCCTTTGTTATACAAGATCAGGGGACTTTGTTATACTCGATCAGGGGCCTTTGTTAGACTCGTTCAGGGGACTTTGTTATACTTCATCAGGGGCCTTTGTTAGTGTTGATTAGGTGCCTTTGTTATACTCGATGAGTGGGCTTTGTTAAACTCGATCAGGGGACTTTGCTATACTCGATGAGGGGCCTTTGATATACTCGATGAGGGGACTTTGCTATACTCGACCAGGCGACTTTGTTATATTCGGTTAAGGGTCTTTGTTATACTCGTTCAGGGGCTTTATTATACTCGACCAGAGGACTTTGTTATACTCGATTAGGAGCCTTTGTTATACTCGAGCAGGGGCCTTTGTTATACTCGACTAGGGGCCTTTGTTATACTCGATCAGGGGACTTTGTTATACTCGATCAGGGGACTTTGCTATACTCGACCATGGGACTTTGTTATACTCGACCAGGTGACTTTGTTATACTCGATCAGGGGACTTTGTTATACTCGATCAGGAGACTTTGTTATACTCGATATGGTGAATTTGTTATACTCGATCAGGGGACTTTTTTATACTCGACATGGGGACTTTGTTATACTCGAACAAGGGGCTTTGTTATACTCGATCAGGGGACTTTGCTATACTCCATCAGGGGCTTTGTTATACTCGATCAGGGGACTTTGCTATACTCCATCAGGAGCCTTTGTTATACTCGATGAGGGGCCTTTGTTATACTCCACCAGGGGACTTTGTTATACTTGTTCAGGGGACCCTGTTTTACTCGATCAGGGGCCTTTGTTAAACTCGACCCGGGGCCTTTGTTATACTCGATGAGGGGCCTTTGTTATACTCGATCAGGGGACTTTGTTATACTCGACCTGGGTACTTTGTTATACTCGATGAGGGAGCTTTGCTATACTCGATTAGAGGACTTTGTTATACTCCACTAGGGGACTTTGTAATTATCGTTCAGGGGACTTTTTTATACTCGACCAAAGGACTTTGTTATACTTGTTCAGGGGACTTTGTTTTACTCGAGCAGGGGCCTTTGTTATACTCGATGAGGGGCCATTGTTATACTCGATCAGGGGACTTTGTTTTACTCGATCAGGGACCTTTGTTATACTCGACCAGGGGACTTTGATATACTCGATCAGGGGACTTTGTAATATTCGATGAGGGGGCTTTGTTATACTCGATCAGGGGGGCTTTGTTATACTCGATCAGGGAACTTTGTTACACTCGATGAGGAGGCTTTATTATACTCGACCAGGGGCCTTTGTTATGTTCGATCAGGTGACTTTCTTATACTCGACAAGGGACTTTGTTATACTCGACCAGGGGACTTTGTTATACCCGATTAGTGGACTTTGTTATACTCGACCACTGGACTTTGTTATACTCGATCAAGATACTTTGTTATACTCGATTAGGGGCATTTGTTAGACTTGATGAGGGGCCTTTGTTATACTCGATCAGGTGGCTTTGTTATACTCGATCAGGGGACTTTGTTATACTCGATTAGGTGGCTTTGTTATACTCGATCAGGGGACCTTGTTATACTCGACCAGGGACATTTGTTATACTCGATCAGGGGACCTTGTTATACTCGACCAGGGGACTTTGTTATCCTCGATTAGTGGACTTTATTATACTCGATCAGGGGACTTTATTATACTCGATCAGGGAAATTTGTTATAATTGATGAGGGGACTTTGTTTATATTCGATCATAGGTCTTTGTTATACTCGATCAGGGGGCTTTATTATATTCGACCAGAGGACATTGTTATACTCGATTAGGGGCCTTTGTTATACTCGATCAGGGGACCTTGTTATAAGCGACCAGGGGACTTTGTTATACTCGATCAGGGGACTTTGTTATACTCGACCAGGGGACTTTGTTATACTCGATTAGGGGACTTTGTTATACTCAATCAGGGGACTTTGTTATACTCGATGAGGGGCTTTTGTTATAGTCGACTAGGGGGCATTGTTATACTCGATCAGGGGACTTTGTTATACTCGACCAGGGGACTTTGTTATACTCGACCAGGGAACTTTGTTATACTCGATGAGGGGACTTTGTTATACTCGACCAGGGGACTTTGTTATTTTCGACCTGGGGACTTTGTTAAACTCGATCAGGGGACTTTGTTATACTCGACCAGGGTACTTTGTTATATTCGATCAGGGGACTTTGTTATACTCGATCTGGGCATTTTGTTATACTCAATGTGGGGACACTGTTATACTCGATCAGGGGACTTTGTTATACTCGACCAGGGGACTTTGTTATACTCGATCAGCGGACTTTGTTATACTCGATCAGGGGACTTTGTTATACTCGAAGAGGAGGCGTTGTTATACTCGATGAGGGGACTTTGTAATATTCGATGAGGGGGCTTTGTTATACTCGATGGGGGGGCTTTGTTATACTCGATCAGGGAACTCTGTTACACTCGATCAGGAGGCTTTATTATACTCGACCAGGGGCCTTTTTTATGTTCGATCATGTGACTTTGTTATACTCGAAAAAGGGACTTTGTTATACTCGATCAGGGGACTTTGTTATACTCGATCAGGGGCCTTTGTTATACTCGATGAAGGGCCTTTGTTATACAAGATCAGGGGACTTTGTTATACTCGATCAGGGGCCTTTGTTAGACTCGTTCAGGGGACTTTATTATACTTGATCAGGGGCCTTTGTTAGTGTCGAATAGGTGCCTTTGTTATACTCGATGAGGGGGCTTTGCTATACTCGATCGGGAAGCTTTGTTATACCTGACCAGGGGACTTTGTTAAACTCGACCAGGGGTATTTGTTATACTCGATCAGGGACTTTGTTAGACACGATAAGGTGACTTTGTTATACTCGACCAGGGGACTTTGTTATTTTTGATCAGGGGACTTTGTTATACTCGATGAGGGGCCTTTGATATACTCGATGAGGGGACTTTGCTATACTCGACCAGGCGACTTTGTTATATTCGGTTAAGGGTCTTTGTTATACTCGATCAGGGGCTTTATTATACTCAACCATAGGACTTTGTTATACTCGATTAGGAGCCTTTGTTATACTCGAGCAGGGGCCTTTGTTATACTTGACTAGGGGCCTTTGTTATACTCGATCAGGGGACTTTGTTATACTCGATCAGGGGACTTTGCTATACTCGACCATGGGACTTTGTTATACTCGACCAGGGGACTTTGTTATACTCGATCAGGGGACTTTGTTATACTCGATCAGGAGACTTTGTTATACTCGATATGGTGAATTTGTTATACTCGATCAGGGGACTTTTTTATACTCGATGAGGGGCCTTTGTTATACTCGATCAGGGGACTTTATATTGCTCGATCAGGGGACTTTATTATACTCGATGAGGGAGCTTTGCTATACTCGATTAGAGGACTTTGTTATACTCCACTAGGGGACTTTGTTATTCTCGTTCAGGGGACTTTTTTATACTCGACCAAAGGACTTTGTTATACTTGTTCAGGGGACTTTGTTTTACTCGAGCAGGGGCCTTTGTTATACTCGATGAGGGGCCTTTGTTATACTCGATCAGGGGACTTTGTTTTACTCGATCAGGGGACTTTGTTATACTCGACCAGGGGACTTTGTTATACTCCATTAGGGGACTTTGTTATACTCGATCAGGGGACTTTGTTATACTCGATAAGGGGCTTTTGTTATAGTCGACTAGGGGGCATTGATATACTCGATCTGGGGACTTTGTTATACTCGACTAGGGGACTTTGTTATACTCGATTAGGGGTCTTTGTTATACTCAATCAGGGTACTTTGTTATACTCGATATGGTGAATTTGTTATAATCGATCAGGGGACTTTTTTATACTCGATATGGGACCTTTTTTTACTCGACATGGGGACTTTGTTATACTCGATCAGGGGACTTTGTTATACTCGACCGGGGGACTTTGTTATACTCGATGAGGGGACTTTGTAATATTCGATGAGGGGGCTTTGTTATACTCGATCAGGGGGCTTTGTTATAATCGATCAGGGAACATTGTTACACTCGATCAGGAGGCTTTATTATACTCGACCAGGGGCCTTTTTTATGTTCGATCAGGTGACTTTGTTATACTCGAAAAAGGGACTTTGTTATAAGCGATCAGGGGACTTTGTTATACTCGATCAGGGGACTTTGTTATACTCGATGAAGGGCCCATGTTATGCAAGACCAGGGGACTTTGTTATACTCGATTAGGGGCCTTTGTTAGACTCGTTCAGGGGACTTTGTTATACTTGATCAGGAGCCTTTGTTAGTCTCGATTAGGTGCCTTTGTTATACTCGATGAGGGGGCTTTGTTATACTCGATCAGGGGACTTTGCTATACTCGATCGGGAGGCTTTGTTATACCTGACCCGGGGACTTTGTTAAACTCGACCAGGGGTCTTTGTTATACTCGATCAGGGACTTTGTTAGACACGATAAGGTGACTTTGTTATACTCGACCAGGGAAATTTGTTATTTTTGATCAGGGGACTTTCTAATACTCGATGAGGGGCCTTTGATATACTCGATGAGGGGACTTTGTTATACTCGACCAGGCGACTTTGTTATATTCGGTTAAGGGTCTTTGCTATACTCGACCATGGGACTTTGTTATACTCGACCAGGGGACTTTGTTATACTCGATCAGGGGACTTTGTTATACACGATCAGGGGACTTTGTTATACTCGATATGGTGAATTTGTTATACTCGATCAGGGGAATTTTTTATACTCGACATGGGGACTTTGTTATACTCGATCAAGGGGCTTTGTTATACTCGATGAGGGGACTTTGTTATACTCGAGCAGGGACCTTTGTTATACTCGACTAGGGGCCTTTGTTATACTCGATCAGGGGACTTTGCTATACTCGACCATGGGACTTTGTTATACTCGACCAGGGGACTTTGTTATACTCGATCAGGGGACTTTGTTATACTCGATCAGGGGACTTTGTTATACTCGATATGGTGAATTTGTTATACTCGATCAGGGGAATTTTTTATACTCGACATGGGGACTTTGTTATACTCGATCAAGGGGCTTTGTTATACTCGATGAGGGGACTTTGTTATGCTCCATCAGGGCCCTTTGTTATACTAGATGAGGGGGGCCTATGTTATACTCGATAAGGGGAATTTGTTATACTCGATATGGTGAATTTGTTATACTCGATCAGGGGAATTTTTTATACTCGACCAGATGGCCTTTGATATACTCAATCAGGTGACTTTGTTATACTCGATCAAGAGACTTTGTTATATTAGATGAAGGGTCCTTGTTATACTCGATTAGGGGGCTTTATTATACTCGACCAGGTGTCTTTGTCATACTGATCAGGGGACTTTGTTATACTCGATCAGGGAACTTTGTTATACTCGACCAGGGGACTTAGTTATACTCGATCAGGGGACTTTGTTATTCTCGATCATGGGGCTCTGTTATACTCGACCAGGGGTCTTTGTATTGCTCGATCAGGGGACTTTGTTATACACGATTAGGTGACTTTGTTGTACTCGACCAGAGGACTTTGTGATACTCAATCAAGGGACTTTGTTATAATAGATCAGGAGACTTTGTTATACTCGTTCAGAGGCCTTTGTCATACTCGACCAGGGGCCTTTGATATACTCAATCAGTTGACTTTGTTATACTCGATCAGGGGACTTTGTTATACTCGATCAGGACACTTTGTTATGCTCGATGAGGGGTCTTTGTTGTACTCGATGAGGGGACTTTGTTATACTCCACCAGGGGACTTTGTTATTCTCGATCAGGGGACTTTTTTATACTCGACCAGGGGACTTTGTTATACTTGTTCAGGGGACTTTTTTATACTCGATCAGGGGCCTTTGTTGTACTCGACCAGGGGACTTTGTTATACTCGATCAGGGTATTTTGTTATACTCGATAAGGGGACTTTGTTATACTCGATAATGGGACTTTGTTATGCTCGATCAGGGGAATTTGTTATACTCGACGAGCGGACTTGGATATACACGGTCAATGGACTTTGTTATATTCGATCATGGAACTTTGTTTCTCGATCAGGTTAGTTATTTATATTCGATCAAGGGTCTTTGTTATACTCGATCAAGGGGCTTTATTATACTCGACCAGGGAACTTTGTTATACTCGATCAGGGGCCTTTGTTATACTCGATCAGGGGACTTTGTTATTCTCGATCAGGGGAGTTTGTTATTCTCGATCATGGAGCTTTGTTATACTCGACCAGGGGTCTTTGTTATACTCCACCAGGGGACTTTGTTATACTCGATCATGGGGCTATGTTATACTCGATCAGGGGACTTTGTTATTCTCGATCGGGGAGTTTGTTATACTCGATCAGGGGCCTTTGTTAGACTCGATCAGGGGACTTTGTTTTACTCGACCAGGGGACTTTGTTATACTCGACCAGGGGAATTTGTTATACTCGATCAGGGGGCTTTGTTATACTCGATCAGGGGACTTTGTTATACTCGATTAGGAGGCCTTGTTATACTCGACCAGGGGCCTTTGTAATGCTCAATCAGAGGACTTTGTTATACTCGATGAGGGGGCTTTGTTATACTCGACCATGGGACTTTGTTATTCTCGATCAGGGGACTTTGTTATGCTCGATTAGGGGACTTTGTTATACTCGATCAGGGGACTTTGTTATACTCGATTAGGGGCTTTTGTTATAGTCGACTTGGGGGCTTTGATATACTCGATCAAGGGTCTTTATTGTACTCGATGACGGGGCTTTGTTATACTCGACCAGGGAACTTTGTTATACTCTATCAGGGGACTTTGTTATACTCGATATAGTAAATTTGTTATTCTCGATCAGGGGACTTTGTTATACTCGATAAGGTGAATTTGTTATACTCGATCAGTGGACTGTTATACTCGACATGGGGACTTTGCTATACTCGATCAAGGGGCTTTGTTATACTCGATCAGGGGACATTTTTATACTCGATCAGGGGCCTTTGTTATACTCGATCAGGGGCCTTTGTTATACTAGATGAAGGGCCTTTGTTATACAAGATCAAGGGCTTTGTTATACTCAATCAGGAGCCTTTGTTAGACTCGATAAGGGGACGTGGTAATACTTGATCAGGTTCCTTTGTTAGTCTCGATTAGGTGCCTTTGTTAGACTCGATCAGACTCCTTTGTTATACTCGATCAGGGGACTTTGTTATGCTCGATTAGGGGACTTTGTTATACTCGATCAGGGGACTTTGTTATACTCGATTAGGGGCTTTTGTTATAGTCGACTGGGGTGCTTTGCTATACTCGATCAAGGGTCTTTATTGTACTCGATGACGGGGCTCTGTTATACTCGACCAGGGGACTTTGTTATACTCAATCAGGTGACTTTGTTATACTCGATCAAGGGACTTTGTTATATTATATGAAGGGTCCTTGTTATACTCGATTAGGGGGCTTTATTATACTCGACCAGGGGACTTTGTTATACTGATCAAAGGACTTTGTTATACTCGATCAGGGAACTTTGTTATAATCGACCAGGGGACTTAGTTATACTCGATCAGGGGACTTTGTTATTCTCGATCAGGGGACTTTGTTATTCTCGATCATGTGGCTTTGTTATACTCGACCAGGGGTCTTTGTATTGCTAAATCAGGGGACTTTGTTATGCTCGATCAAGGGTCTTTGTTGTACTCGATGAGGGGACTTTGTTATACTCGATCAGGGGACTTTGTTATACACGATTAGGTGACTTTGTTGTACTCGACCAGGGGACTTTGTGATACTCAATCAAGGGACTTTGTTATAATAGATCAGGAGACTTTGTTATACTCGTTCAGAGGCCTTTGTTATACTCGACCAGGGGCCTTTGATATACTCAATCAGGTGACTTTGTTATACTCGATCAGGGGACTTTGTTATACTCGATCAGGACACTTTGTTATGCTCGATGAGGGGTCTTTGTTGTACTCGATGAGGGGACTTTGTTATACTCCACCAGGGGACTTTGTTATTCTCGATCAGGCGACTTTTTTATACTCGACCAGGGGACTTTGTTATACTTGTTCAGGGGACTTTTTTATACTCGATCAGGGGCCTTTGTTGTACTCGACCAGGGGACATTGTTATTCTCGATCGGGGAGTTTGTTATACTCGATCATGGGGTTTTGTTATACTCGACCAGGGGTCTTTGTATTGCTCGATCAGGGGACTTTGTTATTCTCGATCATGGGACTTTTTTATACTCGACCAGGGGACTTTGTCATACTTGTTGAGGGGACTTTTTTATACTCGCTCAGGGGCCTTTGTTATACTCGACCAGGGGGCTTTGTTATATTCGATCAGGGGACTTTGTTATACTCGATCAGGGGACTTTGTTATACTCCATCAGGGGCCTTTGTTATACACGATCAGGGGACTTTATTATACTCGATCAGGGGCCTTTGCTAGACTCGATCAGGGGCCTTTGTTAGACTCGATCAGGGGACTTTGTTTGACTCGACCAGGGTACTTTGTTATACTCGACCAGGGGAATTTGTTATACTCGATCAGGGGGCTTTGTTATACTCGATCCGGGGACTTTGTTATACTCGATTAGGAGGCCTTGTTATACACGACCAGGGACCTTTGTAATGCTCAATCAGAGGACTTTGTTATACTCGATGAGGGGGCTTTGTTATACTCGATGAGGGGACTTTGTTATACTCGACCATGGGACTTTGTTATTCTCGATCAGGGGACTTTGTTATGCTCGATTAGAGGACTTTGTTATACTCGATCAGGGGACTTTGTTATACTCGATTAGGGGCTTTTGTTATAGTCGACTGGGGGGCTTTGATATACTCGATCAAGGGTCTTTATTGTACTCGATGACGGGGCTTTGTTATACTCGACCAGGGGACTTTGTTATACTCGATTAGGGGACTTTGTTATACTCGATATAGTGAATTTGTTATTCTCGATCAGGATACTTTGTTATACTCGATAAGGTGAATTTGTTATACTCGATCAGGGGACTGTTATACTCGACATGGGGACTTTGCTATACTCGATCAAGGGGCTTTGTTATACTCGATCAGGGGACTTTGTTATACTCGATCAGGGGCCTTTGTTATACTCGATCAGGGGCCTTTGTTATACTCGATGAAGGGCCTTTGTTATACAAGATCAGGGGCTTTGTTATACTCAATTAGGAGCCTTTGATAGACTCGATCAGGGGACGTGGTTATACTTGATCAGGTTCCTTTGTTAGTCTCGATTAGGTGCCTTTGTTAGACAAGATCAGACTCCTTTGTTATACTCGATCAGGGGACTTTGTTATACTCGATGAGGGGGCTTTGTTATACTCGTTCAGGGGACTTTGCTATCCTCTTTGAGGAGGCTTTGTTATACCTGACCTGGGGACTTTGTTATATTCGACCAGGGGACTTTGTTATACTCGACCAGGGGACTTTGTTAGAATCGATCAGGGGACTTTGTTATACACGATAAGGTGACTTGTTGTACTCGACCAGGGGACTTTGTGATACTCAATCAGGGGACTTTGTTATAATAGATCAGGAGACTTTGTTATACTCGATCAGAGGCCTTTGTTATACTCGACCAGGGGCCTTTGATATACTCAATCAGGTGACTTTGTTATACTCGATCAAGGGACTGTGTTATATTAGATCAAGGGTCTTTGTTGTACTCGATTAGGGGGCTTTATTATTTTCGACCAGGGGACTTTGTTATTCTCGATCAGGGGACTTTGTTAAACTCGATCATGGGGCTTTGTTATACTCGACCATGGGTCTTTGTATTGCTCGATCAGGGGACTTTGTTATACTCCACCAGGGGACTTTGTTATTCTCGATCAGGGGACTTTTATATCGACCAGGGGACTTTGTTATACTTGTTCAGGGAACTTTTTTATACTCGATCAGGGGCCTTTGTTGTACTTGACCAGGGGACTTTGTTATACTCGATCAGGGTATTTTGTTATACTCGATAAGGGAACTTTGTTATACTCGATAATGGGACTTTGTTATACTCGATCACGGGAATTTGTTATACTCGACGAGCGGGCTTTGATATACACGGTCAGTGGACTTTGTTATATTCGATCAAGGGTCTTTGTTATACTGGATCAAGGGGCTTCATTATACTCGACCAGGGGACTTTGTTATACTCGATCAGGGGCCTTTGTTATACTCGATCAGGGGACTTTATTATACTCGATCAGGGGCCTTTGTTAGATTCGATCAGGGGTTTTTGTTAGACTCGATCAGGGGACATTGTTATACTCGACCAGGGGAGTTTGTTATACTCGACCAGGGGACTTTGTTATACTCGATCTAAGGCCTTTGTTATACTCGATCTGGGGAGTTAGTTATACTCGATTAGGAGGCTTTGTTATACTCGACCAGGGGCCTTTGTAATGCTCGATGAGAGGACTTTGTTATACTCGATGAGGGGGCTTTGTTATACTCGATCAGGGGACTTTGTCATACTCGGTCAGGGGACTTTGTTATACACGATAAGGTGACTTTGTTATACTCGACCAGGGGCCTTTGTTAGACTCAATCAGGGAACTTTGTTATAATAGATCAAGAGACTTAATAATACTCGATTAGAGGCCTTTATTGTTCTCGACCAGGGGCCTTTGATATACTCGACCAGGGGACTTTGTCATACTCGGTCAGGGGACTTTGTTATACACGATAAAGGTGACTTTGTTATACTCGACAAGGGGCCTTTGTTAGACTCAATCAGGGAACTTTGTTATAATAGATCAGGAGACTTTGTTATACTCGATCAGAGGCCTTTGTTGTACTCGACCAGGGGCCTTTGATATACTCAATCAGGTGACTTTGTTATACTCCACCAGGGGACTTTGTTATTCTCGATCAGGGGACTTTTTTATACTCGACCAGGGGACTTTGTTATACTTGTTCAGGGGACTTTTTAATATTCGAAGAGGGGCCTTTGTTGCACTCGACCAGGGGACCTTGTTATACTCGATCAGGGTATTTTGTTATACTCGATAAGGGGACTTTGTTATACCCGATAAGGGGACTTTGTTGTACTCGATCAGGTGAATTAGTTATACTCGACGAGCGGTCTTTGATATACACGGTCAGTGAACTTTGTTATATTCGATAATGGATCTTTGTTATACTCGATCAGGGGAGTTTGTTATATTCGATCAAGGGTCTTTGTTGTACTCGATCAGGGGACTTTATTATACTCGACCAAGGGACTTTGTTATACTCGATCAGGGGCCTTTGTATAATCAATCAGGGGACTTTATTATACTCGATCAGGGGCCTTTGTTAGACTCGATCAGAGGACTTTGTTATACTCGACTAGGGGACTTTGTTATACGCGACCAGGGCAATTGGTTATACTCGATCAGGGGGCTTTGTTATACTCGATCTGGGGACTTTGTTATACTCGATTAGGAGGCTTTGTTGTACTCGACCAGGGGCCTTTGTAATGCTCGATCAGAGGACTTTGTTATACTCGATGAGTTGGCTTTGTTATACTCGATCAGGGGACTTTGTTATACTCGACCAGGGAACTTTGTTATTCTCGATCAGGGGACTTTGTTATACTTGACCAGGGGACTTTGTTATACTCGATTAGGGGACTTTGTTATACTCGATCAGGGGTCTTTGCTATACTCGATTAGGGGCTTTTGTTATAGTCGACTAGGGGGCTTTGATATACTCGATCAGGGGACTTTCTTATACTCGATCAGGGGACTTTCTTATTCTCGATCAAGGATCTTTGTTGTACTCGATGAGGTGGCTTTGTTATACTCGATTAGGGGACTTTGTTATACTCGATATGGTGAATTTCTTATACTCGATCATGGGAGTTTGTTATACTCGATAAGGTGAAGTCTTTATACTCGATCAGGGGACTGTTATACTCGACATGGGGACTTTGTTATTCTCGATCAAGGGGCTTTGTAATACTCGATCAAGGGACTTTGTTATACTCCATCAGGGGGCTTTGTTTTACTCGATGAAGGGCCTTTGTTATACAAGATCAGGGGACTTTGTTATACTCAATCAGGGGCCTTTGTTAGACTCGATCAGGGGACTTGGTTATGCATAAACAGGGGCCTTTGTTAGTCTCGATTAGGTGCCTTTGTTAGACTCGATCAGGCTCCTTTGTTATACTCGATCAGAGTACTTTGTTATAATCGATGAGGGGGCTTTGTTATACTCGTTCAGGGGACTTTGCTATACTGGATGAGGAGGCTTTCTTATACCTGACCTGGGGACTTTGTTATACTCGACCACTGAACTTTGTTATACTCGACCAGGGACTTTGTTATGGTCGATCAGGGGACTTTGTTATACATGATAAGGTGACTTTGTTATACTCGTTCAGGAACTTTGTTATACTTGACCAGGGGACTTTGTTATACTCGATCAGGGGACTTTGTTATTCTCGATCAAGGGAATTTGTTACACTCGATCATGGGGCTTTGTTATACTCGACCAGGGGTCTTTGTATTGCTCGATCAGGGGCCTTTGTTATACTCGATCAGGGGACTTTATTATACTCGGTCAGGGACCTTTGTTATACTCGATCAGGGGCCTTTGTTAGGACTCGATCAGGGGCCTTTGTTAGACTCGACCAGGTGCCTTTGTTATACTCGACCAGGGGACTTTGTTATACTCGATCAGGGGACTTTGTTATACTCAATCAGGGGACTTTGTTATAATAGATTAGGAGACTTTGTTATACTCGATCAGAGGCCTTTGTTATACTCGACCAGGGGCCTTTGATATACTCAATCATGTGACTTTGTTATACTCGATCAGGGGACTTTGTTATGCTCGAGGTGGAGACTTTGTTATACTCGACCAATGGACTTTGTTATACTCGATGAGGAGACTTTGTTGTAATCGATTAGAGGGCTTTGTTATACTCGATCTGGGGACTTTGTAATATTCGATGAGGGGGCTTTGTTATACTCGAAGAAGAGCGTTTGTTATAATCGATTAGGGGGCTTTGTTATACTCGATCAGGGAACTTTATTACACTCGATGAGGAGGCCTTATTCTACTCGACCAGGGGCCTTTGTTATACTCGATCACGGAACTTTGTTACACTCGATCAGGAGGCTTTATTATACTCGACTCGGCGCCTTTGATATACTAAATCCGATGACTTTGTTATACTCGATCAGGGGACTTTGTAATATTTGATGAGGGGGCTTTGTTATACTTGATCAGGGGGCTTTGTTATACTCGATCAGGGAACTTTGTTACACTCGATCAGTAGGCTTTATTATACTCGACCAGGGGCCTTTGTTATGCTCGATCAGGTGGCTTTGTTAATCTCGACCAGGGGACTTTGTTATACTCGATCAGGGGACTTTTATATTCTCGATCAAGGGACTCTGTTGTACTGGATGATGGGGCTTTGTTATACTCGACCAGGGGCCTTTGTTGTACTCGATGAGGGGGCTTTGTTAAACTCGACCAGGGGACTTTGTTATACTCGATCAGGGGACTTTGTTATACTCGATATGGTGAATTTGTTATACTCGATCAGGGGACTTTGTTATACTCGATAAGTTGAATTTGTTATACTCGTTCAGGGGACTGTTATACTCGACATGGGCACTTTGTTATACTCGATCAGGTGGCTTTGTTAATCTCGATCAGGGGACTTTGTTATACTCGATATGGTGAATTTGTTATACTCGATTAGGGGACTTTGTTATACTCGATAAGTTGAATTTGTTATACTCGTTCAGGGGACTGTTATACTCGACATGGGCACTTTGTTATACTCGGTGAAGGGGCTTTGTTATACTCGATCAGGGGACTTTGTTATACTCCATCAAGGGCCTTTGTTTTACTCGATCAAAGGCTTTTGTTATACTCGATCAGGGGACTTTGTTATCCTCGATCAAGGGCCTTTGTTATACTCGATGAAGGGCTTTTGTTATTCAATATCAGGGGACTTTGTTATACTCAATCAGGGGCCTTTGTTAGACTCGATCAGGGGACTTTGTTATTCTTGATCAGAGGACTTTGTTATACTCGATCATGGGGCTTTGTTATACTCGACCAGGGGTGTTTGTATTGCTCGACCGGGGGACTTTGTTATACTCGATGAGGGAGCTTTGTTATACTCGATCAAAGGAATTTGTTATACTCGACCAGGGGCCTTTGTTATGCTCGACCAGGGGCCTTTGTTATGCTCGACCAGGGGCCTATGTTATACTCGACCATGGGCCTTTGTTATACTCGACCAGAGGCCTTTGTCATACTCGACCAGGGGCCTTTTTTATACTCGACTAGGGGCCTTTGTTATACTCGATCAGGGGACTTTGTTATACTCGATCAATGGACTTTGTTATACTCGATCAGGGGACTTTGTTATACTCGACCAGGGGACTTTGTTATACTCGATCAGTTGACTTTGTTATACTCGATCAGGGGACTTTGTTATACTCGATATGGTGAATTTGTTTTACTCGATCAGGGGGCTTTTTTATACTCGACATGGGGACTTTGTTATATTCGATCAAGGGGCTTTGTTATACTCGATCAGGGGACTTTGTTATACTCCATCAAGGGCCTTTGTTTTACTCGATCAAAGGCTTTTGTTATACTCGATCAGGGGACTTTGTTATCCTCGATCAGGGGCCTTTGTTATACTCGATGAAGGGCTTTTGTTATTCAATATCAGGGGTCTTTGTTATACTCAATCAGGGGCCTTTGTTAGACTCGATCAGGGGACTTTGTTATTCTTGATCAGAGGACTTTGTTATACTCGATCATGGGGCTTTGTTATACTCGACCAGGGGTGTTTGTATTGCTCGACCGGGGGACTTTGTTATACTCGATGAGGGAGCTTTGTTATACTCGATCAAAGGACTTTGTTATACTCGACGAGGGGCCTTTGTTATGCTCGACTAGGGGCCTTTGTTATGCTCGACCAGGGGCCTATGTTATACTCGACCATGGGCCTTTGTTATACTCGACCAGGGGCCTTTGTCATACTCGACCAGGGGCCTTTGTTATACTCGACTAGGGGCCTTTGTTATACTCGATCAGGGGACTTTGTTATACTCGATCAATGGACTTTGTTATACTCGATCAGGGGACTTTGTTATACTCGACCAGGGGACTTTGTTATACTCGATCAGTTGACTTTGTTATACTCGATCAGGGGACTTTGTTATACTCGATATGGTGAATTTGCTTTACTCGATCAGGGGGCTTTTTTATACTCCACATGGGGACTTTGTTATACTCGATCAAGGGGCTTTGTTATAGTCGATCAAGAGACTTTGTTATACTCCATCAGGGGCCTTTGTTATACTCGATGAGGGGCCTTTGTTATACTCGATCAGGGGACTTTGTTATTCTCGACCAGGGGACTTAGTTATACTCGACCAGGGTACATTGTTATACTCGATCAGGGGACTTTGTTATACTCGACCAGGGTACTTTGTTATACTCGATGAGGGGGCTTTGTTATACTCGATGAGGGGACATTGTTATACTCGATGAGGGGACTTTGTTATAATCGATGAGGGGACATTGTTATACTCGACCAGCGGTCTTTGTATTGCTCGATCAGGGGCCTTTGTTATACTCGATCAGGGGACTTTATTATACTCGATCAGAGGCCTTTGTTATACTCGATTAGGGGCCTTTGTTAGGACTCGATCAGGGGCCTTTGTTAGACTCGACCAGGGGCCTTTATAATACTCGACCAGGGGACTTTGTTATACTCGATCAGGGGAGTTTGTTATACTCAATCAGAGGACTTTGTTATAATAGATTAGGAGACTTTGTTATACTCGATCAGAGTCCTTTGTTATACTCGACCAGGGGCCTTTGATATGATCAATGAGGTGACTTTGTTATACTCGATCAGGGGACTTTTTTATATTAGATCAAGGGTCTTT
The DNA here is from genome assembly GCF_018991925.1 of Homarus americanus. NCBI lineage: Eukaryota > Metazoa > Arthropoda > Malacostraca > Decapoda > Nephropidae > Homarus > Homarus americanus. The sequence goes on along the minus strand of NW_024730668.1, from coordinate 11,186,563 downwards.
GTTATACTCAATTAGGGGGCTTTATTATACTCGACCAGGGGACTTTGTTATACTCGACCAGGGGACTTTGTTATACTCTATCAGGGGACTTTGTTATATTCGATTAGGAGGCTTTGTTATACTCGACCAGGGGACTTTGTTATACTTGTTCAGGGGACTTTGTTATACTCGATCAGGGGACTTTGTTATCCTCGATGAGGGAGCTTTGTTATACTCAATCAGAGGACTTTGTTATACTCGACCAGGGGCCTTTGTTATACTCGATCAGGGGACTTTGTTATTCTCGATCAGGGGACTTTGTTATACTCGATCATGGGGCTTTGTTATACTCGACCAGGGTTATTTGTTTTGCTCGATCAAGGGACTTTGTTATACTCGATGAGGGAGCTTTGTTATACTCGATCAGGGGACTTTTTTATATTAGATCAAGGGTCTTTGTTATACTCAATTAGGGGGCTTTATTATACTCGACCAGGGGACTTTGTCATACTCGATCAGGGGACTTTGTTATACTCGATCAGGGAACTTTGTTATACTCGACCAGGGGACTTTGTTATACTCGACCAGGGTACTTTGTTATACTCGATGAGGGGACTTTGTTAAACTCGATGAGGGGACATTGTTATACTCGATGAGGGGACTTTGTTATACTCGATAAGGGGGCTTTGTTATACTCGACCAATGGACTTTGTTATACTCGATCAGGAGACTTTGTTATAATCGATTAGGGGGCTTTGCTATACTCGATCAGGGGACTTTGTAATATTCGATGAGAGGGCTTTGTCATACTTGATCAGGGGGCTTTGTTATACTCGATCATGGAACTTTGTTACACTCGATCAGTAGGCTTTATTATACTCGACCAGGGGCCTTTGTTATGCTCGATTAGGTGGCTTTGTTAATCTCGACCAGGGGACTTTGTTATACTCGATCAGGGGACTTTTGTATTCTCGATCAAGGGACCCAGTTATACTGGATCATGGGGCTTTGTTATACTCGACCAAGGGCCTTTGTTGTACTCGATGAGGGGGCTTTGTTATACTCGACCAGGGGACTTTGTTATACTCGATCAGGGGACTTTGTTATACTCGATATGGTGAATTTATTATACTCGTTCAGACGACTCTTATACTCGACATGGGCACTTTGTTATACTCGATCAAGGGGCTTTGTTATACTCGATCAGGGGACTTTGTTATACTCCATCAGGGGCCTTTGTTTTACTCGATCAAAGGCTTTTGTTATACTCGATCAGGGGACTTTGTTATACTCGATCAGAGGACTTTGTTATACTCGATGAAGGGCTTTTGTTATTCAAGATCAGGGGACTTTGTTATACTCAATCAGGGGCCATTGTTAGACTCGATCAGGGGACTTTGTTATTCTTGATCAGAGGACTTTGTTATACTCGATCATGGGGCTTTGTTATACTCGACCAGGGGTGTTTGTATTGCTCGACCGGGGGACTTTGTTATACTCGAACAGATGCCTTTGTCATACTCGACCAGGGGCCATTGTTATACTCGACTAGGGGCCTTTGTTATACTCGATCAGGGGACTTTGTTATACTCGATCAATGGACTTTGTTATACTCGATCAGGGGACTTTGTTATACTCGACCAGGGGACTTTGTTATACTCGATCAGTTGACTTTGTTATACTCGATCAGGGGACTTTGTTATACTCGATATGGTGAATTGTTATACTCGATCAGGGGGCTTTTTTATACTCGACATGGGGACTTTGTTATACTCGATCAAGGGGCTTTGTTATAGTCGATCAAGAGACTTTGTTATACTCCATCAGGGGCCTTTGTAACACTCGATGAGGGGCCTTTGTTATACTCGTTCAGGGGACTTTGTTATTCTCGACCAGGGGACTTAGTTATACTCGACCAGGGGACTTTGTTATACTCGATCAGGGGACTTTGTTATACTCGACCAGGGTACTTTGTTATACTCGATGAGGGGACTTTGTTATACTCGATGAGGGGACTTTGTTATTCTCGATCAGGGGACTTTGTTATACTCGATCATGGGGCTTTGTTATACTCGACCAGGGGTCTTTGTATTGCTCGATCAGGGACCTTTGTTATACTCGATCAGGGGACTTTATTATACTCGATCAGGGGCCTTTATTATACTCGATCAGGGGCCTTTGTTAGGACTCGATGAGGGGCCTTTGTTAGACTCGACCAGGGGCCTTTGTTATACTCGACCAGGGGACTTTGTTGTATTCGATCAGGGGACTTTGTTATACTCAATCAGGGGACTTTGTTATAATAGATTAGGAGACTTTGTTATACTCGATCAGAGGCCTTTGTTATACTCGACCAGGGGCCTTTGATATACTCAATCAGGTGACTTTGTTATACTCGATCAGGGGACTTTTTTATATTAGATCAAGGGTCTTTGTAATATTCAATTAAGGGGCTTTATTAAACTCGACCAGGGGACTTTGTCATACTCGATCAGGGGACTTTGCTATACTCGATCAGGGAACTTTGTTATACTCGGCCAGGGGACTTTGTTATACTCGGCCAGGGGACTTTGTTATACTCGATCAGGGGACTTTGTTATTTTCGATTAGGGGACTTTGTTATACTCGATCATGGGGCTTTGTTATACTCGACCAGGGTTATATGTTTTGCTCGATCAGGGGACTTTGTTATACTCGATGAGGGAGGTTTGTTATACTCGATCAGAGGACTTTGTTATACTCGACCAGGGGCCTTTGTTATACTCGATCAGGGGACTTTGTTATTCTCGATCAGCGGACTTTGTTATACTCGATCATGGGTCTTTGTTATACTCGACCAGGGTTATTTGTTTTGCTCGATCAGGGGACTTTGTTATACTCGATGAGGGAGCTTTGTTATACTCGATCAGGGGACTTTTTTATATTAGATCAAGGGTCTTTGTTATACTCAATTAGGGGGCTTTATTATACTCGACCAGGGGACTTTGTCATAATCGATCAGGGGATTTTGTTATACTCGATCAGCGAACTTTCTTATACTCGATGAGGGGACTTTGTTAAACTCGTTGAGGGGACATTGTTATACTCGATCAGGGGACTTTGTTATACTCGACCAGGGGACTTTGTTATACTCGATCAGTTGACTTTGTTATACTCGATCAGGGGACTTTGTTATACTCGATATGGTGAATTGTTAAACTCGATCAGGGGGCTTTTTTATACTCGACATGGGGAATTTGTTATAATCGATCAAGGGGCTTTGTTATAGTCGATCAAGAGACTTTGTTATACTCCATCAGGGGCCTTTGTAACACTCGATGAGGGGCCTTTGTTATACTCGATCAGGGAACTTTGTTACACTCGATCAGGAGGCTGTATTATACTCGACCAGGGGCCTTTGTTATGCTCGATCAGGTGACTTTGTTATACTCGATCAGGGGACTTTGTTATACTCGATCATGGGGTTTTGTTATACTCGACCAGGGGCCTTTGTTATGCTCGACCAGGGGCCTTTGTTTTGCTCGATCAGGGGCCTTTGTTATACTCGATGAGGGACTTTGTTAAACTCGACAGGGGCATTTTTATAGATCAAGGGTCTTTGTTATACTCAATTAGGGGCTTTATTATACTCGACCAGGGGACTTTGTCATAATCGATCAGGGGATTTTGTTATACTCGATCAGCGAACTTTCTTATACTCGATGAGGGGACTTTGTTAAACTCGTTGAGGGGACATTGTTATACTCGATCAGGGGACTTTGTTATACTCGACCAGGGGACTTTGTTATACTCGATCAGTTGACTTTGTTATACTCGATCAGGGGACTTTGTTATACTCGATATGGTGAATTGTTAAACTCGATCAGGGGGCTTTTTTATACTCGACATGGGGAATTTGTTATAATCGATCAAGGGGCTTTGTTATAGTCGATCAAGAGACTTTGTTATACTCCATCAGGGGCCTTTGTAACACTCGATGAGGGGCCTTTGTTATACTCGATCAGGGAACTTTGTTACACTCGATCAGGAGGCTGTATTATACTCGACCAGGGGCCTTTGTTATGCTCGATCAGGTGACTTTGTTATACTCGATCAGGGGACTTTGTTATACTCGATCATGGGGTTTTGTTATACTCAACCAGGGGCCTTTGTTATGCACGACCAGGGGCCTTTGTTTTGCTCGACCAGGGGCCTTTGTTATACTTGATGAGAGGCCTTTGTTAAACTCGACTAGGGGCATTTGTTATACTCGATCAGGGGACTTTGTTATACTCGATCAGGGAACTTTGTTATACTCGACCAGGGGACTTTGTTATATTCGATCAGGGGACTTTGTTATACTCGATCAGGGGCCTTTGTTGTACTCGACTAGGGGCCTTTGTTATACTCGATCAGGGGACTTTGTTATACTCGACCAGGGAACTTTGTTATACTCGATCAGTTGACTTTGTTATACTCGATCAGGGGACTTTGTTATACTCGATATGGTGAATTTGTTATACTCGATCAGGGGACTATTTTATACTTGACATGGGGCCTTTGTTAGACTCGACCAGGGGCCTTTGTTATACTCGACCAGGGGACTTTGTTATACTCGATCAGGGGACTTTGTTATACTTAATCAGGGGACTTTGTTATAATAGATTAGAAGACTTTGTTATACTCGACCAGAGGCCTTTGTTATACTCGACCAGGGGCCTTTGATATACTCAATCAGGTAACTTTGTTATACTCGATCAGGGGACTTTTTCATATTAGATCAAGGGTCTTTGTTATACTCAATTAGGGGGCTTTATTATACTCGACCAGGGGACTTTGTCATACTCCATCAGAGGACTTTGTTATACTCGATCAGGGAACTTTGTTATACTCGACCAGGGGACTTTGTTATACTCGATCAGGGGACTTTGTTATTCTCGACCAAGAGACTTAGTTATACTCGACCAGGGGACTTTGTTATACTCGATCAGGGGACTTTGTTATACTCGAACAGGGTACTTTGTTATACTCGATGAGGGGACTTTGTTATACTCGATGAGGGGACATTGTTATACTCGATTAGGGGACTTTGTTATACTCGATCAGGGGGCTTTGTTATACTCGACCAATGGACTTTGTTATACTCGATCAGGAGACTTTGTTATAATCGATTAGGGGGCTTTGTTATACTCGATCAGGGGACTTTTTAATATTCGATGAGGGAGCTTTGTTATACTCGATCAGGGGGCTTTGTTATACTCGATCAGGGAACTTTGTTACACTCGATCAGTAGGCATTATTACACTCGACCAGGGGGCTTTGTTATGCTCGATCAGGTGGCTTTATTAATCTCGACCAGGGGACTTTGTTATACTCGATCAGGGGACTTTTGTATTCTCCATCAGGGGACTCTGTTATACTGGATCATGGGGCTTTGTTATACTCGACCAGGGGTCTTTGTTGTACTTGATGAGGGGGCTTTGTTATACTCGATCAGGGGACTTTGTTATACTCGATATGGTGAATTTGTTATACTCGATCAGGGGACTTTGTTATACTCGATAATTTGAATTTGTTATACTCGATCAGGGGACTGTTATACTCGACATGGTTACTTTGTTATACTCGATCAATGGGCTTTGTTATAATCGATCAGGGGAATTTGTTATACTCCATCAGGGGCCTTTGTTTTACTCGATCAAAGGCTTTTGTTATACTCGATCAGGGAACTTTGTTATACTCGATCAGGGGCCTTTGTTATACTCGATCAGGGGACTTTGATATACTCGATCAGGGGACTTTGTAATATTTGATGAGGGGGCTTTGTTATACTCGATCAGGGGGCTTTGTTATACTGGATCAGGGAACTTTGTTACACTCGATCAGGAGGCTTTATTATACTCGACCAGGGGCCTTTGTTATGCTCGATCAGGTGATTTTGTTCTACTCGACCAGGGGACTTTGTTATACTCGATCAGGGGACTTTGTTATTCTCGATCATGGAACTTTGTTATACTCGATCATGGGGCTTTGTTATACTCGATCAAGGGGCTTTGTTATACTCGATCAGGGACTTTGGTATACTCCATTAGGGGCCTTTGTAATACTCGATGAGGGGCCTTTGTTTTACTCGAAAGGGGACTTTGTTATACTCGACCAGGGGACTTTGTTATACACGACCAGGGGACTTTGTTATACTTGACTAGAGGCCTTTGTTATACTCGATCAGGGGACTTTGTTATACTCGATCAGGGGACTTTGTTATACTCGATCAAGGGACTTTGTTATACTCGACCAGGGGACTTTGTTATACTCGATCATGGGACTTTGTTATACTCGATATGGTGAATTTGTTATACGCGATCAGGGGACTGTTATACACGACAGGGGGACTTTGTTATACTCGATCAGGAGGCTTTGTTATACTCGATCAGGTGACTTTGTTATACTCGATAAGGTGAATTTGTTATACTCGATCAGCGGACTGTTATACTCGACAGGGGGACTTTGTTATACTCTATCAAGGGGCTTTGTTATACTCGATCAGGGGACTTTGTTATACTCGATCAGGGGCCTTTGTTAGACTCGATGCGAGGACTTTGTTACACTTGATGAGAGGCCTTTGTTAGTTCTCGATTAGGTGCCTTTGTTAGACTCGATCAGCTTCCTTTGTTTGACTCGATCAGGGGACTTTGTTATACTCGATGAGGGGGCTTTCTTATACTCGATGCGGGACTTTGCTATACTCGATCAGGAGGCTTTGTTATACCTAACCAGGGGACTTTGTTATACTCGACCAGGGGACTCTGTTATACTCGACCAGTGGACTTTGTTATAATAGATCAGGAGGCTATATTCTACTCGACCAGGGACCTTTCTTATGCTCGATCAGGTGACTTTGTTATACTCGACCAGGGGACTTTGTTATACTCGATCATGGGACTTTGTTATTCTCGATTAGGGGACTTTGTTATGCACGACCAGGGACCTTTGTTTTGATCGACCAGGGGCCTTTGTTATACTCGATCAGGGGACTTTGTTATTCTCGATCAGGGACTTTTTTATACTCGACCAGGGGACTTTGTTATACTTTTCAGGGGACTTTGTTATACTTTTCAGGGGACTTTGTTATACTCGATCAGGGATCTTTGTTATACTCGACCAGAGGATTTGTTATACTCGACCAGGGGACTTTGTTAAACTCGATCAGGGGACTTTGATATACTCGATTTGGGAACTTTGTTATACTCGATGAGGGGACTTTGTTATTCTCGATCAGGGGACTTTGTTATACTTGAAAATGGGCTTTTGTTATACTCGACAAGGGGACTTTGTTAATCTCAATCACGGGGCTTTGTTATACTCAACCAGGGGCCTTTGTTATACTCGATGAGGGGCCTATATTATACTCGATCAGGGGACTTTGTTATTCTCGACCAGGGGACTTTGTTATACTCAACCAGGGGACTTTGTTATACTCGATCAGGGGACTTTGTCATACACGACCAGGGTACTTTGTTATACTCGATGAGGGGACTTTGTTATACTCGATGAGGGGACTTTGTTATACTTCATGAGGGAACTTTGTTATACTCGATCAGGGGGCTTTGTTATACTCAACCAATGGACTTTGTTATACTCGATCAGGAGACTTTGTTATAATCGATTAAGGGGCTTTGTTATACTCGATTAGGGGACTTTGTAATATTCGATAAGGGGCCTTTGTTATACTCGATCAGGGAACTTTGTTACACTCGATCAAGAACATATTATAAACCAAGGCGGTATGCTCAATCCAAGTTGCTATTATACTCGACCAGGAACTGTTAGACTCGATGCGGGGACTTTGTTACACTTGATAGAGGCCTTTGTTAGTTCTCGATTAGGTGCCTTTGTTGAATCGATCAGCTTCCTTTGTTGTCGATCAAGGACTTTGTTATACTCGATGAGGGCTTTCTTATATCGATGGGACTTCTATACTCAATCAGAGGCTTTGTTATACCTAACCAGGGACTTTGTATATATACTCGACCAGGGACTCTATTATATCAATCAGTAGACTTTGTTATAATAGATCAGGAGGCTATTCTATACTCGACCAGGGCCTTTCTTATACTTCGATCAGGTGACATTATATGACCAGGGGACTTTGTTATACTCGATCATGGGACTTTGTTGACCTCGATTAGGGACTTTGTTATGCGACCAGGGACCTTTGTTTTTGATCGACAGGGGTTGCTTCGGTATACTCGATCAGGACTTTGTTATTCTCAAATCAGGGACTTTTTCCATACTCGACCCAGGAGACTTTATTTATACTTTTCAGGACTTTGTTATACTTTCAGGACTTTATTATACTTTCGATCGAAGTCTTTGATGTACTTTCGACCAGAGTTTGTGCTCTCGACAGGGACTTTGTTAGAAACTCGATCAGGGGACTTTGATATACTCGATTTGGGAACTTTGTTATACTCATTAAGGGGACTTTGTTATTCTCGATCAAGGGGCTGTTGCGCCATGAAAATGGGCTTTATTATACTCGACAAGGGACAGTATCTAATCACAGGCTGTTATACTCAGCCAAGGACCTTTGTTGCTGCAGTGGGGGCTCTCTTATACTCGATCAGGGGACTGTTATTCTCGACCAGGGACTTTATTTATATCAACAGGGACTTTGTTATACTCAGTCAGGGACTTTATCATGACAAGTGCTGTTATATACTCGATGAGGGGACTTTGTTATACTCTGATGAGGGACATTACCACTTCATGAGGGACTTTGTTATACTCGATCAGAACTGTTATACTCCAGCAATGGACTGTTATACTCGATCAGGGGAACTTTGTTATAATCGATTAAGGGCTTTGTTATACCGGTTAGGGGACTTTGCCAATATTCGTTAGGCCTTCCTTTCTCGATCAAGTTTATTTTTTCGATCAGGGCTGTGTGCTCCTCGACCAGGGACGCTGTTATGCTCGATCAGGTGACAGCCCTCTCCAACCGGGCTTTATTTATACTCGATCAGGGGACTTTGATATTTCTCGATCAGGGACTTTATACTCGATATGGGGTTTTGTTATACTCTGACCAGGGACTTTGTTATCCTCGATCAGGGGTCTTTGTTATACTCAACCGAGGGCCTTTATTTGTACGACAGGGCCTTTGATTTTATAAATAGCGGCCTTTGTTATATACTTGATGAGGGCCTTTAAGCTCGACTAGGGCATTTATTTATACTCAGTCAGGGCTCTGTGTTGCTCGCGATCGGGCACTTTGCGCCTCGACCAGGGGACTTTGTTATACTAGAATAGAGAACTTTGTGTTATACTCGATCAGGGACTTTCTTATACTCGATCAGGGGACTTTATTTTACTCGATAAGGTGAATTGTGCCTCGATCAGGGGACTATAACTTCGACATAGGACTTTGGCCTGCTCGATCAAAGAGACTTTGTTATACTCAGTTAGGGGACACCTTTCTCGATTTGGGAACTTTGACATACTCAATCAGTGGACTTTTATTTCTCAATCAGGGGACTTTATATACTCGATCATGGGCACTATTTATACTCGACTAGGGGACTTTATTGCCATTTGGGGACTTACATACTCGATCAGAGGGTCTTTGTTATACTACAGGGGACTTTCTTGCCCTCGATCAAGTGTTTATTTATACTCGATAAAGGACTTTGTTATACTGATAAAGGGGACTTTGTTATAATCCGATCCAGAAATTTATTTATACTCGATCAGAAATTTCTTATACTCGACGGGCGGGCTTTGATATACACTTTCAGAGGACTTTGTATATTCAGTCATGGATCTTTGTTATGCCGATCAGGAAGTTTGCTATATTCGATCAAGGGTCTTTGATACTCCTCGATCAGAACTGTGCCACGTAGGGGACTTTATTTATACTCAATAGGGCCTTTGTTATATACTCGATGAGGCCTTTCTTATATGACCAGGGGACTTTGTTATAATAGATCAGGTGACTTTATTGCCCTCGATCAGGGACATTGTTATATTAGATCAAGGGTCTTTGTTATGCTCCGATAGAGACTTTCTCGACCTTCCAGGGACTTTATTTATACTCGATCAGGGACTTGTAATATTCGATGGGGCTGTACGCCGATCAGGGGCTTCTGTTATATCTCGGCCAAGGGGCCTTTGTGCGTACTCGATCAAGGCTTTGTTCTACTCGACCAGGGGACTGCCCATACTCGATCAAGAATTTATTATTCTCGATCATGGAACTTTATTAAAGCTCGGTCATGGGGCTGTTATACTCGATAGGTGAATTTGACCCCATACTCGATCGGGGACTGTTACTCGATCAGGGGACTTTGTTATATACTCGATCTTGGAACTTTATTTTTCTCGATCATGGGGTTATATTGCTCTCCTTATGGGCCTTTAACACTCGATCAAGGCCGCGTACCTCAATCAGTCAGGACTTTGTTCTACTCGATCCTTGGGCCTTTATTATATACTCGATGAGGGCCTGTGCCAAGATCAGGGGAATTTATACTCAATCAGGGCCTTTATTTATAATAGATCAGGTAAACTTTATTTATCTCTGATCAGGGGACTTTGTTATATAGATCAAGGTTTTATTTATACTCGATTAGAGCTATGCTCGACGAGGGACTGTTGTATAGATCAGGTGACTTTTATACTCGATCAGGGACATTATAATATTAGATCAAGGGTCTTTGTTACTTCTCGTTATTAGGCTTTAATATACTCCGATCATGGGGCTTTGTTATACTCCGATAAGAATTAATTTTGTTACTCTCGATCCAAGGACTGTTATACTCGATCAGGGACTTTATACTCAAATCCTTGGGACTTTTGTTATACTCAATCATGAGGGTTTTATTTTCTCGATAGAGGACTTTGTTACTCTCGACCAAGGAGCCTTAGTTATATGCTCGACCAGGACTTTGTTGACCTCGATAAAGAACTTTGTTGCTACTCGACGAGGACTTGTTGCGCCGACCCAGGGGACTTTGTTACTCTCAAATCAGGGCTGTTATACTCAATATACTGAATTTGTTATACTCGATCAGGACTTTTTATATAATAAGGTGAATTTATTAAAACTCGATCGAGGGACGCTGTACTCTCGACATAGGGACTTTGTTATACTCGATCAAGACTTTATTGCCTCGATCAAGGACATTGTTATACTCCATATAGGGCCTTTGTTTTACTTTCGATCAATGGCCTTTATTGCCTCGATCAAGTACTTTTGTTCTACTCGATCATGGGCCTTTGTTATACTCGATAAGACGCTGTTATACAAGATCAGAATTTGTTATACTTAATCAGGGCCTTTATTGGAGCTCGATCAGGGGACTTTGTTACTATACTTGATCAGAGACGCTTTATTGATCTCAATTAAATTGCCTTTGTTGGGCTCGATCAGACTCATTTGTTATACTCGATCGGTCACCTGCGACAGGCAGGCAATATACACTTTCCAGAGGCTTTGTTATATTCGTCATGGATCTGTTTTCCTCTATCAGAGTTTGTTATATTCGATCAAGTCTTTCCTTATATACTCCAGTCAGGGGAAGCATATTACTCGACCGCGGGGACTTTGTTGTACTCGATAATACCTGGGCCTTTATTGCAAGTCAGTCAGGGGACTTTGTTATACTCGACCAGGACTTTGTTACTATACTCGACCAGGGGCTTTGTTATACTCTATCAGAACTTTGTTATATTCAGTTAAGGCTGTTATACTCGACCAGGGCCTTTGTAATATCGATCAGAGGAACGGTTATACTCGATGAGAACTGTTATATTCGATCAGGGACTTTGTTATACTCGACCACGGAACTTTGTTATTCTCGATTAGAGTTGTTATATAATCAGGTAGATTTGTTATTCTCATTTGGGGCTTTGTATATGTAGTCGACTGAGGGCTGTGTATTCTCGATCTGAAGTTATCTCGATCAGGCCTCTATTAGAATCAGATCAGGGACTTTGTTATCTCGACCAAGGGACTTTATTATATACGACAGGACTTTGTTATACTCGACCGGGACTTATTTATTCTCGATTAGGACTTTGGTATAGTCGACTTTAGAGACGATATATACTCGATCAGGGACTTTATTATACTCGATCAGGGGACTTTGTTATGTCATACTCGATCAAAGAGGTCTTTGTTGTATGATGAGGGCTGTTATACTCGACAAGGGGACTTTATTACTTACTCGATATGGTGGTGTATCTCGATCAAGACTTTTATACTCGGCATAGGACTTTAATATACTCGATCAGAAGCTGTTATACTCGTCAAGGGCTTTGCCTTCCTCGATCAGGACTTTATTTATACTCCGATAAAGTGCGTTGTGCCACTGGTCCGAGGGACTGTTGCGCCTCGACAGGGGACTTTATTGCTCAATCAAGGGCTTTATTGCCGCTCAGTCAGGACTTTATACTCGATCAGGGCCTTTGTTAGACTCATTTGAGGACTTTGTTACACTTGATCAAGTTTCCTTTGTTATATGATTAGGGACTTTGTTATACTTTCTATATCACCAGACTCTGTTATACTCGATCAGGGACTTTGTTATAATAGATCAGAGACTTTTTATACTCGACCAGGAACTTTGTTATACTTTGTTCAGGGACTTGTTATACTCGATCAGGGGCCTTGTTATACCTCACCAGGACTTTGTTATACGATCAGGTATACTCTATAAGGTTTTGTTTTACCTGGATCAGGGAATTTGTTATACTCCTATTTGTGCCATGATACACTTAGAGGACTTTGTTATATTCGATCATGAATTCTGTTTTCCTTTTCGATCAGGAGAGTTTGTTATATTCGATCAATGGTCTTTGTTATACTCGATCAGGGGCTTTATTATACTCGACCAGAGGACTTTGTTTTACCTGTATAAGGGCCTTTTGTTATTCTCGATCAGGGACTTTGTTAGACTCGATCAAGGGCCTTTGTTAGAATCGATCAGGGACTTTGTTATACTCGACCAGGGGACTTTTGTTATTCTCGATCAGGAACTTTGTTATACTTCCACCAGGGACTTTATTCTCGATTAGGGACTTTGTTATACTCAATCAGGTGACTTTGTTATTCTCGATGAGGGGCTTTTGTTATAGTCGACTAGGGCTTTGATATTCTCGATCTGGGGACTTTGTCTCGATCAGGGGCCTCTGTTTGAATCTCGATCAGGGACTTTGTTATACGCGTATCAGGACTTTGTTATACCTCGATCAGGGACTTGTTATACTCGATCAAGGGCTTTTGTTATACTCGATGAGGGACTTTGTTATACTCGACCAGGGACTTGTTTATACCTGACCAGGGACTTTGTTATACCGATCAGGGACTTTGTTATACTCAATATGGTGAATTTATACCTTGATCATGGACTTTTTTACTCGACATGGGGACTATGTTATACTCGATCAAGGGCTTTGTTATACTCGATGAGGACTTTATTATAGACCAGGGACTTTTGTTATACTTTTCAGGGACTTTGTTATACCTTATCAGGGACTTTGTTTTTCTCGATCAGGACTTTGCTATACTCGATCATGGGGTTTGTTATTCTCGACCAGGGGACTTTGTTATACTTGACCAGGGAACTTTGTTATACCACCAGGGAATTGGTTATACTCGATCAGGGACTTCGTATTCTCGATCAGGGACTTTGTTATACTCGATGAGGGGCCTATGTTATACTCGATCAGCGGACTTTGTTATTCTTTAATCAGGGACTTTGTTATACTCAACCAGGGACTTTTGTTATACTCGATCAGGGACTTTGTCATACTCGATGAGGGAACTTTGTTATACTTGATGAGGGACTTTGTTATACTCGATCAGAGGGCTTTGTTATACTCTCGATCATGGGGTTTTGTTATACTCGACCAGCGGACTTTGTTATATACTCGATCAGGGTCTTTGTTATATACTCAACCAGGGCCTTTGTTATATGCACGACCAGGGTGCTGTTTTGCTCGACCAGGGACGCTGTTATACTTGATGAGTGCCTTTGTGATGCCTTTTTCGACTAGGGGCATTTGTTATACTCGATCAGGGCTCTTTGTTACTTCACTCGATCAGGGCACTTTGTTATACTCGACCAGTGGACTTTATTATACTAGACCAGAGGACTTTGTTATACTCGATCAGGGCTGTTATACTTGATAAGGTGAATTTGTTATACTTTCGATCAGAGGACTGTTATAATCGACATAGAAATTTGTGCTCTCGATCAAGGGCTTTGTTATATACTCGATCAGGGGACTTTGTTATACTCAACGGGCCTTTGTTTTACTCGATCAAAGGCTTTGCTGTACTCGATCAAGGGGACTTTGCTATACTCGATCAGGGACTTTGTTATATACGATGAAGGGCCTTTGTTATACAAGATTAGGGACTTTGTTATACTCGATCAGGGGCCTTTGTTAAAAGACTCGATGGGGGACTTTGTTATACTTGATTGGGGGTCTTTCATTTAGTCTCGATTAGGTGCGCTTTGTTAGACTCGATCAACCTCCTTTGTTATACTCGATCAGGGACTTTGTTATACTCTCGATGAGGGGGGCATTATTATACTTTCGATCAGGGACTGCTATACTCGATCAGGGAAACTTTTGTTATATACCTGACCAGGGGACTTGTTATACTCGACCAGGGACTTTGGTAAAGCTCGATCAGGGACTTTTGTTATACACAATAAGGTGAGCTCTTATACTCGACCAGGGACTTTGTTATACTCGACCAGGGGGTCTTTGTTGCCTCGATCCAGGGGACTTTGTTATACTCGATAAGGTGAATTTGTTATACTCGATCAGGGACGCTGTATATTCGACATAGAATTTGTTATACTCGATCAGGGGACTTTGTTATACTCCAACAAAAGGCCTTTGTTTTACTCGATCAAAGGCCTTTGCTGTACTCGATCAGGGGACTTTGCTATACTCGATCAGGGGCCTTTGTTATACACGATGAAGGGCCTTTGTTATACAAGATCAGGGACTTTGTTATACTCGATTAGGGGCCTTTGTTAGACTCGATGAGGGGACTTTGTTATACTTGATTAGGGGTCTTTGTTAGTCTCGATTAGGTGCCTTTGTTAGACTCGATCAGCCTCCTTTGTTATACTCGATCAGGGACTTTGTTATACTCGATGAGGGGGCATTGTTATACTCGATCAGGGGACTTTGCTATACTAGATCAGGAGGCTTTGTTATACCTGACCAGGGGACTTGTTATACTCGACCAGGGGACTTTGTTAAACTCGATCAGGGGACTTTGTTATACACAATAAGGTGACTGTTATACTCGACCAGGGACTTTGTTATACTCGACCAGGGGTCTTTGTTATACTCGATCAGGGGACTTTGTTATACTCGATAAGTTGAATTTGTTATACTCGATCAGGGGACTGTTATATTCGACATGGGGAATTTGTTATACTCGATCAAGGGGCTTTGTTATACTCGATCAGGGGACTTTGTTATACTCCAACAGGGGCCTTTGTTTTACTCGATCAAAGGCCTTTGCTATACTCGATCAGGGGACTTTGCTATACTCGATCAGGGGCCTTTGTTATACACGATGAAGGCCCTTTGTTATACAAGATCAGGGACTTTGTTATACTCGATCAGGGGCCTTTGTTAGACTCGATGAGGGGACTTTGTTATACTTGATTAGGGGCCTTTGTTAGTCTCGATTGAAAGCCTCTGTTAATCTGATCAGCCTCCTTTGTTATACTCGATCAGGGACTTTGTTATACTCGATGAGGGGGCATTGTTATACTCGATCAGGGGACTTTGCTATACTCGATCAGGAGGCTTTGTTATACCTGACCAGGGGACTTGTTATACTCGACCAGGGGACTTTGTTAAACTCGATCAGGGGACTTTGTTATACACAATAAGGTGACTCTTATACGCGACCAGGGACTTTGTTATACTCGACCAGGGGTCTTTGTTATACTCGATCAGGGGACTTTGTTATACTCGATAAGGTGAATTTGTTATACTCGATCAGGGGACTGTTATATTCGACATGGGGAATTTGTTATACTTGATCAGGGGACTTTGTTATACTCCAACAAAGGCCTTTGTTTTACTCGATCAAAGGCCTTTGCTAAACTCGATCAGGGGACTTTGCTATACTCGATCAGGGGCCTTTGTTATACACGATGAAGGGCCTTTGTTATACAAGATCAGGGACTTTGTTATACTCGATCAGGGGCCTTTGTTAGACTCGATGAGGGGACTTTGTTATACTTGATTAGGGGCCTTTGATAGTCTCGATTAGGTGCCTGTGTTAGACTCGATCAGCCTCCTTTGTTATACTCGATCAGGGACTTTGTTATACTCGATGAGGGGGCATTGTTATACTCGATCAGGGGACTTTGCTAAACTCGATCAGGAGGGTTTGTTATACCTGACCAGGGGACTTGTTATACTCGACCAGGGGACTTTGTTATACTCGATCAAAGGACTTTGTTATACACAATAAGGTGACTGTTATACTCGACCAGGTACTTTGTTATACTCGACCAGGGGACTTTGTTATACTCGACCAGGGGACTTTGTTATACACAATAAGGTGACTTTGTTATACTCGATCAGGGGACTTTGTTATAATAGATCAGGAGACTTTCTTATACTTGATCAGAGGCCTTTGTTATACTCGACCAGGGGCCTTTGATATACTCGATCAGGTGACTTTGTTATACTCGATCAGGGGACTTTGTTATATTCGATCAAGGGTCTTTGTTATACTCGATCAGGGGGCTTTATTATACTCGACCAGGGGACTTTGCTATACTCGATCAGGGGACTTTGTTATACTCGATCATGGGGCTTTGTTATACTCAATCATGGGGCTTTGTTATACTCGAGCAGGGGACTTTGTTATACTCGATTAGGAGGCTTTGTTATACTCGACCAGGGTTCTTTATGTTCCTCGATCAGGGGACTTTGTTATACTCGATGAGTGAACTTTGTTATACTCGATCAGGAAACTTTGTTATGCTCCACGAGGGGACTTTGTTATTCTCGATCAGGGGTCTTTTTTATACTCGACCAAGGGACTTTGTTATACCTGTTCAGGGGACTTTGTTATACTCGATCAGGGGTCTTTGTTATACTCGACCAGGGGGCTTTGTTATACTCGACCAGGGGACTTTGTTATTCTCGATCAGGGGACTTTGTTATACTCGATAATGGGGTTTTGTTATACTCGACCTGGGGACTTTGTTATACTCGACCAGGGGACTTTGTTATACTCGATCAGGGGACTTTCTTATTCTCGATTTGGAAACTTTGTTATACTCGATCAGGGGACTTTGTTATTCTCGATCAGGGGACTTTGTTATACTGAATCAGGGGCTTTGTTATACTCAACCAGGGGCCTTTGTTATGCTCGACCAGGGGCCTTTGCAATACTTGATCAGGGGCCTTTGTTATACTCGATCATGGGACTTTGTTATACTCGACCAGGGGACTTTGTTATACTCGATCAGGGGACTTTGTTATACTCGATATGGTGAATTTGTAATACTCGACCAAAGGACTTTTTTATACTCGACATGGGGACTTTGTTATACTCGATCAGAGGACTTTGTTATACTCGACCAGGGGACTTTGTTATACTTGACTAGGGGCCTTTGTTATACTCGATCAGGGGACTTTTTTATACTCGACCAGGGGACATTGTTATACTCGATCAGGGGACTTTGTTATACTCGATATGGTGAATTTGTTATACTCGACCAAAGGACTTTTTTATACTCGACATGGGGACTTTGTTACACTCGAGCAAGGGGCTTTTTTATACTCGATCAGGGGACTTTGTTATACTCCATTCGGGGCCTTTGTTTTACTCGATGAGGGGCCTTTGTTATACTCGATCAGGGGACTTTTTTTAATACTCGACCAGGGGACTTTGTTATACTTGACTAGGGGCCTTTGTTATACTCGATCAGGGGACTTTGTTATACTCGATCAGGGGACTTTGTTATACTCAATCAGGGGACTTTGTTATACTCGATAAGGGGACTTTGTTACACTCGATATGGTGTATTTGTTATAGTCGATCAGGAGACTTTGTTATAATCGATTAAGGGGCGTTGTTATACTCGATCACGGGTCTTTGTAATATTCGATGTGGGGGCCTTGTTATACTCGATCAGGGAACTTTGTTACACTCGATCAGGAGGCTTTATTATACTCGACCAGGGGCCTTTGTTATGCTCGATCAGGTGAATTTGTTATATTAGACCAGGGGACTTTGTTATACTCGATCAGGGACTTTTTTATACTTGACTAGGGGCCTTTGTTTTGCTCGATCAGGGGACTTTGTTATACTCGATCAGGGGACTTTCTATACTCAATCAGGTGACTTTGTTATACTCGACCAAAGGACCTTGTTATACTCGACCAGGGGACTTTGTTATACTCGACCAGAGGATTTTGTTATACTCGATTAGGGGACTTTGTTATTCTCGACAAGGTGAATTTGTTATACTCGATCAGGGGACTGTTATACTCGACAGGGGGACTTTGTTATACTCCATGAGGGGACTTTGTTATACTTGATGAGGGGCCCTTGTTAGTCTCGATTAGGTACCTTTGTTAGACTCGATCAATTTCCTTTTTTATACTCAATCAGGGGACTTTGTTATACTCGATGAGGGGGCTTTCTTATACTCGATGAGGGGACTTTGCGATACTCGATCAGGAGGCTTTGGCATACCTAACCAGGTGACTTTCTTATACTCGACCAGGGGACTCTGTTATACTCAATCAGGGGACTTTGTTATAGTAGATCAGGAGACTTTTTTATTCTGGACCAGGGGACTTTGTTATACTTGTTCAGGGGACTTTCTTATACTCGATCAGGGGCCTTTGTTATACTAGACCAGGGGACTTTGTTACACTCAATCAGGGTATTTTGTTATACTCGATAAGGGGACTGTGTTATACTCGATGAGGGCTTTGTTATACTCTATCAGGGGACTTTGTTGTACTCG
>NW_024730668.1:11079030-11159030 GCF_018991925.1 Homarus americanus | reverse complement strand
AGATAATATTTTTACTACAACATAGTTGTGTGTCGTCAAAAAGTGGAGTTTGGGGATCGCCTGGACTCCATTTCAATTAATCCCATATGTTATGTTGTTCACTTTCGCGTTCCTCACTTTCATTGGACCTCAGGTTACATTAACATGTGTGAGGACCAACTATATATATATATATATATATATATAACTGTTTGTAGATAATTTATTTCCATTGCTAATGCAACAAATCCCACCTTTGTATCTAAAAAAAATAGCAGGCTTTTTATGACTAATTACGTACAATTATCTCTTGAGTGGTGCAGTCAAGTGCGGTGAGGTGAGTAACAGGCCAGACCCCGAGTGTCTCACAAAGGCACCCACCCAAACCCAAAAGTGTTAAGCATGTCAAGAAGAATGTGCTGTGTATGCGTTCGTGTCAAAAAACTGTAAATACAATACTTGTATAAAATTTGAGTGTGATCACATTAAACAATATAAATTAGGTTCATTTTTACATTGTTAATGTTTACATAGTCATATATGTTTCCTCACTCTTCACATCCTCTGAGGTACTGTACACATAACCTCCACTGTTGCTAAACCACAAATAAGAGAGTACAGTCAACCCTCGCTTTACGCGTTTCCACGTTCTGCGGTACCCTGCCGAACACAGAATGCTCACTTTCCGCGGTGTGTGTACCCTTACACGCGGAGAGCGGCGCGAGCAGGGTGCGCACAAGGTCGCCCAGTCATCAAAACATTACCGAGTTCTTCACCGCCACCCACCACAGCCAGCCCAAGTCAGTGATAGTGATAATGATAGTGAGGATATGGACTTATATGGACTTTGAGGTTTGACAAAGAGGCCTGCAAGCCTCTGTGGTGGATAGTGATACAATTGATACAAGTGATACAGGTGAGGGCCAATAATCTGCCCAGCCATCTTTTCTACTAATGTAAGTGTTAAAAAACCTAATATTATTGATATTTCACTTAATTATTAATTGTGTGTGCATACCATCATAAAATTAAGAAGTTATTTTTACTACAACGTAGGTATTGTGTCTGAAAAAGTGGAGTTTGGGGGTCAGCCTGGTCTCTATTTCAATTAATCCCATATGTTATGTTGTTCACTTTATGCATTTCTCACTTTCTGCGGGCCGCCGTGGTTTCAATTGACCACGTAAAGTGAGGGTTCACTGTATTGTATTATTACAAAAGTTATATGTTGTTGTTGACTAACATGTCTTGAGCATTTTTCCTCTTAATTATAGCATATATTCCTACAAAGAATTGAGAGGGGAGGAGAATGGGTTTGACAGTTTTTATTGCTAGCTAGTTTGCTATGCTGCTCAAGTATAATGTGTATACTGAACCATTTATCTAGACCCAGAAATCCAACATCAGTTGGAACTGATTTAAACAGTTTACCTCCCTCCCAGTTGGAACTGATGTAAACAGTTTACCTCCCTCCCAGTTGGAACTGATGTAAACAGTTTACCTCCCTCGCAGTTGCAACTGATGTAAACAGTTTACCTCCCTCCCAGTTGCAACTGATATAAACAGTTTACCTCCCTCCCAGTTGGAACTGATGTAAACAGTTTACCTCCCTCCCAGTTGGAACTGATGTAAACAGTTTACCTCCCTCGCAGTTGCAACTGATGTAAACAGTTTACCTCCCTCCCAGTTGCAACTGATATAAACAGTTTACCTCCCTCCCAGTTGCAACTGATGTAAACAGTTTACCTCCCTCCCAGTTGGAACTGATGTAAACAGTTTACCTCCCTCGCAGTTGCAACTGATGTAAACAGTTTTCCTCCCTCCCAGTTGCAACTGATGTAAACAGTTTACCTCCCTCCCAGTTGCAACTGATGTAAACAGTTTACCTCCCTCCCAGTTGCAACTGATGTAAACAGTTTACCTCCCTCCCAGTTGCAACTGATGTAAACAGTTTACCTCCCTCCCAGTTGGAACTGATGTAAACAGTTTACCTCCCTCGCAGTTGCAACTGATGTAAACAGTTTACCTCCCTCCCAGTTGCAACTGATGTAAAAAGTTTACCTCCCTCCCAGTTGCAACTGATGTAAACAGTTTACCTCCCTCCCAGTTGCAACTGATGTAAACAGTTTACCTCCCTCCCAGTTGCAACTGATGTAAACAGTTTACCTCCCTCCCAGTTGCAACTGATGTAAAAAGCTTATGGTACCGGTAATTCTTTTCCTGTTGCAACAATTTCCCTGAAAAGGAGAACCAGAATTAAAAGTTTCTCTCTCAGACAAATGAGGGCTGAAGGTGTGATCAAGCACATGTCACACGAGCTAGCCTTTCTGTTTTGCTTTTCCTGGTCCTAACCACTCCCTTCATACTGAATGGTTGTTAACTGCTCACCAGCATCAGAGATATACTAGAGCTGTTTTGGTTAGATTACACAGTTTGCAGCGTTAATAGATAATACTGTGAATTGTATTATTTATTTTTGCATTAAAAGATTTGTTTATTGTTTGCAAATAACCCAATTTGGATCCAACTGGCATGTCTGTTGAGGACCAGAACCATCACCTCCATGTCAGGGTATCAACTGTATTTCATGGTGAGTAGCCCAGTCTTGTATTGTGACTGTTATTCCTGGCCCAATAGAGATCAAGTATGGAGCTAGGAGGAATCCTCTTGATGTGTACACCATTAGAATTACAGTACAATATTTACATTTTAAAAATACTTTCGGAGTTTCCCTGTAGTGTTTTCTTTTGGAAAAATATCACATGCCAATCTTCATTTGTTATTAGAACAGAGAAATCCATCAGGGTATCTGTGAGCTGGTTGATATCAAATGATATCATTAATTAAGAAATAATTAGGCACATTAGACTTCCCCAAAAATTTGGTTTATATCCATTGTGTGTTGTCACTAAGTGAGATTCCTTGGTAAAGCAACTCCAGGTAAAGCAACTCCAAAGCCTTGATCCCAGGTATTGCATTCCAGGAGGATTTAACTAAAGTTGAATAATCACTCGTATAATGATAACAATATTAGCTGGCTCAACATATAGAAATTTTTACTAGACCAAGAGAATTATTGAGCAGTTTTTCAGGGCCCAGATTAACTAACATGACCGCAATTTCGTTCATATCTTTTCCCTTATCTCGAGAGGCTAAGGAAACCGTACGATCTCAGTAATAGGCGATTCACCAACGGTTCATACAGACTGCAAGTAAGTTTAGTTCAGTAAGCTATCACCAGAGGAAGTTGTAATGCATTAGTTTTCATTCCTTGCTAGACCAATCACTGTGCCTGGAACAAACTATGTAGGAATTTTAACCAATCACAAGTTAATCACACCAGTTGATGAAGCATAAAGTCACACGTGAGAATAATAATGAAGAAACAAGTTTCAAAGAAAAGGCAGCTTAATTTCTCTGATCCGATTTTCGTTAATAATACTACGCGTACTGTATTAAAAAAATAGTAATAATGATAAAAATAATAATATAAATATAGTGATAATAAAACTAATATTAATAATATTATAGTAAGACTAATAAAACTAATACAGGCATTCCCCGATAACCAACGCATATAGGGACTAAAAAGTCATTGGTTAGTAAATCGAATGTTATCGAAGCAACTAATCCCATAAGAATATAACAAATTCAGGGGGTTAGAGACCGCCCACCCTTCAAAAACTCCCGTCTACCCATGATTTATATCTATCGTGCACACTGTCAAGCAAGAAATTAAAGCAGACATTTTATTCAAGCATAATGAGCATTAAATATGCAATGTAAAACATAAATTGAGACTCTTTTTGGCCTGTGTTTAGGATGATAGAGACGGTCTTGGGTAGCAAGTTCAACTCTACCAATCTTTGCCTTATCACATCACATCAAGTTGCTCCTCTCAGGGGCAGCACAAGAGGAACTATCATTGGGGCATTTAGGCATGAATGCATAACACACAAAGTCAGAAATAATGAAAAACACAGTAAGAGACAAATGGTAAGTGTAGAGAAGTAGTAATGAGTCGGAGGCAGTGTGCAGAGCCCTCGCATGGCAAGAATTGGCACTACCTAACGCCAGCCAAATTCAGAACAGATCTGTCGTGAATTTGTGAGGTCAGCCTGTAGTACTGGGCATTGTAGGTTGTGTTGGAGTATCCTAAGAGTGAGGTTCAGCTAACCAGAAAATCTCTTTATCTAGCACCTTTCAATTCACATAGGTGCCATATAATCAGGGTTCTTCTGTACTGTATAAGGATTGTGGAATTACCTGTTAAGAGTTTTACTGTGATGCTGACTGCCATTGATGTAATTTTTTTGTAAACTTTAATTTTTATTTGCCAACAAAGTGCAGAACTGTATTAACTAGTGTATGCTCCTCTGGGTTTTGAGGCTCTTGGGAATCCTTGGAAGCCATGGTTAATAAAAACAGGACAAGTGTAATACAGTACAGTTCCAAGTATTATACACATGGTACTCTACTTATGCTGTGTAAGTGGCTGACTGCTTTGTCTCAAGGGACACTTGTGTAACAGGCTTGCTGTGTCCCAGCAATATCATAATTCTGTATTGTATTAAGTTATTATATTTTATTATAACATTATTGATGTTGGAATAACTTTTCCACAAAATCTAAGTTTTTCTTTACCTTGCATTTCATACCACTTCCATGGTGCTTTCAAATGTTACGTGTTTTGTTGACATGAATTCTCAATTCTTTTATAATTTTTTTTGATGTGCACCAGTATATATGATGAGTGGAAGATTATTATTTTTTATTTACATGGGTTATTTTAGGATTTTTGATCTATGATTATTTTTTCAAAATAAAAAATCTTCTCACCACAGTAATTCTACCATAACAGATAATGTTGAATTATCCTAAGATATTGAATACTACCAGTAAGTAAGGTTTCAGTGTGTGTATGTATATGTATATAAGCAGTCCCCGAATTGCAAGAGTCTGAAATGAAAAAAAAAATACAGGCTTCTATCTAACTACGAAAAATTGGAACTTACGAAACTTTTTTCTTTTTTTTCGTATCATGGGAAGATGATGAGATGCTGATATAGGCATCTCAGCTTCCTGTACCAAATCTGGTCAGTAATAATGACAATTTAATTTTTTTTAACTTAAATGAAAATAAAATACATGTACAGTACAGTGGTCCCTCGGTTAACGAGCACAATTCGTTCCAGAAGGTTGATCGTTAACCGAAACCATTGTTTCAATGGGTTTTTGGGTAATTGGTTCCAGCTCACCGAAAATTGCCTAAAGTCAACAAAAAAGGTAGTAAAGTACACTTACTTTGAGGTGTGTATGTAGAAGGCTTCTGGATGATGATGCTGATGTGAATTTGAAGTGGGAGGAGGAGAAGGGAGAAGAGAAGGAAGTGGAGGTGGAGGAGAAGCATTTTACTGCTTCTTGGAAGGTGAGTCACCTTCCATGAAAATGTCAGGAACCTCTGGACTGACAGATTCTCCAGCAGGAACATCCTCTCTCCTTCTTGAAGTGGAAGGCTGAGGGCTAGCATCTTTTTCCCACTGACTTTTAGTGAAGAAACTGTCAATTTTTTTCTGTGGGACATCTCTCCTCCTCATCATTAATTGATGTTTGAAGAAGGAGACCACTGTGTCCTCAACATGACACAAAGCTAGTTCTGATTTTTCCACATCTGGGTGCCTTGAAACCAATTTCCTGAACTTCTCCCAGTGGTCAACAACATCTTTCAACTCTAAAGTTGACATATGGTCATTACTTTCCTTTTCCTCCTCACCAATGTCAGCCTCTAACATCTCATCCAGTTGCTGCAAGTCTTCAGGAGTAAGTTCCTGTTCATGAGACATCACAAGCTCTTCTACATCATCCTCCTCCACTTCAAGGCCCAATGACTGACCAATGGACACAATCTCCTGGTCCAACTCTGCTTCTTCCTGAAATCCCTCAAAATCATGGACTACTGATGGCCACAGTGCTTTCCATGAAGAATTGAGGGATCTAGTGGAGACTTCTTGCCATGAGGACACAATAAATTTTACAGCCTCCAGGATGTTGTATTGTGTCTTCCAGAACTGTGACAGTGATAGATCAGGATCAGTGGTAGTTGCCTGATGACACCTCCTGAACATTTTCTTCATGTACAGCTTCTTAAAGTTGCTGATCACATTCTGGTCCATTGGCTGTATGATTGATGTAGTGTTGGGAAGCAAAAACAACACTTTCACAAAGTCAAATTGAGACTCCAAAGTGCTGGCAAGTTGAGGGTCATGACCAGGGGCATTATCCATAAGGAGAAGAGCTTTTAAAGGGAGTTTATTGGTTGTTACGTTTTAAATGCAGGAAAGTGGTTTTCTTACCGTAGAACTCAGATACCTTCACACTGGTTACTCACCCAAGAGATTATGGTGTATCACTACGTAGAATTTCGCTCTGCTTCCGGCATTCAATGCGTTGTGTATTTGATAAATGATGATTTAATGAATTCCATTAATTTCCTACATCCATCTAAGTTATTGGTTATACTTTGTCATAACCAATCAGTCATTACCCTTGGTAATAATAATAATAGAGGGATCACAGATACGGGCAGATGATTGCACTTACGTTTATTTAGCACAATTCCATACACTGGACTTATAATTTGCATGGATAGGTCAGTCACTCACATTCACGCCACAGTACCGTAAGTTATAAGGGAGAGTTTGTCAACCTGGAGAATTAATTGTTTAGATCTATTAGGCCGGCCTGGAGTGCTTTTGTAGCAAACAGGTCCTCACCATTGATCACTTCCTTTACAGGATGTGTTAACTTGTCGCTGGACTTAACAAAAATCTCGGGGATTTGCACGCACAGACTCGTAGCACTGGTAGGACTGTATGGCCCCTGTTCTTAAGTCCGCGGAGCAGGAGGTCTTCTCTAACCCAAGGTCTAAAGCCCACTGGCTAAATTGGTTTTTTGAGGCGTGAAGTGATGAACAGTACACCACTGTCTCACTGACCTGCCCCCCCTATCGGCTGGCTAACATACCACTAGTTGAAAACATGTCCCAGTTATGGCTGGCCGGTTACCTTATCTCCTTCGTAAACAAACATTTGGGATGGGTTGTGCAGGAGGCCCAACGCAACCCAAGACATTGGTGGTTAGGTAGCTGTTCACAGAAGGGCAAAACACATCAACATTAAAGAGCTGTCTTGTCACCCATGCCTTATGGATGGACTTCCAATAAACTCCAAGCCGTCCTCTTACCACTTTTTGTTGCTTGAACACCCTGGGGTTCTCAGAGTGGTAGACAAGCATAGGCTTCAGTCGGAAATCTCCTGAAGCATTGGCACCAAGCAATAGAGTGAGACGGTCTTTCATGGGTTTATGTCCAGGTAAAGAGGCTTCATCTCTGGTGATAAATGTCCTTTTGGGCATCTTTTTTCCAGAACAGCCCAGTTTCGTCCACATTGAACACTTGCTGTGGAAGATAATTTTCTGTATCCATCAGTTCTTTAAACTCCACTAAAAATTTTGCTGCTCCTTCCTTATCAGCACTAGCAGCCTCACCATGCCTAACAACACTAAAAATGTCACTTCTTTTCTTAAATTTTTCGAACCAGCCCTTGCTGGCCTTAAACTCTTCAAATTCTGTTCCTGAAGAACCAGGTTGATCTGTCTTTAAATGTTCGTAAATCTCCCTGGCTCTTTCACAAATAAATTCAGTAGAAACTGAATCACCTTTCATCTGTTTTTCCTTAATCCAAAAGAAAAGTAACCTCTCTGTTTCTGCGATTAGGGATCTACCTTTAAACACACTGGTAGATTTGTCTCTCACTTTCACCTCCTTGAATTTGTCTTTCTGTGCAAGAATTGTCGACAGTTGATGTCGACATGCCATATTCTTTGCTTAGCACATTTGTTCTAATGCCTTCTACATGTTTTTTAATCATTTCCTGTTTCACTTGGATTGAAATTGCTTTTCTTGATTTCCTGGGACCCATGCTGGATTCAAAAAACAATTTCAACACATGATATTTTAAGTTTAATTACTGTAAATAAAGAATATTTTCTTTAAATCAACACTGCACTGCGCTAAATATCATCAATATGTAAAATAAATTTCAAAATGACCAATAATTTGACTGGAAACACAGAAAAAAAGCGTTTATGTTGAAGAGAGTCTGAAGCAAGATGTTACCTCCACTGAAAAGACACAGAGACTGATGCCTGCTTGGTGTGTTGACAGGCTGTTTGGCACGCTAAAAGCTAGTTTCCCTGTATTCAATTATGTTAAATAATTGTTAAAATGACTAAAAAAAATTAATATAAGACTTTTAAAATTATTGAATAGTACAAACTTCTTGATATACAGTGAACCCTCACTTTACGCGGTCAATTGAACCCACGGCAGCCTGCGTAAAGTGAGAAACACGTAAAGTGAACAACATAACATATGGGATTAATTTAAATAGAGACCGGGCCGACCCCCAAACTCCACTTTTTCCCAACACAATACGTACGTTTTAGTAAAAATAACATCTTAACTTTATGATGGTATTCACATATACTGCCAGATTCTGGGGTCACTAAGTCTAAGGGGATAACTTAACTCTAATCTTAATTTCTAAGGGTCGCTGCCACCAGACCCCCTCTGGACAGCATGTAGCTCGTTAGGTAGCGGGCAGAGTGGACTAGGCATTGGGCTAGGTTTTTCATTGACCAGATCGATAAGGGTAAAGAAGGGTGAAACCATAATATGTCTTAATTGATTTATTCCTTATAAAACATACTGGTAAAAACACATACAAGCACACTGTGGACCATAATTCCAAGGCCTGTCCCAGTGTATAGCACTGGCGCCTCTAACAACTGCTGTTGTGGTCGGTTACACTCCGACCCGAGGTGGGTTTGGGGTCCTCGGCCCACGAGGTAGAGTAGAGCCGATTAATCATGTCGAATCAGCGCCATCACTCCTATATTGACCACTGCTGGGTATCCACCGGCTCCGAGCGACCGGTGGGTTTCAATTAAGCCCACCCTCGACCTGGAGACAAACGGGGCAGCGTCAGGGAACTGAGAAACATGACAACACCAACAAACTCTCTTGTCTAGACGACAGACGTATTTACGTTATATTACTTCTACGCTGGGTGAATGACAATTCAACTGTTAAATCATGAACACTGGTGAACACTGATATTCACTACAATTGACTGACTCAACTGAATGGCTAGGGAACACGGAACATACCTGGAGACAAACGGGGCAGCGTCAGGGAACGCGCTCCCTGGCCATCTTGAGTTTATATACCCCTGAGTTGCCAGTGATCGCTACTCACGCAATGACAATAATCACAAACAAACTAACTGTTACTCATTCAAAGATGACCCTCAGTTGACAAAGGTCTGGCGAATTACTAAAGTTGATTTAAACAGACTAATTCAAGGTTGCGTTTGCCAGTAGAGAGTGCAATAAACGTAGTGACAACTGTGTTCGAAGGCGGGACTTACTGAGAGTGATCCTGAGGGTAAAACAGCTGGGAAATACACGTCTCTCCTGAGATTCTACAAGCGCGGTGGATTTGAATATTATGTAGCGTAATATGAATTAAAACGGGTTCTTAGGAATGACAATGAGGTGCGCAGTACACACACACACATAATATAGAAGGGAACAATCAATAAGAGAAGAATATACTGTAGGTTAGGTTAGAAAAAAACAAGGTTAGGGTTAACTCTTATATTAGTAGAAGAGATGGGTCTGCGTATGGGAATGGAGGCTGGTTCCGAGGCAGAGGGCTGGCTACTGGCCCTCGGGTGAGTCTTCATCACTGTCATCCATACTTACTTGTGCCTCCCTGACAAATCCCTCAAAGTCATCATCACTGTCTCTGTCTCTGTCACTTCTTAATTGTCCTGATAGTTGATTCGTTAACACCATGCTGGTGCGCGAGATCAACCTGTCTTGTTCCTTTCTCCAACTCTTGTATGATCTTGTACTTAATTTCGTAGCTTAAGGAACGTCGTATCTTCTTTGGCTTAGGGCGGCTGGGTCCAGGTAATGCAAGGTTTCTTTGTGGTGGTGGTGGTGGTCCGGTGGAAGCCATTCTTATGGAACAATGGATACCGATATAAACGGTGTAGCCGGGAGGGGTGTAACTGACGCGGGTAGGTCAAGGGGCTTGAACGCTTCCGCTGTGGGGCACGTCATAGTACAATAAACCAATCACAGCTAGCGGGGAGGGAGGTAAGGATGCTTGGCCCAATCACAGTCCGATACGTCATATGACGTCACCGATAATGCAACAAAGACATACACTGCACAACCTACTTGCGCTGCTTACCCAACATGGCGGGAGGTTTGGATCCAAAAATGGCGCGGAGCGAGAGGACCACCAGCCGCTCTCCGCGTAAAAGGGTACACACACCGAATAAAGTGAGCATTCCGTGTTCGGCAGGGTACCGCGTAAACGTGGAAACGCGTAAAGTGAAACCGCGTAAAGCGAGGGCTCACTGTATACTAAAATAGTAAGGAATTTAAGCCCTAGAACCGATTACTGTATTGGCGGACTAATCCGACAGCTAGTGTGCAAGCGAAAACATCTTGAGGGGCGCTTGTAAGGAATTCGTTAATCAAGGGAATGCTCGTTAACCGAAGTTGAGAATCTTATGGAAGGCAATACGTTAACCGAAATCTCATTAACCAAGGCGCTCGTTAACCGAGGGATCACTGTATAGTCTGGATTTACGCGGTTTTTGTTTATGCGTTTGGTCATTTACGCAGTGTTTTACCAGAATGAAAAGGCATTTCATCTTATTGAATCTCCTCCTTTAGTCAATAATCTCTCTTCCCTTTCTCTTTGCCACAATGTTGCTTCACTCTCTCATTTACAGGTACTTTAATTGGCATTGGTCGGTGGATTTGGCATCCTGTGTACCGCCGGCAAGGCCGTGGGCTCATAACACTCGTCTTGACTGTTGGTCACACTAGAATAACCAGTTATGGTACATCTTTCTTTCTTCACACAGCCAAATATGGAATACTCTGCCTTCTCTGTTTCCATCCTCTTACAATCTGTCTCACTTCAAAAAGCCGGTTTTCCAGCATCTTCGTGCTGTAGATTAACATAGTCTTAGGTACAGTATTTTGGTATTAATAGTACTGTATTCTCATAAAATGTATTTAGAGGAATTATTATGGTCTTTAACTTATGTAGGCTCAATGCAGTACATGTATTCACTATAAACACTCGTTACCAATACTGTACTGTATAGTACATACAGTATATGTACTACATAGAATTTTTTTACAGTATCTTGATACTGTTTATGGTTGGTTTATATTTAAGATACAGTACAGTAGTAATTTTTAACTATTTTATTATTGCTTTGATAAAATGGTCTTCCAGGAAATATTAGGGTACTTTAACTGGCATAAGCAGGTGTGGCTGTATGTACAGTACTGTCGAAGATGAACGAACAGTCCCTTGTGTAGATTTATGATATGGGTTTACTGTATATTGAAAATAATAATTTCTGAAATATATTAATAGTGCTTAGAGGAAATAATAATGCGTTTAGTGTGTGGCAATTTGTAGTTTGGCGCATCGTCCCATAAACATTGTCAGCCTTCATGCTGCGTCTAGTCAATGGCGAACAATGTTCCCATATATCCAGAAAAAAGTAATGTTATACAGTATAGTCTGGATTTACGCTGTTTTAGTTTATGCGTTTGGTCATTTACGCAGTGCCTTGCCAGAATGAAATGTTTTAATTACGCAGTAAATTTCATCATTTACGCAGGAAGCGGCGCAGGTAGGGTGCGCACAAGGTCGCCCAGTCATCAAAACATTACCGAGTTCTTCACCCGCCACCCACCACAGCCGGCCCAAGTCAGTGATTGTGATAGTGATAGTGAGGATATGGACTTTGAGGGGTTTGACAAAGAGGTCCTGCAAGCCTCTGTGGTGGATAGTGATACAAGTGAGGGCCAATAATCTGCCCTCTGCCTCGGAACCAACCCCCCATCCCCGTGTGCCCAGCCATCTTTTCTACGAACATAAGTGTTAAAAAACCTAATATTATTGATATTTCTCTTAAATATTAACTGTGTGTGCATACCATCATAAAATTAGGATGTTATTTTTACTACAACATATGTATTGTGTCGGAAAAAGTGTAGTTTGGGGGTCAGCCCAGTCTCTATTTCAATTAATCCCATATGTTCTGTTATTTCGTTTACGCGTTTCTCGTTTTACGCGGACCTCCACGGGTTCAATTGACCGCATAAATGCAGACTAAACTGACGTGTTTTAGTTATCATGGCTTACGGGATCTCTACATGAAGCACTGGCAAGACACTGACCCAGAATATTTTGACTGTAGGAACACTGATGTATTCAGTATCCCAGATCCCCAGAGTTTGATCTGATGTCAATGGAAAGAATAAAATGTTAGCTGGATAAGTTTAGCATTTCTTCAGATAAAACCTCTTCAAAAATCAAATCTAGTAAAAGCAAAACATCTCAAAATATATATTAAAGTATGCTTAGGACCTAGAGGTTACCAGATAAGGTTTTTTTTAGAATTTTGAGTGCCAAGCCTAAAATGTACAGTAAACCCTCTGTAACTTGCTGTCAAGCCTCTGTTAAAGTTCTGTAGATCACCCCGTAAAGTAGCCTTAACCGTACAGTTGCAGACAATAGTTCTCTCCCGCTCTCAGCCAAAATGTGACTTCGAAACATCTGAGGTTTGAATAATGAAGCAATTGAAGGAAATTTTTGACTCAACAGATGTTGCACCTGAATGTTTCTAAGGGAGTGGGGGGGTTGAATGTGAGAAAGATTAACATAAAGAAATCTCCATCTACTGATAACATTAAGATGGTGATGGAGGTGATTTACAATAATAGAGATAATGAATGTATCAACAAAATTCTTATATACACGACAAAGAACATATACCACAGTTAGTGGGTTTCAGGTTGTAATTACAAATTAGACAACATGGTAGCTACACATTGTTGGGTGAATCATTATTGGAGGAGGAAGACACTGTAGTGGATTCCTCCCCTACAAACGCTTTTGTCGCTGAGTAGCCGACCCTGCGAATTCCACAGTGTATGCCTGTGGTCTAGGTCAACCAGCGCCGCCTTACATGACGGAGGTCAACTATTAAGCCACGCCTACCTCCGCTATATAAGATCTCACCTCGTGGTGACCTACTTTCCAGACAAACTAAAATATGCTAAAATGATATTTATTCCTAAGGAGGGTAAGGACAATAAGGAAATATTAAACTACAGGCCAATATCTTTATTAGAAATTACCGGGAAACTATTGGAAAAAATATTAAATTCAAGACTTATAGCCTTTTTAACACAACATGGGAAAACTAACAACAGACAACATGGATTTATGCCCAATAGAAATACCCTAACTGCAATAGCTACAATAACGGAAATAATTGCAATAGAAAAAAGCAAGGGTAACCAGATCAATATAATTTTAAGGGATGTTTCTAAGGCTTTTGATAAAGTTTGGCATTTAGGCTTGAAATATAAAATATTAAAACTGGGACTTAACGAATACTTGCTAAGAATATTGTGTAACTATTTAGATGATAGGAGAGCACAAATTCAAATTGGAAACTTTTTGGGAACTATGTTTAATCTTGAGAGTGGAGTACCTCAAGGAGGATGCCTTTCTCCAACACTATATACAATTTATACTTCAGACACACCTCAACCTACCCCCTTTAGCGAATATGTAATGTTTGCTGATGATATTACTCAAATAGTATCATACCCAGGAAAATCAACTCAATTTATGGCACTCTACACGGTAAGAGCGATAAAAAACATAAATGATTTTGAGAAAAAATGGAAAATCAGGACAAATAAGAACAAATTCAAGATAATACCAATAGCCAAGATTAAAACAAGTCCAGTAATAGTCGACCAGGAACTATACCCATACGACACTGAAGGTAGGATGCTTGGATTAAAACTAACAAAAAGAGGATATATAACATACTTAAAAGATAAAGAACGACAGGCAAGAATAAGATTATCAAAAATAAAACGCTTTAAGAACCTTAGCATTAATAACAAAAGAAAGATTTATATTGCCCTTGTCAAATCAATTATGGACTACCCACCCATCCCATTGAACACCCTTAGTAAAACGTGCATTAAAAGGTTACAAACAGTACAAAATATAGCCCTCAGATTTATATATAACATAAAATATACAGACCACATCAATAATGAACAGCTACACAAGAGAGCAAACCTCTTAGCAATCAATGTAGATATACACAACAAAGCTGTAAATATTTGGAAAAAAGTGACTGAACTTAACACAGAAACATATCAAAACTGGATAAATAATATAGACAACGAAGAATTCCAAGAACACAGTTGGTTTAAATCAGCCAGGAAGAAAGTAATTGAACCATCTCCTGCCCCAATATACATATAAAACATTAATAGAGAGAATAAAAGATGAGAGTGACCTACCAGCTCCACAAGAACCTGGCAGGCCTCTCCATACAGCGTACCTTTAGACTAACATAACTAATATTTAACATTTAACATTTAACATTTAACATTGAACTAACATCTTAGTAAAAAAAAAAAAATAAATAAATAAAAATGTGACTACCCTCCCAGCTACACAAGGACCTGGGCGGGCTCACTAACTCAAAAAAAAATAAATAAATAAATAAATAAATAAATAAATAAATAAATATTAATAATATTAATAATAATAATGTGATTACCCTCCCAGCTATATCAGCCAGGAAGAAGTAATTGAACCACCTCCTGCCTCAACATACACATTTTTACATAAAACATTACTAGAGGAATAAAGATGAGAGTGACCAACCAGCTCCACTAAGAACCTGGCAGGCCTCTCCATACAGTGTACCTTTAGACTAACACAACTAACACTTAACTAACACCTCAAAAAAAAAAAAATGTGACTACCCTCCCAGTTACACAAGGACCTGGGCGGGCTCACTAACTCCAACAATAACAAAATAATAATAATAAGCAGCATTATATAAATAAACCAATATTAATACAAAGGTCTGACGACCCAAGGGAGCAGAACAAAGACAAAACACCAATAAGAAAGATGAAGCGATCTGGTTGAGCCCAGATTCTTTCTACTCCTACTGTATTTCAGTTTCACCACTTTTCCTTCAACTCCTAATAATCTTCTTTCACCTCTTAACTAAAGACTTCGTATCGTATCGACCTACCTCTTTCTGCTCACTGCCACCAGCAAGCAACACCTCCGCGCCAGCCTGGCGGCTCCCGCTCCCGCCGGCGACCTTGGCGTTCCCCAAGCTGTGTGTCCTGCTCTGGGCACCCTCACCAACCAGCTCTCTCTGCTCAACGCTTGTTACCATGCTGCCTACCCAGCAACTAGCTGCATTGTACATCCAATACAACTTGTATACAGAGAGCACATTGTGAGTTTCCTTTCTCCATCCCATCCTGAGTGTGAATCAAACATCTCGTACCCCCACAACACCACCAGCAAGAGGGAGACGAGGTAAGGTGAGACACAGACTACTAACCTGTGGCGCATTCCTGATATCCACATCAGCAGTAATTAGCTCAGATTACGTAATGATTTTCACTATCAAAACAGCGGATATTCAAAAAATTTAAGTAAATAATTCAGTGAGGCTGAAGTATACGCTCTTGTGACTGAGGTAGCCAAAAGAAAAGAAATGATTTTAGGGAAGTTGGACTCAAGTAGTTGTACACTTCAACTCAAAAACCATGCCTGGGGTGAAGTGTTAAATGCGGTGAATGCTGTTGGTAGAGTCACCCGCAATGTTACTGAAATTCGGCGGAAGTTTTCTGATCTTCGTGTTAGCGTTAAGAAAAAAGCAGCACAAGATAAGAAATATGCGGGTGGAACAGGTGGCGGCCCCCAAATAGAAATTACATACACTGCAATTGAAGAAGCAATTCTTCAACTATTAGATCCAGCCTGTAACAAAGCGTGTTCGGCATTCGGGCCTTCGATGTAGAGCGGCAGAAATTGGACAGTGATTACATAAGTTCGTCAAGATCGTCTTAGTGAGGTGAGAGTGTAAATCGATGTCGGACTTTTCATGCTAGACACGATTGTATTTTTGAAAACTCAATTTCCACCGAGTTGGAGGTACAGCCAGGGTCACAGGCCTATAACCACACAATCACTGCCACATGACAAAGCTTTTATTTTATTTTATTTTTTAGGGTGTTGTGGCCACGGCTGTGATAAAGGCCAACCAGGGAGTGTAGTACTGTGCCTTCAGTTAAATCAGTTCATAGTTGTCATCAGTGAATGCAGAAGAGACTAAAATAACTTAAAGTGAATACATATTGGCAATCGAGCTGGTAAGGACAACTGCCAGCCTATTCGTGTCATAGGTGCCACAGAGACTTTAAATTTTATTTTGTTTGTGTGCTTTCTTAAGGACTGAATCTGTGTTTATAATACACCACTCACAGGGAGATACAGTGTACACAGTGATAGTTCAGAGTGTCATCAGTGACCGCGGAAGTTGTAAATAACTTAAAGTGAGCGCTCACTAGCAAGCAAGCTGGAAAGGCACCGTGCCAGCTGAAACCAAGTCGTGTCATAGGTGCCACAGAGACTTTAAATTTTATGTTGATTGTGTGCTTTCTCAAGGACTGAAACTGTGCCTACATTACACCATTCACAGGGAGATACAGTGTACGCAGTCGCAGACGACAACTCCATAGGCAACAGAGAGTAGCTAAGTACTTTTTCTCTCTTTATTTTCTTTGAAATAGGTGTAGATTTATACACAGTCTGCACCCCCCCCCCCACAACAACAACAACCATGAGTTTGATATGTGATTACTGCAGGGAGACGTCGGATATGGAGGATGCAGGCCTAACTAATGCAGCGTTTAGGAGGTTACTAACTGCCGTAAAGCTTGATGGCTGTTGCTGGTATTGCCCTGGCTGCATAGTCAAGGTGAATGAAGCGATTGCAATCCATAAGGGAACGAGTTCTCTAGGGACGAAAATAGATGAAGCAGGAGCCCTGCTGGTTGACAAACTGGAGCAAGTTGAGAAAGAGATCCTTGCTAAGACTGAGGAAGTAGCTAATAGAATGGAGGTGGTTGCTAAGAGGAGTTATGCTGACGTATTAGGAGGGCCACGGGGGGGGGAGGGCGGAGAGTAATGCAGAATCAGTACAGGTTCTACAGCAGATTGGGACTCTGAAAAAGTGTGTCGAAGAAATGAAAATTAACGCACCGACTGTTAGGGGAGAGGAGGAACACCAGGAACGGCTCCAGCGCAGGAACAATGTAATAGTTTTTGGAGTCCCAGAGAGCCAGGCAGAGGGAACTGTGAGTAAGGAAACACACGACAAGGTGCTGTTTCAAAATATTTGCACAGAGGTTCTGAAGATTCCAGCAACCCCTCAGGATGTGAGGAGACTGGGACAAAAGCAGGGGGCTAAGCCTCGCCCCCTCAGGATCACACTAGGGAGTGAGGAGGAGAAATGGCAAGTTATCCGGCAGGCAAAAAACTTAGCAAGGAGCGAGGCATTTCGGGATGTATTTATTCACCCAGACCGCACGGTAATGCAGAGGGAACAGCACAAGAAGCTCCTGCTGGACTTCAAGCAGAAGAGGGAGGAGTCGAGGAGGAACGGGGACAGGTGCACATGGGTTATACTCAGGGGGAGGGTAGTGGAAACAAGTGTGCCGACACAGGGCCAGGGGGCAGCATTGCACCCTCCACCCACTCAACCCCCCACCCGGGAGGCGGCACCAGCTCAGCCTACCGGACAGGAGGGAACGAGCGCCGTGTAAACAATGACATTTTTAACCACACCCTGCAAAATACAGTGTACTTAGCAAATGCTGCAGCTTCTGAGAATGTGGGTGGAGCGGGTTTATTACTAAGAGCAGAGACGTTACCGAGAACAAATTCTGGCTTGAATGTCATGTACACTAATACTGACACGTTCCTTGATAAGAGGGAGGAGTTTGAAACACTACTAAGTGTACACCAACCAGATATTGTAGGAGTTGTAGAACTGTTGTACAAGAACAGGAGAATCGACCCAGAGGAATGTGAGTTCAGTATTGCTGGATATGACTCATTTACGAACCTAACTCAAGAATCCTGCAGGAGGGGTGTGGTTATCTACGCTAGGCAAGACCTTAGAGCCAGCCAGGCGAGGGTACAGGGAGAGGATGTTTTTGAAGAGTCCAAGTGGTGTAAAATTAAATTAAAGGGAGGGGACTTACTTATCGTCGGGTGTATCTACAGATCCCCGAACTGTGGCCCACTAAATCAAAGGAACTTAAGAACCTTAATAAACAATGCGGCGATGCTCAACCCCAGCCACCTCCTTATCATGGGGGACTTTAACTATGGCGACATCGACTGGAGAAACGAGTCAACCCCGAATGACTTGAATAATCCTGCTACTCTTTTTGTAGAAACTCTGAGAGATAATTTTCTGTTCCAACATGTGAGAGACCCGACACATTACAGAGGGGAGCAAACACCCAAGCCACTTGACCTCATCATAACAAACGAGGAGGGTATGGTGGCCAAACTGGAACACCTTGCCCCAGTTGGCACCAGTCACCATACAGTGTTGTCATTCAGATTTAACTGTTACCTAGTTCAAGATAAGGCCAGGCCAAGGTGCAAATATTACAAGGGAAATTACAATGGGATGAGGGAAGAGATGAGGGGTATCAACTGGCCTGACTTATTAAGGTACAAGAACGCAGACACTACGCTGAATATCATAACTAGTAAAATGACCCATTTGATCGATAAATATATACCCAAGACCAAACCCAGTGCTTCTAGGAATACGAGGGGATCCCTACACATGAACCATGCGGCGGTCGACAAAATTAAGAAGAAAACCCAGAAATTCAAGACGTGGGTTGGGTCAAACGATGAGCAAGACAGGAGGATGTATGCAAGAGCCAGAAACCAAGCAAAGATAGAGTGTAGGAGGGCTGAAAAGGAGTTCCAAAGGCTGGTTGCACGCGAGGTCAAGTCAAACCCAAAGGCGTTTTACCGCTATGCAAAGTCGAAATTGAAAACGCGAGTAGGAGTATCAGACCTGAGGCTTGAAGATGGTAGTTACGCAGATTCTGACCAGGATAAAGCTGAGGCATTGAACAGCTTCTTTTCCTCAGTGTTCACAAGAGAGGATGCAACTAACCTTCCTGCGTTTGAGGACAGACGGTTCGACACAGCACTGACCCACATTGTGTTCACAGAAGAGGGTATTAGAAATAAACTGTCCAGGCTAAAGGTCCATAAGAGTCCTGGACCTGACATGGTGCATCCTAGAGTGCTAAGGGAGCTGTGCAACGAGCTTGCAGAGCCCCTGAAGATTCTGTTTTGTAAATGCCTGGATGAACAAATGGTCCCCAGTGAATGGAAAGTGGCTTATGTGAGTCCTATCTTCAAGAAGGGCGATAGGCACTCCACGAACAACTATAGACCGGTGAGCCTGACCAGCATAATATGTAAAGTACTTGAGAGTATTATCAGAGATGCAGCGATGGAACATCTACTACGAAACAACCTTGTAAAAGATTGCCAACACGGTTTTATGCCGGGGCGCTCTTGTTTGACACAATTGCTCAAGGTATTGGATATTTGGACCCATATTCTAGAACGGGGTGGTAATATCGACAATATTTACCTAGATTTTGCCAAGGCTTTCGACAGTGTACCCCACGAAAGGCTGAAAATCAAACTGGAAGGGTACGGAATTCGGGGAAATGTCCTAGCGTGGATAGAAGACTTTCTACATGACCGCAAGCAATGTGTGGTGATTAATGGCACGAAATCGTCATCTGTACCTGTAACAAGTGGGGTACCGCAGGGTAGTGTATTGGGCCCGCTGTTGTTTGTTTGTTTCATAAATGATATGCCTGACGTTGTACACTCCTCCATACAAATGTTTGCCGATGACGCCAAGTTATTTCGGGAAATTAAGAACCAAGCGGACTGTGAAGAGCTGCAGAAGGACCTCTGTGGGCTCCAGGAATGGTCGAAGGAATGGCTGCTGAGATTCAATGTCACGAAGTGTAAGAGGATGCACCTGGGGCGTACCAACGGTAAGGAGGCGTACCATATGTCCCAACGGGATGAAGAAAATGTACTAGTTGAGACTGTGTGTGAGAAGGACCTAGGTGTGTATGTTGACAATGAGCTGAAGTTCTCGGGCCATTGTGAGAAGAAGGTAAATCAGGCAAATAAATTATTGGGTCTTATAAGAAGGTCGTTCAGATATCTAGACGGTCCGTCCCTCGTGACGATCTTCAGGAGTGAAGTGCTTCCCCATCTGGAGTACTGTCACCCCATCTGGTCCCCGAGATATGCTAGGGACTGTCAGTTGGTTGAAAATGTTCAAAGGAGGGCCACCAAACTGGTGCCTGCACTTCGGCATCTCAGCTACCCTGAGAGATTGGAGCGCCTGAACTTGCCTAGCTTATACTACAGACGGGCAAGGGGGGACCTAGTTGAGGTGTATAAGCATCTCAGGGGGCACTACTCAGTTGAGTGTCCTTACTTGGAGCTGGCGGACGCTCGCCCCACAAGGGGTCACAGCTCAAGATTGAAGAAGCCGCAAGTCCAGAAAACCGTGAGGGCAAACTTTTTCGGAGTGAGGGTTGTAAACTCTTGGAACAATCTACCAGAGAGTGTTGTGACGGCACCGAGTGTGAGCTCTTTCAGGAGAAGACTTGACCAACACTGGAGCGGGTTCAGGTACATTCAGGAGCCGGTGCATGCCCAGTATTTGCCAACAGTGCGTGACAGAGACGTGACCGATCGCCCGGGCGGCTAGCGAGCCGACCTTTTGGTGAAGAATATAAAGGAAAAGAGTCGTGACCGATCGCCCAAGCGGCTAACAAGCCGATCAGTGGCGAAGAGGATAAAAGTAAAAAGTATATATATATATATATATATATATATATATATATATATATATATATATATATATATATATATATATATATATATATATATATATATATATATATATATATATATATATATATATATATATATATTCAGAAATTTCAGAGTAATTTCAAACACCGCGCAATTGGCGATACTGAGCTTTCAAGGTCGTCGGAGGGAAGAGAGCGCTCCCTGCACATAGCGAGAGGTTGTGGAACTAGGCCTAAGTGATATTAAATGTAATTTGCCGAATTAATAATGATGCGATTCATGAAGTTAAGGGACTATTATTGAATTTGAAATTATTATAGATCGTTTATCAGTCTGAATAATGTTACGGGTGTCCCAAGGAGTTATTAGTTAGGCGGAAAATATGTCACGTGGGCCTACTAGCGCCCTGGAGAGACGCGACGCTGGCTGGTCCTCAGTCACGTGAAAGCGATTGGACCTACAGGACATCCCTGCGCGTCCGTCCACAGAAATAGTCACGTGGTCTAGTCACCTGTGCTGCGCTATTGCAGTATAACAAGGTTTCCGCCAGAACCCACTTGACCGCGAGTTTGACTGCGAGAAGTTGGCTGCGAGAGACTGACTGCCGTTTGAGACTGCCCTTGATGATTGAGGCTTGGCGATTGTCGCCTTCGGAACGATCAGTGTAGGCTTGTCACTGGTTAGCGGGGTAGCAAAGGATCTCTTGAGTGAACGAGTGCTCCCGACAACTAAAACGACACGGGAACAGCATCAGCAGTGGGTGATCAGTTCTTACCACGTGGGTGCACAACACCACATGTCCTCGGTCAGCTAGAAGTGTTACCTACTGGCCATAGACACCTGCTGGCGTTCTCTCTTCCTGCCCATGGATGCACTGGGAGTACACTGAGGCTATCTGAGTAAATTAATGGTCACACACTGAGACCATGAGTCTAGGACTCTAGGAGATACCTAGAGGAACATTTTATCTCCCTTATTACGGGTGTATGTTGAGTTGGGTGGAGCATGGTTCACGAGTATTGGTGGACCCAGTAACATATCAATAATAGTGACTATATTTGTGTGTAGTTAATACCATTTCTCAGTTACTGATGTTATCTCGATGTGTGTGGTTTAATATTTCTTAAATAATTTTGATAGTATTGTTTTTTGAATGTTGTGTCACTAAGCGGAACTAGAGTGATACTGTGATTTAATTCTTTTAATGCATTTAATTTTTCTTTATAATTCCGATCTCAGGTAACCTTTGTTCCCCAGAGTAGTGTTTAAGTTAGGTTAGGAATTGTGCATCTGTTGGATTGATATAATTTTGTTGAGAACCCTTAAGGCCTGTTTCATGTGTGCAAGCAA
Source organism: Homarus americanus (assembly GCF_018991925.1). Taxonomy (NCBI): domain Eukaryota; kingdom Metazoa; phylum Arthropoda; class Malacostraca; order Decapoda; family Nephropidae; genus Homarus; species Homarus americanus. The sequence goes on along the minus strand of NW_024730668.1, from coordinate 11,136,739 downwards.
CACTTCTTAATACTTTAAATTTATTGTTGCCGTTGTTTCTAATAATTTCAATATCATGTATAACTTTTATTTCACAGAGTAGTGTTTTAAGTTCAAGTTAAGAGGTGCGCATATTGGTGTACCATTATTTGATTGTGTTTGTAGTGTTGGAGGGAATATAAGTGTCTAAATTTTACAGTGTCTCATTCATCCCAGTCACAGAGGCTATCCTTCCACGGGTCACGGACAATTCATTTTGTTAGTAAATTTAAGTGCTCTTGTGCTGGTTCGGGATTTCTCACTAAGGGGCGCTTCCACTGCCATTACCATCTAATAATCTTTAATAAACCCAAAGTCAAGTGAGAAAATAAAGTCCAGTAAATTCCGACCGGCTACATATATATATATATATATATATATATATATATATATATATATATATATATATATATATATATATATATATATATATATATATATATATATATATATATATATATATATATATATATAATAGTTGTTGATAAAGGATCATGGACATTCTTTGCCTATAAGTTATGTAGGTCTGTTAACTTACAGCAAGTTGACATGATTAAGTTGTTGCATTTTGTTTTTTAAGGCACAGTGCTATGATTTACAAGGGCATGAATTATACCCACATTTGAATGAACTCTTGTAAACATGGCATAACGTTTTGGTCTATCTGGGACCTTCCAAGGTCTGGTGTGAGAACAAGTGGGTGATTAATGTGAGTGGCAAGGTAGTGGGGAACTATGGAGGGAGGGCGGAGATGGGGTAAGGTGTGGTTGTGTGTTTGTTTGTAAGACAAGGAAGACTGTGTATGAGGAGGTTGAAGTTACATAGAAGAGGTGTTACTGGAAAGATTGTACAGGTTATAATTGAGAGAAAGTAAGACTAAGAAAGTGAGGGGTGAGAGTTAATGATGATTCACCCCCAAATGGATAGTAAATTGGGAAGTTTACTATAAGGACTTCATTCATGTTTGATTATAATGTGGTACTGCATTGATATATGTGTATTAGTTAGAATACTTTTTCTGAAGTTCTAAACACCTTTGTAAATATTTACATTATGCTCTCATTTAATGTAGGATTTCACACTAATTTAGACATGGCAGCGAAGCCAAAAACATAAAATTGTTAAACAATGCTTAATGCCAGCAGGAGGAGGAGCGTTGCTAAGGGAAGTCCCCAGCTGGGCCGGGTTGCTATGGTGAGGTTTGAGGGAGGCCATGTGTGACTTAGCCAGCGTTCTGCAAAAGGCTGCAGTGTTAAACTTTTAGGTACTGATTTCATGGACATGCTAGTGCCTCCATACGATCATGTTTAACTGAATATGGTAGATGTACTTTATGTGCATTCATGAGCTTGTAGGGTTTCGAGATATTATGTTGTCTAGCACTCAGGATGGATGGAAACTCTAAGGTGGTGGTTTTCTTATATAATATAAGTTATATGGTAGACAGTCTGGTGCTGGAGATGCCGTGTGGTGAGGAGCTGCTCAGTAGACACGTTCGGTGAGTAGCGTGTTGAAGGAGGTAGATGTGCAGGAGCTTCGTTAGAGAAGATGTTGCCTGTTGCTGGCCTCCTGGTTGAATGAAAGCTGGACAGCGAGGAGCTTGCTTGGAGTAGGTGTTGCGTGTTCAGGAACGTAGAGTAGAATAAGAGAGCTGGTTGGTGAGGACGCTCAGAGAAGGACAGCTGGTGGGTCGCCATGCTCGCCGGCGGGAGCGAGGACCGCCAGGCAGGCGGAGGAGAAGCGAGGGCCGCCAGGCAGCGGCGGAGGAGGAGGTGTTGCGTGTTCAGGAACCGAGGCCAGAATGAATCCCAATGGAGAGACAGAGCTTATATACACAGCCGCCGGAAGTAAACCCGTGGGAAGTCGCCGGTTTCTCGACTCCGTTGCTAGGGAAGACGTAGCAGGTGGCTGGTTGCTAGGATACTGTGGCATCTGGTGACGCCCCCCCCTGGGCCGCTCGTTTGGTTGCTAGGATACTGTCGCATTGGAATGCAGATACGCAGTTGTAGGGGAGACGTCCACTACAAGCTACTTTTGAGCTGTACAATATCACTGAACTTTGGTTTTGGAATGTTTTTGGTGTGGAGGCTTTTTGAGGTCCACCTGACACGTCCCTATCTCCCCATGTTATAATGGGTTTGCTTTACATGGCAGTGTATATCTACCCAAAATTACAAGATGAAAAATAACCATAACATACAGCTCACAGGCGGGGAATGGTTGAAAATATCCCTACTCAGCCTGGGAAATACCCGGCTCTCATTTTAAATAATTTGTTCCAGAACATACCCAGTTTTTGGAGTGTTCCAGATACTGGGATGTCAGATAAACAGTACCATACCTGTACATGCAGTGCAGTAAACGTACTTTTGCATTACTGTATTATGAAATTAAAACCATTCCATATGTCTTGGCAGGCCTCGTAGTTAACTGCATTTATTTTACTTATTATACCATATATGCTAGTGTATAATTCACCTCCTAATTTTGGGGTAAAAAAAATCTTTATTTTTTCATACATAGTAGGATCTTAAGTTATGTATATCTACCCAAAAAAACGAGTTGAAAAACAACCATAACACCTCACGGCTTGACTCAGTAGCCTGGTGGTTACAGTGATGAGAGTAACCTGGCTACAATACCGCCAGCGATGTTAACAGACGCAGGTATACCCATTCCCTCATTAACATAGTTTCAGTCAACGTCATTTTGTTATAACGAAGTTAAAAGAAAGAAAAGAAAATATGTATGAAAATGATAAATGTACAAAATTTTTAGAAAATTCGGTACAAAGTACAATAAAGCCCCCTGATCGAGTATAACAAAGACCCTTGATCGAATATAACAAAGTCCCCTGATCGAGTATAACAAAATCACCTGATCGAGTATATCAAAGGCCCCTGTTCGAGTATAACAAAGGCCTCTGATCGAGTATAACAAAGTCTCCTGCTCTATTATAACAAAGTCCCCTCATCGAGTATAACAAAGTCACCTTATTGTGTATAACAAAGTCCCCTGATCGAGTATAACAAAGTCCCCTGGTCGAGTATAACAAAGTCCCTGGTCGAGTATAACAGTCACCTTATTGTGTATAACAAAGTCCCCTGATCGAGTATAACAAAGTCCCCTGGTCGATTATAACAAAGTCCCCTGGTCAGGTATAACAAAGCCTCCTGATCGAGATTAGCAAAGTCCCCTGATCGAGTATAACAAACAGCCTGATCGAGTATAACAAAGGCCTTTGATCGAGTAAAACAAAGGCCCCTGTTGGAGTATAACAAAGTCCCCTGATCGAGTATAACAAAGCCCCTTGATCGAGTATAAGAAAGTCCCCATGTCGAGTATAACTGACCCCTGATCGAGTATAACAAATTCACTTTATCGAGTATAACAAAGTCCCCTGATCGAGTATAACAAAGTCCCCTGATGGAGTATAACAAAGTCCTCTGGTCGAGTATAACACAGTCCCCTGGTCGAGTATAACAAAGTGCCCTGATCGAGTATAACAAAGAGCCCTGATCGAGTATAACAATGGCCCCTAGTCGAGTATAACAAAGGCCCCTGATCAAGTATAACAAAGGCCCCTGTTCGAGCAAAACAAAGGCCCCTGGTCGAGCATAACAAAGGCCCCTGGTTGAGTATAACAAAGCCCCCTGATCGAGTATAACAAAGTCCCCTGGTCGAGTTAAACAAAACCCCATGATCGAGTACAACAAAGTCACCTGATCGAGAATGACAAAGTCCCTTGATCGAGTATAACAAAGTTCCCTGGTCGAATATAACAAAGTCATCTGATCGAGCGTAACAAAGGCCCCTGGTCGAGTATAATAAAGCCCCCTGATCGAGTATAACAAAGCCCCCTGATCGAGTATAACAAAGCTCCCTCATCGAGTTTAACAAAGTTCCTGATCGAGTATAACAAAGGAGCCTGATCGAGTCTAACAAAGGCACCTAATCGAGACTAACAAAGGCCCCTGATCAAGTATAACAAAGTCCACTCATCGAGTCTAACAAAGAGCCCTGATCGAGTATAACAAAGTCCCCTGATCTTGTATAACAAAGGCCCTTCATCGTGTATAACAAAGGCCCCTGATCGAGTATAACAAAGTACCCAGACCGAGTATAACAAAGGCCTTTGATCGATTAAAACAAAGGCCCCTGTTGGAGTATAACAAAGTCCCCTGATCGAGTATAACAAAGCCCCTTGATCGAGTATAACAAAGTCCCCATGTCGAGTATAACAAATTCACCTTATCGAGTATAACAAAGTCCCCTGATCGAGAATAACAAAGTCCCCTGGTCGAGTATAACAAAGTGCCCTGATCGAGTATAACAAAGTGCCCTGATCGAGTATAACAAAGTCCCCTAATTGAGTATAACAAAGGCCCCTTTCTAGTATAACAAAGGCCCCTGATCAAGTATAACAAAGGACCCTGGTCGAGCAAAACACAGGCCCCTGGTCGTGTATGACAAAGTCCCCTGGTCGAGTATAACAAAAGCCCATGATCGAGTATAACAGAGTCCCCTGATCGAGAATAACAATGTACCCTGGTCTAGTATAACAAAACCCCATGATCGAGTATAACAAAGTCCCCTGATTGAGTATAACAAAGTACCCTGGTCTAGTATAACAAAGTTCCCTAATTGAGAATAAGAAAGTCCCCTGATCGAGTATAACAAAGTCCCCTGGTCGATTATAACAAAGTCCCCTGGTCGAGTATAACAAAGTCCCCAGATCGAGTATAACAAAGTCCCCTGAACAAGTATAGCAAAGGCCCCAGATCGAGTATAACAAAGGCCCCTCATCAAGTATAACAAAGGCCCCTGGTCGAGCAAAACAAAGGCCCCTGGTCGAGTATAACAAAGTTCTCATATCGAGAATAAGAAAGGCCCCTGATCGAGTATAACAAAGGCCCCTGGTCGAGCAAAACAAAGGCCCCTGGTCGAGTATAACAAAGTTCTCATATCGAGAATAAGAAAGTCCCCTGATCGAGTATAACAAAGTCCCCTGGTCAAGAATAACAAAGTCCCCTTATCGAGTATAACAAAATACCCTGATCGAGTATAACAAAGTCCCCTGGTCGAATATAACAAAGGCCCTTGATCGAATATTACAAAGTTCCCGTGAACAAGTATAACAAAGTCCCTTGGTCGAGTATAAAAAAGTCTCCGGATCTATTATAACAAAGTCCCCTGATCGAGTATAACAGAGTCCCCATGTCGAGTATAAAAAAGTCCCCTGATCGAGTATAACAAATTCACCATATCGAGTATAACAAAGTCCCCTGATCGAGTATAACAAATTCACCATATCGAGTATAACAAAGTCCCCTGGTCAAGTATAACATAGTGCCCTGATCGAGTATAACAAAGTCCCCTTATCGAATATAAAAAAATACCCCAATCGAGTATAACAAAGGCCCCTAGTCGAGTATAACAAAGGCCCCTGGTCGAGCAAAGCAAGGGCCCCTGATCGAGCATAACAAAGGCCCCTGGTTGAGTATAACAAAGCCCCCTGATCGAGTTTAACAAAGTCCCCTGGTCGAGTTTAACAAAAGCCCATGATCGAGTATAACAAAGTCCCCTAATCGAGAATAACAAAGTTCCCTGATCGAGTATAACAAAGTTCCCAAATCGAGAATATGAAAGTCCCCTGATCGAGTATAACAAAGGACCCAGATCGAGTATAACAAAGGCCCCTGATGAAGTATAACAAAGGCCCTGGTCGAGCAAAAAAAAGGCCCCTGGTCGAGTATAACAAAGTTCCCAAATTGAGAATAAGAAAGTCCCCTGGTCGAGTATAACAAAGTCCCCTGGTCGAGTATAACAAAACCCCATAATCGAGTATAACAAAGTCCCCTGATTGAGTATAACAAAGTACCCTGATCGAGTATAACAAAGTCCCCTGATTGAGTATAACAAAGTACCCTGATCGAGTATAACAAAGGCCCCTAGTCAAGTATAACAAAGTCCCCTGGTCGAGTATAACAAAGTCCTCTGATCGAGTATAACAAAGGCTCCTCATCGAGTATAACAAAGGCCCCTAATGGAGTATAACAAAGTCCCCTGATCGAGTATAATAAAGCCCCTTGATCGAGTGTAACAAAGTCCCCATGTCGAGTATAAAAAAGTACTTTGATCAGGTATAACAAATTCACCATATCGAGAAAAACAAAGTCCCCTGATCGAGTATAACAAAGTCCCCTGGTCGAGTATAACAAAGCCCCCTCATCGAGTCCAACAAAGACCCTTGATCGAGTATAACAAAGGCCCCTAATGGAGTATAACAAAGTCACCTGATCGAGTATAACAATGCCCCTTGATCGAGTATAACAAAGTCCCCATGTCGAGTATAAAAAAGTCCTTTGATCAAGTATAACAAATTTACCATATCGAGTATAACAAAGTCCCCTGATCGAGTATAACAAAGTCCCCTGGTCGAGTATAACAAAGCCCCCTCATCGAGTACAACAAAGACCCTTGATCGAGTATAACAAAGGCCTCTAAAGGAGTATAACAAAGTCACCTGATCGAGTATAACAAAGCCCCTTGATCGAGTATAACAAAGTCCCACTGTCGAGTATAAAAAAGTCCTTTGATCAAGGATAACAAATTCACCATATCGAGAATAACAAAGGCCCCTGTTGAGTATAACAAACTCCCCTGATCGAGTATAACATACCCTGATCGAGTATAACAAAGTCCCCATGTCGAGTAGTATACCAGTCCCCTGGATCGAGTAAAAACAATTCACCTTATTTGAGTATAAGCAAGTCCTTGATCGAGTATAACAAAGTCCCCTGGTCGAGTATAACAAAGTGCCCTGATCGAGTATAACAAAGTGCCCTGATCGAGTATAACAAAGTCCCCTAATTGAGTATAACAAAGGCCCCTTTCGAGTATAACAAAGGCCCCTGATCATGTATAACAAAGGCCCCTGGTCGAGCAAAACAAAGGCCCCTGGTGGAGTATAACAAAGTCCCCTGGTCGAGTATAACAAAAGCCCATGATCGAGTATAACAAAGTCCCCTGATCGAGAATAACAAAGTCCCGTGGTCGAGTATAACAAAACCCCATGATCGAGTAACAAAGTCCCCTGATTGAGTATAACAAAGTCCCCTGGTCGAGTATAACAAAGTCCCCTGGTCGAGTATAACAAAACCCCATGATTGAGTATAACAAAGTCCCCTGATTGAGTATAACAATGTACCCTGGTCTAGTATAACAAAGTTCCCTTATCGAGAATAAGAAAGTCCCCTGATCAAGAATAACAAAGTCCCTGGTCGAGTATAACAAAGTCCCCTGGTCGAGTATAACAAAGGCCCCTTATCGAGTATAACAAAGTCCCCTGAACAAGTACAACAAAGTCCCCTGGTCGAGTATAACAAAGTCCCCTGATCGAGTATAACAAAGTCCCCTGGTCGAGTATAACAAAGTCCCTGGTCGAGTATAACAGTCACCTTATTGTGTATAACAAAGTCCCCTGATCGAGTATAACAAAGTCCCCTGGTCGAGTATAACAAAGTCCCCTGGTTAGGTATAACAAAGTCTCCTGATCTATTATAACAAAGTCCCCTGATCGAGTATAACAAAGTTCCCTGGTCGAGCATAACAAAGTCCCCTGGTCAGGTATAACAAAGCCTTCTGATCGAGTATAGCAAAATCCCCTGATCGAGTATAACAAAGCTCCCTCATCGAGTTTAACAAAGTCCCTGATCGAGTATAACAAAGGAGCCTGATTGAGTCTAACAAAGGCACCTAATCGAGACTAACAAAGGCCCCTGATCAAGTATAACAAAGTCCCCTCATCGAGTCTAACAAAGTCCCCTCATCGAGTTTAACAAACCCCCTTGATCGAGTATAACAAAGTCCCCATGTCGAGTATAAAAAAGTCCTTTGATCAAGTATAACAAATTCACCATATCGAGAAAAACAAAGTCCCCTGATCGAGTATAACAAAGTCCCCTGGTCGAGTATAACAAAGCCCCCTCATCGAGTCCAACAAAGACCCTTGATCGAGTACAACAAAGGTCCCTAATGGTCTATAACAAAGTCACCTGATCGAGTATAACAAAGCCCCTTGATCGAGTATAACAAAGTCCCCATGTCGAGTATAAAAAAGTCCTTTGATCAAGTATAACAAATTTACGATATCGAGTATAACAAAGTCCCCTGATCGAGTATAACAAAGTCCCCTGGTCGAGTATAACAAAGCCCCTCTATCGAGTACAACAGCATCTTGATCGAGTATAAACAGCATTCCTAAAGGAGTATAACAAACGATCGAGTGGTGAATAAAGCCTTGATCGAGGAAGTAACAAAGTCCTCACCGTCGAAGTATAAAAAGTCCTTTGAATAAGGATACCAAATTCTGACTATACGTGGTATAACAAAAGTCCTTCATCAGGAGTATAACAAAGTCCCCTGATCGAGTATAATAAAATGCCCTTGTCGACTATAACAAAAGCCCCTCATCGAGAATAACAAAGTCCCCTGATTGAGTATAACAAAGTCCCCTAATCGAGAATAACAAAGTCCCGTGGTCGAGTATAACAAAGTCCCCTGATTGAGAATAACAAAGTCCCCTGGTCGAGTATAACAAAGCTCCCTCATCGAGTATAACCAAGTACTCTGATCGAGCATTACAAAGTGCCCTGGTCGAGTATAACAAAGTCCCCTGGTCGAGTATAACAAAGTCCCCTGATCGATTCTAACAAAGGCCCCTGATTGAGTCTAACAAAGCCCCTGATCGAGTATAACAAAGTCCGATGATCGAGTATAACATAGGCCCCTGACCGAGTATAACAAAGTCCCCTGGTCGAGTATAATAAAGCCCCCTGATCGAGTATAACAAATTTCCAAGATCAAATATAAGAAGTCAACTGAAAGTGTATATCAAAGCCCGCTCGTCGAGTATAACAAATTCCCCTGATCGAGTAAAACAAAGTTCCCTAATCGAGAATAAGAAAGTCCCCTGATCGAGTATAACAAAGTCCCCTGGTCGAGTATAACAAAGTCCCCTGGTCGAGTATAACAAAGGCCCCAGATCGAGTATAACAAAGTCCCCTGAACAAGTATAACAAAGTCCCCTGGTCGAGTATAAAAAAGTCCCCTCATCGAGAATAACAAAGTCCCCTGGTGGAGTATAACAAAGTCCGCTGATCGAGTATAACAAAGATCACTCATCGAGTATAACAAAGTCCCCTGATCGAGGAACACAAATACCCCTGGTCGAGTATAACAAAGCCTCCTAATCGAGTATAACAAAGTCCCCAGCTCGAGTATACTAACGCCCCATGATCGAGTATAACAAAGTCCCTGATCGATAGTGCAAAGTTCCCCTGGTCGAGTATAATAAAAGCCCCTGACTGAAGAATGTTTAACTTTTGATCGAATATAACAAAGTCCTCCCAGATCGAGTATAAACAAAGTCACCTGATCGAGCATATAACAAAGTCTCCTGCTTCATAACAAAGTCCCTGACCGAGTATAACAAAGTCACTCTTATTGTAGCTTCAATTGATCGAGTATAACAATGTCCCCTGGTCGAGTATAACAAAGTCCCCTGATTGAGTATAACAAAGTCAATTTATTGTGTATAACAAAGTCCCCTGATCGAGTATAACAATGTCCCCTGGTCGATTATAAGAAAGTCCCCTGGTCAGGTATAACAAAGCCTCCTGATCGAGATTAGCAAAGTCCCCTAATCGAGTATAACAAAACCCTCTCATCGAGTATAACAAAGTCCCTGATCGAGTATAACAAAGGAGCCTGATCGAGTCTAACAAAGGCACCTAATCGAGACTAACAAAGGCCCCTAATCAAGTATAACAAAGGCCCTTCATCGTGTATAACAAAGGCCCCTGATCGAGAATAACAAAGTCCCCTGATCGAGTATAACAAAGGCCTTTGATCGAGTGAAACAAAGGCCCCTGTTGGAGTATAACAAAGTCCCCTGATCGAGTATAACAAAGCCCCTTGATCGAGTATAACAAAGTCCCCATGTCGAGTATTACTGTCCCCTGATCGAGTATAACAATTTCACCTTATCGAGTATAACAAAGTCCTCCCTGATCGAGTATAACAAAGTCCCCTGATCGAGAAGTACCAAAAGTCCCTGTTGATATAACAAAGTCCCCTGGTCGAGAATAACAAAGTCCCCTGATCGAATATATAACATGGGCCCCCATCGAGTATAACAAAGGCCCTGGTGGAGTATAAACAAAGTCCCTTGATCGAGTATAAGAAGCCCCGGATCGAGTATAACAAAGTCCCTATGTCGGTATAAAAAGTCCCCTGATCGAGTATAACAAATTCTACCTATGGACGGAGTATCCTGATCGAGTGCAACAAAGTCCCTGGTCGAGTATATAAACAAAAATCCCTGATCGAGCATAACAAAGCCTCATCGAGTAAAACAAAGTCCCTGATCAGGAGTATAACAAACGAGAGCCTGATCGAGACAACAAAGGCTTTGATCGACGCCAAAACAAAGGCCCTAAGCTTGGAGTAAGGAACAAAGTCCCCCTGATCGAGTATAACAGTTCTTGATCAGAGTATAAAGTCCCTATGTCGATTATAACTGTCCCCTGATCGAGTATAACAAATTCACTTTATCGAGTATAACAAAGTCCCCTGATCGAGTATAACAAAGTCCCCTGATCGAGTAAAACAAAGTCCTCTGGTCGAGTATAACAAAGTCCCCTGGTCGAGTATATCAAAGTGCCCTGATCGAGTATTACAAAGAGCCCTGATCGAGTATAACAATGGCTCCTAGTCGAGCATAACAAAGGCCCCTGATCAAGTATAACAAAGGCCCCTGTTCGAGCAAAACAAAGGCCCCTGGTCGAGCATAACAAAGGCCCCTGGTTGAGTATAACAAAGCCCCTTGATCGAGTATGACAAAGTCCCCATGTCGAGTATAACTGTCCCCTGATGGAGTATAACAAATTCACTTTATCGAGTATAACAAAGTCACCTGATCGAGTATAACAAAGTCCTTTGATCGAGTATAACAAAGTCCTCTGGTCGAGTATAACAGAGTCCCCTGGTCGATTATAACAAAGTGCCCTGATCGAGTATAACAAAGAGCCCTGATCGAGTATAACAATGGCCCATAGTCGAGTATAACAAAGGCCCCTGATCAAGTATAACAAAGGCCCCTGGTTGAGTATAACAAAGCCCCCTGATCGAGTATAACAAAGTCCCCTGGTCGAGTATAACAAAACCCCATGATCGAGTATAACAAAGTCACCTGATCGAGTATAACAGCTATTCCCTAATCGATTACAACAAAAGTTCTTGATCGAGTATAACAAAGTCCATTGGTCATGGCAACAAAGCCCCTACATCGTGAATAGATATCTGGAAGTCCCCTCACGAGTATAAATAGCAATTCTGACTTTATATAACAAAGTCCCCTGGTTGAGTATAACAAAGTCCCCTGATCGAGTATAACAAATTCACCATATCGAGTATAACAAAGTCCCCTGATCGAGTATAACAAAGTCCCCTGGTCGAGTATAACAAAATCCCCTGATCGAGTATAACAAAGTCCCCTGATCGAGTATAATAAAGTCCCCTGATCGAGTATAACAAAGGCCCCTAGTCAAGTATAACAAAGTCCCCTGGTCGAGTATAACAAAGTCCTCTGATCGAGTATAACAAAGGCTCCTCATCGAGTATAACAAAGGCACCTAATGGAGTATATCAACGTCCCCTGATCGAGTATAACAAAGCCCCTTGATCGAGTATAACAAAATCCCCATTTCGAGTATAAAAAAGTCCTTTGATCAAGTATAACAAATTCACCATATCGAGAATAACAAAGTCCCCTGATCGAGTATAACAAAGTCCCCTGGTCGAGTATAACAAAGCCCCCTCATCGAGTACAACAAAGACCCTTAATCGAGTATAACAAAGGCCCCTAATGGAGTATAACAAAGTCCCCTGATCGAGTATAACAAAGTCCCCTGATTGAGTATAACAAAGTTCCCAAATCGAGAATAAGAAAATCCCCTGATCGAGTATTACAAAGTCCCCTGGTCGAGTATAACAAAAGCTTATGATCAAGTATAACAAAGTCCCCTGATCGAGAATAACAAAGTCCCCTGATCGAGTATAACAAAGTTCCCAAATCGAGAATAAGTACATCCCCTGATCGAGTACTTCAAAGTCCCCTGGTCGAGTATAACAAAGTCCCCTGGTCTAGTATAACAACACCCCATGATCCAGTATAACAAAGTCCCCTGATTGAGTATAACAATGTACCCTGGTCTAGTATAACAAAGTTCCCTAATCGAGAATAAGAAAGTCCCTGATCGAGTATAACAAAGTCCTTGGTCGAGTATAACAAAGTCCCCTGGTCGAGTATAACAAAGGCCCCTGATCGAGTATAACAAAGTCCCCTGAACAAGTATAACAAAGTCCCCTGATCGAGTATAATAAAGTCCCCTGATCTTGTATAACAAAGGCCCTTCATCGTGTATAACAAAGGCCCCTGATCGAGTAAAACAAAGTACCCTGATCGAGTATAACAAAGGCATTTGATCGAGTAAAACAAAGGCCCCTGTTGGAGTATAACAAACTCCCCTGATCGAGTATAACAAAGCCCCTTGATCGAGTATAACAAAGTCCCCATGTCGAGTATAACAGTCCCCTGATCGAGTATAACAAATTCACCTTATCGAGTATAACAAAGTCCCCTGATCGAGTATAACAAAGTCCCCTGGTCGAGTATAACAAAACCCCATGATTGAGTATAACAAAGTCCCCTGATTGAGTTTAACAATGTACCCTGGTCTAGTATAACAAAGTTCCCTTATCGAGAATATAAGAAAGTCCCCTGATCGAGAATAACAAAGTCCCTGGTCGAGTATAACAAAGTCCCCTGGTCGAGTATAACAAAGGCCCCTAATCGAGTATAACAAAGTCCCCTGAACAAGTACAACAAAGTCCCCTGGTCGAGTATAACAAAGTCCCCTGATCGAGTATAACAAAGTCCCCTGGTCGAGTATAACAAAGTCCCTGGTCGAGTATAACAGTCACCTTATTGTGTATAACAAAGTCCCCTGATCGAGTATAACAAAGTCCCCTGGTCGAGTATAACAAAGTCCCCTGGTTAGGTATTACAAAGTCTCCTGATCTATTATAACAAAGTCCCCTGATCGAGTATAACAAAGTTCCCTGGTCGAGCATAACAAAGTCCCCTGGTCAGGTATAACAAAGCCTCCTGATCGAGTATAGCAAAGTCCCCTGATCGAGTATAACAAAGCTCCCTCATCGAGTTTAACAAAGTCCCTGATCGAGTCTAACAAAGGCACCTAATCGAGACTAACAAAGGCCCCTGAACAAGTATAACAAAGTCCCCTGATCGAGTCTAACAAAGTCCCCTGATCCAGTTTAACAAAGCCCCTTGATCGAGTGTAACAAAGTCCCCATGTCGAGTATAAAAAAGTCCATTGATCAAGTATAACAAATTCACCATATCGAGAAAAACAAAGTCCCCTGATCGAGTATAACAAAGTCCCCTGGTCGAGTATAACAAAGCCCCCTCATCGAGTCCAACAAAGACCCTTGATCGAGTATAACAAAGGCCCCTAATGGAGTATAACAAAGTCACCTGATCGAGTATAACAAAGCCCCTTGATCGAGTATAACAAAGTCCCCATGTCGAGTATAAAAAAGTTATTTGATCAAGTATAACAAATTTACGATATCGAGTATAACAAAGTCCCCTGATCGAGTATAACAAAGTCCCCTGGTCGAGTATAACAAAGCCCCCTCATCGAGTACAACAAAGACCCTTGATCGAGTATAACAAAGGCCTCTAAAGGAGTATAACAAAGTCACCTGATCGAGTATAACAAAGCCCCTTGATCGAGTATAACAAAGTCCCACTGTCGAGTATAAAAAAGTCCTTTGATCAAGGATAAAAAATTTACCATACGCGAATATAACAAAGTCCCTTGATCGGGTATAACAAAGTCCCCTGATCGAGTATAATAAAATGCCCTTGTCGACTATAACAAAAGCCCCTCATCGAGAATAACAAAGTCCCCTGATTGAGTATAACAAAGTCCCCTAATCGAGAATAACAAAGTCCCGTGGTCGAGTATAACAAAGTCCCCTGATCGAGCATTACAAAGTGCCCTGGTCGAGTATAACAAAGTCCCCTGGTCGAGTATAACAAAGTCCCCTGATCGATTCTAACAAAGGCCCCTGATCGAGTCTAACAAAGCCCCTGATCGAGTATAACAAAGTCCGATGATCGAGTATAACATAGGCCCCTGACCTAGTATAACAAAGTCCCCTGGTCGAGTATAATAAAGCCCCCTGATCGAGTATAACAAATTTCCAAGATCAAATATAAGAAGTCAACTGAAAGTGTATATCAAAGCCCGCTCGTCGAGTATAACAAATTCCCCTGATCGAGTAAAACAAAGTTCCCTAATCGAGAATAAGAAAGTCCCCTGATCGAGTATAACAAAGTCCCCTGGTCGAGTATAACAAAGTCCCCTGGTCGAGTATAACAAAGGCCCCAGATCGAGTATAACAAAGTCCCCTGAACAAGTATAACAAAGTCCCCTGGTCGAGTATAAAAAAGTCCCCTCATCGAGAATAACAAAGTCCCCTGGTGGAGTATAACAAAGTCCGCTGATCGAGTATAACAAAGCTCACTCATCGAGTATAACAAAGTCCCCTGATCGAGGAACACAAATACCCCTGGTCGAGTATAACAAAGCCTCCTAATCGAGTATAACAAAGTCCCCAGCTCGAGTATAACAACGCCCCATGATCGAGTATAACAAAGTCCCCTGATCGAGTATAGCAAGGTCCCCTGGTCGAGTATAATAAAGCCCCCTGATCGAGTATAACAAAGAACCTTGATCGAATATAACAAAGTCCCCTGATCGAGTATAACAAAGTCACCTGATCGAGTATAACAAAGTCTCCTGCTCTATTATAACAAAGTCCCCTGATCGAGTATAACAAAGTCACCTTATTGTGTATAACAAAGTCCCCTGATCGAGTATAACAAAGTCCCCTGGTCGAGTATAACAAAGTCCCCTGATTGAGTATAACAAAGTCACCTTATTGTGTATAACAAATTCCCCTGATCGAGTATAACAATGTCCCCTGGTCGATTATAAGAAAGTCCCCTGGTCAGGTATAACAAAGCCTCCTGATCGAGATTAGCAAAGTCCCCTAATCGAGTATAACAAAAGCCTCTCATTGAGTATAACTAAGTCCCTGATCGAGTATAACAAAGGAGCCTGATCGAGTCTAACAAAGGCACCTAATCGAGACTAACAAAGGCCCCTAATCAAGTATAACAAAGGCCCTTCATCGTGTATAACAAAGGCCCCTGATCGAGAATAACAAAGTCCCCTGATCGAGTATAACAAAGGCCTTTGATCGAGTGAAACAAAGGCCCCTGTTGGAGTATAACAAAGTCCCCTGATCGAGTATAACAAATCCCCTTGATCGAGTATAACAAAGTCCCCATGTCGAGTATTACTGTCCCCTGATCGAGTATTACAATTTCACCTTATCGAGTATAACAAAGTCCCCTGATCGAGTATAACAAAGTCCCCTGATCGAGTATAACAAAGTCCCCTGGTTGAGTATAACAAAGTCCCCTGGTCGAGAATAACAAAGTCCCCTGATCGAGTATAACATGGGCCCCTCATCGAGTATAACAAAGGCCCCTGGTGGAGTATAACAAAGTCCCCTGATCGAGTATTAGAAATCCCCTTGATCGAGTATAACAAAGTCCCTATGTCGAGTATAAAAAAGTCCCCTGATCGAGTATAACAAATTCACCATATCGAGTATAACAAAGTCCCCTGATCGAGTATAACAAAGTCCCCTGGTCGAGTATAACAAAGTCCTCTGATCGAGTATAACAAAGCCCCCTCATCGAGTATAACAAAGTCCCTGATCGAGTATAACAAACGAGCCTGATCGAGTATAACAAAGGCCTTTGATCGATTAAAACAAAGGCCCCTGTTGGAGTATAACAAAGTCCCCTGATCGAGTATAACAAAGCCCCTTGATCGAGTATAACAAAGTCCCTATGTCGATTATAACTGTCCCCTGATCGAGTATAACAAATTCACTTTATCGAGTATAACAAAGTCCCCTGATCGAGTATAACAAAGTCCTCTGGTCGAGTATAACAAAGTCCCCTGGTCGAGTATATCAAAGTGCCCTGATCGAGTATAACAAAGAGCCCTGATCGAGTATAACAATGGCTCCTAGTCGAGCATAACAAAGGCCCCTGATCAAGTATAACAAAGGCCCCTGTTCGAGCAAAACAAAGGCCCCTGGTCGAGCATAACAAAGGCCCCTGGTTGAGTATAACAAAGCCCCTTGATCGAGTATGACAAAGTCCCCATGTCGAGTATAACTGTCCCCTGATCGAGTATAACAAATTCACTTTATCGAGTATAACAAAGTCACCTGATCGAGTATAACAAAGTCCTTTGATCGAGTATAACAAAGTCCTCTGGTCGAGTATAACAGAGTCCCCTGGTCGAGTATAACCAAAGTGCCCTGATCGAGTATAACAAAGAGCCCTGATCGAGTATAACAATGGCCCCTAGTTGAGTATAACAAAGGCCCCTGATCAAGTATAACAAAGGCCCCTGGTTGAGTATAACAAAGCCCCCTGATCGAGTATAACAAAGTCCCCTGGTCGAGTTTAACAAAACCCCATGATCGAGTATAACAAAGTCACCTGATCGAGTATAACAAAGGCCCCTAATCGATTATAACAAAGTCTCCTGATCGAGTATAACAAAGTCCATTGGTCGAGTATAACAAAGCCCCTTCATCGAATATAACAAAGGTCCCCCTCATCAAGTATAACAAAGTCCCCTGATCGAGTATAACAAAGTCCCCTGGTTGAGTATAACAAAGTCCCCTGATCGAGTATAACAAATTCACCATATCGAGTATAACAAAGTCCCCTGATCGAGTATAACAAAGTCCCCTGGTCGAGTATAACAAAATCCCCTGATCGAGTATAACAAAGTCCCCTGATCGAGTATAATAAAGTCCCCTGATCGAGTATAACAAAGGCCCCTAGTCAAGTATAACAAAGTCCCCTGGTCGAGTATAACAAAGTCCTCTGATCGAGTATAACAAAGGCTCCTCATCGAGTATAACAAAGGCACCTAATGGAGTATATCAACGTCCCCTGATCGAGTATAACAAAGCCCCTTGATCGAGTATAACAAAATCCCCATTTCGAGTATAAAAAAGTCCTTTGATCAAGTATAACAAATTCACCATATCGAGAATAACAAAGTCCCCTGATCGAGTATAACAAAGTCCCCTGGTCGAGTATAACAAAGCCCCCTCATCGAGTACAACAAAGACCCTTAATCGAGTATAACAAAGGCCCCTAATGGAGTATAACAAAGTCCCCTGATCGAGTATAACAAAGTCCCCTGATTGAGTATAACAAAGTTCCCAAATCGAGAATAAGAAAATCCCCTGATCGAGTATTACAAAGTCCCCTGGTCGAGTATAACAAAAGCCTATGATCAAGTATAACAAAGTCCCCTGATCGAGAATAACAAAGTCCCCTGATCGAGTATAACAAAGTTCCCAAATCGAGAATAAGTACATCCCCTGATCGAGTATTTCAAAGTCCCCTGGTCGAGTATAACAAAGTCCCCTGGTCGAGTATAACAACACCCCATGATCCAGTATAACAAAGTCCCCTGATTGAGTATAACAATGTACCCTGGTCTAGTATAACAAAGTTCCCTAATCGAGAATAAGAAAGTCCCCTGATCGAGTATAACAAAGTCCTTGGTCGAGTATAACAAAGTCCCCTGGTCGAGTATAACAAAGGCCCCTGATCGAGTATAACAAAGTCCCCTGAACAAGTATAACAAAGTCCCCTGATCGAGTATAATAAAGTCCCCTGATCTTGTATAACAAAGGCCCTTCATCGTGTATAACAAAGGCCCCTGATCGAGTAAAACAAAGTACCCTGATCGAGTATAACAAAGGCATTTGATCGAGTAAAACAAAGGCCCCTGTTGGAGTATAACAAACTCCCCTGATCGAGTATAACAAAGCCCCTTGATCGAGTATAACAAAGTCCCCATGTCGAGTATAACAGTCCCTGATCGAGTATAAGAAATTCACCTTATCGAGTATAACAAAGTCCCCTGATCGAGTATAGCAAAGTCCCCTGGTCGAGCATAACAAAGTGCCCTTATCGAGTATAACAAAGTGCCCTGATCGAGTATAACAAAGTCCCCTAATTGAGTATAACAAATGCCCCTTTCGAGTATAACAAGGGCCCCTGATCAAGTATAACAAAGGCCCCTGGTCGAGCAAAACAAATGCCCCTGGTCGAGTATAACAAAGTCCCCTGGTCGAGTATAACAAAAGCCCATGATCGAGTATAACAAAGTCCCCTGATCGTGAATAACAAAGTCCCGTGGTCGAGTATAACAAAACCATATGATCGAGTATAACAAAGTTCCCTGATTGAGTATAACAAAGTCCCCTGGTCGAGTATAACAAAGTCCCCATGGTCGAGTATTACAAAACCCCATGATTGAGTATAACAAAGTCCCCTGATTGAGTATAACAATGTACCCTGGTCTAGTATAACAAAGTTCCCTGAGTCGTCCCCTGTCAGTCACAGTCACCTTATTGTGTATAACATAGTCCCCTGATCGAGTATAACAAAGTCCCCTGGTCGAGTATAACAAAGTCCCCTGGTTAGGTATAACAAAGTCTCCTGATCTATTATAACAAAGTCCCCTGATCGAGTATAACAAAGTTCCCTGGTCGAGCATAACAAAGTCCCCTGGTCAGGTATAACAAAGCCTCTGATCGAGTATAGCAAAGTCCCCTGATCGAGTATAACAAAGCTCCCTCATCGAGTTTAACAAAGTCCCTGATCGAGTATAACAAAGGAGCCTGATCGAGTGTAACAAAGGCACCTAATCGAGACTAACAAAGGCCCCTGATCAAGTATAACAAAGTCCCCTCATCGAGTCTAACAAAGGACCCTGATCGAGTTTAACAAAGGCCCTTCATCGTGTATAACAAAGGCCCCTGATCAAGTATAACAAAGTCCCCTCATCGAGTCTAACAAAGGGCCCTGATCGAGTATAATAAAGTCCCCTGATCTTGTATAACAAAGGCCCTTCATCGTGTATAACAAAGGCCCCTGATCGAGTAAAACAAAGTACCCTGATCGAGTATAACAAAGGCCTTTGATCGAGTAAAACAAAGGCCCCTGTTGGAGTATAACAAACTCCCCTGATCGAGTATAACAAAGCCCCTTGATCGAGTATAACAAAATCCCCATGTCGAGTATAACAGTCCCCTGATCGAGTATAACAAATTCACCTTATCGAGTATAACAAAGTCCCCTGATCGAGTATAACAAAGTCCCCTGGTCGAGTATAACAAAGTCCCCTCATCGAGTACAACAAAGACCCTTGATCGAGTATAACAAAGTCCCCTGATCGAGTATAATAAAATACCCTAGTCGACTATAACAAAAGCCCCTCATCGAGAATAACAAAGTCCCCTGATTGAGTATAACAAAGTCCCCTAATCGAAAATAACAAAGTCCCCTGGTCGAGTATAACAAAGTCCCCTGATCGAGAATAACAAAGTCCCCTTGTCGAGTATAACAAAGCTCCCTCATCGAGTATAACCAAGCACTCTCATCGAGCATTACAAAGTGCCCTGGTCGAGTATAACAAAGTCCCCTGGACGAGTATAACAAAGTCCCCTGATCGATTCTAACAAAGGCCCCTGATCGAGTCTAACAAAGGCCCCTGATAGAGTCTAACAAAGCCCCTGATCGAGTATAACAAAGTCCGATGATCGAGTATAACATAGGCCCCTGATTGAGTATAACAAAGTCCCCTGGTCGAGTATAATAAAGACCCCCTGATCGAGTATAACAAAGAACCAAGATCATATATAACAAAGTCCACTGAAAGTGTAAATCAAAGCCCGCTCGTCGAGAATAACAAATTCCCCTGATCGAGTAAAACAAAGTCCCTTTATCGAGTATAATAAAATACCCTGATCGAGTATAACAAAGTCCCCTGGTCGAGTATAACAAAGGCCCTTGATCGAATATAACAAAGTTCCCGTGAACAAGTATAACAAAGTCCCTTGGTCGAGTATAAAAAAGTCTCCGGATCTATTATAACAAAGTCCCCTGATCGAGTATAACAGAGTCCCCATGTCGAGTATAAAAAAGTCCCCTGATCGAGTATACCAAATTCACCATATCGAGTATAACAAAGTCCCTTGATCGAGTATAACAAATTCACCATATCGAGTATAACAAAGTCCCCTGGTCAAGTATAACATAGTGCCCTGATCGAGTATAACAAAGTGCCCTGATCGAGTATAACAAAGTCCCCTAATTGAGTATAACAAAGGCCCCTAGTCGAGTATAACAAAGGCCCCTGGTCGAGCAAAGCAAGGGCCCCTGATCGAGCATAACAAAGGCCCCTGGTTGAGTATAACAAAGCCCCCTGATCGAGTTTAACAAAGTCCCCTGGTCGAGTTTAACAAAAGCCCATGATCGAGTATAACAAAGTCCCCTAATCGAGAATAAGAAAGTCCCCTGATCGAGTATAACAAAGTCCCTGGTCGAGTATAACAGAGTCCCCTGGTCGAGTATAACAAAGGCCCCTGATCGATTATAACAAAGTCCCCTGAACAAGTATAACAAAGTCCCCTGGTCGAGTATAACAAAGTCCCCTGATCGAGTATAACAAAGTCCCTGGTCGAGCTCCTGGTCGAGCATAACAGTCACCTTATTGTGTATAACAAAGTCCCTGATCGAGTATAACAAAGTCCCCTGGTCGAGTATAACAAAGTCCCCTGGTTAGGTATAACAAAGTTATAACAAAGTCCCTGATCGAGTATAACAAAGTTCCCTGGTCGAGCATAACAAAGTCCCCTGGTCAGGTATAACAAAGCCTCCTGATCGAGTATAGCAAAGTCCCCTGATCGAGTATAACAAAGCTCCCTCATCGAGTTTAACAAAGTTCCTGATCGAGTATAACAAAGGAGCCTGATCGAGTCTAACAAAGGCACCTAATCGAGACTAACAAAGGCCCCTGATCAAGTATAACAAAGTCCCCTCATCGAGTCTAACAAAGAGCCCTGATCGAGTATAACAAAGTCCCCTGATCTTGTATAACAAAGGCCCTTCATCGTGTATAACAAAGGCCCCTGATCGAGTATAACAAAGTACCCAGACCGAGTATAACAAAGGCCTTTGATCGATTAAAACAAAGGCCCCTGTTGGAGTATAACAAACTCCCCTGATCGAGTATAACAAAGCCCCTTGATCGAGTATAACAAATTCCCCATGTCGAGTATAACAAAGTCCCCATGTCGAGTATAACAAATTCACCTTATCGAGTATAACAAAGTCCCCTGATCGAGTATAACAAAGTCCCCTGGTCGAGTATAAAAAGTCCCCTAATTGAGTATAACAAAGGCCCCTTTCTAGTATAACAAAGGCCCCTGATCAAGTATAACAAAGGACCCTGGTCGAGCAAAACACAGGCCCCTGGTCGAGTATGACAAAGTCCCCTGGTCGAGTATAACAAAAGCCCATGATCGAGCATAACAAAGTCCCCTGATCGAGAATAACAATGTACCCTGGTCTAGTATAACAAAACCCCATGATCGAGTATAACAAAGTCCCCTGATTGAGTATAACAAAGTACCCTGGTCTAGTATAACAAAGTTCCCAAATTGAGAATAAGAAAGTCCCCTGATCGAGTATAATAAAGTCCCCTGGTTGATTATAACAAAGTCCCCTGGTCGAGTATAACAAAGGCCCCAGATCGAGTATAACAAAGTCCCCTGAACAAGTATAGCAAAGGCCCCAGATCGAGTATTACAAAGGCCCCTGATCAAGTATAACAAAGGCCCCTGGTCGAGCAAAACAAAGGCCCCTGGTCGAGTATAACAAAGTTCTCATATCGAGAATAAGAAAGGCCCCTGATCGAGTATAACAAAGGCCCCTGGTCGAGCAAAACAAAGGCCCCTGGTCGAGTATAACAAAGTTCTCATATCGAGAATAAGAAAGTCCCCTGATCGAGTATAACAAAGTCCCCTGGTCGAGAATAACAAATTCCCCTTATCGAGTATAACAAAATACCCTGGTCGAGTATAACAAAGTCCTCTGATCGAGTATAACAAAGGCTCCTCATCGAGTATAACAAAGGCCCCTAATGGAGTATAACAAAGTCCCCTGATCGAGTATAACAAAGCCCCTTGATCGAGTATAACAAAGTCCCCATGTCGAGTATAAAAAAGTACTTTGATCAAGTATAACAAATTCACCATATTGAGAAAAACAAAGTCCCCTGATCGAGTATAACAAAGTCCCCTGGTCGAGTATAACAAAGCCCCCTCATCGAGTCCAACAAAGACCCTTGATCGAGTATAACAAAGGCCCCTAATGGAGTATAACAAAGTCACCTGATCGAGTATAACAATGCCCCTTGATCGAGTATAACAAAGTCCCCATGTCGAGTATAAAAAAGTCCTTTGATCAAGTATAACAAATTTACCATATCGAGTATAACAAAGTCCCCTGAACGAGTATAACAAAGTCCCCTGGTCGAGTATAACAAAGCCCCCTCATCGAGTACAACAAAGACCCTTGATCGAGTATAACAAAGGTCTCTAATGGAGTATAACAAAGTCACCTGATCGAGTATAACAAAGCCCCTTGATTGAGTATAACAAAGTCCCCATGTCGAGTATAATAAAGCCCTTTGATCATGTATAACAAATTTACCATATCGAGTATAACAAAGTCCCCTGATCGAGTATAACAAAGTCCCCTGGTCGTGTATAACAAAGCCCCCTCATCGAGTACAACAAAGACCCTTGATCGAGTATAACAAAGGCCTCTAATGGAGTATAACAAAGTCACCTGATCGAGTATAACAAAGCCCCTTGATCGAGTATAACAAAGTCCCCATGTCGAGTATAAAAAAGTCCTTTGATCAAGGATAACAAATTTACCATACGCGAGTATAACAAAATCCCTTGATCGAGTATAACAAAGTCCCCTGATCGAGTATAATAAAATGTCCTTGTCGACTATAACAAAAGCCCCTCATCGAGAATAACAAAGTCCCCTGATTGAGTATAACAAAGTCCCCTAATCGAGAATAACAAAGTCCCGTGGTCGAGTATAACAAAGTCCCCTGATCGAGAATAACAAAGTCCCCTGGTCGAGTATAACAAAGCCCCCTCATCGAGTATAACCAAGTACTCTGATCGAGCATTACAAAGTGCCCTGGTCGAGTATATCAAAGTCCCCTGGTGGAGTATAACAAAGTCCCCTGATCGATTCTAACAAAGGCCACTGATCGAGTCTAACAAAGCCCCTGATCGAGTATAACAAAGTCCGATGATCGAGTATAACATAGGCCCCTGATCGAGTATAACAAAGTCCCCTGGTCGAGTATAATAAAGCCCCCTGATCGAGTATAACAAATTTCCAAGATCAAATATAAGAAGTCAACTGAAAGTGTATATCAAAGCCCGCTCGTCGAGAATAACAAATTCCCCTGATCGAGTAAAACAAAGTTCCCTAATCGAGAATAAGAAAGTCCCATGATCGAGTATAACAAAGTCCCCTGGTCGAGTATAACAAAGTCCCCTGGTCGAGTATAACAAAGCCCCAGATCGAGTATAACAAAGTCCCCTGAACAAGTATAACAAAGTCCCCTGGTCGAGTATAAAAAAGTCCCCTCATCGAGAATAACAAAGTCCCCTGGTGGAGTATAACAAAGTCCGCTGATCGAGTATAACAAAGCTCACTCATCGAGTATAACAAAGTCCCCTGATCGAGGAACACAAATACCCCTGGTCGAGTATAACAAAGCCTCCTAATCGAGTATAACAAAGTCCCCAGCTCGAGTATAACAACGCCCCATGATCGAGTATAACAAAGTCCCCTGATCGAGTATAGCAAAGTCCCCTGGTCGAGTATAATAAAGCCCCCTGATCGAGTATAATCAAAGACCCTTGATCG
Source organism: Homarus americanus (assembly GCF_018991925.1). Taxonomy (NCBI): domain Eukaryota; kingdom Metazoa; phylum Arthropoda; class Malacostraca; order Decapoda; family Nephropidae; genus Homarus; species Homarus americanus. The sequence goes on along the minus strand of NW_024730668.1, from coordinate 11,112,645 downwards.
AATATAACAAAGTCCCCTTATCGAGTATAACAAAATACCCTGATCGAGTATAACAAAGTCCCCTGGTCGAATATAACAAAGGCCCTTGATCGAATATTACAAAGTTCCCGTGAACAAGTATAACAAGGTCCCTTGGTCGAGTATAAAAAAGTCTCCGGATCTAATATAACAAAGTCCCCTGATCGAGTATAACAGAGTCCCCATGTCGAGTATAAAAAAGTCCCCTGATCGAGTATAACAAATTCACCATATCGAGTATAACAAAGTCCCCTGATCGAGTATAACAAATTCACCATATCGAGTATAACAAAGTCCCCTGGTCAAGTATAACATAGTGCCCTGATCGAGTATAACAAAGTCCCCTTATCGAATATAAAAAAATACCCCAATCGAGTATAACAAAGGCCCCTAGTCGAGTATAACAAAGGCCCCTGGTCGAGCAAAGCAAGGGCCCCTGATCGAGCATAACAAAGGCCCCTGGTTGAGTATAACAAAGCCCCCTGATCGAGTTTAACAAAGTCCCCTGGTCGAGTTTAACAAAAGCCCATGATCGAGTATAACAAAGTCCCCTAATCGAGAATAACAAAGTTCCCTGATCGAGTATAACAAAGTTCCCAAATCGAGAATATGAAAGTCCCCTGATCGAGTATAACAAAGGACCCAGATCGAGTATAACAAAGGCCCCTGATGAAGTATAACAAAGGCCCTGGTCGAGCAAAAAAAAGGCCCCTGGTCGAGTATAACAAAGTTCCCAAATTGAGAATAAGAAAGTCCCCTGGTCGAGTATAACAAAGTCCCCTGGTCGAGTATAACAAAACCCCATAATCGAGTATAACAAAGTCCCCTGATTGAGTATAACAAAGTACCCTGATCGAGTATAACAAAGTCCCCTGATTGAGTATAACAAAGTACCCTGATCGAGTATAACAAAGGCCCCTAGTCAAGTATAACAAAGTCCCCTGGTCGAGTATAACAAAGTCCTCTGATCGAGTATAACAAAGGCTCCTCATCGAGTATAACAAAGGCCCCTAATGGAGTATAACAAAGTCCCCTGATCGAGTATAATAAAGCCCCTTGATCGAGTGTAACAAAGTCCCCATGTCGAGTATAAAAAAGTACTTTGATCAGGTATAACAAATTCACCATATCGAGAAAAACAAAGTCCCCTGATCGAGTATAACAAAGTCCCCTGGTCGAGTATAACAAAGCCCCCTCATCGAGTCCAACAAAGACCCTTGATCGAGTATAACAAAGGCCCCTAATGGAGTATAACAAAGTCACCTGATTGAGTATAAAAATGCCCCTTGATCGAGTATAACAAAGTTCCCATGTCGAGTATAAAAAAGTCCTTTGATCAAGTATAACAAATTTACCATATCGAGTATAACAAAGTCCCCTGATCGAGTATAACAAAGTCCCCTGGTCGAGTATAACAAAGCCCCCTCATCGAGTACAACAAAGACCCTTGATCGAGTATAACAAAGGCCTCTAATGGAGTATAACAAAGTCACCTGATCGAGTATAACAAAGCCCCTTGATCGTGTATAACAAAGTCCCCATGTCGAGTATAAAAAAGTCCTTTGATCAAGGATAACAAATTTACCATACACGAGTATAACAAATCCCTTGATCGAGTATAACAAAGTCCCCTGATCGAGTATAATAAAATGCCCTAGTCGACTATAACAAAAGCCCCTCATCGAGAATAACAAAGTCCCGTGGTCGAGTATAACAAAGTCCCCTGATCGAGAATGACAAAGTCCCGTGGTCGAGTATAACAAAGTCCCCTGATCGAGAATGACAAAGTCCCCTGTTCGAGTATAACAAAGCCCCCTCATCGAGTATAACCAAGTACTCTGATCGAGCATTACAAAGTGCCCTGGTCGAGTATAACAAAGTCCCCTGGTCGAGTATAACAAAGTCCCCTGATCGATTCTAACAAAGGCCCCTGATCGAGTCTAACAAAGCCCCTAATCGAGTATAACAAAGTCCAATGATCGAGTATAACATAGGCCCGTGATCGAGTATAACAAAGTCCCCTGGTCGAGTATAATAAAGCCCCCTGATCGAGTATAACAAATTTCCAAGATCAAATATAAGAAGTCAACTGAAAGTGTATATCAAAGCCCGCTCGTCGAGTATAACAAATTCCCCTGATCGAGTAAAACAAAGTTCCCTAATCGAGAATAAGAAAGTCCCCTGATCGAGTGTAACAAATTCACCATATCGAGTATAACAAAGTCCCCTGGTCAAGTATAACATAGTGCCCTGATCGAGTATAACAAAGTGCCCTGATCGAGTATAACAAAGTCCCCCAATCGAGTATAACAAAGGCCCCTAGTCGAGTATAACAAAGGCCCCTGGTCGAGCAAAGCAAGGGCCCCTGATCGAGCATAACAAAGGCCCCTGGTTGAGTATAACAAAGCCCCCTGAACGAGTTTAACAAAGTCCCCTGGTCGAGTTTAACAAAAGCCCATGATCGAGTATAACAAAGTCCCCTAATCGAGAATAACAAAGTTCCCTGATCGAGTATAACAAAGTCCCCTAATCGAGAATAAGAAAGTCCCCTGATCGAGTATAACAAAGGACCTAGATCGAGTATAACAAAGGCCCCTGATGAAGTATAACAAAGGCCCTGGTCGAGCAAAAAAAGGCCCCTGGTCGAGTATAACAAAGTTCCCAAATCGAGAATAAGAAAGTCCCCTGGTCGAGTATAACAAAGTCCCCTGGTCGAGTATAACAAAACCCCATGATCGAGTATAACAAAGTCCCCTGATTGAGTATAACAAAGTACCCTGATCGAGTATAACAAAGGCCCCTAGTCAAGTATAACAAAGTCCCCTGGTCGAGTATAACAAAGTCCTCTGATCGAGTATAACAAAGGCTCCTCATCGAGTATAACAAAGGCCCCTAATGGAGTATAACAAAGTCCCCTGATCGAGTATAACAAAGTACCCTGATCGAGTATAACAAAGGCCCCTAGTCAAGTATAACAAAGTCCCCTGGTCGAGTATAACAAAGTCCTCTGATCGAGTATAACAAAGGCTCCTCATCGAGTATAACATAGGCCACTGATCGAGTATAACAAAGTCCCCTGGTCGAGTATAATAAAGCCCCCTGATCGAGTATAACAAATTTCCAAGATCAAATATAAGAAGTCAACTGAAAGTGTATATCAAAGCCCGCTCGTCGAGTATAACAAATTCCCCTGATCGAGTAAAACAAAGTTCCCTAATCGAGAATAAGAAAGTCCCATGATCGAGTATAACAAAGTCCCCTGGTCGAGTATAACAAAGTCCCCTGGTCGAGTATAACAAAGGCCCCAGATCGAGTATAACAAAGTCCCCTGAACAAGTATAACAAAGTCCCCTGGTCGAGGATAAAAAAGTCCCCTCATCGGGAATAACAAAGTCCCCTGGTGGAGTATAACAAAGTCCGCTGATCGAGTATAACAAAGCTCACTCATCGAGTATAACAAAGTCCCCTGATCGAGGAACACAAATACCCCTGGTCGAGTATAACAAAGCCTCCTAATCGAGTATAACAAAGTCCCCAGCTCGAGTATAACAACGCCCCATGATCGAGTATAACAAAGTCCCCTGATCGAGTATAGCAAAGTCCCCTGGTCGAGTATAATAAAGCCCCCTGATCGAGTATAACAAAGACCCTTGATCGAATATAACAAAGTCCCCTGATCGAGTATAACAAAGTCACCTGATCGAGTATAACAAAGTCTCCTGCTCTATTATAACAAAGTCCCCTGATCGAGTATAACAAAGTCACCTTATTGTGTATAACAAAGTCCCCTGATCGAGTATAACAAAGTCCCCTGGTCGAGTATAACAAAGTCCCCTGATTGAGTATAACAAAGTCACCTTATTGTGTATAACAAAGTCCCCTGATCGAGTATAACAAAGTCCCCTGGTCGATTATAAGAAAGTCCCCTGGTCAGGTATAACAAAACCTCCTGATCGAGATTAGCAAAGTCCCCTAATCGAGTATAACAAAGCCCTCTCATCGAGTATAACAAAGTCCCTGATCGAGTATAACAAAGGAGCCTGATCGAGTCTAACAAAGGCACCTAATCGAGACTAACAAAGGCCCCTAATCAAGTATAACAAAGGCCCTTCATCGTGTATAACAAAGGCCCCTGATCGAGAATAACAAAGTACCCTGATCGAGTATAACAAAGGCCTTTGATCGAGTGAAACAAAGGCCCCTGTTGGAGTATAACAAAGTCCCCTGATCGAGTATAACAAAGCCCCTTGATCGAGTATAACAAAGTCCCCATGTCGAGTATTACTGTCCCCTGATCGAGTATAACAATTTCACCTTATCGAGTATAACAAAGTCCCCTGATCGAGTATAACAAAGTCCCCTGATCGAGTATAACAAAGTCCCCTGGTTGAGTATAACAAAGTCCCCTGGTCGAGAATAACAAAGTCCCCTGGTCGAGAATAACAAAGTCCCCTGATCGAGTATAAAATGGGCCCCTCATCGAGTATAACAAAGGCCCCTGGTGGAGTATAACAAAGTCCCCTGATCGAGTATAAGAAAGCCCCTTGATCGGGTATAACAAAGTCCCTATGTCGAGTATAAAAAAGTCCCCTCGTCGAGTATAACAAATTCACCATATCGAGTATAACAAAGTCCCCTGATCGAGTATAACAAAGTCCCCTGGTCGAGTATAACTAAGCCCCCTGGTCGAGTATAACAAAGTCCCCTGATCGAGTATAACAAAGCCCCCTCATCGAGTATAACAAAGTCCCTAATCGAGTATAACAAATGAGCCTGGTCGAGTATAACAAAGGCCTTTGATCGAGTAAAACAAAGGCCCCTGTTGGAGTATAACAAAGTCCCCTGATCGAGTATAACAAAGCCCCTTGATCGAGTATAACAAAGTCCCTATGTCGATTATAACTGTCCCCTGATCGGATATAACAAATTCACTTTATCGAGTATGACAAAGTCACCTGATCGAGTATAACAAAGTCCCCTGATCGAGTATAACAAAGTCCTCTGGTCGAGTATAACAGAGTCCCCTGGTCGAGTATAACAAAGTGCCCTGATCGAGTATAACAAAGAGCCCTGATCGAGTATAACAATGGCCCCTAGTCGAGAATAACAAAGGCCCCTGATCAAGTATAACAAAGGCCCCTGGTTGAGTATAACAAAGCCCCCTGATCGAGTATAACAAAGTCCCCTGGTCGAGTTTAACAAAACCCCATGATCGAGTATAACAAAGTCACCTGATCGAGTATAACAAAGGCCCCTAATCGATTATAACAAAGTCTCCTGATCGAGTATAACAAAGTCCATTGGTCGAGTATAACAAAGCCCCCTCATCGAATATAACAATGTCTCCCTCATCGAGTATAACAAAGTCCCCTGATCGAGTATAACAAAGTCCCCTGGTTGAGTATAACAAAGTCCCCTGATCGAGTATAACAAATTCACTATATCGAGTATAACAAAGTCCCCTGATCGAGTATAACAAAGTCCCCTGGTCGAGTATAACAAAGTCCCCTGATCGAGTATAACAAAGTCCCCTGATCGAGTATAATAAAGTCCCCTGATCGAGTATAACAAAGGCCCCTAGTCAAGTATAACAAAGTCCCCTGGTCGAGTATAACAAAGTTCTCTGATCGAGTATAACTAAGGCTCCTCATCGAGTATTACAAAGGCACCTAATGGAGTATATCAACGTTCCCTGATCGAGCATAACAAAGCCCCTTGATTGAGTATAACAAAGTCCCCATGTCGAGTATAAAAAAGTCCTTTGATCAAGTATAACAAATTCACCATATCGAGAATAAGAAAGTCCCCTGATCGAGTATAACAAAGTCCCCTGGTCGAGTATAACATAGCCCCCTCATCGAGTACAACAAAGACCCTTAATCGAGTATAACAAAGGCCCCTAATGGAGTATAACAAAGTCCCCTGATCGAGTATAACAAAGTCCCTTGATTGAGTATAACAAAGTTCCCAAATCGAGAATAAGAAAATCCCCTGATCGAGTATTACAAAGTCCCCTGGTCGAGTATAACAAAAGCCTATGATCGAGTATAACAAAGTCCCCTGATCGAGAATAACAAAGTCCCCTGATCGAGTATAACAAAGTTCCCAAATCGAGAATAACAAAGGCCCCTGATCAAGTATAACAAAGGCCCCTGGTTGAGTATAACAAAGTGCCCTGATCGAGTATAACAAAGTCCCCTGGTCGAGTATAACAACACCCCATGATCCAGTATAACAAAGTCCCTTGAACAAGTATAACAAAGTCCCCTGGTCGAGTATAACAAAGTCCCCTGATCGAGTATAACAAAGTCCCCTGTTCGAGTATAACAAAGTCCCTGGTCGAGTATAAGAGTCACCTTATTGTGAATAAAAAAGTCCCCTGATCAAGTATAACAAAGTCCCCTGGTCGAGTATAACAAAGTCCCCGGGTTAGGTATAACAAAGTCACCTGATCGAGTATAACAAAGTCCCCTGGTTAGGTATAACAAAGTCTCCTGATCTATTATAACAAAGAACCCCTGATCGAGTATAACAAAGTTCCCTGGTCGAGCATAACAAAGTCCCCTGGTCAGGTATAACAAAGCCTCCTGATCGAGTATAGCAAAGTCCCCTGATCGAGTATAACAAAGCTCCCTCATCGAGTTTAACAAAGTCCCTGATCGAGTATAACCGAGGAGCCTGATCGAGTCTAACAAAGGCACCTAATCGAGACGAACAAAGGCCCCTGATCAAGTATAACAAAGTCCCCTCATCGAGTCTAACAAAGGACCCTGATCGAGTATAATAAAGTCCCCTGATCTTGTATAACAAAGGCCCTTCATCGTGTATAACAAAGGCCCCTGATCGAGTAAAACAAAGTACCCTGATCGAGTATAACAAAGGCATTTGATCGAGTAAAACAAAGGCCCCTGTTGGAGTATAACAAACTCCCCTGATTGAGTATAACAAAGCCCCTTGATCGAGTATAACAAAGTCCCCATGTCGAGTATAACAGTCCCCTGATCGAGTATAACAAATTCAACTTATCGAGTATAACAAAGTCCCCTGATCGAGTATAACAAAGTCCCCTGGTCGAGTATAACAAAGTGCCCTGATCGAGAATAACAAAGTGCCCTGATCGAGTATAACAAAGTCCCCTAATTGAGTATAACAAATGCCCCTTTCGAGTATAACAAAGGCCCCTGATCAAGTATAACAAAGGCCCCTGGTCGAGCAAAACAAAGGCCCCTGGTCGAGTATAACAAAGTGCCCTGGTCGAGTATAACAAAAGCCCATGATCGAGTATAACAAAGTCCCCTGATCGAGAATAACAAAGTCCCGTGGTCGAGTATAACAAAACCATATGATCGAGTATAACAAAGTCCCCTAATTGAGTATAACAAAGTCCCCTGGTCGAGTATAACAAAGTCCCCTGGTTAGGTATAACAAAGTCTCCTGATCTATTATAACAAAGAACCCCTGATCGAGTATAACAAAGTTCCCTGGTCGAGCATAACAAAGTCCCCTGGTCAGGTATAACAAAGTTCCCTGGTCGAGCATAACAATGTCCCCTGGTCAGGTATAACAAAGAACCCCTGATCGAGTATAACAAATTCACTTGATCGAGTATAACAAAGTCCCCTGGTTAGGTATAACAAAGTCTCCTGATCGAGTATAACAAAGTTCCCTGATCGAGTATAACAAAGTTCCCTGGTCGAGTATAACAAAGTTCCCTGGTCGAGCATAACAAAGTCCCCTGGTCAGGTATAACAAAGAACCCCTGATCGAGTATAACAAATTCACTTGATCGAGTATAACAAAGTCCCCTGGTTAGGTATAACAAAGTCTCCTGATCTATTATAACAAAGAACCCCTGATCGAGTATAACAAAGTCCCCTGGTCGAGTATAACAAAGTCCCCTAGTCGAGTCTAACAAAACCCCATGATTGAGTATAACAAAGTCCCCTGATTGAGTATAACAATGTACCCTGGTCTAGTATAACAAAGTTCCCTTATCGAGAATAAGAAAGTCCCCTGATCGAGAATAACAAAGTCCCTGGTCGAGTATAACAAAGTCCCCTGGTCGAGTATAACAAAGGCCCCTGATCGAGTATAACAAAGTCCCCTGAACAAGTACAACAAAGTCCCCTGATCGAGTATAACAAAGTCCCCTGGTCGAGTATAACAAAGTCCCATGGTTAGGTATAATAAAGTCTCCTGATCTATTATAACACAGTCCCCTGATCGAGTATAACAAAGTTCCCTGGTCGAGCATAAGAAAGTCCCCTGGTCAGGTATAACAAAGCCTCCTGATCGAGTATAGCAAAGTCCCCTGATCGAGTATAACAAAGCTCCCTCATCGAGTTTAACAAAGTCCCTGATCGAGTATAACAAAGGAGCCTGATCGAGTCTAACAAAGGCACCTAATCGAGACTAACAAAGGCCCCTGATCAAGTATAACAAAGTCCCCTCATCGAGTCTAACAAAGGACCCTGATCGAGTATAACAAGTCCCCTGATCCTGTATAACAAAGGACCTTCATCGTGTATAACAAAGGCCCCTGATCAAGTATAACAAAGTCCCCTCATCGAGTCTAACAAAGGACCCTGATCGAGTATAATAAAGTCCCCTGATCTTGTATAACAAAGGCCCTTCATCGTGTATAACAAAGGCCCCTGATCGAGTAAAACAAAGTACCCTGATCGAGTATAACAAAGGCCTTTGATCGAGTAAAACAAAGGCCCCTGTTGGAGTATAACAAACTCCCCTGATCGAGTATAACAAAGCCCCTTGATCGAGTATAACAAAGTCCCCATGTCGAGTATAACAGTCCCCTGATCGAGTATAACAAATTCACCTTATCGAGTATAACAAAGTCCCCTGATCGAGTATAACAAATTCACCTTATCGAGTATAACAAAGTCCCCTGATCGAGTATAACAAACTCCCCTGGTCGAGTATAACAAAGTGCCCTGTTCGAGTATAACAAAGTGCCCTGATCGAGTATAACAAAGTCCCCTAATTGAGTATAACAAATGCCCCTTTCGAGTATAACAAAGGCCCCTGATCAAGTATAACAAAGGCCCCTGGTCGAGCAAAACCAAGGCCCCTGGTCGAGTATAACAACGTCCCCTGTTCGAGTATAACAAAAGCCCATGATCGAGTATAACAAAGTCCCCTGATCGAGAATAACAAAGTCCCGTGGTCGAGTATAACAAAACCCCATGATCGAGTATAACAAAGTCCCCTGATTGAGTATAACAAAGTCCCCTGGTCGAGTATAACAAAGTCCCCTGGTCGAGTATAACAAAACCCCATGATTGAGTATAACAAAGTCCCCTGATTGAGTATAACAATGTACCCTGGTCTAGTATAACAAAGTTCCCTTATCGAGAATAAGAAAGTCCCCTGATCAAGAATAACAAAGTCCCTGGTCGAGTATAACAAAGTCCCCTGGTCGAGTATAACAAAGGCCCCTTATCGAGTATAACAAAGTCCCCTGAACAAGTACAACAAAGTCCCCTGGTCGAGTATAACAAAGTCCCCTGATCGAGTATAACAAAGTCCCCTGGTCGAGTATAACAAAGTCCCTGGTCGAGTATAACAGTCACCTTATTGTGTATAACAAAGTCCCCTGATCGAGTATAACAAAGTCCCCTGGTCGAGTATAACAAAGTCCCCTGGTTAGGTATAACAAAGTCTCCTGATCTATTATAACAAAGTCCCCTGATCGAGTATAACAAAGTTCCCTGGTCGAGCATAACAAAGTCCCCTGGTCAGGTATAACAAAGCCTTCTGATCGAGTATAGCAAAATCCCCTGATCGAGTATAACAAAGCTCCCTCATCGAGTTTAACAAAGTCCCTGATCGAGTATAACAAAGGAGCCTGATCGAGTCTAACAAAGGCACCTAATCGAGACTAACAAAGGCCCCTGATCAAGTATAACAAAGTCCCCTCATCGAGTCTAACAAAGGACCCTGATCGAGTATAACAAAGTCCCCTGATCTTGTATAACAAAGGCCCTTCATCGTGTATAACAAAGGCCTTTGATTGAGTAAAACAAAGGCCCCTGTTGGAGTATAACAAACTCCCCTGATCGAGTATACCAAAGCCACTTGATCGAGTATAACAAAGTCCCCTGGTCGAGTATAACAAAGTGCCCTGATCGAGTATAACAAACTGCCCTCATCGAGTATAACAAAGTCTTCTAATTGAGTATAAGAAAGGCCCCTTTCGAGTATAACAAAGGCCCCTGATCAAGTATAACAAAGGCCCCTGGTCGAGCAAAACAAAGGCCCCTGGTCGAGTATAACAAAGTCCCCTGGTCGAGTATAATAAAACCCCATGATCGAGTATAACAAAGGCCCCTGATTGAGTATAACAAAGTACCCTGGTCTAGTATAACAAAGTTCCCTAATCGAGAATAAGAAAGTCCCCTGATCGAGTATAACAAAGTCCCCTGGTCGAGTATAACAAAGTCCCCTGGTCGAGTATAACAAAGGCCCCAGATCGAGTATAACAAAGTCCCCTGAACAAGTATAACAAAGGCCCCAGATCGAGTATAACAAAGGCCCCTGATGAAGTATAACAAAGGCCCCTGGTCGAGCAAAACAAAGGCCCCTGGTCAAGTATAACAAAGTTCCCAAAACGAGAATAAGAAAGTCCCCTGATCGAGTATAACAAAGTCCCCTGATCGAGTATAACAAAGTTCCCTGGTCGAGTATAACAAAACCCCATGATCCAGTATAACAAAGTCCCCTGATTGAGTATAACAATGTACCCTGGTATAGTATAACAAAGTTCCCTAATCGAGAATAAGAAAGTCCCCTGATCGAGTATAACAAAGTCCCTGGTCGAGTATAACAAAGTCCCCTGATCGAGTATAACAAAGTCCCCTGAACAAGTATAACAAAGTCCCCTGGTCGAGTAAAACAAAGTCCCTGGTCGAGTATAACAGTCACTTTATTGTGTATAACAAAGTCCCCTGATCGAGTATAACAAAGTCCCCTGGTCGATTATAACAAAGTCCCCTGGTTAGGTATAACAAAGTCTCCTGATCTATTATAACAAAGTCCCCTGATCGAGTATAACAAAGTTCCCTGGTCGAGCATAACAAAGTCCCCTGGTCAGGTATAACAAAGCCTCCTGATCAAGTAAAGCAAAGTCCCCTGATCGAGTATAACAAAGCTCTCTCATCGAGTTTAACAAAGTCCCTGATCGAGTATAACAAAGTCCCCATGTCGAGTATAACAAAGTCCCCTGATCGAGAATAACAAAGTCCCCTGGTCGAGTATAACAAAGCCCCCTCATCGAGTATAACCAAGTCCTCTGATCGAGCATTTCAAAGTGCCCTGGTCGAGTATAACAAAGTCCCCTGGTCGAGTATAACAAAGTCCCCTGATCGATTCTAATAAAGACCCCTGATCGAGTCTAACAAAGCCCCTGATCGAGTATAACAAAGTCCGATGATCGAGTATAACATAGGCCCCTGATCGAGTATAACAAAGTCCCCTGGTCGAGTATAATAAAGCCCCCTCATCGAGTATAACAAAGATCCAAGATGAAATATAACAAAGTCCACTGAAAGTGTATATCAAAGCCCGCTCGTCGAGTATAACAAATTCCCCTGATCGAGTAAAACAAAGTTCTCTAATCGAGAATAACAAAGTCCCCAGATCGAGTATAACAAAATCGCCTGGTCGAGTATAACAAAGTCCCCTGGTCGAGTATAATAAAGGCCCCAGATCGAGTATAACAAAGTCCCCTGAACAAGTATAACAAAGTCCCCTGGTCGAGTATTAAAAAGTCCCCTCATCGAGAATAACAAAGTCCCCTGGTGGAGTATAATAAAGTCCGCTGATTGAGTATAAAAAAGCTCACTCATCGAGTATAACAAAGTCCCCTGATCGAGGAACACAAACATCCCTGGTCGAGTATAACAAAGCCTCCTAATCGAGTATAACAAAGTCCCCAGCTCGAGTATAACAACGCCCCATGATCGAGTATAACAAAGCCCCATGATCGAGTATAACAAAGTCCCCTGATCGAGTATAGCAAAGTCCCCTGGTCGAGTATAATAAAGTTCCCTGGTCGAGTATAACAAAGACCCTTGATGGAATATAACAAAGTCACCTGATCGAGTATATCAAAGGCCTCTGGTCGAGTATAACAAAGGCCTCTGATCGAGTATAACAAAGTCTCCTGCTCTATTATAACAAAGTCCCCTGATCGAGTATAACAAAGTCACCTTATTGTGTATAACACAGTCCCCTGATCGAGTATAACAAAGTCCCCTGGTCGAGTATAACATAGTCCCTGGTCGAGTATAAGAGTCACCTTATTGTGTATAACAAAGTCCCCTGATCGAGTATAACAAAGTTCCCTGGTCGAATATAACAAAGTCCCCTGGTCAGGTATAACAAAGCCTCCTGATCGAGATTAGCAAAGTCCCCTAATCGAGTATAACAAAGCCCCCTCATCGAGTATAACAAAGTCCCTGATCGAGTCTAACAAAGGTACCTAATCGAGACTAACAAAGGCCCCTAATCAAGTATAACAAAGGCCCTTCATCGTGTATTACAAAGGCCCCTGATCGAGATTAACAAAGTCCCCTGATCGAGTATAACAAAGGCCTTTGATCGAGTAAAACAAAGGCCCCTGTTGGAGTATAACAAAGTCCCCTGATCGAGTATAACAAAGCCCCTTGATAGAGAATAACAAAGTCCCCATGTCGAGTATAACTGTCCCCTGATCGAGTATAACAAATTCACCTTATCGAGTATAACGAAGTCCCCTGATCGAGTATAACAAAGTCCCCTGATCGAGTATAACAAAGTCCACTGGCCGAGTATAACAAAGTCCCCTGGTCGAGTATAACAAAGTGCCCTGATCGAGAATAACAAAGCCCTGATCGAGTATAACAATGGCCCCTAGTCGAGTATAATAAAGGCCCCTGGTCAAGTATAACAAAGGCTCCTGTTCGAGCAAAACAAAGGCCCCTGGTCGAGCATAACAAAGGCCCCTGGTTGAGTATAACAAAGCCCCCTGATCGAGTATAACAAAGTCCTCTGGTCGAGTTTAACAAAACCCCATGATCGAGTATAACAAAGTCACCTGATCGATAATGAAAAAGTCCCCTGATCGAGTATAACAAAGTCCCCTGGTCGAATATAACAAAGTCACCTGATCGAGTGTAACAAAGTTCCATGATCGAGTATAACAAAGCCCCCTGATCGAGTATAACAAAGCCCCCTAATCGATTATAACAAAGTCTCCTGATCGAGTATAACAAAGTCCCCTAATCGATGGTAACAAAGTCTCTTATCGTTATAACAAAGTTCCATTGGTCGAGTATAACAAAGCCCTCATCGAGAATATCAAAGTCCACTCGTTGAGTATAACAGTCCCCTCATCGAGTATAACAAAGTCCCCTGATCGAGTATAACAGTCTCATATATAACAGTCCCCTGTCGAGAATAACAAAGTCCCTGATCGATATAACATAATCACTGAGTATAACAAAGGCCCCTGATGCAGTATAACAAAGTCTCGATCGAGTATAACAAAGTCCCCTGGTCGAGTATATAACAAAGTCCCCTGGTCGAGAATAAGAAAGTCCCTGATCGAGTATAACAAAGCCCCCCTCATCGAGCATAACAAAGCTCTTGATCGAGTATAACAAAGTCCCTATGTTTATATGTAACGTCTCACATCGAGAGAGTAACAAATTCATTTTATCGAGTAAGTACAAAGTCCCCTGATTGAGTATACAAAGTTCTCTTTGTCGAGTATAACAGAGTCCCCTGGTCGAGTATAACAAAGTGCCCTGATCGAGTATAACAAAGAGCCTGATCTATAACAATGGCCCCTAGTCGAGTATAACAAAGGCCCCTGATCAAGCATAACAAAATTCCCTGCACGAAGCAACAAAACCCCATGATCGAGTATAACAAAGTCACCTGATCGAGTATAACAAAGGCCCCTAATCGATTATAACAAAGTCTCCTGATCGAGTATAACAAAGTCCATTGGTCGAGTATAACAAAGCCCCCTCATCGAATATAACAATGTCTCCCTCATCGAGTATAACAAAGTCCCCTGATCGAGTATAACAAAGTCCCCTGGTTGAGTATAACAAAGTCCCCTGATCGAGTATAACAAATTCACTATATCGAGTATAACAAAGTCCCCTGATCGAGTATAACAAAGTCCCCTGGTCGAGTATAACAAAGTCCCCTGATCGAGTATAACAAAGTCCCCTGATCGAGTATAACAAAGTCCCCTGATCGAGTATAACAAAGAGCCCTGATCGAGTATAACAATGGCCCCTAGTCGAGTATAACAAAGGCCCCTGATCAAGCATAACAAAGGCCACTGTACGAGCAAAACAAAGGCCCCTGGTCGAGCAGAACAAAGGCCCCTGGTTGAGTATAACAAAGCCCCCTGATCGAGTATCACAAAGTTCCCTGGTCGAGTTTAACAAAACCCCATGATCGAGTATAACAAAGTCACCTGATCGCGTATAACAAAGGCCCCTAATCGATTATAACATAGTCTCCTGATCGAGTATAACAAAGTCCATTGGTCGAGTATAACAAAGCCCCCTCATCGAGTATAACAAAGTCCCCCTCATCGAGTATAACAAAGTCCCCTGATCGAGTATAACAAAGTCCCCTGGTTGAGTATAACAAAGTCCCCTGATCGAGTATAACAAATTCACCATATCGAGTATAACAAAGTCCCCTGATCGAGTATAACAAAGTCCCCTGGTCGAGTATAACAAAGTCCCCTGATCGAGTATAACAAAGTCCCCTGATCGAGTATAACAAAGTCCCCTGATCGAGTATAACAAAGTCCCCTGGTCTATTATAACAAAGTCCCCTTATCGAGTATAACAAAGTCACCTTATTGTGTATAACAAAGTCCCCTGATCGAGTATAATAAAGGCCTTTATTCGAGTAAAACAAAGGCCCCTGTTGGAGTATAACAAAGTCCCCTGATCGAGTATAACAAAGCCCCTTGATCGAGTATAACAAAGTCCCCATGTCAAGTTTAACTGTTCCCTAATCGAGTATAACAAATTCACCTTATCGAGTATAACAAAGTCCCCTGGTCGAGTATAACAAAGTGCCCTGATCGAGTATAACAAAGAGCCCTCATCGAGTATAACAATGGCCCCTAGTCGAGTATAACAAAGGCCCCTGAAGAGTATAACAAAGGCCCCTGTTCGAGGAAAACAAAGGCCCCTGGTCGAGCATAACAAAGGCCCCTGGTTGAGTATAACAAAGCCCCCTGATCGAGTATAACAAAGTCCCCTGGTCGAGTTTAACAAAACCCCATGATCGAGTATAACAAAGTCACCTGATCGAGAATGACAAAGTCCCCTGATCGAGTATAACAAAGTCCCCTGGTCTAATATAACAAAGTCACCTGATCGAGCATAACAAAGGCCCCTGGTCGAGTATAATAAAGCCTCCTGATCGAGTGTAACAAAGTTCCTGATCGAGTATAACAAAGCCCCTGATCGAGTATAACAAAGCCCCTCATCGAATATTACAAAGTCACTTGATCGAGTATAACAAAGCCCCCTAATCGATTATAACAAAGTCTTCTGATCGAGTATAACAAAGTCCATTGGTCGAGTATAACAAAGCCCCTCATCGAGTATAACAAAGTCCCCTGATCGAGTATAACAAATTCTCTAATCGAGAATAAGAAAGTCCCCTGATCGAGTATAACAAAATCGCCTGGTCGAGAATATCAAAGTCCCCTGATCGAGAATAACATGGGCCCCTCATCGAGTATAACAAAGGCCCCTGATGGAGTATAACAAAGTTCCCTGATCGAGTATAAGAAAGCCCCTTGATCGAGTATAACAAAGTCCCCATGTCGAGTATAAAAAAGTTCCCTGATCGATTATAACAAATTCACCATATCGAGTATAACAAAGTCCCCTGATCGAGTATCACAAAATCCCCTGATCGATTCTAATAATGGCCCCTGATCGAGTCTAACAAAGGCCCCTGATCGAGTCTAACAAAGCCCCTGATCGAGTATAACAAAGTCCGATGATCGAGTATAACATAGGCCCCTGATCGAGTATAACAAAGTCCCCTGGTCGAGTATAATAAAGCCCCCTGATCGAGTATAACAAAGATCCAAGATGAAATATAACAAAGTACACTGAAAGTGTATATCAAAGCCCGCTCGTCAAGTATAACAAATTCCCCTGATCGAGTAAAACAAAGTTCTCTAATCGAGAATAAGAAAGTCCCCTGATCGAGTATAACAAAATCGCCTGGTCGAGTATAACAAAGTCCCCTGGTCGAGTATTAAAAAGTCCCCTCATCGAGAATAACAAAGTCCCCTGGTGGAGTATAACAAAGTCCGCTGATCGAGTATAACAAAGCTCACTCATCAAGTATAACAAAGTCCCCTGATCGAGGAACACAAACATCCCTGGTCGAGTATAACAAAGCCTCCTAATCGAGTATAACAAAGTCCCCAGCTCGAGTATAACAACGCCCATGATCGAGTATAACAAAGCCCCATGATCGAGTATAACAAAGTCCCCTGATCGAGTATAGCAAAGTCCCCTGGTCGAGTATAATAAAGCCCCCTGGTCGAGTATAACAAAGACCCTTGATGGAATATAACAAAGTCACATGATCGAGTATATCAAAGGCCCCTGGTCGAGTATAACAAAGGCCTCTGATCGAGTATAACAAAGTCTCCTGCTCTATTATAACAAGGTCCCCTGATCGAGTATAACAAAGTCACCTTATTGTGTATAACAAAGTCCCCTGATCGAGTATAACAAAGTCCCCTGGTCGAGTATAACAAAGTCCCTGGTCGAGTATAAAAGTCACCTAATTGTGTATAACAAAGTCCCCTCATCGAGTATAACAAAGTTCCCTGGTCGATTATAACAAAGTCCCCTGGTCAGGTATAACAAAGCCTCCTGATCGAGATTAGCAAAGTCCCCTAATCGAGTATAACAAATCCCCCTCATCGAGTATAACAAAGTCCCTGATCGAGTATAACAAAGGAGCCTGATCGAGTCTAACAAAGGCACCTAATCGAGACAAACAAAGGCCCCTAATCAAGTATAACAAAGGCCCTTCATCGTTTATAACAAAGGCCCCTGATCGAGAATAACAAATTCCCTGATCGAGTATAACAAAGGCCTTTGATCGAGTAAAACAAAGGCCCCGGTTGGAGTATAACAAAGTCCCCTGATCGAGTAAAACAAAGCCCCTTGATAGAGTATAACAAAGTCCCCATGTCGAGTATAACTGTCCCCTGATCGAGTATAACAAATTCACCTTATCGAGTATAACAAAGTCCCCTGATCGAGTATAACAAAGTCCCCTGATCGAGTATAACAAAGTCCCCTGGTCGATTATAACAAAGTCCCCTGGTCGAGTATAACAAACTGCCCTGATCGAGTATAACAAAGAGCCCTGATCGAGTATAACAATGGCCCCTAGTCGAGTATAACAAAGGCCCCTGATCAAGCATAACAAAGGCCCCTGTACGAGCAAAACAAAGGCCCCTGGTCGAGCATAACAAAGGCCCCTGGTTGAGTATAACAAAGCCCCCTGATCGAGTATAACAAAGTCCCCTGGTCGAGTTTAACAAAACCCCATAATCGAGTATAACAAAGTCACCTGATCGAGAATGACAAAGTCCCCTGATCGAGTATAACAAAGTCCCCTGGTCGAATATAACAAAGTCACCTGATCGAGCATAACAAAGGCCCCTGGTCGAGTATAATAAAGCCTCCTGATCGAGTGTAACAAAGTTCCCTGATCGAGTATAACAAAGCCCCCTGATCGAGTATAACAAAGCCCCCTCATCGAATATTACAAAGTCCCTTGATCGAGTATAACAAAGCCTCCTAATTGATTATAACAAAGTCTCCTGATCGAGTATAACAAAGTCCATTGGTCGAGTATAACAAAGCCCCCTCATCGAGTATAACAAAGTCCCCTCATTGAGTATAACAAAGTCCCCCTCATCGAGTATAACAAAGTCCTTTGATCGAGTATAACAAAGTCCCCTGGTTGAGTATAACAAAGTCCCCTGGTCGAGAATAACAAAGTCCCCTGATCGAGAATAACATGGGCCCCTCATCGAGTATAACAAAGGCCGCTGATGGAGTATAACAAAGTTCCCTGATCGAGTATAATAAAGGCCCTTGATCGAGTATAACAAAGTCCCCATGTCGAGTATAAAAAAGTCCCCATGTCGAGTATAAAAAAGTCCCCTGATCGATTATAACAAATTCACCATATCGAGTATAACAAAGTCCCCTGATTGAGTATCACAAAGTCCCCTGGTCGAGTATAACAAAGTCCCCTGGTCGAGTATAACAAAGTCCCCTGATCGAGTATAACAAAGCCCCCTCATCGAGTATAACAAAGTCCCTAATCGAGTATAACAAACGAGCCTGATCGAGTATAACAAAGGCCTTTGATCGAGTAAAACAAAGGCCCCTGTTGGAGTATAACAAAGTCCCCTGATCGAGGATAACAAAGCCCCTTGATCGAGTATAACAAAGTCCCCATGTCGATTATAACTGTCCCCTGATCGAGTATAACAAATTCACTTTATCGAGTAAAATAAAGTCCCCTGATCGAGTATAACAGAGTCCCCTGATCGAGTATAACAAAGTCCTCTGGTCGAGTATAACAAAGTCCCCTGGTCGAGTATATCAAAGTGCCCTGATCGAGTATAACAAAGAGCCCTGATCGAGTATAACAATGGCCCCTAGTCGAGTATAACAAAGGCCCCTGATCAAGTATAACAAAGGCCCCTGTTCGAGCAAAACAAAGGCCCCTGGTCGAGCATAACAAAGGCCCCTGGTTGAGTATAACAAAGCCCCCTGATCGAGTATAACAAAGTCCCGTGGTCGAGTTTAACAAAACCCCATGATCGAGTATAACAAAGTCATCTGATCGAGAATGACAAAGTCCCGTGATCGAGTATAACACAGCCCCTCATCGAATATTGCAAAGTCCCCTGATCGAGTATAACAAAGCCCCCTAATCGATTATAACAACGTCTCCTGATCGAGTATAAAAAAGTCCATTGGTCGAGTATAACAAAGCCCCCTCATCGAGTATAACAAAGTCCCCTCATTGAGTATAACAAAGTCCCCCTCATCGAGTATAACAAAGTCCTTTGATCGAGTATAACAAAGTCCCCTGATCGAGTATAACAAATTCACCATATCGAGTATAACAAAGTCCCCTGATCGAGTATAACAAAGTCCCCTGGCCGAGTATAACAAAGTCCCCTGATCAAGTATAACAAAGTCTCCTGATCGAGTATAACAAAGTCCCCTGATCGTGTATAACAAAGGCCCCTAGTCAAGTATAACAAAGTCCCCTGGTCGAGTATAACAAAGTCCTCTGATCGAGTATAACAAAGGCTCCTCATCGAGTATAAGATAGGCTCCTAATAGAGTATAACAAAGTCCCCTGATCGAGTATAACAAAGTCCCTTGATCGAGTATAACAAAGTCCCCATGTCGAGTATAAAAAAGTCCTTTGATCAAGTATAACAAATTCACCATATCGCGAATAACTAAGTCCCCTGATCGAGTATAACAAAGTTCTTTGGTCGAGTATAACAAAGCCCCCTCATCGAGTACAACAAAGACCCTTGATCGAGTATAACAAAGGCCCCTAATGGAGTATAACAAAGTCCCCTAATCGAGTATAACAAAGCCCCCTCATCGTGTACAACAAAGACCCTTGATCGAGTATAACAAAGTCCACTGATCGAGTATAATAAAATGCCCTAGTCGACTATAACAAAAGCCCCTCATCGAGAATAACAAAGTCCCCTGATTGAGTATAACAAAGTCCCCTAATCGAGAATAACAAAGTCCCCTGGTCGAGTATAACAAAATCCCCTGATCGAGAATAACAAAGTCCCCTGGTCGAGTATAACAAAGCCCCCTCATCGAGTATAACCAAGTCCTCTGATCGAGCATTACAAAGTGCCCTGGTCGAGTATAACAAAGTCCCCTGGTCGAGTATAACAAACTCCCCTGAACGATTCTAACAAAGGCCCCTGATCGAGTCTAACAAAGGCCCCAGATCGAGTATAACAAAGTCCCCTGAACAAGTATAACAAAGTCCCTTGGTCGAGTATAACGTAGGCCCCTCATCGAGAATAACAAAGTCCCCTGGTGGAGTATAACAAAGTCCGCTGATCGAGTATAACAAAGCTCACTCATCGAGTATAACAAAGTCCCCTAATCGAGGAAGACAAACATCCCTGATTGAGTATAACAAAGCCTCCTAATCGAGTATAACAAACTCCCCAGCTCGAGTATAACAACGCCCCTGATCGAGTATAACAAAGCCCCATGATCGAGTATAACAAAGTCCCCTGATCGAGTATAGCAAAGTTCCCTGGTCGAGTATAATAAAGCCCCCTGATCGAGTATAAAAATGACCCTTGATCGAATATAACAAAGTCCCCTGATCGAGTATAACAAAGTCACCTAATCGAGTATATCAAAGGCCCCTGGTCGAGTATAAGAAAGGCCTCTGATCGAGTATCAGAAAGTCTCCTGCTCTATTATAACAAAGTCCCCTGATCGAGTATAACAAAGTCACCTTATTGTGTATAACAAAGTCCCCTGATCGAGTATAACAAAGTCCCCTGGTCGAGTATAACAAAGTCCCTGGTCGAGTATAACAGTCACCTTATTGTGTATAACAAAGTCCCCTGATCGAGTATAACAAAGTCCCCTGGTCGATTATAACAAAGTCCCCTGGTCAGGTATAACAAAGCCTCCTGATCGAGATTAGCAAAGTCCCCTAATCGAGTATAACAAAGCCCCCTCATCGAGTATAACAAAGTCCCTGATCGAGTATAACAAAGGAGCCTGATCGAGTCTAACAAAGGCACCTAATCGAGACTAGCAAAGGCCCTTAATCAAGTATAACAAAGGCCCTTCATCGAGTATAACAAAGGCCCCTGATCGAGAATAACAAAGTCCCCTGATCGAGTATAACAAAGGCCTTTGACCGAGTAAAACAAAGGCCCCTGTTGGAGTATAACAAAGTCCCCTGATCGAGTATAACAAAGCCCCTTGATAGAGTATAACAAAGTCCCCATGTCGAGTATAACTGTCCCCTGATCGAGTATAACAAATTCACCTTATCGAGTATAACAAAGCCCCCTCATCGTGTACAACAAAGACCCTTGATCGAGTATAACAAAGTCCACTGATCGAGTATAATAAAATGCCCTAGTCGACTATAACAAAAGCCCCTCATCGAGAATAACAAAGTCCCCTGATTGAGTATAACAAAGTCCCCTAATCGAGAATAACAAAGTCCCCTGGTCGAGTATAACAAAATCCCCTGATCGAGAATAACAAAGTCCCCTGGTCGAGTATAACAAAGCCCCCTCATCGAGTATAACCAAGTCCTCTGATCGAGCATTACAAAGTGCCCTGGTCGAGTTTAACAAAGTCCCCTGGTCGAGTATAACAAACTCCCCTGATCGATTCTAACAAAGGCCCCTGATCGAGTCTAACAAAGGCCCCAGATCGAGTATAACAAAGTCCCCTGAACAAGTATAACAAAGTCCCTTGGTCGAGTATAACGTAGGCCCCTCATCGAGAATAACAAAGTCCCCTGGTGGAGTATAACAATGTCCGCTGATCGAGTATAACAAAGCTCACTCATCGAGTATAACAAAGTCCCCTAATCGAGGAAGACAAACATCCCTGATTGAGTATAACAAAGCCTCCTAATCGAGTATAACAAACTCCCCAGCTCGAGTATAACAACGCCCCTGATCGAGTATAACAAAGCCCCATGATCGAGTATAACAAAGTCCCCTGATCGAGTATAGCAAAGTTCCCTGGTCGAGTATAATAAAGCCCCCTGATCGAGTATAAAAATGACCCTTGATCGAATATAACAAAGTCCCCTGATCGAGTATAACAAAGTCACCTAATCGAGTATATCAAAGGCCCCTGGTCGAGTATAAGAAAGGCCTCTGATCGAGTATCAGAAAGTCTCCTGCTCTATTATAACAAAGTCCCCTGATCGAGTATAACAAAGTCACCTTATTGTGTATAACAAAGTCCCCTGATCGAGTATAACAAAGTCCCCTGGTCGAGTATAACAAAGTCCCTGGTCGAGTATAACAGTCACCTTATTGTGTATAACAAAGTCCCCTGATCGAGTATAACAAAGTCCCCTGGTCGATTATAACAAAGTCCCCTGGTCAGGTATAACAAAGCCTCCTGATCGAGATTAGCAAAGTCCCCTAATCGAGTATAACAAAGCCCCCTCATCGAGTATAACAAAGTCCCTGATCGAGTATAACAAAGGAGCCTGATCGAGTCTAACAAAGGCACCTAATCGAGACTAGCAAAGGCCCTTAATCAAGTATAACAAAGGCCCTTCATCGAGTATAACAAAGGCCCCTGATCGAGAATAACAAAGTCCCCTGATCGAGTATAACAAAGGCCTTTGACCGAGTAAAACAAAGGCCCCTGTTGGAGTATAACAAAGTCCCCTGATCGAGTATAACAAAGCCCCTTGATAGAGTATAACAAAGTCCCCATGTCGAGTATAACTGTCCCCTGATCGAGTATAACAAATTCACCTTATCGAGTATAACAAAGTCCCCTGATCGAGTATAACAAAGTCCCCTGATCGAGTATAACAAAGTCCTCTGGTCGAGTATAACAAAGTCCCCTGGTCGAGTATAACAAAGTGCCCTGATCGAGTATAACAAAGCCCTGATCGAGTATAATAATGGCCCCTAGTCGAGTATAATAAAGGCCCCTGGTCAAATATAACAAAGGCCCCTGTTCGAGCAAAACAAAGGCCCCTGGTCGAGCATAACAAAGGCCCCTGGTTGAGAATAACAAAGCCCCCTGGTCGCGTATAACAAAGTCCCCTGGTCGAGTTTAACAAAACCACATGATCGAGTATAACAAAGTCACCTGATCGAGAATGAAAAAGTCCCCTGATCGAGTATAACAAAGTCCCCTGGTCGAATATAACAAAATCACCTGATCGAGCTTAACAAAGGCCCCTGGTAGAGTATAATAAAGCCTCCTGATCGAGTGTAACAACGTTCCCTGATCGAGTATAACAAAGCCCCCTGATCGAGTATAACAAAGCCCCTCATCGAATATTACAAAGTCCCCTGATCGAGTTTAACAAAGTCCCCTAATCGATTATAACAAAGTCTCCTGATCGAGTATAACAAAGTCCATTGGTCGAGTATAAAAAAGCCCCCTCATCGAGTATAACAAAGGCCACTCATTGAGTATATCAAAGTCACCCTCATCAAGTATAACAAAGTCCCCTGATCGAGTATAACAAAGTCCCCTGGATGAGTATAACAAAGTCCCCTGGTCGAGAATAACAAAGTCCCCTGATCGAGTATAACATGGGCCCCTGATCGAGTATAAGAAAGCCTCTTGATCGAGTATAACAAAGTCCCCATGTCGAGTATAGAAAAGTCCCCTGATCGAGTATAACAAATTCACCATATCGAGTATAACAAAGTCCCCTGATCGAGTATAACAAAGTCCCCTGGTCGAGTATAACAAAGTCCCCTGGTCGAGTATAACAAAGTCCCCTGATCGAGTATAACAAAGCCCCCTCATCGAGTATAACAAAGTCCCTGATCGAGTATAATAAACGAGCCTGATCGAGTATAACAAAGGCCTTTGATCGAGTAAAACAAAGGCCCCTGTTGGAGTATAACAAAGTCCCCTGATCGAGTATAAAAAGCCCCTTGATCGAGTATAACAAATTCCCCATGTCGAGTATAACTGTTCCCTGATCGAGTATAACAAATTCACTTTATCGAGTATAACAAAGTCCCCTGATGGAGTATAACAAAGTCCCCTGATCGAGTATAACAAAGTCCTCTGGTCGAGTATAACAGAGTCCACTGGTCGAGTATAACAAAGTGCCCTGATCGAGTATAATAAAGAGCCCTGATCGAGTATAACAATAGCCCCTAGTCGAGTATAACAAAGGCCCCTGATCAAGTATAACAAAGGCCTCTGTTCGAGCAAAACAAAGGCCCCTGGTCGAGCATAACAAAGGCCCCTGGTTGAGTATAACAAACCCCCCTGATTGAGTATAACAAAGTCCCTTGGTCGAGTTTAACAAAACCCCATGATCGAGTATAACAAAGTCACCTGATCGAGTATAACTAAGGCCCCTAATCGATTATAACAAAGTCTCCTGATCGAGTATAACAAAGTCCATTGGTCGAGTATAACAAATCCCCTTCATCGAATATAACAAAGTCCCCCTCATCGAGTATAAGAAAGTCCCCTGATCGAGTATAACAAAGTCCCCTGGTTGAGTATAACAAAGTCCCCTGATCGAGTATAACAAATTCACCATATCGAGTATAACAAAGTCCCCTGATCGAGTATAACAAAGTCCTCTGGTCGAGTATAACAAAGTCCCCTGATCGAGTATAACAAAGTCCCCTGATCGAGTATGACAAAGTCCCCTGATCGAGTATAACAAAGGCCCCTCGTCAAGTATAACAAAGTCCCCTGGTCGAGTATAACAAAGTCCTCTGATCGAGTATAACAAAGGCTCCTCATCGAGAATAACAAAGGCCCCTAATGGAGTATAACAACGTCCCCTGATCGAGTATAACAAAGCCCCTTCATCGAGTATAACAAAGTCCCCATGTCGAGTATAAAAAAGTCCTTTGATCAAGTATAACAAATTCACCATATCGAGAATAACAAAGTCCCCTGATCCAGTATAACAAAGTTCCCTGGTCGTGTATAACAAAGCCCCCTCATCGAGTACAACAAAGACCCTTAATCGAGTATAACAAAAGCCCCTCATCGAGAATAACAAAGTCCCCTGATTGAGTCTAACAAAGTCCTCTAATCGAGAATAACAAAGTCCCCTGGTCGAGTATAACAAAGTCCCCTGGGAGAGAATAACAAAGTGCCCTGGTCGAGTATAACAAAGTCCCCTGGTCGAGTATAACAAAGTCCCCTGATCGATTCTAACAAAGGCCCCTGATCTAGTCTAAGAAAGGCCCCTGATCGAGTCTAACAAAGCCCCTGATCGAGTATAACAAAGTCCGATGATCGAGTATAACATAGGCCCCTGATCGAGTATACCAAAGTCCCCTGGTCGAGTATAATAAAGCCCCCTAATCGAGTATAACAAAGATCCAAGATCAAATATAACAAAGTCCACTGAAAGTGTATATCAAGCCCGCTTGTCGAGTATAACAAATTCCCCTGATCGAGTAAAACAAAGTCCCCTTATCGAGTATAACAAAATACCCTGGTCCAGTATAACAAAGGCCCTTGATCGAATATAACAAAGTTCCCGTGAACATGTATAACAAAGTCCCTTGGTCGAGTATAAATAAGTCTCCTGATCTATTATAACAAAGTCCCCTGATCGAGTATAACAGAGTCCCCATGTCGAGTATTAAAAAGTCCCCTGATCGAGTATAACAAATTCACCATATCGAGTATACCAAAGTCCCCTGATCGAATAAAAAAAATTCACCATATCGAGTATAACAAAGTCCCCTGGTCAAGTATAACATAGTGCCCTGATCTAGTATAACAAAGTGCCCTGATCGAGTATAACAAAGTCCCCTAATCGAGTATAACAAAGGTTCCTAGTCGAGTATAACAAAGGCCCCTCATCACGTATAGCAAAGGCCCCTGGTCGAGAAAAACAAGGGCCCCTGGTCGAGCATAACAAAGGCCCCTGGTTGAGTATAATAAAGCCCCCTAATCGAGTATATCAAAGTCCCCTGGTCGAGTATAACAAAAGCCCATGATCGAGTATAACAAAGTCCCCTGATCGAGAATAACAAAGTCCCCTGATCGAGCATAACAAAGTTCCCAAATCGAGAATAAGAAAGTCCACTGATCGAGTATTACAAAGTCCCCTGGTCGAGTATAACAAAGTCCCCTGGTCGAGTATAACAAAACCCCATGATCCAGTATAACAAAGTCCCCTGATTGAGGATAACAATGTACCCTGGTCTAGTATAACAAAGTTCCCTAATCGAGAATAAGAAAGTCCCCTGATCGAGTATAACAAAGTCCCTGGTCGAGTATAACAAAGTCCCCTGGTCGAGTATAACAAAGGCCCCAGATCGAGTATAACAAAGTCCCCTGTACAAGTATAACAAAGTCCCCTGGTCGAGTATAACAAATTCACTTGATCGAGTATAACAAAGTCCCCTGGTCAAGTATAACAAAGTCCCTGGTCGAGTATAACAGTCACCTTATTGTGTATAACCAAGTCACCTGATCGAGTATAACAAAGTCCCCTGGTTAGGTATAACAAAGTCTCCTGATCTATTATAACAAAGAACCCCTGATCGAGTATAACAAAGTTCCCTGGTCGAGCATAACAAAGTCCCCTGGTCAGGTATAACAAAGCCTCCTAATCGAGTATAGCAAAGTCCCCTGATCGAGTATAACAAAGCTCCCTCATCGAGTTTAACAAAGTCCCTGATCGAGTATAACAAAGGAGCCTGATCGAGTCTAACAAAGGCACCTAATCGAGACTAACAAAGGCCCCTGATCAAGTATAACAAAGTCCCCTCATCGAGTCTAACAAAGGACCCTGATCGAGTATAATAAAGTCCCCTCATCTTGTATAACAAAGGCCCTTCATCGTGTATAACAAAGGCCCCTGATCGAGTATAACAAAGTACCCTGATCGAGTATAACAAAGGCCTTTGATCGAGTAAAACAAAGGCCCCTGTTGGAGTATAACAAACTCCCCTGATCGAGTATAACAAAGCCCCTTGATCGACTATAACAAAGTCCCCATGTCGAGTATAACAGTCCCCTGATCGAGTATAACAAATTCACCTTATCGAGTATAACAAAGTCCCCTGATCGAGTATAACAAAGTCCCCTGGTCGAGTATAACAAAGTCCCCTGGTCGAGTATAACAAAACCCCATGATCCAGTATAACAAAGTCCCCTGATTGAGGATAACAATGTACCCTGGTCTAGTATAACAAAGTTCCCTAATCGAGAATAAGAAAGTCCCCTGATCGAGTATAACAAAGTCCCTGGTCGATTATAACAAAGTCCCCTGGTCGAGTATAACAAAGTCCCCTGAACAAGTATAACAAAGTCCCCTGGTCGAGTATAACAAATTCACTTGATCGAGTATAACAAAGTCCCCTGGTCGAGTATAACAAAGTCCCTGGTCGAGTATAACAGTCACCTTATTGTGTATAACAAAGTCACCTGATCGAGTATAACAAAGTCCCCTGGTTAGGTATAACAAAGTCTCCTGATCTATTATAACAAAGAACCCCTGATCGAGTATAACAAAGTTCCCTGGTCGAGCATAACAAAGTCCCCTGGTCAGGTATAACAAAGTTCCCTGGTCGAGCATAACAATGTCCCCTGGTCAGGTATAACAAAGAACCCCTGATCGAGTATAACAAATTCACTTGATCGAGTATAACAAAGTCCCCTGGTTAGGTATAACAAAGTCTCCTGATCGAGTATAACAAAGTTCCCTGATCGAGTATAACAAAGTTCCCTGGTCGAGTATAACAAAGTTCCCTGGTCGAGCATAACAAAGTCCCCTGGTCAGGTATAACAAAGAACCCCTGATCGAGTATAACAAATTCACTTGATCGAGTATAACAAAGTCCCCTGGTTAGGTATAACAAAGTCTCCTGATCTATTATAACAAAGAACCCCTGATCGAGTATAACAAAGTTCCCTGGTCGAGTATAACAAAGTTCCCTGGTCGAGCATAACAAAGTCCCCTGGTCAGGTATAACAAAGAACCCCTGATCGAGTATAACAAAGTTCCCTGGTCGAGCATAACAAAGTCCCCTGGTCAGGTATAACAAAGCCTCCTGATCGAGTATAGCAAAGTCCCCTGATCGAGTATAACAAAGCTCCCTCATCGAGTTTAACAAAGTCCCTGATCGAGTATAACAAAGGAGCCTGATCGAGTCTAACAAAGGCACCTAATCGAGACTAACAAAGGCCCCTGATCAAGTATAACAAAGTCCCCTCATCGAGTCTAACAAAGGACCCTGATCGAGTATAATAAAGTCCCCTCATCTTGTATAACAAAGGCCCTTCATCGTGTATAACAAAGGCCCCTGATCGAGTATAACAAAGTACCCTGATCGAGTATAACAAAGGCCTTTGATCGAGTAAAACAAAGGCTCCTGTTGGAGTATAACAAACTCCCCTGATCGAGTATAACAAAGCCCCTTGATCGACTATAACAAAGTCCCCATGTCGAGTATAACAGTCCCCTAATCGAGTATAACAAATTCACCTTATCGAGTATGACAAAGTCCCCTGATCGAGTATAACAAAGTCCCCTGGTCGAGTATAACAAAGTGCCCTGATCGAGTATAACAAAGTGCCCTGATCGAGTATAACAAAGTCCCCTAATTGAGTATAACAAAGGCCCCTTTCGAGTATAACAAAGCCCCTGAGCAAGTATAACAAAGGCCCCTGGTCGAGCAAAACAAAGGCCCCTGGTCGAGTATAACAAAGTCCCCTGGTCGAGTATAACAAAAGCCCATGATCGAGTATAACAAAGTCCCCTGATCGAGAATAACAAAGTCCCGTGGTCGAGTATAACAAAACCCCATGATCGAGTATAACAAAGTCCCCTGATTGAGTATAACAAAGCCCCCTCATCGAGTATAACAAAGTCCCTGATCGAGTATAACAAACGAGCCTGATCGAGTATAACAAAGGCCTTTGATTGAGTAAAACAAAGGCCCCTGTTGGAGTATAACAAAGTCCCCTGATCGAGTATAACAAAGCCCCTTGATCGAGTATATCAAAGTCCCCATGTCGAGTATAACTGTCCCCTGATTGAGTATAACAAATTCACTTTATCGAGTATAACAAACTCCCCTGATCGAGTATAACAAAGTCCCCTGATCGAGTATAACAAAGTCCTCTGGTCGAGTATAACAGAGTCCCCTGGTCGAGTATAACAAAGTGCCCTGATCGAGTATAACAAAGAACCCTGATCGAGTATAACAATGGCCTCTAGTCGAGTATAACAAAGGCCCCTGATCAAGTATAACAAAGGCCCCTGTTCCAGCAAAACAGAGGCCCCTGGTCGAGCATAACAAAGGCCCCTGGTTGAGTATAACAAAGCCCCCTGATCGAGTATAACAAAGTCCCCTGGTCGAGTTTAACAAAGCCCCATGATCGAGTATAACAAAGTCACCTGACCGAGTATAACAAAGGCCCCTAATCGATTATAACAAAGTCTCCTGATCGAGTATAACAAAGTCCATTGGTCGAGTATAACAAAGCCACCTCATCGAATATAACAAAGTCTCCCTCATCGAGTATAACAAAGTCCCCTGATCGAGTATAACAAAGTCCCCTGGTTGAGTATAACAAAGTCCCCTGATCGAGTATAACAAAGTCCCCTGGTTGAGTATAACAAAGTCCCCTGATCGAGTATAACAAATTCACCATATCGAGTAAAACAAAGTCCCCTGATCGAGTATAACAAAGTCCCCTGGTCGAGTATAACAAAGGCCCCTAATGGAGTATAACAACGTCCCCTGATCGAGTATAACAAAGCCCCTTGATCGAGTATAACAAAGTCCCCATGTTGAGTATAAAAAAGTCCTTTGATCGAGTATAACAAATTCACCATATCGAGTATAACAAAGTCCCCTGATCGAGTATAACAAAGTCCCCTGGTCGAGTATAACAAAGCCCTTTCATCGAGAATAACAAAGTCCCCTGATCGAGTATAATAAAATGCCCTAGTCGACTATAACAAAAGCCCCTCATCGAGAATAACAAAGTCCCCTGATTGAGTATAACAAAGTCCCCTAATCGAGAATAACAAAGTCCCCTGGTTGAGTTTAACAAAGTCCCCTGATCGAGAATAACAAAGTGCCCTGGTCGAGTATAACAAAGTCCCCTGGTCGAGTATAACAAAGTCCCCTGATCGATTCTAACAAAGGCCCCTGATCGAGTCTAACAAAGGCCCCTGATCGAGTCTAACAAAGCCCCTGATCGAGTATAACAAAGTCCGATGATCGAGTATAACATAGGCCCCTGATCGAGTATAACAAAGTCTCCTGGTCGAGTATAATAAAGCCCCCTGATCGGGTATAACAAAGATCCAAGATCAAATATAACAAAGTCCACTGAAAGTGTATATCAAAGCCCGCTTGTCGAGTATAACAAATTCCCCTGATCGAGTAAACCATTGTCCCCTTATCGAGTATAACAAAATACCCTGGTCGAGTATAACAAAGGCCCTTGATCGAATATAACAAAGTTCCCGTGAACAAGTATAACAAAGTCCCTTGGTCGAGTATAAATAAGTCTCCTGATCTATTATAACAAAGTCCCCTGGTCGAGTATAACAGAGTCCCCATGTAGAGTATTAAAAAGTCCCCTGATCGAGTATAACAAAGGCCCCTGATCGAGTATAACAAAGTCCCCTGGTCGAGTATGACAAAGTCCCTGGTCGAGTATAACAGTCACTTTATTGTGTATAACAAAGTCCCCTGATCGAGTATAACAAAGTCCCCTGGTGGAGTATAACAAAGTCCGCTGATCAAGTATAACAAAGCTCACTCATCGAGTATAACAAAGTCCCCTGATCGAGGAACACAAACACCCCTGGTCGAGCATAACAAAGCCTCCTAATCGAGTATAACAAAGTCCCCAGCTCGAGTATAATAACGCCCCATGATCGAGTATAACAAAGCCCCATGATCGAGTATAGCAATGTCCCCTGGTCGAGTATAACAAAGTCACCTGATCGAGTATATCAAAGGCCCCTGGTCGAGTATAACAAAGGCCTCTGATCGAGTATAACAAAGTCCCTTGATCGAATATAACAAAGTCCCCTCATCGAGTATAACAAAGTCCCCTCATCGAGTATAACAAAGTCCCTTGATCGAATATAACAAAGTCCCCTCATCGAGTATAACAAAGTCACCTGATCGAGTATATCAAAGGCCCCTGGTTGAGTATAACAAAGGCCTCTGATCGAGTATAACAAAGTCTCCTGCTCTATTATAAGAAAGTCCCCTGATCGAGTATAACAAAGTCACCTTATTGTGTATAAGAAAGTCCCCTGATCGAGTATAACAAAGTCACCTTATTGTGTATAACAAAGTACCCTGATCGAGTATAACAAAGGCCTTTGATCGAGTAAAACAAAGGCCCCTGTTGGGGTATAACAAAGTCCCCTGATCGAGTTTAACAAAGCCCCTTGATTGAGTATAACAAAGTCCCCATGTCGAGTATAACTGTCCCCTGATCGAGTATAACAAATTCACCTTATCAAGTATAACAAAGTCCACTGATCGAGTATAACAAAATACCCTGGTCGAGCATAACAAAGGCCCTTGATCGAATATAACAAAGTTCCCGTGAACAAGTATAACAAAGTCCCTTGGTCGAGTATAAATAAGTCTCCTGATCTATTATAACAAAGTCCCCTGGTCGAGTATAACAGAGTCCTCATGTCGAGTATTAAAAAGTCCCCTGATCGAGTATAACAAATTCACCATATCGAGTATAACACAGTCCCCTGATTGAATAAAAAAAATTCACCATATCGAGTATAACAAAGTCCCCTGGTCAAGTATAACATAGTGCCCTGATCGAGTATAACAAAGTTCCCTGATCGAGTATAACAAAGTCCCCTAATCGAGTATAACAAAGGTCCCTAGTCGAGTATAACAAAGGCCCCTCATCACGTATAGCAAAGGCCCCTGGTCGAGCAAAACAAGGGCCACTGGTCGAGCGTAACAAAGGCCCCTGGTTGATTATAACAAAGCCCCCTGATCGAGTTTAACAAAGTCCCCTGGTCGAGTATAACAAAAGCCCATGATCGAGTATAACAAAGTCCCCTGATCGAGAGTAACAAAGTCCCCTGATCGAGTATAACAAAGTTCCCAAATCGAGAATAAGAAAGTCCCCTGATCGAGTATTACAAAGTCACCTTATTGTGTATAACAAAGTACCCTGATCGAGTATAACAAAGTCTCCTGGTCGAGTATAATAAAGTCCCTAGTCGAGTATAACAGTCACCTTATTGTGTATAACAAAGTCCCCTGGTCGATTATAACAAAGTCCCCTGGTCAGGTATAA
The DNA here is from genome assembly GCF_018991925.1 of Homarus americanus. NCBI lineage: Eukaryota > Metazoa > Arthropoda > Malacostraca > Decapoda > Nephropidae > Homarus > Homarus americanus. The sequence goes on along the minus strand of NW_024730668.1, from coordinate 11,080,492 downwards.
CAAAGCCTCCTGATCGAGATTAGCAAAGTCCCCTAATCGAGTAGAACAAAGCCCCCTCATCGAGTATAACAAATTCCTGATCGAGTATAACAAAGTTGCCTGATCGAGTCTAACAAAGGCACCTATTCGAGACTAACAAAGGCCCCTAATCAAGTATAACAAAGGCCCTTCATCGTGTATAACAAAGGCCCCTCATCGAGTATAACAAAGTCCCCAGATCGAGTATAACAAAGGCCTTTGATCGAGTAAAACAAAGGCCCCTGTTGGAGTATAACAAAGTTCCCAAATCGAGAATAAGAAAGTCCCCTGATCGAGAATTACAAAGTCCCCTTGTCGAGTATAACAAAGTCCCCTGGTCGAGTATAACAAAACCCCATGATATAGTATAACAAAGTCCGCTGATTGAGTATAACAATGTACCCTGGTCTAGTATAACAAAGTTCCCTAATCGAGAATAAGAAAGTCCCCTGATCGAGTATAACAAAGTCCCTGGACGAGTATAACAAAGTCCCCTGGTCGAGTATAACAAAGGCCTCTGAACGAGTATAACAAAGTCCCCTGAACAAGTATAACAAAGTCCCCTGGTCGAGTATAACAAAGTCCCCTGATCGAGTATAACAAAGTCCCCTGGTCGAGTATAACAAAGTCCCTGGTCGAGTATAACAGTCACCTTATTGTGTATAACAAAGTCCCCTGATCGAGTATAACAAAGTCCCCTGGTCGAGTACAACAAAGTCCCCTGGTTAGGTATAACAAAGTCCCCTGGTCGAGTATAACAAAGTCCCCTGGTCGAGTATAACAAAGTCTCCTGATCTATTATAACAAATAACCCCTGATCGAGTATAACAAAGTTCCCTGGTCGAGCATAACAAAGTCCTCTGGTCAGGTATAACAAAGCCTCCCGATCGAGTATAGCAAAGTCCCCTGATCGAGTATAACAAAGCTCCCTCATCGAGTTTAACAAAGTCCCTTATCGAGTATAACAAAGGAGCCTGATCGAGTCTAACAAAGGCACCTAATCGAGACTAACAAAGGCCCCTGATAAGGTATAACAAAGTCCCCTCATCGCGTCTAACAAAGGACCCTGATCGAGTATAATAAAATCCCCTGATCTTGTATAACAAAGGCCCTTCATCGTGTATAACAAAGGCCCCTGATCGAGTATAACAAAGTACCCTGATCGAGTATATCAAAGGCCTTTGATCGAGTAAAACAAAGGCCCCTGTTGGAGTATAACAAACTCCCCTGATCGAGTATAACAAAGCCCCTTGATCGAGTATAACAAAGTCCCCATGTCGAGTATAACAGTCCCCTGATCGAGTATAACAAATTCACCTTATCGAGTATAACAAAGTCCCCTGGTCGAGTATAACAAAGTGCCCTGATCGAGTATAACAAAGTGCCCTGATCGAGTATAACAAAGTCCCCTAATTGAGTATAACAAAGGCCCCTTTCGAGTATA
>NW_024730668.1:11071102-11078930 GCF_018991925.1 Homarus americanus | reverse complement strand
GTATAACAAAAGGCCCTGATCGAGTATAACAAAGTCCCTGATCGAGTATAACAAAGTCCCTGGTCGAGTATAACAAAGTCCCCTGGTTAGGTATAACAAGTGTCTCCTCATCTATTATAACAAAGAACCCTGATCGAGTATAACAAAGTTCCCTGGTCGAACATAACAAAGTCCCCTGGTCAGGGATAACAAAGCCTCCTGATCGAGTATAGCAAAGTCCCTGATCGAGTATAACAAAGCTCCTCATCGAGTTTAACAAAGTCCCTGATCGATATAAAACAAAGGAGCCTGATCGAGTCTAACAAAGGCACCTAATCGAGACTAACAAAGGCTGATCAGTATAACAAGGTCCCTCATCGTCTAACAAAGGACCCTGATCGAGTATAATAAAGTCCCTGATCTTGTAAACAAAGGCCCTTCATCGTGTATAACAAAGGCCCTGATCGAGTATAACAAAGTACCCTGATCGAGTATAACAAAGGCCGATCGAGTAAGCCCCTGTTGGTATAACAAACTCCCTGATCAGTATAACAAAGCCCTTGATCGAGTATAACAAAGGTCCCATGTCGAGTATAACAGTCCCCTGATCGAGTATAACAAATTCACCTTATCGAGTATAACAAAGTCCCTGATCAGTATAAAAGTCCCTGGTTAGATATAACAAAGTGCCCTGATCGAGTATAACAAAGTGCCTGATCGAGTATAACAAAGTCCCTAATTGAGTATAACAAAGGCCCTTTCGAGTATAACAAAGGCCCTGATCCATGTATAACAAGGCCCCTGGTCGAGCAAAACAAAAGGCCCCTGGTGGGTATAACAAAGTCCCTGGTCGAGTATAACAAAAGCCCGATCGAGTATAACAAAGTCCCTGATCGAGAATAACAATCCCGTGGTCGAGTATAACAATAACAAAACCCATGATGAGTATAACAGGAATCCCCTGATTGAGTATAACAAAAGTCCCCTGGTCGGAAGTATAAAAGTCCTGATCGATGCCTAAACAAAACCCCCCGCAGTCGAGAATAACAAAGTCCCTGATTGGGTATAACAATGTATGCCTGGTCTAGTATAACAAAGTTCTAATCGAGAATAAGAAAGATCCCTGATCGAGAATATAAAGTCCCTGGTCGAGTATAACAAAGTCCCCTGGTCGATTATAACACGAAGAGCACCTGATCGAGTATAACAAAGTTCCTGGTCATTATAACAGTCACCTTGACCTACATATAACAAAAGTCCCTGATTGAGTATAACAAAGTCCCCTGATCGAGTATAACAAAAAGTCCCCTGGTCTAAATTATAACAAAGTTCCTGGTCGGAAATTATGACAGTCACCTTATTGTTATACCAACAAAGTTCCCTGATCGAGTATAACAAAGTCCCCTGGTCGTGTATAACAAAGTCCTGGTTAGGTATAACAAAGAGTCTCCTGATCTATTATAACAAGAATCCCCTGATACGCGTATGACAAAGTTCCACAATTCGAGCATAACAAATCCCCCTGGTCCGGGTAGCAAAAACCTCCTGATCGTGGCATAGCAAAAGTCCCCTGATCCGGGTATAACAAAAGCTCCCCTCATCGAGTTTAACAAAGTCCCTGATCGAGTATAACAAAGAGCTTCAGTCAGCGAGTCTGAAAGGCACCTAATGGGACTAACAAAAGGCCCCTGATCATTATAACAAAGAGTCCCCTCATCGCCGTCTAACAAAGGACCCTGATCGGTATAATAAATTCCCTGATCTTGTATAACAAAAGGCCCTTCATCATTGATGTATAAGCAAAGGCCCTGATCAGGTATTATAACAAAATGCACCCTGATCGAGTGTAACAAAGGCCTTTGATCGAAGAGTAAAACAAAGGCCCCTGTTGGAGTATAACAAACTCCCCTGATCGGAAATTATAACAAAGTCCCCATGTCGGGTATAGCAGTCCCTGATACGAGTATAACAAATTCACCTTATCGGTATAACAAAGTCCCTGATCGAGTATAACAAAGTCCCTGGTCGAGAGTATAACAAAGTGCCCTGATCGAGTATAACAAAAGTGCCCTGATCGAGTATAACAAAGTCCCAATTGAGTATAACAAAGGAGGCCCTATCAGCGAGTATAACAAAGGCCCTTATGCCAGTATAACAAAGGCCCCTGGTCGAGAAAAACAAAGGCCCCTGGTCGAGTATAACAAAGTCCCCTGGTCGAGTATAAAAAGCCCATGATCGAGTATAACAAAGTCCCCTGATCGAGAATAACAAAGTCCCGTGGTCGAGTATAACAAAACCCCATGATCGAGTATAACAAAGTCCCCTGATTGAGTATAACAAAGTCCCCTGGTCGAGTATAACAAAGTCCCCTGGTCGAGTATGACAAAACCCCATGATCGAGTATAACAAAGTCCCCTGATTGAGTATAACAATGTACCCTGGTCTAGTATAACAAAGTTCCCTAATCGAGAATAAGAAAGTCCCCTGATCGAGTATAACAAAGTCCCTGGTCGAGTATAACAAAGTCCCCTGGTCGAGTATAACAAAGGCCCCAGATCGAGTATAACAAAGTCCCCTGTACAAGTATAACAAAGTCCCCTGGTCGAGTATAACAAATTCACTTGATCGAGTATAACAAAGTCCCCTGGTCAAGTATAACAAAGTCCCTGGTCGAGTATAACAGTCACCTTATTGTGTATAACCAAGTCACCTGATCGAGTATAACAAAGTCCCCTGGTTAGGTATAACAAAGTCTCCTGATCTATTATAACAAAGAACCCCTGATCGAGTATAACAAAGTTCCCTGGTCGAGCATAACAAAGTCCCCTGGTCAGGTATAACAAAGCCTCCTGATCTAGTATAGCAAAGTCCCCTGATCGAGTATAACAAAGCTCCCTCATCGAGTTTAACAAAGTCCCTGATCGAGTATAACAAAGGAGCCTGATCGAGTCTAACAAAGGCACCTATTCGAGACTAACAAAGGCCCCTGATCAAGTATAACAAAGTCCCCTCATCGAGTCTAACAAAGGACCCTGATTGAGTATAGCAAAGTCCCCTGATCTTGTATAACAAAGGCCCTTCATCGTGTATAACAAAGGCCCCTAATCGAGTATAACAAAGTACCCTGATCGAGTATAACAAAGGCCTTTGATCGAGTAAAAAAAAGGCCCCTGTTGGAGTATAACAAACTCCCCTGATCGAGTATACCAAATCCACTTGATCGAGTATAACAAAGTCCCCTGGTCGAGTATAACAAAGTGCCCTGATCGAGTATAACAAAGTGCCCTCATCGAGTATAACAAAGTCCCCTAATTGAGTATAACAAAGGCCCCTTTCGAGTATAACAAAGGCCCCGATCAAGTATAACAAAGGCCCCTGGTCGAGCAAAACAAAGGCTCCTGGTCGAGTATAACAAAGTCCCCTGGTCGAGTATAACAAAAGCCCATGATCGAGTTGAACAAAGTCCCCTGATCGAGAATAACAAAGTCCCCTGGTCGAGTATAATAAAACCCCTTGATCGAGTATAACAAAGTCCCCTGATTGAGTATAACAAAGTACCCTGGTCTAGTATAACAAAGTTCCCTAATCGAGAATAAGAAAGTACCCTGATCGAGTATAACAAAGTCCCCTGGTCGAGTATAACAAAGTTTCCTGGTCGAGTATAACAAAGGCCCCAGATCGAGTATAACAAAGTCCCCTGATCCAGTATAACAAAGGCCCCAGATCGAGTATAACAAAGGCCCCTGATGAAGTATAACAAAGGCCCCTGGTCGAGCAAAACAAAGGCCCCTGGTCGAGTATAACAAAGTTCCCAAATCGAGAATATGAAAGTCCCCTGATCGAGTATAACAAAGTCCCCTGGTCGAGTATAACAAAGTTCCCTGGTCGAGTATAACAAAACCCCATGATCCAGTATAACAATGTACCCTGGTCTAGTATAACAAAGTTCCCTAATCGAGAATAAGAAAGTCCCCTGATCGAGTATAACAAAGTCCCTGGTCGAGTATAACAAAGTCCCCTGGTCGAGTATAACAAAGGCTCATGATCGAGTATAACAAAGTCCCCTGGTCGAGTATAACAAAGTCCCTGGTCGAGTATAACAGTCACTTTATTGTGTATAACAAAGTCCCCTGATCGAGTATAACAAAGTCCCCTGGTCGATTATAACAAAGTCCCCTGGTTAGGTATAACAAGTCTCCTGATCTATTATAACAAAGTCCCCTGATCGAGTATAACAAAGTTCCCTGGTCGAGCATAACAAAGTTTCCTGGTCAGGTATAACAAAGCTTCCTGATCGAGTATAGCAAAGTCCCCTGATCGAGTATAACAAAGCTCCCTCATTGAGTTTAACAAAGTCCCTGATCGAGTATAACAAAGGAGCCTGATCGAGTCTAACAAAGGCACCTAATCGAGACTAACAAAGGCCCCTGATCAAGTATAACAAAGTCCCCTCATTGAGTCTAATATAGGACCCTGATCGAGTATAATAAAGTCCCCTGATCTTGTATAACAAAGGCCCTTCATCGTGTATAACAAAGGCCCCTGATCGAGTATAACAAAGTACCCTGATCGAGTATAACAAAGGCCTTTGATCGATTAAAACAAAGGCCCCTGTTGGAGTATATCAAACTCCCCTGATCGAGTATAACAAAGCCCCTTGATCGAGTATAACAAAGTCCCCATGTCGAGTATAACAGTCCCCTGATCGAGTATAACAAATTCACCTTTTCGAGTATAACAAAGTCCCCTGATCGAGTATAACAAAGTCCCCTGGTCGAGTATAACAAAGTGCCCTGATCGAGTATAACAAAGTGCCCTGATCGAGTATAACAAAGTCCCCTAATTGAGTATAACAAAGGCCCCTTTCGAGTATAACAGAGGCCCCTGATCAAGTATAACAAAGGCCCCTTGTCGAGTATAACAAAGTCCCCTGATCGAGTATAACAAAGTCCTCTGGTTCAGTATAACAAAGTCCCCTGGTCGAGAATAACAAAGTCCCCTGATCGAGTATAACATAGGCCCCTCATTGAGTATAACAAAAGCCCCTGATGGAGTATAACAAAGTCCCTTGGTCGAGTACACCAAAGCCCCCTCATCGAGTACAACAAAGACCCTTGATCGAGTATAACAAAGTCCCCTGATCGAGTATAATAAAGTCCCCTGATCGAGTATATCAAAACCCCTAGTCGACTATAACAAAAGCCCCTGATCGTGAATAATAAAGTCCCCTGATTGAGTATAACAAAGCCCCCTAATCGAGAATAACAAAGTCCCCTGGTCGAGTATAACAAAGTCCCCTGATCGAGAATAACAATGTCCCCTGGTCGAATATAACAAAGTCCACTGGTCGAGTATAACCAAGTCCTCTGATCGAGCATTACAAAGGCCACTGATCGAGTATAACAAAGTACTCTGGTTCGAGTATAACAAAGTCCCCTTGTCAAGTATAACATAGTGCCCTGATCGAGTATAACAAAGTGCCCTGATCGATTATAACAAAGTCCCCTAATCGAGTATAACAAAGGCGTTTAGTCGAATATAACAAAGGCCCCTCATCAAGTATAACAAAGGCCCCTGGTCGAGCAAAACAAGGGCCCCTGGTCGAGCATAACAAAGGCCCCTGGTTGAGTATAACAAAGCCACCTGATCGAGTATAACAAAGTCCCCTGGTCGAGTATAACAAAGCCTCATGATCGAGTATAACAAAGTCCCCTGATCGAGAATAACAAAGTCTCTTGATCGAGTATAACAAAGTCCCCTGGTCGAGTATAACAAAGTTACCTGATCGAGCATAACAAAGGCCCCTGGTCGAGTATAACAAAGTCTTCTGGTCGAGTAAAACAAAGTCACCTGATCGAGCTAACAAAGGCCCCTGGTCGAGTATAATAAAGTCACCTGATCGAGTATAACAAAGCCCCCTAATCGATTATAACAAAGTCTCCTGATCGAGTATAACAAAGTCCATTGGTCGAGTATAACAAAGACCCCTGATTGATTATAACAAAGTCCCCTAATCGAATATAACAAAGGCCCCTAGTCGAATATAACAAAGGCCCCTCATCAAGTATAACAAAGGCCCCTGTTCGAGCAAAACAAGGGCCCCTGGTCGAGCATAACAAAGGCCCCTGGTTGAGTATAACAAAGCCACCTGATCGAGTATAACAAAGTCCCCTGGTCGAGTATAACAAAGCCCCATGATCGAGTATAACAAAGTCCCCTGATCGAGAATAACAAAGTCCCTTGATCGAGTATAACAAAGTCCCCTGGTCGAGTACAACAAAGTTACCTGATCGAGCATAACAAAGGCCCCTGATCGAGTATATCAAAACCCCTAGTCGACTATAACAAAAGCCCCTAATCGAGAATAACAAAGTCCCCTGGTCGAGTATAAAAAGTCACCTGATCGAGTATAACAAAGCCCCCTAATCGATTATAATAAAGTCTCCTGATCGAGTATAACAAAGTCCATTGGTCGAGTATAACAAAGCCCCCTGATCGAGTATAACCAAGTCCCCTCATCGAGTATAACAAAGTACCCTGGTCGAGTATAACAAAGTCCCCTGGTTGAGTATAACTAATTCCTTTGGTCGAGAATAACAAAGTCCCCTGATCGAGTATAACATAGGCCCCTCATCATGTATAACAAAGGCCCCTGATGGAGTATAACAAAGTCCCCTGATGGAGTATAACAAAGCCTCTTGATCGAGTATAACAAAGTCCCCATGTCGAGTATAACGAAGTCCCCTGATCGAGTATAACAAAGTCCTCTGGTTCAGTATAACAAAGTCCCCTGGTCGAGAATAACAAAGTCCCCTGATCGAGTATAACATAGGCCCCTCATCGAGTATAACAAAAGCCCCTGATGGAGTATAACAAAGTCCCTTGGTCGAGTACACCAAAGCCCCCTCATTGAGTACAACAAAGACCCTTGATCGAGTATAACAAAGTCCCCTGATCGAGTATAATAAAGTCCCCTGATCAAGGATATCAAAACCCCTAGTCGACTATAACAAAAGCCCCTGGTCGAGTATAACAAAGTCCCCTGATCGAGAATAACAAAGTCCCCTGATCGAGAATATCAAAGTCCCCTGATCGAGAATAACAAAGTCCCCTGGTCGAGTATAACAAAGCCTCCTAATCGAGTATAACAAATTCCCCTGATTGAGTATAACAAAGTCCCCTAATCGAGAATAAGAAAGTCCCCTGATCGAGTATAAGAAAGTCCCCTGGTCGAGTATAACAAAGTCCTTTGGTCGAGTATAACAAAGTCCCCTGATCGATTCTAACAAAGGCCCCTGATCGAGTCTAAAAAAGGCCCCTGATCGAGTCTAACAAAGCCCCTGATCGAGTATAACAAAGTTCCCTGATCGAGTATAACAAAGGCCCCTGATCGAGTATAACAAAGTCCCCTGGTCGAGTATAATAAAGCCCACTGATCGAGTATAACAAAGACCCTTGGTCGAATATAACAAACTTCCCTGATCGAGTATAACAAAGATCCATAATCGAATATAACAAAGTCCACTGAAAGTGTATATCAAAGCGCGCTCGTCGAGTATAACAAATTCCCTTGATCTACTATAACAAAGTCCCCTGATTGAGTATAACAGAGTCCCCTGGTCGAGTATAAGAAAGTCACCTGGTTAGGTATACCAAAGCCTCCTGATCGAGTATCGCAAAGTCCCCTCATCGAGTATAAGAAAGCCCCCTCATCGAGTATAACAAAGTCCCCTGATTGAGTATAACAAAGGAACCTGATCGAGTCTAACAAATGTACCTAATCGAGACTAACAAGGGCCCCTAATCAAGTATAACAAAGTCCCCTCATGGAGTATAACAAATAGGGTGT
>NW_024730668.1:11006040-11071003 GCF_018991925.1 Homarus americanus | reverse complement strand
TGTGCAAATGTGCATGGATCATATAATCATTTCCTTATCCTTGTTGGCTCCTTGGGTTAACCTGTGGATTGGTCTATGACTCTTGGATGCTCTCTTTGCTTATATCTCTTGTTCCTTTCTTGTTTTGTATGCTTTATCATTTCTCTTTACTTCTATGTCCTAGTATCTCCATTCCGTTTCTCTTACAGTTAGAACGGCCAACATGTGTATTCTTATTCAGTGTGGTGTGGTGGTCTGTACTTTTAATCTTATGCAGTACTTTTTCTTTTCGGACAATTCTCTCGTTGTGTGTATTTGGGAAGCTTTGTTTGAGACTTTAGTAATGTCTCCTTCTTTATTTGGTGTGATGATTGGCCTGCTAGAATATTAAAGCCCTGTTTGTAAACTTTTCTCTGTCGTTAGACTTCTTCGATTATGGTATAAGTCCTTTGTCTTGTGGCTTCTTTAATCTGTCACCTATTTTTGGCGTTCCAGTTCTCTTCTTTCAGGTCTTCTCGATCTCTTGATCGACGACAATTTCAAAAAGCAGTCTTTTTGCTTTTGTTCTGTTGGCATGACAACAATAAGGCCTTCATTGTGAAATATATCTCTTGGCTTCTTTTTGAAAGGTTTTTGTCTGAATCTAAAGTCATCTTCTGGATTACTTTAAAGCCTTCATTGTTGTTTTCTGAATATTTAGTTAGTGGGACTTGCGGTTTGTTGTGTGATTTCTGCCACTTTTCCTTCCAATAGAGTGTACATATCTCTGTGTTTTATTATAATGCTTTGGTTGTCGTCTTCTTGGTTCATCTAATCCTACCTATAACTTTGGGGCTCCTGCCTGGGTATTGGCCCACCCCCTCTTGTGGACGGGCGTCGGGCTGCCCAGGTTACCTTTGACTATAGTAATATCTAAAAAGTTGCCTTGACCACCGTGACCCCGGACAAGGGTTGCCCTACTATCTGGGTTCCTTGCCGGATCGGCCGTGATCTTGAGAGTGTCCAGTTGGGTGCATGGGGGATGAAAAGAAGAACTTGAGGTAGGCAGCCTGCCACCGATTCAGTCCAATCAGGCACCTGGTAAACGTGCATGTCACCGTGAGACTTACTGGTTGGTAATCAGGACGTGAGCCTTTTGGTGGTAGTAATTTGGGTGGGTAAAATATTTTGTTTTTTCAAGAAGTTGTTAGATTTCCATTTTCAATCTTGTGATGTTACCGTCACTATGTTGATGTAGAAGTGCAATCACTAGGATTTGTTGTCTTATCACAACAAGTTGCAGACTCTAACATGCAGCAAAAGGAGGTGTCAGGTCTTCTTGGCTCCGTGTCTATTTTTTCTTGGCCTTGATTGGCAACTCCTTGCCATTACAAGAAGGAAGGGATTTATAGTCTAATAAAAAATTCTCATGGTAAATACAGTATACTTTGAGGTTAGGTGTGACCTGAGCCTGCGGGTAGTATTTGGAGCTGTGTGGGTTGGATCTTGTGGCCCAGTAGTCCGGCTAGGCCCTCCGCGAAGGTTGTCAGTACCTTGGCTAGGTCTGATAAGTGTATCATTCCTTCTGGTGCCAGTCAACTCCCGCAGGCCATGCCTTGGCGTATTTATACAATTCTCGAGGATCAGGAAAGTGAGGTGAAAGCGGTAACGGACCAATCACCGCGCAGTCCGCGAGTGCGGCCTGGTCAGTGGAACTCGCTGCTGATTGGCTGGTAAGCGGACGACGAGAGATCGGTCAGCAACTGTACACGTCCGTCTGCACGTTAGACCCAGTCTGTTGGACTTGCTGGGGGTGCTGGTGGTAGAGCGGTATCGCTCTTGCCTCGCAAGAAAGATGTCACGGGTTAGATTGCCGGACCGGCGGAAGTTGTTTGGGCACTCTTCCTAGCCCCCTTGGTCCCTCTTCACCTAGCAGTAAGTTGTTTGAGCTTCTAAACCTGGAACTAACACAATCCGGAGGAGTGGTGACCCGAGGATCACACACCCAACACAGACAAAACCCAATACGTGCGCTATGCGCTAACCAAATAAACGCAGTCGTGTAAAGCCACTGCACTATCTCTCCCACTACAATTCCTTTCCTAACCTCCTGCTTCTTCCCCTATCATCTTCCCTGCTCTGACTTTCGCTGCCAACAACTTTTGGAGCTTCTACTACTTGTAACTAACAGTAAGCTGAGCTTTTCGAACTAAAGCTGAGCTTCTAAACTTGGAAAAACTGATTGGCTGGTAAGCGAACGGCAAGTGATCATTCAGCAGTTGTAGGGGAGAGTATCCACTACACGTGAAAGCCCTTCTACCTACAGCCCCGCAACACGCAACACCTCCTCTCAGCAAGCACCTCACCACACAGCAACTCCCTAGCACCGCACTGTACTTACAATATATTTACATAAGAAAACCACCATATAGAGCTTCCTTTCCCCAACCCATCCTGAGTGCGAGACATCACAAAACCCAAAACTCCTACCCAAAACAGGACAACCTCTCCGTAAAAAAAAAAGAAGACATTTAAGGGGTGTGAGATTGTGAGATGGAGTTGTAATGACCACGGTCATACACGTCAGTTGACGTAAAATCAGACAATTCATATTACGCTCAATAGCCCCCAAAACATGTAGCTCTGCCTTCCTTTGCTGAGGTGTGAAACAGCTGGTCCTCACCTCCGGCTGACTAGCTCGAAGGCAGTCTCGATCCGTCCAGCAAACTATCAAGTCAGGGAGTTAATAAGTCCTACATTAGACCCGAAACACCTAAGTTTTATATGGTTTAACAGCCTACTCTACTCAAATATACTATATGTAGTCGTTAATAGTGATGGAACATAAGATTGAATTAATTATCTCATATGTAACATTATGTAATTTGTACTCAGCAGGTTTTGACAGAATAAAGAGCAACCGAGTCCTACGTGTAAGGGTCTTCTTATCCGACAGTCGCTCATTGGGCGACAACAGTCAAAACGTGGGTCCAAGACAGTCAGGATGCAGTCTACAGTCTAAACTGACGAGTGACTCAGTGACTCGACAGACGGACCTTCAGGGAGACCTTTGTGTGAATTTGTGAATCATCGACTAAAATGTAATCCCTATATATATATATAACAGTTAACCCCAGCGAGATAGGGTTTGTGGATTAAGTGTGTGTACAACATTCAAGTTGCATGTATATGTATATATGTGTATTTATATATATGTATATGTCGTGTAGATCCACAATGAAAACGTGGATAAGAAACATCTTGATAAAATCACACAGGGAAAAGGGAAACAATGGAGCACCTTAACTTTCGTCTTTATTCAAGACATCTTCAGAGGCAACTGAATTACATGGACAGAGAGAGGCTTAAATATACAGGGTGACCACATTAAACATGAGGTCAGGTCATAATCATGACATCCACTAATCCGCACACCAACACACACGTAGAGGAGCTTAAGAGAAGGGGCGACGTGACTTGTCAAGTTAAGTCAGGTCAAAAATATGACACCCACTAAATATCTATCCTACATCTGGCTCCAAGGTTTTCAAAACATTTTTAACCTTGGGCCACTGACAAATAAATTTATGTAACATATCAGTTTTGTACTGACCATCACTAAGGTTTGTGGAATTTAATTCCCTAATCAAACTAGCTTCAACCAGAAGTCTTTCTGTGACACATGATGATTTGGATACTTCTAAACTTTTTTCCCAATCAATGGGATGATTATTATTCCTAATGTAACGAGTGATTGTCAGACCAAACCTTACAGCCCAGAATTATGCCGCATATAACAGCAAGTACAGTGCAGACCTCGTGGTACCACCACATTCCGGGTTGACACACCTCAGGTCGACCCAAGGGACTTGACCTCGCCCGCTAATGACGTGAGGCGGGTGACCTACAACCGCACCTAGCCAAGACACCTGGCCAGGACCACACCTGCACACGGCTATCTAGATCAAACCAGTTTAGTGTTAATTGTTAGAGGTCAAAAGCCGGCTGGGCCGACCCCATATAAAGGCCCTACAGTCCCGTCCACGGGCACTCGATTATCATTATGGTCATACTGATTCTCATTCTGGTTGCTGTCATCCCCCTCCCGTTCGGGTCGTGACTCGGTTCACTAAGCAGAGTCACGCACGTCCCCTCCCCAGGTCGGGAGGGAGACCTCCCGACCGGACCACGGCATCGCCAGCTAAGCAGACTCTCCCATAGGAGGCAGCCCAGCCAGCACTCACTGGGCCTACGTCAGGGTACACGTGAGTCTTGTCAGAACGTCCTCGGGTGAGTTACCTACTGTGGGAAGTGTATTCATTCAGGTGTGTCCGAGAGTCAGTTAACGTAAAGCATAATGTGTTAGTACCCCGATATAATAGTGATATTAATGTGTCCATGTCATTGAGTGAAGTAATAAATAGTTGTATCAAGAGGTGTTTAACAAGTTGTCCCTTTAAGAAGTGATATATGTGTATTGACATACGAGATAAGATAAGCGTAGTGACGCTGTGCAAATAACATCCAGGCCACGCTACCAAGTTTCCTATCTTTACATTCCTACTCTCTATACTTCCTACTTATATATATTCTTCCTCTCATTGTGTTTTGTCACATTACACTAACATGAACAAACATGTATATATGTACTGTATAACAATAGTTAAACCCAGCGAAAAAGGGTGTGGGTTGAATACGTGTATAACACGTGTGTAGAAACGTGGTCCAGTGTCAGCCATTTCAGAAAGGACTGGTCTCAGTGCAAAATTGTTCGTACGGGCTCGCGGGAGAGATAGTGTTCAAAGCGAACAGACAATTAGATAACATTGTAAGTGAGTATTGGGTGCCCTATACAGGTTGAGAATACGAAATAAAATACATTCAATGGAATATATCCATTTAGTGTGCATTGCACGTGTGCATTGCACGTCACACGTTTCAGGGACGTCGCTCGTGTGTGACATCACTGTGGGCGTGTTAGTGTGACATCGTCGCTCGTGTATGACATCACTGTGGTCGTGTTTGTGTGACATCACTCGTGCGTAGTGCACGTCATGCGTTTGAGGGACGTCGCTCGTGTGGCACCACTGTGGTCGTGATAGTGTAACATCGCTCGTGCTTATTGCACATGTTTGGATAACTTCAGTTGCATGGCATCGCTTCACCAGTCATGGAAGGAAACAAGGCAGAGAGGATAAGCCTAGCCAGCGTAGAAGACCTGGAGGCCCTGAACGGCGGAGATGATACCGGTCACTCATACAGCCAGAGCGAACTAGAGAAACTCTTTCACCCGAGAGAAGGATGAACCAACAGGCCGGTTAAATAGGGTAATCGGGCGTTATCAGTAGACGCTCACCCAATTGACGGCAACGATGCAAAATATGAAAGATCATATGGAGCAACTTCAGACTTTAGGCGATACGGAGGACTTTGGTGAGATGCTGTCATTACCAGGAGGAATGCCCTTTCTGGAAACGAGTGAAGGGATGACAGCCGCAACGAGGTATGCACGAGACACACGTTGTCAACCGCTGCAATCAGGAGTGTCTAGCTGCTACACCTCGACACCCACCCAAGGAGGGTTCCCAGCACTCAGTGCTTCAGTCGGGAACATCCCTTCATGGGGAGAGGGAACATGTTTACACCCGTCATACCCACTTTCCGGAAGCATTGACAGCAATAGGAACCCAGGAGAAGGAAAACCAATTACAAGATATACAGCGAGAACACCACATGGACATGGAAGGGAATGAGTAAAAAATGAGATGGGGCAGCGATGATGCAGAACGCCACCGAAGGCATGAATCGACTACAAAGTAAGGGCAGCACAGAACTAAGTGATAGCAAAGCTAACCTCCAGAAGGAGGACCTCAAAGGAAAAACTCAGGAACCCATAGCCACTGAGACACCGGCCGATGCAGCATTATATTTCACAGACGGCTCGGTGGACCAAAACATCATAGATGCTCCACACTACAAACAGAGTTAGTAGCAATCTCAAAGGTCCAAACAAACCTCATTCACCACCTTCTCCGGGTCATCACATGATACCCATCACCCAGATAGCTTAGGAAGTATCCTCCCTAGCAAGTGCAGACCCCAGTTCAGGGGGCACGCCACTCCGAAACTGACCACGTCCAAGAGTGGGGGTTGGTGGTAAGCGTTCACTGATCGTGGGTCCACTTACACTTGCAAACCTGCAGTTTCCCTTCATACCTGCAGGTAAGATAACCTCCATCCCCAATCCCAAATCCGGCCTGGCTGCTCCAAGAGCTCCACCCGGAACCACCAAACAGGCCGCCTACAGGAAAGAGCCCGTGTCGGACTACAGTCCGACAATCTCAACAACAACAGAAGATTGCGGAAACATGTTATCACTACCAGAGACACGACCTTCCTGAAACCGAAACTGACAAAGAAACGCTATAAACTCCAAGAGGACTCCCGACGCTCACCTTAACCGTGGAGCTGGGAACATTTCACCAGGGGGAGCGCGGAAGTACTTCCGAGCATCAAGCTCACTCACCGAAACCACTAACGTTGATGAAGGACCATAAGTGACGACTATGTGAATAATGTGCATAAATACAAAAGGAAGCAAGGGAAGCCTGGGATCGAGTGGATGTTGGAATTAACTATGGATATGATCGACAAGGCGGAGGAGACCCCCAAAGGAACAAGGACCGGGGGAACCAAGCTGAATAAATGCAGACTCATCTTCATGCCAATCCTCGTCGAGGAAGAAACTTGTGGGTCTGGTGACATCAGGAATAAAGACAACCAGAGAAACGGACGATGAACGCTGCTCGTTATACCACGGAGATCACCTTCTTCAGCATGTCCACAGGGAAGCGAACTTCCCTCGTAAGGGAAGAACGTCACTGCTTCGCCAGCCTGGATCGTAATCTCCGGATAACGGAGTGCAGCCAGAAGATGGTATGTGGTATAGATGGCTTCTACACTTCATGGGAGTTCTGACGAGCAATACCAAGGCTGCAAGCAGAGGGAAGGTCAGTTTTTCCTTCTCCATTGGCACAATCATGAAAGAAAGAAGTAGCGTAAACACCGAAGAGATCAGTGTAGAAGTGGTTAGCGTAGGAGAAAGAAAGAGCCGATCCATCACTATCCCCAAGGTCATTGCTGTTTCACCAGAAAGAATCCGAACTCCCAGACAATAAGAAGCTTGCCGAACAGCGATTGGCGGGACTGAGAAATGCCTCCTAAAGAACCCAAGGCTCTCTCAGAGATATCAAGAAGAGATATGTCTAGTCTACGAGGGATATACTGAGCGAGTCCCACATCAAGAACTCAGTGTTACACCCGGGAAGACCTGGTATCTCTCACACCACCCCGTGTTGAATCCCAACAAGCCAGAAAAGGTGAGAATAGTTTTGATTGTGCAGATGAATATGAGTTGATGTCATTGAATAGCCAGGTGATGCAAGGGCCAGACCTTAACAGCAATTTGATGGGAGTCCTCATCAGATTCAGACTAGGAAAGGTGACACTCATGGCTGATATCAAGGCAATGTTCCATTAAGTGCACGTAGTACCCGAACATCGAGACGCCTTATGATTCTTATGGTGGACGGACGACCAACTGCCAGGGGCCCCGCACTTACCAAATGACAGTACATCTCTTTGAAGGTATGTGTAGCCCTTCATGTGCTGGATATAAGCTACAACGAACATTCCAACATTGCAGGGAAAGTCTCCATGACGACATCAAGAGAGCGAATCGTAACTTCTACATTGACGATCTGCTTCTCTCAATAGATTCGCAGGGGAAGGCAACGATAATTACCCATTGACTGAGACAGCTGAGGAAGAAGGGCAGATTCAGACTTACGAAGTGGGTCTGCAATCACAGGGAAGTCCTCAAGGTAATTCCACAGACAGAGAAAGCCGTGGGAGTAAAGGAAGTCATTTGAAAGACGACAGGCTCCCCACTGAACGAGAGCTGAGGTCCAGTCTGGTCTGAGTGAACTTAATTAACATCTTATTCACCCCATATGTTAATAAATATTAAATTATTAAAATACAAGTATCACCACTCTATCCCTTCTATACATTGGTTTCAGAAAATAACTAATAACTCACGTGCCTAGAAACTCGCTAACATGCTACCTAACAGTTCCATGAGATATGTTATATTCTAATAAAAGTCTGGGTGGTGGCAGGCTACCGTGGTAAGTATAATAAGTGATGTAATAAGAATGACATGATTCCCCAGACTGATCCAGGGTTGAGAATATAACTCCAATAGAATATATGAAACAAGAAATGAAGTAAGAAAAGAATATTGACTTTGAAAATATAAGCAAGAATATAAGTATGGAAGAATAATAACAGAAGAAAATAAATATGAGAACTATTTGAAATAAGAATAGAAGTATATAAATACATTGAAAAATAAAAGAGAAGAAATATATGAAATAGAATAAATCTGAAGGATAGATTAAAAAGTAAGGAAAGTCCCGCCCTTACAGAGTATCATTGTAAGATGTTTTCCCATGTGTGGAGGTGGGAGTTTGTTTGTGGAAGCGCCGGGTTGCCAGTCACTGTCTGACGCTGTTAGAGTAAAGTCTCCAAAGAACCTGGTCTATTATCCAAACCTATCACATGGCGCAGTGAGTAGGATGCCAGGGCCCGACATGCCATAACAACAATGACGTGGACGCTAACATGGCCTCTTCATGTCCACGATTCTCGATTCCCTCAAGGGGATGCCAGGGCATCTCTACACCGGTGGGGAACACCAATCGCGCCCAGCAGCAGACCATGAGTGCATTGATGGCTCAGATGGCGTCTCTGGCTACTGGCGGCCACGGTCATGCCCTTACGCCGGTCATGAAACCCTCAGCAGCGGTCACTCCAGAGAAGTGTGAGGCAGAAATTCCAGCAGCGGTGTTTAGGACGTGGAGGTGGTGCATGGGTGCTGTTGAATGGATGGTCACAGACCAGGCCACACTCCACATTCGCTCGAACTGCGTCCATGCATTCCAAAGCTTGACTGACTCGAGATATCCCTGCGGTCAGTGGGAGCAGCTCTTGCCCAAGGAAGCCCTGGACGCCATCAGTGGAGTAGTTCTTCAATCGTCAAACCAAGCTGTGAAATAGAATGAGTTTTTCAACAGCAAACAAGGTGAAGAGGAGCCCATGAAAAGGAACTTTCAATGATGCTTCACAGAGGCAGTGGAGTGTGAATTTAAATGTCCCACCTGTGATAACGACCTCTCTGAGTACATGCTATTACGTAAAGTTATGTTGGGCCTGAGTAACCCAATGTTAAGGAAGGAAATTTTCCATGGGTACTCAAGTTATAATAGTGTTGAAGTGCTAAGAAACAAGTGTATGTTATTTGAGGCAGCAGTGAGAAATACTGGTGTATTGTCTTACGTCTGGCCAGGCAGTGAGAACAGCAACGGAGGCAGTGAGAACAGCAACGGAGGCAGCGGCTGTTGGTGATGACGTCACGGGTGAGTCTGAGGTAGCTGCAGCCCGACCTGGACACCCCAGTCGCGTGCACTGTGGCGTGACACATGCCTCGGGCAAAAGCAACTGCCCTGCAAGTGGGGGCCACATGTCGCAATTGCTCTAAGGTTGGTCACTTCAAAAGGTGTTGTAGGAGTAAGACAGCCCTAAGCACTTCTGTGGATGTGTCAGGTGCTGTCACAGTGGCAGCAGCCCAGCTATCCCGCCATCCCAGGTTAAAAGTGTTCGTGACCCAGGCTGGGGGCAATTCCCCCGCCACCCCTGTGCTGGCTGTGGCTGACATGGGTGCTATGGTGTGTGTGTGGCAGGGTCATCCCTGCTCCAGGACATCGTTTTGTGTCCAGGGCAACTTCGGGCCCTTGGCAAACAAACAGCTCAAGTGTCTGGGGTCCGCCCCCTGCCGCTTCAGTGTGGGCGAGGGGACCACCGTCCAGGATGTCTACTTCGTGCAGACAACCAAGGCCCTCTATCTGTCATTGGACGCTTGTAAGTCCCTCGACTTGGTGCCTGTTGACTTCCCGCTCCAAAGGCGTGCTGTGGCTGCTGTGGGCGATGGAGGGGGGCAGCACACTGCTGACGACGTACCTCCGAACCCTAGACCTGGGAGCAGTCGTGTCCTTCCTAGGCCAGTTGCCTCCTTTGGAGGAGAATGTGGCCAGGTTGGTGGTATGGCTGCTCACGCACTTTTCATCCACTGCATTCAACACCAGCAGGTCCCCACTGCCAGTCATGACTGGTTCCCCCTCACTGTATACACCTGACGCTCGGCGCGACTCCCTTCGCCTGTCACACACCTGCTCCCGTTCCTAAACACTGGGAAGCAGAGGTGAAGGCCCAGATGGAGGAGAACGTCAGGAGAGGCGTCATCCAGTCAATGCCTGCTTGTGAGGCTACGGAGTGGTGCTCCAGGATGGTTGTGGTGGCCAAGAAAAACGATCATGCCAGGCGCACTGTAGACTTCCAATGCCGCAATGCAAGCTGTCTGAGGGACACGCACCACACACCTGCACCATTCGACATGGTGTCCGGGGTGCCAGTGCATTCGTTCAAAACCGTCGCCGACGCCTTCTGGGGATTTCATTAGGTGGAGTTGGAGGAGGAGAGTAGACGCCTGACCACATTCATCATGCTGTGGGGCCGTTTTCGATACTGCAGGACGCCCATGGGACATTGTTCAGCGTCAGATGCCTACACCAGAGTATTGACAACGATATTCAGGATGTGCCCCACAAGTACAAGTGCGTGGATGACACTCTCCTCTATGATTCCTGTGTGAAGGGGCGTTCTGGCACATCTACGATTTTTTAGAGACCTGTGCTCGTACAGGTATCACACTGAAACCAGAAAAGTTCTTGTTCTGCAGGAGGGAAGCCAAGTTTGTGGGTTTCCTTCTGGTGTTGGACCTCTACAAGCCCACTGCCCACTACCAGCCATCAAGGACTTCCCCATGCCTAATCAGCCATCAATCACTGACATCAAGTCCTGGCACGGCCTGGTTAACCAGTTGGCTCCCTTCCTTGCCACTGCACCTGTGATGGATCCCTTCCGTGAGCTCCTCAAGAAGCCAGTGGGCAAGAGGGTTTTATGCGACGCCCAGCTGTGGCTCAAGTTTCGCCATGCCCAGGACACCATCTGTCAGTTGGCCAGGGACGGTTTGGTGTACTATGACAAATCCAGGCCCACGGCAGCTGTCACAGATTGGAGCAGGGAGGGCATCCACTTCGTCGTCCTGCAGCAACGCTGTGTCTGTGCCTCGCCAGAGACGCCCTTCTGCTGCAGGGGAGGGTGGAGGTTGGCTGTGTGCGGCAGCCAACATCTGAGCACGGCCGAGGCCGGCTACGCTGCAGTAGAAGAGGAGGCCCTGGCGGTGGTATGGTGCCTGTGCAAGGCCAGGCTGTTCCTCCTCGGCTGCCCGAACCTCATTCTGGTGACGGACCACCGCCCCTTAGTTGGCTTGCTAGGAGACAGCCCTCACGGATGTGGCGAATCCGCGCCTGTTGAGGAAGAAGGAGAAGACCCTGGGGTTCCAGTTCACGGTTATGTACTTACCAGGTAAGCGGAATTGTGCAGCTGACGCCCTATCCTGCTTCCCCTCCATCAGGAGGGGCCCGACATGGAGGACATGGACCAAGAGGAGGACCTGTGCGCTGCAGTTTGTGCGGTCACAATCGCAGCACTGGATCAGGATGGATGCATCACTATGGACGAAGACAGTGTGCAAAGCGGGTGTGGACGACCAAGTGTACCAGATTCTAGTGTCGAGGGTGCTGGGGGGCGACTGGCGCCCCCACAAGTCACAGGAGGTGGCCTGTCTGCGCCCGTACTTCTCGGTGAGGGACAGGTTGGCTGTGGTCAGGGATTTGGTCACCTACACCTTTGACCAGGGCTGCATGCACCTTGTCATCCCCGATTCTCTCTGCCACTGGGTCGCCATTAACCTGCACGTGGGGCACCAGGGCCTCGACTCCATGCTCAGGCGGGCCCTGCAGTCTGTATTGGCCTGGCATGGAGGGGAACCTGCAGTATCATTTGTCCCGGTGTGCTGCTTGCGAGACTCATGCCCATTCCCAGCTTCCATAGTCGTTGCTCTTGACCCCCACACCAGACTATCCCTTTCAACAGGTGGTGGCCGACTTGTTCCACCTGCAGGGCGACACGTACCTAGCATATGCTGACCGACTCACAGGTTGGCCGGAGATCGACCACTTCCCCAACGCGGCCACCTGTGGCAAGATCATCGCCCGTCTGCGGGGTTACTTCATGAGGTGGGGGGCACCTGAGCAGATCTCCATGGATGGAGATACCAACCTTGCCAGCAATGAGATGACCGATTTCCTCAAGTCATGAGGGGGCGAGGTGCGGCTCTCATCGGCCCACTTCCCTCAGTCCAATTTAAGGGCAGAGGCTGTGGTCGTGGCCGCCAAGAGGCTCCTCAGGGATAACACTGGGCCCGGGGGCAGTCTGGACTGCGATAGGACATCCCAGGCCCTCCTTCAGTACCTGAACACGCCTCTGCAGGGGGTGAACAAGTCACCTGTCCAACTTGCCACCGGCCGCTAGCTCCATGACGGCGTTCCCGTGGCCAGAGAGCACTATAAGGTGGACCAGCACTGGCGGGGCGCTTCGTATGAGGGAGGTGCACTTGGCCGAAGTCCAGGACGGGATCCTTCTGTCGCGAGGGGAGGTGTCCCGCCAGCTGGCTCCCCTAGCACGTTGTCATTGCTGCTAACGCTTCTTACATGTTATAGGCTTGTTTCATGTTGACGATACATTTCAATATATATTACAGATGTTACATCATTTGTAATATCACAATTGGCACCTTTATGTTGTGATAAAATACTATACTACATTATTAACAATAACTACAGTACTCTCGTCCTCCACTACCCTACCTCCACCCCCACCACTAACCCCCCACACCGTATAGTCCTCGTCAACCCATACTCCAACTCACAGTTACAAACCTTCCCAAACTATCCCTGCTGCTTCGACCTCCCTGCTCGAATATTTACGGGGTTCGGAACGCAGACACGACTTTTTTGGCTGACTGTACGTCCTGACGATACGATAATTGAGTGAGGGTGAGTAGTGACCCTTCAAGGGAGAACAGAAATATACCCATCATCCTCCCTCGATGGAAGACGGAACCATTCACGATGGCTCTCAACAATGTCTTCCTCTCGTGAGTGCTAATGAACTACTGCCCGCATTAGATGGCCAGGGAGACGGCTACTTAGTGCCTTAGCTCAGCACAATATGACGTGGCTTCCCGTGGACACACCTTATCATGTGCCCTAAACATGCTACCTCATAGCTAGTGGAAAGTTACAGAGGGTGAGAGAGTATATAATTCAAATGCAATTAACCCATTTATATAATACTTCTGCCTATAAGACAGGGGCTATTACACGCCCACATTTGGGTAGGAAGGCTAGATCTAACCTTCGTCTCCAGTGCACTACAGCCTTCGGCCTCCTGGCAGCTACACTCCACGCTGACCAGCGACCACTTTGCCACCCTAACAACACTGAAGGTGAACAAACTCCCCACTCCACCCCTGCCGAGATGGAGATACAATACCCAAAAGGCGGACTGGGAGCTCTATAGGAAACACCTGGCTAAGTGGCGCGCCAAATCACAGCCGGCTAGTGCAACACCCATGGACAAGACAACCCTCCACCATCGAATGGTTGAGGCCTTTCACCATGCGGCAGAAGAGGCTATTCCAAAAACAAAACCTACATCAAGACAGTACAACGATTACTCGTACTACTGTCACAGGGTGAAAGAACTCAACCACAGAGTGAACATGGCCCGATGAAACTGCAGAAGACATCCCACGGACACAAACAAACATCTCCTGCTAGACATAGTCAAGGATACCAGGGAAGAGAAGGAAGAAATCAAAAGTGCAAGCTGGCAAAAGTTGTACTCCGAACAGAATGAGCACACCTCCCTCGGCAAAATGTGAGCCCAGATCCGAAGGGCATCTTGGAAAACGCCATCACCACGAACCCATCCCAACCCAGAAGAGGAAGCCGATAAACTTGCAAAACTCTTCTCCGACTGAGCATCAACGAAAAACCTCCCGAGACATGAGGGGGAGACAACGGCGTCAGCGACAGACCAGACTCCAGATGACCGAAGAGACCTGCAATGCTGAAGATGACACCGACAGACCCTTCAACCAGCAAGAACTCCAGAAATCGATAAAACGAAGCAAGGACACAGCACCAGGGGCCGACAGGATAACCTACTCCATGCTTTCCCATGCTGGTGAAGCCGGGCTCGAAGCTTTGCTACAAGTCATCAATGCTTCGTGGATAGCGCAGAGCCCTGTCTTTCATTCCGATGTTAATTACGTGATAAGTTCTCCACTCCCTGCTACCCAGGGGAGGGAATGTGGTAGGACGGTGGGCAGGGGGCGGGGTTGCACGTTGTCATTGCTGCGAACGCTTCTTACATGTTATTGGCTTATTTTATGTTGATACATTTCAATATATATATTACAAATATCAGATCATGTGTAATATCACAATTGGCACCTTTACGATGCGATAAATTACTATACTACATTATTAACATTAACTACAGCACTCTCGTCCTCCACTACCCTACCTCCACCCCCACCACTAACCCCCCACACTGTATGGTCCTCGTCAACTTATACCCCAACTTAGTTACCAACCATCCCAAACTATCCCTGCTGCTTCGACCTACCTGCTCGAATATTTACGGGGTTCGGAACACAGACACGACTTTTTTGACTGACTCTACTTAGCAGTGCTATTTAACATAGCCTCTGTACATCTCATGTTAAATCTCCTGTTAACATCTCATTAGCTACATTGAGATAATTTACAGTGATGAACCTACGGTGATACACAGTGGAACTCAATCCGAAATAGCTTCTCAAGTGGTTGTTATAAGTGGTAATAACCCAGGAAGGTTGTTTCATATATGACAGTTTCAATAGTAACTGTTATATCACACTAACAGTCATCTCACCATATACTCAGTTGGTAAATGTAGAGAAATTATGTTCTCCCCACTACTGTGGAATACTGGTACAAAGAAGAATTGTTATCTACGTCATGGCATCGGGTCTACAAAGAAGCCGTTATACTACTGTTACATCTGTTACAAAAAAAAAAACAGAAATAGTGGCAGCAGGTGGTTATGAATAATGACTAAATCGATATACACACATTCCATAACAAGTCATAAGTGTTTTAAGAAAAAACAGAAAAACAAAAAACATTGACGTGTTATCTGCATTCAAGTGTATTAGGGTATCCCTTTATGAGGCGTTATACCTTGAGTGACCTTTATTTTGTCATCCAAAGAGGTGTACATTTTGTTTTTTTCCAATAACCGATTCTGAGTTATTGATGGCTTTCTATCTTATGGAAAGTTGGCAACACCCCTGTCTGGCAACAAGGCGTGGCGGCGAAGAATTCCTGTGGTCAGCATTCAGCATCCTGTGCCCGGAGTTCACAATGTTGCCACATACCTACGAGCTTCTAGGTTTTGCAACACGTGGACCTTTCACCATTGTTTAAGCAGAATGTTTTGGCTGTCGTGACTGAAGATTGTACACTAGGGTGTGTCATACGGAGGCGAATTTGTTTTTTTTTTGAGTTTGAAAAATCGGCCCATGGTATTAATGATGTAGTTCTATGTGCAGAATCATGTGATATCTTCAGATTTGAAAAGTTTTCATTTTTTGCTAGGTAAATTTTAACTTGAAATCTTATGAAAATTCAGTATTCCCACCCTTTTACCAACACCACTAAATAGCTTATTTAAAGTAAAGTAAATGTATCAGGTTAATTTATTAGGATGAAAATGATCCAGAATAGTGAAACGAATGATCTTGACACATTTATTAAATTTAATATTCCTTTAGAAAACAAAATCATCAAATACAAAAACCGGTTTTACTACTACGACCCGGTGTTGCTGCACACCATAGAGAACATGTCTTTCTTCCTTCTGTTTCTACTCATCACCTCCCTGCTGACCACCTGAGCTCGGATGTAGCCTTCCCTCCTCTCCTGGCTGTACACGTGACTGCTGGCCTCGCTCACTTGCTGTACACAACGCTCTATACTCTGGGTGTGCGAGGGCCAGGCAGGGACATGCATGGGGTTGTTCAGGAAAGCTCTGACTTGAACATTGGTGAGGCTGCAGGTAAGAGGGGGATCACTGCCAGCCTGGATGTTATCCAGACCTATGAGATCAGTGAGGGTCTTGGCACCTAGATTGACTTCAGGAGTCTTCCTGACCCTGAAGGAATCGTCACCAACTGATTGGTCATGCCCAGATCCTCTCATAAGTCTCATATCCAAGATCTTTTTGACTGCCACTCTTCTCTCCTCATCCTTACTGCAGAGCATTGTCTGCAGAACTGCCTCGGGATGAGCATACCAGGAAGATCTCCTCACAGTCTGCTCCACAATCTGAACAACCTTCCTTGGCTGACTCCTCAGAAGCTCAAGCTGGAAGAGAACATGCCTCGGACCTTCGGAGAACGATGACTTGACCTTGGTGTTGAACCAATTTGGCAAGTAGACACTCACGATGAATTGGACAATAAGTCTCAGGTTGTGAAGCTGGTTCCCTTTCAGTTTATGAGCGACCCAAATTCTGCAGAACCTGAGAGCCGTTGTGAGCCACCTAGAATGTGAGACTGGACTTATCTGCAGGTAAGCAAGTCTATCAGGCATGACCCCAGTTTTGATGGCACTGCAAATCATGTAACCATAGTACTGGTCAGTACTCAGGTCGTCAATGACAGTATGTGCAAGCTCAACGAGTGGAGGGCCAACTGTGATTTTTTCCAAAAGCTCGGATTTATTTCTAACTCAGTGGCAGAGTCCAGCATCTTGCCAAGAGGACCAGACCATCTGTTGTTTGAAAGAATCTTGCCATCCAGCTCCTGGATCAGATGTCTGAGTGGCAACTCGTTGGTGTGGAGGTCACAAACAATCCAGACCAGCTTCCTCCCAATCTTCCGCTCTATCCACTGTATGACCCCCCTTGCCACCCTGTGTTCGTGTTGGTGCTGTCCCCTCCAATGGCCTGCAGGGTCTGGTCTACGTTCCTCTCTCTGAGCCAGTTCACAATGTTATCTGCCACTATCTCAGCTGGTTTCCTGATGTCATCTTTCTCTGGAGTGAAATGCCACAAATACTTCCCTCCTGGTTCACTGCAGCAGGAGTAGTGTTCCTCCTTCACCATGGCAGGGGAACAACTTGTCAGAATCTCCAACTTTCATGAACATTTTAGTGTCATCCCTTCTCCCATCAAAGAACAAACAATTGATTCCATTTTCTCTTATCCCCTTATCAAACTCCTCTTCTAGGTTACTGACAAGTTTCTCCTGAGCTCTCCTTACTTTGTTATGATCTATCACCAGGTGAACATCATCAGGTGTTATCAAACCACCGTCAATCCAGGCAGCTGTTGCTATCTCTGCAGTTTCTCTGAGACCAGTGTGGTGTCGCATGCTGGCCAGAGCTATGATCGGGATATCTTTCCTATTTCGAATCTTATGCCTGGAAGGTTTGGGATCATTATTTTCTGGGTTAGGGACAAAGTCACCATTCTCCTGGTCAGCACTCGGATCAGCCATGGGGAAGTCATTAAACTCTGAATCAGCTTGACTCCAATCATCGGCCTTTTTTACCTCACCCTGGGCCTTCGCAAGTCTCTTCTCCTCTTCTGTCTCTCTGTGGCAGCCTCCTGTCTCTTGGACTCCGGAATATCTTGGCTAGAAATCATGAGAGCCCCTATACTGCCAGTCTTCTCTCTCTGTGCTTTGACAAATGCCAGTTCGATCACAGGAATCTTCAGTTCACGCTTGCAAATACATACAGGAGATGTGGGCCTCGGATTTACAGTCACGATCGCATCCAAACTCAGGACAGAGAACAATTGGGCACTTGCAAGTAATTATGTCAAATAACTAGTCCAGTTGCTTGGCAAAGCTGTCCTTAACTGCAAGTTTTCCTCTCCCAAGAGAGATATCTCTTGCCTTTTCCCAACTGGCTAGCAGTCTCTCACTAATCTTCTTCTGACTTGTTATGACTGGAGGCTTGAACTGAGCGTTAGCCAGAGTGTACTGTGCCAAGACAGCTTTGGTCATATCACTGGCAATGTCTTTGTTTGTGTAAGTTCTTTGGTTCTTTTCACTGATTTGCCTGATTAAAACACCGGATCTCAAAGCTTCTCTCAATGTAGGCAACTCCGACTTCAGGAGCTCTCTCCCAGACCCAAGATAGTGACTGAGATGGCTGGATTTTTGGTTCCTCGTCCTGACACAAGCAGCCATCGCAAATATTATCAACTTATAAATGCATCAGAATCTGAAACAGAAAAAAATATTGTTAGTTGGGTTGTTAAAGAATGAAGTCAGAAAGCAATGTTCACTATTTAATTGTAATGCAGCTGTACGTTAGATTTTCGATAAATTTCACGCTAAAATTTACCTAGCAAAATGTTGCAAAATATTGAAACCGAAATTATTTTCTGTTTATATACACTAAAATCTACCAAAAAAAGTGATGGGCCATTAGTTTTAGCTGATCTTCCCTCCTATGACACACCCTATTGTACACTCTCCCGGTGTACCCAGCGAGTCCTATATATACAGGGCTTCCGAAGGTTTGACACACAGAAAGAGCAGCATCTCGTCAGTGTTGGACGTATTCAGCGACCTCAAGACCAGCAGTCAGCAATTTTGGTGGATAGTGGACTCCCCGGCGTGAAGTGGACTCGCCCGTCGCCATCTTGAAGCATCATTCGGTTGCTACGCAACGAAGAAAGCAACAGTGTGTGGCAGCGACTGAAGCACCCACACACCCACCTTGACCTTGGACCAGCTGTGGCAATGGGAGCTACCGCAGTGTCTATCAGACATCCGTTTTCTATGAAGACGACCAACAACTCCGTAAATAGGTATTTAGGCAAAGATTAAATATATACACACATTTACATATTCACGGCATACCTTCACACGGTTAGACATAGTGAAGGTTATATCATTATTGTAGTGTCTTACTTACTTTACTATATACTGACGTAATATAATTTCCAGTATTTATTTTTCACCTGTTCAGCTATTGATACTTTAATTATTTTAACTATAATTTTTGTCAATTTCCTGTAAATGGATTGACATGGTTATTTCTTTGGTTTGTATCTAAATAATTTTTCAAACCTTAGATATAGAAAATGTGGACATTTTCTTTTGATCCCAGGGAGGATAATAATGTTCATAATTTTCAAACTGCATATTTTAATGATGTCATAGACACATCTCAAAATAAAAATTTGATAGTTCTTCAGTAAAGTATCGCAGACTGTAAATTTTCAGCCATACCGTGGTAGAACCCTTCACAACTCAGTACCATTGCTCTCTGCAAGAATGAATGTTTCGTGGGAAGAGTCTCAAGCACCACACACTCATTCATCCAGCGTGATTATAGTAGCAAAAGTTGTACATTGCTAAGAAGGTGCGTTCTTAAACACGAAGTAGGCGAAGATTATTTCTGCCATGTTATTACGGAATTTGCTTACCCAAGTTAATGATTTCCACTATTGTGTTGATATTGGCAGTAATGTATGTCTTTTAAGTCCGAATCATCCAATTTTGCCATTGTACATAAGATACTTGCCACGAAAGACACTTAAGTCTAGGACCCCAGTAGTTGATGAGCCTACGGTTCCAGAGTCCCCAGCTTTGTGTCTACACATATGTTTGTAACATGGTTAGGTTTATGTATAGGATGTTTATCTGCGAGATTAGTTTAGTCCTCGCGGAGACTGGATGGTGTGACCGAGCAATGTAATAGCACCTGTCTTATAGGCAGAAGTATTATATAAATGGGCTCATTACATTTGATTTATATACTCTCTCACCCTCTGTAACTTTCCACTAGCTATGAGGTAGCATGTTCAGAGCATGTGATAAGGTGTGTCCACGGGAAGCCGCGTCATATTGTGCTGAGCTAAGTTACTAAGTAGCCGGCTCTCTGGCCACCTAATGCGGGCAGTAGTTTGATATCCTTGACTAGAGGAAGACGTTATCGAGAGCCATCGTGGATGGTTCTGTCTTTCCGCGAGGGAGGATGACGTACATATTTCCGTTCTCCCTCGATTGGTTCCTACTCATGGGCATTGTTCCTCAACCCCACACACTGACTGGACGTATTTAGTCAGGACTATTTAACATAGCCTCCGTCCTCCTCTAAACACTCATAGCTACAGTGATAAGTTACGATTATATACACTTGGAACTGTATCCTAGATAGTTCCTGAATATATGGATAACAGACAATTGGGTTTCGCTACTAAAACCCTATAAAATATACATGTTCCGGCCTTATTAACCCAGACGGAATCAGCAATTAAAAGACCTAGAACAGGTAGGCTCTCCGGTGTTTAGAAGGGCGATCTCGGATGTGTCTTGAAAGGTGGTGTATAGGCGTAGGCTGTCTTCATTTGTGGGGCTTACCGAGCTTAGGAAGAGATGATGTGCATTGAAATCCCCTCCTATGAGTGTGGCGTGGTCAGCGGTCGAAGCGAATAATTGAGTCACCTCCAGTGAGCCCCTTGGGTTCTTGTAGATGTTGTGGACAGTTATTTCCCATTCTTGGAGGGTTACTTTGAAGGCCTGTGTCTCAGTGTTTTCCCCACATTTCAAATGCTGCATGACCTTGGAGGAGTGTATGCTCGACTTGACCAAGATCATAAATCCTCTTGTCGACACCTGCGTGAAATGCCACCTGTATGTCTCGTAGCCACTGAATTTGAAACAGTGGTGTTCTTGTAGGAGTGTTTCTTGTAGCAGTATAATGTCAGGCTTGATCTTGGCTGCTGCTTCTTGCAGAAGGTGTTTCTTGTTTTTGATACCCTGAGCATTCCATGAAACGATGTTCAGAGTGCTGGTGTATTCCACCACTGTTTCATTGAAGACTTCTGGTGATCCTCAATGGATATGTTAAGGTCTGTATTTCGACTGGATCAGGTTTATATCTTCTTGTTCTGTGGTGGTTTTTGCCTTCTGGGCCGAGGTTCGGTTCAGGGGAGCTGAAACGTCCAGTTTCTTTTTGGGAGCTGACTGTATCTTTGGTTCGAATCGAATCGATGGGTAAGTGTGAAGAGATCTTGATGTTGGTGCGTAGATTGGTGGTGCGGTTAAAAGAAACTTAAGATATAAACTAAGCGATGACTTCCTGGATGAATTTCTAGCAATAAAAATAAATACAACTCAAGGAGAAACAATCATTGCGACTACTTATCTGCCACCGAGACGACCCTGCTTACCTTTAGTAGACTATTAAAATTGGTTAACAATAGTCACCCGATGTACATCTTAGGAGACTTTAACGACAGACACATGATTTCGACAATACAAATAATAACGCCTTGGGAAACGCCCTTAATCAATTAATAAATCTTTGGGAAAATCAATCATCTAGGTCCTGACTTTCCAACCTGGAGATATCACAATACACAATCGACACCAGACAAAACTTTTACCAACAGCAAAGCTTTTTTCAATTACCAAATACAACAAGGACCTCTCACAGGCAGCAACCATCTACCAATTATACTAACACTGTCAACAAGCCCCATACAGATACCAATAAAAAAGACTGAAAAGGAGCAAAACAGACTGGGACAGCTACAAAGAAGACTTAGGTAATCACCATTCGATTAACCTACAAGGAAAAACAACAGAAGATATAGACTCAGAAATGGACAGACTGCACTCAGCAATAAAAATATCTATAACCAAACACACTCCTACTTCACACTTCAGAACATTACCCAACTATAGACTAACAGAAGAAGTTAAATTTATCCAAGCCCATTACAATGAAATAAACAGGTATATGGAAAGACACGGCAGTAACAGATGGCTATATATGACGCAGACAGCACTGCATATAAAATTAAGACATGCATGTAGGGATGCAAACAACAAAAAATGAAATGATATTATAATGGCGGCCGACAAGACTAAAGACAAAAACATTTTGGACTCCCATAAACAAGATGATGGGGCATAACAAGCAAAAAACACCATACAATGAAAACCATAATGGGACAAAACTGTAAGAGGAAAATGTACAAGAGTCAGCATTCAAAAAGGAATGGGTAAAAGTTTTTAAAATATCAGATGAGGAAAATGAAGATTTTGATAGTGAACACGAAGAAAGGATAGAATATAAAATGGGAAGACACATACATAGAATCACCCCAAAGCAATATATAGACTAACTTACTACCCAATAATCAAATAAAAACTATGGGAGAAATGATGCACTGTCTGAGGAAT
Organism: Homarus americanus; assembly: GCF_018991925.1. Classification (NCBI taxonomy): domain Eukaryota; kingdom Metazoa; phylum Arthropoda; class Malacostraca; order Decapoda; family Nephropidae; genus Homarus; species Homarus americanus. The sequence continues at coordinate 11,048,697 of NW_024730668.1, read as the reverse complement.
TTTAAAGAAAAGGCCCCCCGGTCTCACAGGTATTACACGAAATATGATCATTAATCTACCGGAAAACATCTTAAAAATATTATTGAACATTTATAATGCATGCTTCATAACCGGTTACTTTCCAGACAAACTAAAATATGCTAAAATGATATTTATTCCCAAGGAGGGTAAGGACAATAAGGAAATATTAAACGACAGGCCAATATCCTAATTAGAAATTACCGGGAACTACTGGAAAAACTAAATAAATTAAAGTCTTGTAACTCTTTTAACACAACAGGGAAAACAAACAATAGGACAACATGGATTTATGCCCAATAGAAATACCCTAACTGCAATAGCTACAATAAAGGAATTAATGGCAATAGAAAAAAGCAAGGGGAACCAGATCAATATAATTTTAAGGGACGTTTCTAAGGCTTTTGATAAAGTTTGGCATATAGGATTAAAATATAAAATATTACAATTGGGAATTAACGAATATTTGCTAAGAATACTGTGTAACTATTTAGATGATAGGAGAGCACAAATTCAAATTGAAAACTTTATGGGAACTATGTTTAATCTCGAGAGTGGAGTACCTCAAGGAGGATGCCTTTCTCCAACACTATATACAACTTATACCTCAGATACATTTCAACCAACCCCCTTTAGCGAATATGTAATGTTTGGTGATGATATTACTCAAATAGTATCATACCCAGGAAAATCAACCCGATTTATGGCACGCTACACGGCAACAGCGATAAAAAAACAAATGATTTTGAGAAACAATGGAAAATCAGGACAAATAAGAACAAATTCAAGATATTACCAATAGCCAAGATCAAAACAAGTACAGTAATAGTCGACCAGGAACTATACCCATGCGACACTGAAGGCAGAATGCTTGGACTAAAACTAACAAAAAGAGGACATATAACATACATAAAAGATAAAGAACGACAGGCTAGAATAATATAATCAAAAATAATTTTTTTAAGAACCTTAGCTTTATTAACTAAAGAAAGATTTATATAGCCCTTGTCAAATTAATTATGGACTACCCACCCATCCCATTGAACACCCTTAGTAAAACGAGCATTAAAAGGTTACAAACAGTACAAAATATAGACCTCAGATTTATATATAACATAAAATATACAGACCACAGCTACACAAGAGAGCAAACCTCCTAGCAATCAATGTAGAAATATACAACATAGCCGCAAATATTTGGAACAAAGTGATGGAACTCAACACAAAACTTACCAAAACTGGATAAATAATATAGATGATGAAGAATTTCAAGAACACAGTTGGTTTAAATCAGCCAGGAAGAAAGTAATTGAACCACCTCCTGCCCCAATATACACATAAAACATTAATAGAGAATAAAAAATGAGAGTCACCTACCAGCTCCACCAAGAACCTGGCAGGCCTCTCCATACAGTGAACTTTGAGACTAACACAACGAAAATATAACTAACACCTTAGCAAAAAAATAAAAATAAATAAATAAAATATATAAATAAAAAATAATTTTACACCACATACACACCACATGGTCAGCCAACCAACCAGGGGGCATGCGGACTCGCCTGAGTCTGGCCACGCCCGACTGGGAAGAGAGGGGGTGCGTGCGAGGGCGCGGGAATGGAGGGCACCACAGAATGGGGGCCAGGCACATAGCATGGTTCACCACAGGAATGGTAGGCACAGGAGTGGCACCGCATCGCAGGTGGCATCTGTTGCGGATGAACACCCTGCCACTGCCAGTCAACCTCACGGCATACTGCCTGTTAGGGCGGGCTTCCACCACTACGCCACTGTACCAGAGCTTGGTATTGGCGTCCTGCACATGCACCTGTGTACCCACAGCTAGGGGAGTCAGCTGGCGGGACACCTCCCCCCGCGACAGAAGGATCCCGTCCTGGACTTCGGCCAAGTGCACCTCCCTCATACGAAGCGCCCCGCCAGTGCTGGTCCACCTTTTAGTGCTCTCTGGCCACGGGAACGCCGTCATGGAGCTGGCGGTCGGTGGCAAGTTGGGCAGGTGACTTGTTCACCCCCTGCAGAGGCGTGTTCAGGAACTGGAGGAGGGCCTGGGATGTCCTATCGCAGTCCAGACTGCCCCCGGGCCCAGTGTTATCCCTGAGGAGCCTCTTGGCGGCCACGGCCACAGCCTCTGCCCTTCCATTGGACTGAGGGAAGTGAGCCGATGAGAGCCGCACCTCGACCCCCTCATGACTTGAGGAAATCCGTCATCTCATTGCTGACAAGGTTGGTACCTCCATCCATGGAGATCTGCTCAGGTGCCCCCCACCTCATGAAGTAACCCCGCAGACGGGCGATGATCTTGCCACAGGTGGCCGCGTTGGGGAAGTGGGCGATCTCCGGCCAACCTGTGAGTCGGTCAGCATATGCTAGGTACGTGTCGCCCTGCAGGTGGAACAAGTCGGCCACCACCTGTTGAAAGGGATAGTCTGGCGTGGAGGTCAAGAGCAACGACTATGGAAGCTGGGAATGGGCAAGAGTCTCGCAAGCAGCACACCGGGACAAATGATACTGCAGTTACCCTCCAGGCCAGGCCAATACAGACTGCAGGGCCCGCCTGAGCATGGAGTCGAGGCCCTGGTGCCCCACGTGCAGGTTAATGGCGACCCAGTGGCAACCCAGTGACTGAGGGTGATAGGCCGAAGCCCTCAACTGCCGGACTCCCAGGCTTTGCATTACCTGATTAAACAACCGGGAAGTAAAATTGGAACCCTGATCTGACTGCACCACTGTAGGAAGGCCTACTTGAGTGAAGAAGTGGGTTAAGGCTTTGTTAACATTCTTCGCTGTGATGCAGAGCAAGAGAATGGCTTCAGGATAACGGGTTGCACAAACAATAATGGTTAGCAAGAACTGATGACCATGAGGGGTCTTAGGTAAGGGACCGACACAATCTATGACCACCTTACTAAAGGGCTCTTCAATGACTGGGATAGGCTGCAGAGGGAATGGTTTGACACTGGGGTTCGGTTTCCCCGCTACCTGACAATCATGGCAAGTGCGACAGTAAGAGCTGACGTCTTTCTTCATCCTAGGCCAAAAGAACTGGAATAAAATTTTTGCATAGGTCTTTCTAACTCCTAAGTGACCACTCACCCCAACATGAGCTATACTAAGTATGTCCTGCCGTAAAGGTTTGGGAATAACAACTTGATGATGAACTAACCAAGGGTGTTTGGCAGGAGAATTGGAGGGACGGAACTAGCGCATTAATACCCCAGACCTAGTGTAGTAGCAATTTGATTCTTGCTCAGCTTCTGACTCGGTAACTGACCGTTTGAGAAAACCTACTAGCTCAGGATCCCCAGCTTGTAGCTCAATAAATTTACTCCTAGTGATGGGAGAGAAACCAAAACTTGTGATATTTGGGTTCCTATCTCCATCAGAACTAATCTGGAGGTTATCTGGTTGTGGGGAGTCCTCAAAAAATTCACTGAGACCAAGATCAGTATGGTCCGGCTGGATAATATTATCCTCGGGCTTCTCACAGTCCTGGAGGGAACTCCATCAACTTCACTAGTCTCTTCTACCTCTGTACTGCGGCTCATGCTACGGGTCATAGCACACGCAGGGAACAACCCTGGAAAGTCTACTTCTAACTGCATAGTATTATTCTCGGCAGTGGGACAAGATGAGACCATAACATTAGGGAACATCATGTCCCCAACGAGGTAATTTCCTATCAATAGAGAGACCCCGTCTACAGGTAAGCTATCTACTACTCCTAACGTGACATAGCCTGACTTCACTTTATGGATGACCGCAGGTACACTTGGCAAAGGGGAATACGCGATCCACCGGTCAAACCGTTCACAAGCACCCAGCTACCAGTATAGCATGAATCCAGAAATGGAGCAGCTTCTTTTGTAACAAGAGATAAGGCTGAGCCTGTGTCTCTCAAGAGTTTAACAGAAGTGGGTTGACTGAATTGATCCAGAGCTAAGGAACCAGGGGAACAAAATGGTTCAAAGGTTGATATCATAGGAGAGGGGGAAGCATCCCGGGCAACAGTCTGACTGAGGGCAGTGACACAGGGCTCCAATAATTTCTCCGATTGCTCGGCCACCCTGACCTAAAGAGAGGGGGATCCCTGGTGAGAGGAACTTCTTTTCATTAACTTGAGACAGTCGCTGATGACATGTCCTGGCTTCTTACAGTACCTACAACCAAAGTTTCTCTCACCAGTAAGGGTAGATCCACCTGTCCCATGGGCTCACCTGGGGTAGATGGTGCAGAACCTGAGGGTCGGGTCGGTATGACAAGAGGCAGGGACCCCGGTGTAGATGTTGGTGTAGGCCGCTTGAAGGAAGTGAAGGACTGGGACATGGAAGCATAAGACCTGGAATTACATTTCTATTAGTTAAGGAATACTGGTCAGCCACTGGACCAACATCAGCCAGAATACGGATACCTCTCTGATCCAAGTGTGCTCGAATGTCGTCTGGGATACATTTTCTAACATCCTAAAGCAGGATTAGTTCAACCAGCTTGCCATGTTCTACATGGGCAGACTCACTTTCAATCCACCTCCGACAAAGGACCTGTTTCTGCCTGAAGAACTCCACAAATGTTTGTTTGTCAGTCTTCCGGCAGTTTCGGAACTGTTGCCGGTAGGCTTCAGGAACAAGTTTATAACTATTCAAAACCGCGGACTTAACGAGGGCATAGTCTCGACATTGATCCTCAGAGAGGGCAGAATACACATCTAATGCCTTACCAGTGAAAGATCTATAAATAAGTTGAGACCATTGAGAAGCGGGCCACTTGTTAAGTCGGGCAATTTTCTCAAAAAGAGAGAAGAACTTGTCTGGTTCTTCCTCATTAAATTTAGGAACACTGTTGAGACATTTGTCTATACTAAATGTTGAAGTATCACTACCTTGAGCCAAACCTCGTTGTTTGAGAGTTTCCAGCTCCACCTCGAGCCTCTTGAGTTCAACTTGTAAGGCCAAATTACTCGGTGTAACAATTTCCCCTGAATTTCCGACGGTTGGGCTATGATTTCACTGTCAACAAGGTGGTTGAGGACAGCCTCTTCTAACCTAGCCTTATTCATGGAAGAGCGGCCTTCTAAATCATAATGATGAGCGAGGGATTGCCACTCTGCCTTAGTAAGCCCCTTCAGTCTTTCGGCTGGAGGTGAAGTCAAAAAGCTTTCCAGGTCAAACATGTTGAACTCAAAATCGTAGCAAAAAAAAAATGTAACCGTGGCAGCTAAGCTAACTAGCTAGCTAATCAATAATATTAAAATGCAATCAACTGTGAAACACAGCAAGGGATTAACCAAACACGTAGTACACATAGATAAGGGTTAACTCACCAGTAGCTTAAGCAATAAAACAGGAGCAATATAATTAAATGAACACTGTGAACACAGCAACTTGCATCCAAAAATACTTAGCTATGAAACAACACCTGGCGAGTAAACAACACTTGATATGGCACAACAATGGTTAACTCCCGGACCACGTCCCCCACTTGTCGTGATCCCAATATCCTTTATACCTGGGGAGTGAAACCTACCCCAAGTTATCATCAAATAAAGGAACAAACAGGGGATACGTGGCCAATGGCCAGCATCGGACTGGAGGTGATAGTCAGAACTGGCGGTCGGGAAATGGCAAGGGCCAGGCAGTCCCCATCAACCGCCCATGGCCCAACCAATAGACTACGCCGGCGATGTTTTGAACCAGGAGAGAGAGGACCCGTGGTCAAACGTGGCCCGTATGACCAATTTAATCATGACAAAAGGTACCTTGAGGCTGAAAGCAGGTGTGTCCCAAAGTCTCGGTGCTGGTAGTGGGTCGTGAAATGTGGGGTCTAGCAGATACTGGGGCAGAAGTGTTGTTAATTGATGAAAACTTCTCCCGTAGAGAGCTGGAGCCTGCAGGCGTGTTGTTGCAACCCACTCGGGCACGGGTAAGAGGGGCATCGGGGTCCTCCATGCCATGTATGGGGTGTATTTGGGTCACTAAGGTCGTATGTGGGGTGGAAGTTACAGATGTGGGGCTGCTGGTTTGTCCAGGGATTGAGACTCGGGGTAAGGGTCAGACGCATGTTGGTTTGTTGGGCATGAATGTGTTGGGTGAGGTCGCAGAGATCTGGCCGCACATGTACCACTTGTGCAGAGAAGCCAGAAGCACCGCCCAGTAGAAAGATTGCCTGAATGAGGTTAGACAGATATGTGCGGCAGAGGCCACCAGTCTAGGTTATTGTATGAAGGAGAGAGGGAAAAAACCAACCATCCCTCCCCAGAGTTGTCGGTTGCTGTCGGTATGTGTTCCCTCATTAAGCCAGGTAGCTAGCAAGGAAGTGTTGATCGAGCCCCTAATAATGGAGGATGAAGGTTGGATGCCTGAAGCCGTGATAGTGTTGCCGACAGCTGTGAGAGTGGTGAGAGGCATGACCCAGGTGTTAGTGGCAAATCTGTCTGAGCGTCGTAGGAAATTGATAGGCAATTGGCGGATTGGGAAGGTGACTTTCGGGACGGAAGTCGAGGCAGCCACCAGTGAGGAGGTGGATGTGAGGACAGTCCAGCAGTATGCTCGGACTGAGGTCAAAGTACACATGGAGAATATGAATGAGGAATAAGAGCTTAAAGTTAGGGGTTTTGTAGAAGAGCTTAGCTATATTTTTGAAGGAGAGGGCCAGCCCATAGGAATGGCCATTGGGGTTCAGCATGAGATCCCGGTGATAACAGATAGGCCAGTTAGGGTGCCATACCGGAGGATCCCTCCAAACCAGGTACCAGAGGTGAAGCAACACATTAGACAGTTGTTAGATTAGGGAGTAATCCAGTATAGTGAGAGTCCTTACTCTGCCGCCATTGTAGTAGTGAGGAAAAAGGGTAGAACGCTGAGGTTGTGCATTGACTATCGTAACCTAAATACGGTCATGGTACACGATGCATTTCCTCTGCCTAGGATAAATGAAACTCTAGAATCTCTGACAGGGGCCCAGTTTTTCTCAACTTTCGATTTGGCGGCTGGATACCACCAGATCGAAGTAAAACCTCCAGACCGTTCAAAGACTGCTTTCTGCACAAGTTTCGGACACTTTGAGTACAGGCGACTGCCAATGGAATTGTCAAATAGTCCGGGGACCTTTCAGAGTTACATGGAGCGGATCCTAGGGGATAAAATCTTCTCCTCGTTGCTTGTATACCTTGATGACGTAATGGTGTTTTCAAGTACAATAGATCAGCATGTAATCAGATTGAGAGAATTGTTTTGCAGGATGAGGGAGAATAATCTAAGATTTAAACCTAATAAGTGTGAGATAATGGCCTCCAAAGTAAGCTATTTAGGATATCAGGTGTCCACTGAAGGTATCACAGCTGATCCAGAAAAAATTAGGGTAGTAAAAGGTTGGCCAGTCCCTCAGACGGTGAAAGATGTGCAGTCCTTTGTAGGATTCGCATCATTTTATAGGAAGTTTGTTAAAGGATTTGCCCAAATAGCTGCCTCACTGCATGCATTGATGCATGGGAAATCTAAGGATCGGGTAGATAGTGAGTGGGGAGAGGGGCAGCAACAGGCTTTCGAGAAGCTGAAAGACAGGGTGACCTAGACACCGGTGCTGGCCTGTCCAAATTTCACTCAGTAGTTTATATTAGAGACAGATGCAAGTTTTAGTGGGCTAGGTGCGGTGCTGTCCCAGAGGAAGGATGGCAGGCTGCATCCGGTGTGCTATGAAAGCCGGGGCCTGAGGAAATTAGAAAGAAATAAGACAAACTATAGCTCCCGTAAGTTAGAGATGTTAGCACTCAAATGGGCAGTAGTAGACACGTTCAGGGATTATTTGACGGGAAAACATTTCACGATCTATACAGATAACAACCCACTTAGTCACAGAGAGAATGCTAAGCTAGGTTCCGTGGAAAGTAGGTGGAATGCTGATCTAGAGAAGTTTGACTTCACTATCAAGTACAAGCCGGGGAAAGCAACACGGTGGCAGATACTCTATCTAGGAACCCGACGGAACAGGAGGAAGATAGTGAGGAAGAGTACACAGCTATGCAGGTCGTAGAGGAGAATAAGGCAGGAAGGAAGGAACTGTGGACGGTAGATGGGCTGCATAGGGAGCAAGATGGCAGGAAATGTGTTACAGAAATGCGGAGATGGTTGGCGGGAGAGCTGCCGGAGGACGAGGTACAGGTACAGAGCTCCAAAATGATGATTTCCGCAGGTTGTACCGAGCGAGGCAATCCCTGATCGTAAGAGAAGGGGTTGTCTGGCATAGGAGACCGGAAGGAAAGAATCTATGGAGGGAGGTACCAGCGTTACCTCCAAAGTTGCAGGAGGCATTTATTAGAGCCTGTCACGATGAGTTTGGGCACCAGGGGTGGGATCGTACTCTGTCGCTGGTGCAGGAGCGAGGTTTCTGGCCAGGCATGGGAGCAACTGTGCGGAACTACATAGCCAGCTGTGAAAGGTGTGGAGTGGCCAAGGATGAAGTCCCAAAACCCCAGCTGCATCTAGGGAAAATTGAAGCTACCAAACCACTAGAGACGCTGGCCGCAGATTTCACCTTGCTTGATAAGCGGCAAGGAATGGAGAACGTAATGATAATGATTGACATACACAGTAGATACACTTGGGCCTTTCCCAACAAAGACCAGAAAGCCTCGACGATTACAAAGATCCTGGTGAATCAAATCTTCCTGGCCGTGGGTGCTCCTGAGCGGTTGCTGACTGACCAGGACAGAAATTTTGGCAGTGCACTGGTCAGATAAATTTGTGCCACTTTTGGTGTGAAGAAGATCAGGACGTTGGTGTACCACCCACAGAGAAATGGTATGGTGGAACAGTTCAATAGAACCCTGCACGGTCTGCTAGCCACCCTAGAGGAGGAGGAGAAAAATAAGTGGCATGCAGAGGTGTCACAATACAATGTAACCCCGCAAGCCACGACGAGGTTTTCCCCATTCCTGCTGTTTTACGGGAGAGAACCAAACCTGCTGTTCGACCACAGGCCGGAGGTAGACCCAGAGCCGGTAGATGAGTGGGTGATGGTGATCAGAGATCGGCAACGGAGGTTGCAGGAGGCCGTGAAGATCAATGTGAGGAGACACAAGGAAATAAACAGAAGGAAACGAGAAGAGAAAGTCCACGAGAGTGACTGAGAAGTAGGCCAGGAGGTCTTGTTGAGGAACAATGCAAATATAGGCCGGTGTAAGCTCCAAAACCATTGGTTTGACACGAGATGGCACATTGTCGAGGTCCTCAATTCCAGGCCAGGCTTATACCGCATCGAGCCGAGTGAGGAAGAAGACCTGGCCACGAGAGTGGAAAACCGGAGAAACTTGAAGGCTGCTCCACCCCTAAGACACACAGGAGACCCGGTGGTGGATGAACTTGAAAGTGAAGACGAGGGGCCTCCACCACGGGTGGGCATGATGACGAGAAGTAGACAGGTTGCCAAGGATGAAGCTAGCAAGCATAGCAGGGACTAGGAATAGGTGCATTATGGAGGAGTCGTGAGTAGGCCAGAGAAAATAGGAGAGATGGCTATGTCAGGAATGTGCATTGGGTTGTGGTTGTAATGTCAAGAGCTGGGTTATGCGTATGGTTGTAATGGCCAGGGCCTCACTAATATGGACTGGTGCATTGTCAGAGGGTTGGCCTGCCGGCATGAGGGTCGGAGGCGTGGAATGAGTCAATCAATGTAGTGTTCAGAGCTGCAGACGTGAGAGCGCTTGATTTGGGTCGAATATTATTTTTCACACTGGTTCTCTAAGCTCAAGGGCCAGGCAAAAAGAGGAGAGTGCTTGATTTGGGTCGGTATTATTTTTGACACTGGTTCTCTAGCTCAAGGGCCAGGCAAAAGGAGAGAGTGCTTGATTTGGGTAGGTTTTATTTTTGACACTAGTTTTCTAGTTCAAGGACTAGGCAGAAAGTGGAGTTTGCTGGCTTGTGAGTTGGAATCATGCAGATTTGAAGGTGGCTCAATGTTGTTCTCTCAGCACATAAGGACAGTGCTGTCTTCTTTTAGGGGGGTCGATTGTCAGAGAGGGAATAAGGAAAACTAGCATCATCAGGGGTGCCGGAAGTTGGAGGACGGAAATGCTGTTTGTGCGTGTCGCAGGTGTGAGATGCAGTTATTAGAGCAGGTCTCCTCTGGGGGATCGTATGCATACTTTTTTCTCTCAGCACATGAGGACAGTGCTGCCTTTTTTAAGGGGTCGATTGTAATATTCAGAAATTTTATTGTGATATTTAGAGACGTTAGAACAAGAATGACCGATCTGCCGAACAGGAAAACATAAGTAGGCCAGGCTGAAACACTCACGCCTCGTGACAAGTTAAAACAAAAGCCTCCAAGCCACGTCCTTAGTCAGGGGGTGGAAGTATTTTGAACTAGGCCTATGGAAATTTAAATGTACTTTATCGAATTAATGTAGACACGATTTATAAAGTTAAGGGACAATTATTAAATTTAAAGTTATTATGGATAGTTTCCTAGTCTAAATATGTTACGAAAGATGACATCATTTGGGGGGCAGGCGAGCGCCCTGAAGGATGCTACGCTGACAGGTCTCAGTCAGCGCCTGTCATTGACCGAGATGAACGTCTACTATGCGTTCTGCCAAGGAACACGACCACGTGACCTCGTCCCTTCCCGCGAGCGTTTCATCCGTGTTGCAAGTAAGTCTTTATTCGATCTCAGACAGTGTTTAGATGGGGCAGAGAAGAATTTAAGAGTCGTTAACAAAGTGCTCCCTTTTCAGTTTTACGAGAACCCACTTGGTTGGTAGGTGGTGGTCGGTCGGTGGTTAATGATGGTTTGGAAGATATAGCTGGCAACGCACAAGGCGAACAGGTGTCTCTGACGACTAGCTACGGGGACCAGCAGCCCCACTTTGGTCGGTGGTTGATCTGGTTCATCAAATCTCCGCACCTTGGTTCATACAACACCACAACCCCTCAGCCAGTCAGTGAAAAATCTTACTAACGGGAAAGTAGAACCCTCCCTCATCTGGGTAGGGTTCACCTGGTTGTACTCTGAGCTGGCCTAACTAGGCGGGCTGACGGTCGCTCTCTTCCTGTTCATGAAGTACTGGGAGTAAACTGAATGCAGACTGAGTGATGAAAGGTCACACGCTGGGACAGGGAGTTCTAGTGGTTACATAGAGATATTCATATCCCCAGTATTGGGCGTATGTGATTAAAGTAACCAAGTCCAGGTGTGTAATCAACGTTCCTCATGGTTGATTGCTCATGTGGGACGTAGGGGTTCCTCTACAAAATTGGTGAAAGGCTGTAGCACCTTAAAGTTTGGGTGTGTTCTGAGCATATGTGTGAAGCATGTTAAGGTGATGGTGGTGAAATGTAATTAGAATAGCCAAGTCCAGGTGTGAGATCAACGTTCCTCATGGTTATTGCACGTGTGGGACGTAGGAGTTCCCCTTCAAAAGTTTGTGAAAGGCTGCAGTACTTTAAAGTACGGGTGCATTCTAAACTTACGTGTGAAGCATAATACGGGTGTTGGTGAAGAAATACACTCATGACCCCTGAAACCTAGAAAGAGTAAATCGAAAACACAAAGCACCCGCCTGCCTGACGGGTCATGAGTGATTTTCTCGGTTTCTTGAAAATGCCTGCCACTTGGCAGGTTAGTAGTTACAACCTTCGGTTCTGGATAGTTAGGACAGTTAGGATTATAGTATTTTGTGGGTCATCCCAGACAGGCTATGAGTGATCCGTGCTCTTGTGTAGTATGACTAAATCAGTGTTTCTATTCCTCAGTGATTGCTATAATTTTGTCGGATGCCCTAAAGGCATGTTCATCGGTGCAAGTAATTTTTTTTAGTGTTTTATGTGACACTAAGTGATGTAGTAGTTCTTTTCAGATGCAATTAATATCTTTTAATAATTTTTTGATACCATGTATAACTTTTGTTTCCCATTGTTGTGTTGTAAGCTACGCTAAGAAGGACTCTAGTGCTTGTGTACAATTATTGATTCCATCTGTAGTGTTGGAAGGAATAGAAGTGTTACCTTTTACCAGAGCGTTTCATTAACCCCAATCACAGGTACTAGCTATTCTACGGTCACGAAAAATACTTTTATTAATTGTGTTTGTGCTGGTTTGGGATTTCTCTGAGGGGTGCTTCCACTGCATTACCATCCACTATAATTAAAAAAAAAAAAAAATAACTAGTAGTGAGAATTCCCGACCGGTTACATATATATTTACACTATTGTTATGTGAACTAAGTACATTTTTACACTCACAATAGATAAATAATTACATAACCTAACACCAGCCCTTTGTTACGTTTATCCCTGCCGCCCATTAAGTCAGCTAGGTCATCGGGCACCTGCAAGCAGAATCACTCGTCAAGAACAACCAAGACATACGTGACAATGATTATGTAGTTCCACCACCTTGGAGCCCTCCACCAGCCACATTCAAAATCACCGAATTAGGTGATAGCAAAGCCAACCTCCAGAAGGAGCACCTCAAAAGAATAACTCTGGAAGCCATAGCCACCGAGACACCGGCTGATGCAGCATCATACTTCACAGATGGCTCGGTCGACCCAAAACATCATAGATCAGGAGCGACCTTCTACACCTAAGGTCAGATCCTCCTATGGAGGCTTTCTAATGACTGCTCCACCCTACAAACAGAGTTGGTAGCAATTTCAAAGGCCCTACAACACGCTGCAACACAACACAACAAGTTCGTCATAATTCACACGGACTCGAAAACGGTCATGCAGGTGCTGCAACACAGTCAACCAAGAGACAAGTCCACATCATAACCTCGATCCTCGCACAGCTATAGGACTTCCAAAGACAAAACCACGCAGTCGTCTTACAGTGGATTTCCAGTCATGTTGGGATCGGGGGAAATGACATGGCAGATGAAGCAGCCAAGGCAGCCACACGTTCTAGAAGCGTACACATTCAAGTCCCAGCAAGCGTGCAACAGATCAAGAACCACCTCAGAAGGACTACCAAGCTCCACATCAAAAAGAGCTTCCTTGACGCATTCAACGCTGATTCCCAATCAGCCAAATGGTACCCGGTGGCTACAAAAGGGGAACCACCATTCGCCGACAAGACAACACCAAGACAAACCCAAGTTAGCCTTCATCGACTACGACTAGAGTACAAGTGCACTTGGCAGACGATCGGAAATGTCGACAGGGAAGGCACCTATCAGGAGCCAGCGGCCTACCCACTGGAACACTATCTCCTCGACTGCGAAGTCACACAAATTCTCCGAAACAGAATTCGAAACTTACAAGAAGAACACACAACACCAGCGGCCACTCTAACCCGAAAGGCCCAAACAAACCACGTTCACCACCTTCTCTGGGTAATCACGCGATACCCACCACCCAGATAGCTTAGGAAGGATCCCCCCCCCCCCAGCAAGTGTGGACCCCAGTTCCGCTCACACTAGGAAACCTGCAGTATCCTTTCATACCTGCAGGTAGGACAGCCTTCATCCCCAATCCCAAAACCGGTCTGTCTGCTCCAAGATCTCCAGCCGGAATCACCAAGCGGGCCGCTTACAGACAAAGGCCCGTGTCGGACTACGGTCCGACAATTTCAACAAAAACACAACAAGTCTTTATATAGTGTTTCTTGTTTGGTCATTAATCAAGGTATGCTCTGGTGATTAAATAGTAAGGAGGAGAAGGCCAATTAGGACGAAGGGGCGTCCTGCAGGTTATAACTGTCCGTAACCGCAACAAAATAGTTCAGACCCCTTTGAAATAAGAGAGTGAAGGATTAGAGAGAATGGGAAGCAAACTGCTAAGATCAGAAATACGAGCATTTGAATAATCTTGTTAATTGTGATTGTTAACTAACCTGAATTATCATATGACAAAGAGAAGTGACTGATAATCTCTTTAAATAATTTGAAGTCTTAAATTGTTTTAACTTAATGAAAAATACCTAAACGAAGTAAATATCTTGTGCAATGATATTAATTTATTATGTTAAACATATGAATTTATCAGTAACTAATTGGTGTTATCTTTTTAAATAATGAATACAAGATAGATTAACGATTGGAGATTACGAAAAGAAGCAAGACAAATTGTAATATGATGAAACTATCAAATGATTTGTATATTGAAATTGAGGATGACTAAGAATGAAATTGAAAAGTAACATAACACATGATGGTCAATTTATAGAATTGACCAGATCTTGTACTGGACTGTTTGTGCGAATGTGTAATAAATGAAAATGTAACAGGTTTAAGGGGAACAATTATGGTTTATGAGCTGTTAAATAATTAATCTGTGGAAATTTATAAATTGAAGAAATGTATTTAAATATTTAACATAACTAAAGTGAGATTGTGTTGAATATCAATACTGTACAGTATATGTGAGCAAAAATTTTAACTCGTAAATGAACACATCTCTGTCCTAGAAGGAACAGTCTTAGGAACGTCATTATATATATATATATATATATATATATATATATATATATATATATATATATATATATATATATATATATATATATATATATATATATACATATATATATATCAGGAAAGAAGAAACACGAAGTTCCAAGCGCTTTGTTAATTCACATCTTCAGGGGTGGTAGTCTGTATCATCTGAGATATATTCAAGCCTTGTTTTTTTTTTTTATATATATATATATATATATATATATATATATATATATATATATATATATATATATATATATATATATATATATATATAAATATATATATATATATAAATATGCCGTAAATCACTGTAGGTGCGCGTGATCTAGGTATATGCTAGTATTACCCACAAGGAAAGAAGAAAACACGAAGTTCCCAAGCGCTTTCGTGTAATTCACATCTTCAGAGGTGAGTACAGACTAAAGAGAAGTACAAAACAAGGTGTATATATACAGATGAGGGTGAGACCAGGTCCACAATGGTCAGGTATTAGGTAATGACCCTACTAATCTTTAAATAGCACGGCAACGGTCGGTAGTCAGGTCAGAGGGTAAGGTGACCCAACCTTCTCACCTGTTTACAAATCTTCTTAATTATAAAATTGTCCAGTTTGTACATGCCATTACTCAAATTCATGTTGAATGCTTCGGTATGTTTAATGAGACTAGATTCTATGATGTTCCTACTATCAATTGAATTACAAGGTAATATTGAGGAGGCATTATCCCAGTCAATGCAATGCTTGTTATCCCTCAAATGAACAAACAGAGCATTGGATTCCTGGCCTGTCCTAACACTATATTTATGTTGTTTAAGTCTAGTTACAAGATCTTTACCTGTCTGGCCTAAGTAAAACATATTACATTCCTTGCAAGGAACTTTATAAATGCAACCAATTGTGTTGTTGGGGGAGTTCTTGATTAACACTTGTTTAACAGTGCATGAGTTTTTAAATGCCACATTGACGTTCCAGGTTTTTAGTTGTAAAGGAATGTGTGAGAAATTTTTGTGAAATGGTAATATTAAGATATTCTTATGGTCATGGGTGGGCTTGGGATCAGTTCTATAAAAAGTTTTCTTAGTAATGTTTAGGCATTTGTCTATGAAAGATCTAGGGTATTTAAGGTTTGAGCCAATATTATAGATATATTTATATTCCTCATCAATGAATTCCGGACTGCAAATTCTCAAAGCACGTAAAAACATTGTTGAAAATACTGACTGTTTGACTGCAAGGATGAATAATGGCATGTACAAACTGGACAATTTTGTAATTAACAAGATTTGTAACCAGGTGAGAAGGTCGGGTCACCTGACCATCTGACCTGACCACCAACCGTTGTGTGCTATTTAAAGATTAGTAGGGTCATTACCTAATACCTGACCATTGTGGACGTGGTCTCACCCTCCTCTGTATATATACACCTTGTTTTGTACTTCTCTTTAGTCTGTCCTCACCCCTGAAGATGTGAATTACACGAAAGAGCTTGGGAACTTCGTGTTTTCTTTTTTCCTTGTGGTTATCAGCATATACCTAGATCACGCGCACCTACAGTGATTTACTTGCATATATATATATATATATATATATATATATATATATATATATATATATATATATATATATATATATATATATATATATATATATATATATATTTATATATATATATATACATATATATATATATATGTTAGCGGGAGAGAAAAGGAGAGAAGAGAAGACGGGAATGCTGCATTTAGCAAAAGGGGTGAGGTGCAGTCCTTAGAAAAATTTTTTAGGGGGGTCGTATGCATGTTTTCTCAGCACATGAGGACAGTGCTGTCTTTTTTTAGGGGGGTCGATTGTGATATCCAGAAATTTCAGAGTAATTTCAAATGCCCCGCCATGAGTGATACTGAGCGTTCAAGGTCATCTGAGGGGAGGGAGCGCTGCCTGCTCGTAGCGAGAGATTGCGGAACTAGGCCTATATGATATTAAATATGATTTACCGAATTAATAATGATGCGAATCATGAAGTTAAGGGACTATTATTGAATTTGAAATTATTATAGATCGTTTAGCAGTCTGAATAATGTTACGGGTGTCCCAAGGAGTTATTAGTTAGGCGGTAAATATATCACGTAGGCCCAAGCTAACGCCGTGGGGAGACGCGACGCTGGCTAGGCCCAGTCCCGGAGAGCATTCACACAGACAAGACGTTCCGCGCGTCCATCACAGAAATAGTCATGTGGCCTAGTCACCTGTGCTGCGCTATTGCAGTATAACAAGTAAGTCTCATTCGATCTCAGACAGGGTTAGATAGGGCAGTGATAAAGTAAACTAGAGCTAACAGTGAGTTCATTTCAGGGTTTCCGTCAGAACCCACTTGATTGGAGTTGATTGGAGTTGATTGGAGTTGACTGGAGTTGACTGGAGTTGACTGCGAGAGATTGACTGCCGTTGATGATTGAGGGTGGCGATTGTCGCCATTGGACCGATCAGTGTAGGCCTGTCACTGTTTAGCGGGGTAGCAAAGGATCTCTTGAGTGAACGAGTGCTCCCGACAACTAACACGACACGGGACCAGCATCAGCAGTGGGTGATCAGTTCTTACCACTCCGGTGCACAACCCCACATGTCCCGAGCAGCTAGTGAAACCCTCTTGCTAACGGGAAGCTAAAGTTTCTCTCAACTGCGCAAGGTCTGATTGGCTCACTCTCTTCCTGCCCATGGACGCACTGGGAGTACACTGAGGCTATCTGAGTATATTAATGGTCACACACTGAGACCGTGAGTCTAGGACTCTAGGAGATACCTAGAGGAACATTTTATCTTCCTTATCACGGGTGTAGTTAACACCATTCCTCAGACTGATATTATCTTGACGTGTGTAGTTTAATATTTCTTAAATAATTTTGATAGTAGTGTTTTTTTTGAATGTTTGTGCCATTAAGTGGAACCAGAGTGATACTGTGATTTGATTCTTTTAATGCCTCTAATTCTTCATAATTCTGATCTCAGGTATAACCTTGTTCCCCAGAGCAGTGGTTAGGTTAGGTTAGGAAGTGTACACCTGTTGGGGTGCTATAATTTTGTTGAGTGATATTATTTTGCTGAAAGCCCTTAGGGCCTATTCATTGTAGAGTATTTAATTTCTTATCTTTTATTACCATTCCTCAGTGACTGATATTATTTTGTTGAAGACCCTTAGGGCCTATTCATTGTAGAGTATTTAATTTCTTATCTTTTATTACCATTCCTCAGTGACTGATATTATTTTGTTGAAGACCCTTAAGGCCTATTCATTGTGGAGTATTTAATTTCTTATTTTTTAGTACCATTTCCTAAGTGACTGATATTATTTTGTGAAAGCCCTTAAGGCCTGTTCATGTGTGCAAACAACATTTCTTAATACTTCAAATTTATTGTTGCCTGTGTTTCTAATAATTTCTATGTCATGTATAACTTTTATTCCCCAGAGTAGTGGTTAAAGTTTAAGTTAAGAGGTGCGCATATTGGTGTACCATTATTTGATTGTGTTTGTAGTGTTGGAGGGAATATAAGTGTCTAAATTTTACAGTGTGTCTCATTCATCCCAGTCACAGACGCTATCCTTCCACGGGTCACGGACAGTTCATTTTGTGTAGTAGATTTAAGTGTTCTTGTGCTGGTTCGGGATTTTTCTCAAAGGGGCGCTTCCACTGCCATTACCATCTATTAAATTTTAATAAACCCCAAGTCAAGTGAGAAATTAAAGTCCAGCAAATTTACCGAATATATATATATATATATATATATATATATATATATATATATATATATATATATATATATATATATATATATGTATATATATATATATATATATATATATATATATAATATATTATATATATATATATATATATATATATATATATATATATATATATATATATATATATATATATATATATATATATATAGATGTGAATTACACGAAAGCGTGGGAACTTGTGTTTTCTTTCCTTGTGGTTATCATATACCTAGATCACGCGCACCACAGTGATATATATATATATATATATATATATATATATATATATATATATATATATATATATCTCGAACGCACAGGGTGGTGTAATGCGTCTAGTGTGGCATCAATATGTTAGTGTTAAGGTGTAAGCTTTGTTTGCTTCCTCTCGCTTTCAGATACCACCGCTTGCTAGCCCTCGTGGCGAACAGGGAAGCAACTTACATAAGACCTCCCTGGTAGGTAGTAGATATTAGGCAGCTACCAAAAGAGGGAGGTACTACCGCCTGGGAAGATATTGGAAGGATAATGTGTTGTCTATGGTAGACCCTGCTGCCATAAGGCCTCACGAAAATTGTGACCAAGTCCCAGGTTGCTGATCTTACTTTCTGCCTCATTTACATACAATTGCATGGTCTCAATTGTTTCACTTACTATTGACAACACAACATACATATAATGTTTCTCACTTTTGATCTTTTTTTTATTTTTTTATTTCTTTATTATTATTATTATTATTATTATTATTATTATTATTATTATTATTATTATTATTATTCTCATTATCATTATTATTATTATTATTTTTATTATTATTATTATTAATATTATATTTTCGCCCCCCAGGCCCTGATGTGGGTCAGTGACCTGTGCCTGGGTGGGCTAATCCCCGTTAAAAAAAAAAAAAGCCTCTTCAACATAAAGACTCCTACAATGCCTCCTTGTGATAACATACGGTAACTGGGTGCTTCGTGAGCCAAGGCTAGACCAGCAGGGATCTTGGAGGAGCAGTGGGTCCCAAAGGAACGGACACGTCCTGGTGCCTACCAAACACTGCCACGCTGCTTTGCAGATTAATCTTCGTAGGTATAAGGCTACGAGAGTAAACCCCGAATGAAAAATGTGCGCTGGAGCCCCGCATCAGGCATACATGCTTACAGATCTCCAGTAAGACACCAAAAGCGGTATAGGCGGAAGAGGCGACCAGCATGGGAACCCAACGACTACACCGGCGGACGAAGTCAATGCCTGATGGACAGGCTACTAAGGCAAAACCCATCAAACTGGGATATCGTCAGTCCATTGCAACTCTCCCTCTCCCAAGTCGTCGCAACACTTGCACCATCATCCAGCTCATCATACTTCTCATCATCATCAAAAACCCCAAAAGTCCTATGGCAATGGACGAGTGGTGACGGGGCCAGGCAGAAATGACTCCCGGGAGTCTCTAGTCACAACTCTGAACATGGGCGGCATAGATAACATGGTCGTTTATGCACTGGGATCTAGGCAGCAGTGCAATCTGGTCCTGTCTCTGCGACTGAGCAGCCCTTTCGAGGAGCCACTCTGCTCACCCCACATGGAGAGGGGGCTGAAAAAAGAGCCCTAAACATAACCTTCCTAATGAACCACCCTGACTGGGCAACCGTACCCAGTAAGGTCATCCTTATGCTGTCGAAAAAACAATCACAATCAGAACAAAAACAAATAATGCAACTTTTTATTTGTATTTATTGACTTTTTCGGGGATTAGCCCACCCGGCACAGGTCCCTGACCCACATCGGGGCTTCGAGGACGAAAATGTAATAATAATAATAATGATGATGATGACGACGACGACGACGACAATAATAATAATGATAATAAATAAATAATAATAATAATTCATAGTAATTAAAATTTACAATAAAAAATAATAATGATAATAATAATAATAATAATTATAATCATAATAACTGTAATAATAATAATAATAATAATAATAATAATAATAATAAAGAAACAATATACAGTATGTATGTTGTGTTGTCAATAGTAAGAGAAACAATTGAGACCCTGCAATTGTGTGTAAATGAGGCAGAAAGTCAGATCAGCAACCTGGGACTTGGTCACAATTTTCGTGATGCTACAGTATATGGCAGCAAGGTCTACCATTAGACAATACACTATGATTTCAATATCTTCCCAGGCGGTAGTACCTCCCTGCCTACTACCTACTACTATGATAGCTGCATGGAATGTTAGGACCCTTCTAGATACTTGCACAAATGAGCATCCTGAAAGAAGAACCGCCTTTGTGGCAAAAGAGTTGGCTAGGTATAACATCGGCATAACAGCCATTGTGTCCCGGCTCCCAGACAAAGGTTGACTTACAGAATGTGGGTCTGGCTCTACCTTCTTCTGGAAGGGTAATCCTGCTGCGGAGAGAAACTGCATTTATAGATTTGGCTTTGCCATCCGCCAATGCATCCTACAAAGGCTAACTGAAAGGCCTGTTAGGATCAACGAGCGCCTCATGACGCTCCGAGTCCCACTGAATCACTCACGACATGCCTTTTCATCAGTGCATACGCCCCAACACTAGATGAAGAGGATAATATCAAGGAGGCCTTTTACACCAACCTCGACAGAGTGCCAACCTCTATCCCCAGAGAAGATAAGGTTGTACTCCTTGGTGACTTTAATGCCAGAGTTAGCAGAGATGCTGACATTTGGCAGGGAACCATAGGGAGAAATGAACTAGGCAAGCGTAATCCCAACAGCCTACTCCTCCTCAGCAAGTATGCTGCACACAACCTCACTATCATCAATACCTTGTTTAGGCAGGCCGACAAGTTCAAGGGTTCGTGGCAACTCCCACGATCCAAACACTGGCATCTCATTGATTACCTTATTGTTAGAGAAAAAGATCGCCGAGATGTCCTCATCACTCGAACCATGCATGGCTCATTGCACTGTGTCATTGATCATCGGCTCGTCAGAGTAAAGTTCTCACTTAACATTGCCCCAAAACGGCGAAGGCAGCAAGCCTCCAGAAGAGGTTTTAACTCTAATTATCTGTGGGATCTAGCAGTAGCACATGCTTTCAAAGAGCAGCTCGAACCTGGGATGATAAAAAAAAAACGACAACAAACAACCCAAATCTCAGTGCTGAATGGGATACTCTCGACACTGTCATGACAAAACTCTCCAGAGAAACCCTCGGCCAGATCGAAAGAATACACCAAGACTGGTTTGATGAAAATGACCCGGAAATTAATGTACTTGTCGATGATAAACGTGCTGTTTTAACTGACTGACAGAACAACCCTCAGTCTCTGACCAAAGCTGCAAGGAGAAAGCGGCAGCCCAGCACAAACTTCGTAATCTAAAGAACAACTGGTTTAATAATAAAGCATGTGAAACACAAAAACGTGTAGATCAGCACAAGATGCGAGAATTTTTCAATTCTGATAAAACAATTTATGGGTCAATCTCTGATGGTGCAGCCCCCTCTCCTCAGCTGAAGATAACTCCCTAATTAAAGACAAAGAAGGCATCCTTCAGCGATGGACAGAGCAATACCATTCACTGCTCAACCAAAACACCATTGTGAATGTCCTGACTACCCCAACAGGTCCCTCAGCATCCATAACTGACCCACCTAAGCTATCCGCCATCCCTGGATGAGGTAGCTACTGCCATCAAACAGATGAAAAATAACAAAGCCTCAGGGCTTACCAGCCGTGTCCACTATCTCCTGGTTAATATATGGGAAAAAGAGGAAATCCCCCAAGTTCTTAACAAAGCCTCCATCGTCAATATTTATACAAACAAGGGAGACCAGCCAGACTGTGGCAACTACTGCAGTATCTCGCAGCTGTCCGTAACTGGAAAGCTTATCGCCCGAATCTTCTTAAACAGACTTCTTTCTGAGGCGGAAAACTTCCTCCCAGAATCTCAATGTGGCTTTAGACCATCATGTGGCACCACTGACTTAAAATTTGTTGCCCGCCAGATACAGGAAAAGTGCAGATAACAGCATTTTGACTAGTACTTGGCCTTCATCGACCTAACCAACGCCTTCGGCTCGGTCAACAGGAAAGCCCTCTGGCGGACCTTCAGCCATTTTGGTTGCCCACCAAAATTAATTGCCATTGTGAGGCAACTCCACGATGGCATGAACGGCAGTGTCCTGCACAATGGCACCCAGTTTGAGCTCTTCCCCATCCAAACGGGGATAAAACAACGATGTGTACTTGCACCAACGCTCCTTTCCATTTTCTTGGCTGCCTTGCTTACTCGTGCTAGTGCCAATTTAGCCGGCGAGGAGGACATCGAGTACCGGATGAAGAGTCTTTTCAACATAAGACGACTCCAGGCAGGAAGAAAGGTGTCGGAGCTTGCATTACTGAACTTCAGTATGCAGACGACCTCACCCTTGCTGCTCACACTGAACGTGACCTACAGGAGATCCTGAACATCTACACAGATGCACATGCACACTTCGGCCTTGAAGTGAATGAACGTAAGACTTAGATTCTCTTTCAGCCTACCCCTGGTTCAGACACACCTCCACCATCCAACCAGCTTAATGGTGCTACCCTCTCTAATATTGCCCACTTTAGTTATAATGGCTCCCACCTGTTCAACACTGCGGACATCGATGAAGAGATTCAACATCGAATCAGATGTAAATCTCAAGTCTTTGGCAGATTCCAAACCCGTGTTTTCAGCTGTTGGGACCTGAAATTATCTACAAAGTTGCACATATATCGAGCAATGGTCCTCCCCAACCTGTTATATGGCAGCGATACATGGGTCACATGCAGGAGGCACCTCAAGGCACTTGAAAACTTTCACTAAAGTAGTCTACGTACCATTCTCCGAGTTTCCCCGAGAAGTCATGAGAAAAAATGCCAGTATTCTCGCTGACACCAACTGTAGGAGCATCGAGGCTACTATTATCCCTGAACAACTATGCTAGACTGGCCAAGTAACCCTCATGGACGACAATAGACTGCCAAAGCAGCTATTTTACAGTAAAATAAACACTGGTGGGCAACTGAAACGGCATAAGGATAGTTTAAAGACAAACCTGAAAAGTGCCATATCGACCTCCTCACCTGGGAGACGATTACTCCATAGCGTAACGCTTCTAAATACTTTCGAGTTAGCCCTACTTCATACCGAGGCAGACAAGCGTCAATGCCGGAAAGACGCTGCTGCCGCCATCCCGCACTAGATGTAGCCCTTCACATGTGCAACATCTGTGAACGGTCTTGCCAGTCCCGTATCGGCCTCTTTAGTCACCTTAGAACTCACCAACGAAGGTGACATCCTTAATAACTAGTATCAATGTCTCGTAGCTGGTCGATTGTCATATTCGATTCCGAGTGACAGCATTGTAGTAGTAATAGTAATGAATAAGTAATAATATTTGGTATACAAGTGAAAAATATTAAAATTAATATTGTTACAACCCCACTTTCGCTGCTTTCCAGCTTTCACCGCTGGTTACCAGCAGCCAGGTCGTATACAGTATACAGAAGCAGTAGATATATTACAAGTGTTGTCCAATTGCCACTGGCTGTCTCGCCAGTCTCCGGTAATTCCCCGATGATCGGCATCAGTGTACAGACAAAGCAACAGGAAGGTAGATTTCCACAAGGTCACAGAAGCACACTTGTGCACTGGAGGCCTTTTTAATATTTACTAAATCTTCACAACACTGTTCACAGGGTATGTTCTTACAGCTAGACTTCGCACTTCAAATATATACAGTCAGCACACTACCAGTGTACAATTCCTTAGTTTTTCACTGTATATCATTCAAAACAATTCCACAATACTTGAACACTAATTATCTTTAGTTGTCACTAGGCAACTTCACACTCTGAAGAGAAACAGATTGACTTCGAGGCAGCTCAAAGGGGTTTTTATACGTCTCATCAGACGCCTGAAGCATTCAAGCTACATCTAGGCACTGCTCGTCGGAACGAGGTATGCCTGGAGATCTTTAGAATGATTTAGGCTCACAATACGTAAGTAAATCAAAACAAAAATGATGCAATACATTCTAGAAAATCTTTCAAGGGTAATACATCAATAAATACAAGAAAATTTTCAAAAACCTGCAAAAAATAACTGCTGCTTGGAATAGTAAATAATGAAAGCACCTAGTTCACGAATATTTGAATACTAAATTATGCCCCGGCATAACCGTACCCCTTCCCTAATCATTGTGACGTCCCGACACAACTACTCACTATACAGTATATATAATAATTCCGAAACTTGGTAGGTCTCCTCCTCTTCCGCTGCTGCCGCCGACGTACTGGGATGTCTTCGGTGTCGTACCTTGGCGCAGCAACCTCAGTCACATTCTCAATGTGGTCCCCCTCTACTGTCACGTCCAATTCCGCTAAGAGGGAATGGTGCTCCACTCCCTGGTCCATGTGCGTGGTTCACAGATCGGTACAGCCCTGACTTCCTCGAGGATCTCCGGTCTGGTCCTTGTCGGTGGTAGGGGACTGCTTCTAAGAGTCTTCCCAGGTGTACTGCTCTGGCCCATGATACTGCCACAGACGATTGACAGGAACTACTTTCGGCTGCGCCTTCCTTCCTCCCTTGATCCGGTAGGTCACATATGAAAGGCGTTCCACTACCGTTTATGGTCCTTCCTATGGACTCTGCAACTTCGGTGACTGACCCTTCTTCCGCAGAGGGTTAATCACTTAGAGCTTATCACCGTCCTTGTAACAGACCTGGTTTGCTTTGACATCATGGTTGTGCTTCATTACTCCACCCAGAACTACAGGGATCCTAGAACTTGATTGTGGACCTCCGTCAACCTTTCTTGGGGGCTTTTGACATAACTGGTGGTTTCTTTAGGTAGCTCTTCATCAGGTCTAATTTGCAGCCGCAAATTAGACCGGTGTGTATCCAGTTGACTCGTGGCCAGCCGA
The DNA here is from genome assembly GCF_018991925.1 of Homarus americanus. Classification (NCBI taxonomy): domain Eukaryota; kingdom Metazoa; phylum Arthropoda; class Malacostraca; order Decapoda; family Nephropidae; genus Homarus; species Homarus americanus. The sequence goes on along the minus strand of NW_024730668.1, from coordinate 11,023,498 downwards.
CCGTTACGCCATTATTAGAGCAGGCGGCTTCAAGTCCCATTCTGTCTGCCTCTCAGCACGCCAGTTCTTGTCCTAAGGTACAATTAAACTTTTCTACCATTCCGTCTAACTGTGGCCGAAGTGGAGTGGTCCTAGTCTTCCTTATGCCCAATAGTTTACAGCACTCGCTGAGCACAGCTGACGCAAAGTTTCTGCCCCGGTCTGAGAGCAACTCGTAGGGCACACTAAAACGCGGAAGAACTGGTAAACCAGCACCCTGGCAACAGTCGTGGCTTCCTGATTTGGAATAGCACATGCTTCTGAACATTTAGTGAGGTAATTCATAGCCACACAGATGTACACTATTCCCATCTGCAGTGAGTGGCAGAGGTACCGCAATATCCACTGATACCCTCTCCATTGTTGCGCCTGCACGGTACAACTGCAGTGGGGCACGCGTGTGTAGCTTTGGTTCCTTCTTAGTGCAGCAGGCATTGCATGGATGGCACCATTCTTCCACATTTTTGTGCATGCCAACCCAGTAAAACCTTTGCCACATGCGACTCAGGGTCATTCTTCACTCCCAGATGTTCATTGGCGGGATTGTTGTGCATCTCTCCCAGGATTCTCTGACCTCATCTTCTGGGAAGTACTGTCTGCCAGTACCTATTGAGGTCATCGGTAGTCACCCACTGGTGCTGCAGCAGCCCATCTTTCAGCGGAAGAGCATCCCACTGAGCGCAGTAGTTTTTAGTCGTAGGACTTGTTTCAGAGATCGTGTCCCATGTTAGCCGCACTGAGCTCTGGCTCATCCAACGGACATCTTATGCCATCGATCTCAACTGCAACCTGGACACTGCTTACAGTGACTCGGTTGCATTTTGTAAATATTGGGGTTCTGGTGAGACAGGCTGTTCGTTGCGCCTCAGCACCAGCCATCTCTAGTTTTCCCGTTTTAGTGGGCTGCTCTTCTTTCCCTCTTTTGGAATTCTGTGGGCAAATAGTCTGGAAGCATCCATCCCTCTTCTCCATACATCCAACATCCTCTCTTCCCGCCAGTTTGAGTTTGATATGTGATTACTGCAGGGAGACGTCGGATATGGATGATATAGGTCTGATTAATGCACCGTTTAGGAAGTTACTAACTGCCGTAAAGCATAATGGCTATTGCTGGTTGTAGTATCTTGCATTATTTAATGGGAGAATGAAAAGCACATGGTCGGTCTGGTTGGGCAATTATTCTCTGTTCTTGGTTACCACGAGCCTAACACATTTCGTGTTTACACAAGCCTAAACACTTTCTGACTTTGGTAAGAAGTAACATAATATATAATATATATATTCAATAAAGGCAGCATATAAACATACATATATATATATATATATATATATATATATATATATATATATATATATATATATATATATATATATATATATATATATATATACACTATTTCTCCCTTTCAAAAGAGAGCATGGCTGCTACAAATCCTAAATAAACAAAACTTACAGAATTACATATGGCAGGGAAGAAAGGAATAGAACACAACAAATATAACTTCCTAACTAAACAGTTTTGAAAGGCCTGTTCACAATTCAGATAATTAGAGGTCTAATTTAATTACAGGTCTCCTAACTCTAGTTGACCTCTGACCCAGCTTGGAGAAGGTCGTGCCGATCGTGCCCCCGCTAGAGACCAAGGAAAATGGCCGCTTTGGATCGTTGTGCCGTGGGGGAAGAGGAGGGGAGTGTGGGGAAGGACGACCTCCTTGCCACGCTGTTAAGGCAGCTGGGGCAGTTGAGGAGTGAGGTTGACACTCTAAAGGGGGAAAATGAAGCCCTCAGGACGGAACTCCTTCAGGTAGGTGTCCTGCCTAGCAGGACACCTGCGAAGGAGGAGCAGGCGTGGAGAGTGGTTGTCTCCAAGGGGACTAGGGTCAGGCTTAGGAAAGCTGACCAGGGTGTGGAGTGCAGTAACCCTTACCAGGTGCTGCAGGAAGCTGGAGAGGAAGAGAAGAGGCAGGACGGTATGGATCAAGGAGAGGAAAGGGCAGTTGTACAAACCCTGCCCACAGGTAAGGTCGTGGTAGTTGGTGACAGCCAGGTGAGGTTTATGGATAGGGCTTTTTGTGCGAGAGATAGGAAACGTAGGACTAGGGTATGTTTTCCTGGGGCTGGGGTAGGGCATGTAGCCGAGAGGTTAGACAGAGTTTTGTCAGGGGAGGGTACCAATCCAGTAGTGTGTCTTAGTGTGGGAGGAAACAACATAGGTAAGGTTAGGAGTGAGGAACTTTTCAAGAGGTATAGGGAGGCGCTGGGGAAGATTAGAGATAGGGGAGGGATCCCGATAGTATGTGGTGTCTTGCCTAGAAGAGGGGTTGGTCGTGAATGGCTGTCCAGGGCAATTGCTATTAATTGCCGACTGGAAAAACATTGTGCAAACAATGGTTGGGCATTCATTGATGACTGGCAACGATTTTATGGCAACGACTACCTGTACTGTCGCGACGGAGTACACTTGTCTCGTGAGGGGGTAAAGACGTTGTCTGCATCCCTGGAGCGTGAAATTGTCACTCCGAAGGGGGGGTTTCGCCAGTAGAGAGGGGTCGGGGAAAATGGGAGTCAAAAAACAAGCAGGTCCTGGGAAGTAGTGAAACAGAAGTAGATAATGCTGAAAATATAGTTAGTCATAATAACAAACATCAAAGTAATAAATGTAAAACAGATAGAAACGGAAGAAATATATTGAGTGTTTATTATACTAATAGTAGAAGCCTGTGTAACAAAATGGACCAGCTCAGGGCCATTGTTAGTAAAGAGAACATAGATATAATTGCAATAACGGAAACATGGATAAATTCAAACAGCAAGCATTTTTTAGCAGAATTTCATATTCCAGGATATAACCTTTTTAAATTTGACAGAGTAGGAAGGAGAGGTGGCGGTGTAGCAGTGTATATCAGGGTGTCATTAAAAAGCTGCAATAAATCAAACATTAAAACAAATAGCGACAATGAAAGTATTGGGTAGAGATTGGTGAGGGCAGTGAATCCGTAGTCATTGGTGTTATATATAGACCACCTAATTTGAGTAGGAACGGTGGTAAATTACTATGGGAGGAAATAAAGAAGGCATCTGATAGAAACAATGTATGTATTCTAGGCGATTTCAACTTTTCAGGCATAGATTGGAAAAATCAACTTAGCGATAATGAATCTGAAGATTTTCTAGAAGTAGTACAAGATAGTTTTTTATATCAATTCATAAACTCGCCCACTAGAGGAAATAATATCCTCAATTTAGTTCTCAGTGATAATGAAAATCTAGTAAAAGATGTTGGGATTGGAGACGAACTAGGAAACAGTGACCATAAAGCCATATATTTTAACATAATATGGGATGGCAGGAAGAAGGAAAATTCGGCCTTGATCCCGGATTTTAGGAAGGCTAATTACGGTAGCTTAAGGAGAGACCTAAGGGATGACCCTATGGTCAAAAGATTAATCCCCCCCACACCTCCGGAAACTCTCAACTTAGGACGGGATAACCCCGAATTTAATTTAGCAGCTACTTATGAACAATTTATTGCGACAATCAATAATGCCCAAAATAAACACATCCCTAAAAGAAAATTCAGATCGATACGGAACCAACCAAAATGGATGAATAATAGACTCTTAGATCTTCTAGGGAAAAAGAAAGGAGTATATAGAAAAGTTAAGAAAGGCGAAAATCACTTACTTGGTTACTATCAGAACCTAACAAGACAGGTAAAAACAGAAATTAGGAAAGCAAAGAGAAATTATGAAATCAAGGTAGCAAACGAATCGAAAAATAACCCAAAGTTTTTTATCAACTGTATAAATCAAAGGTTAGCGACACAATAGGTCCCCTTAAAACTACGACAGGAGAAATGACCGATGATGAGTTAGAAATGTGTAGTACGTTAAATAGTCATTTTCGCTCCGTATTCACAAATGAAAACCTAGCACAGTTTCCAGAAGTTCATAAGGTATATAACGACAGTATAGAAAATATGTTGATGAATATCAATATTACTAGTAACGATGTGCTTAAGGTAATTAACAAACTGAAGCCTCATAAATCGCCTGGTCCAGACGAGGTATATGCTAGAATATTAAAAGAATGTAGAGATGAGTTGAGTAATCCATTAGCAGTTTTATTTAATAAGTCATTAGAATCGGGACTAGTGCCAGAAGCTTGGAAACTTGCAAATGTAGTTCCGATTTTCAAAAAGGGTGATAAATCAATAGCATCAAATTACCGTCCCATTAGTCTCACGTCAATCATAGGCAAGTTGCTAGAGTCAATTATTGCTACAAAAATCAGAAGCCACCTTGAAACATTCAACTTAATTCATTCTTCTCAGCACGGGTTCACCCAGGGACGTTCTTATCTCACAAATTTGCTTAGCTTTTTCTCAGAAGTATATGAAGCGTAGATAATGATAAGTCATATGATATAATTTATTTAGATTTCAGTAAAGCATTCGATAGTCCCTCATGAGAGATTGATAAGGAAGGTAGAAGCACATGGAATAGGTGGATCAGTATTAAAATGGATTAGGTCATGGTTAACTGGTAGGAAACAAAGAGTCAGCATAAATGGATTAAAGTCAGACTGGGTGCGGTCAAAAGCGGAGTTCCCCAGGGATCTGTATTAGGCCCTCTGCTGTTTGTTATATTCATTAATGATCTTGATTTAGGCATAACTAGTAGGATTAGTAAATTTGCAGATGATACCAAAATGGGAGAGTGATAAATTCAGACAGTGACTTTGAACACCTTCAAAGAGATCTAGATACCTTACATGAGTGGTCAGTAGACTGGCAAATGAATTTTAATACTGATAAATGCAAGGTACTACAGATAGGAAGACGAATACAAACGTTAAGTATAAACTAGGTAACACGGAAATAGAAAACCAGTTTGTGAAAAAGATCTAGGTGTATTTGTTAGCAACGACTTGAAACCTAGAAAACAATGTATTAGCGTTCGCAACAAGGCAAACAGGATTCTTGGGTTCATATCTGGGTCTGTGAGTAACAGAACTGCTGACGTTATCTTGAAACTTTACCTAGCATTAGTGAGGCCACACATGGATTATGCGGTTCAGTTCTGGTGTCCTTATTATAGAATGGACATAGATTCTTTGGAGAGAGTACAAAGAAGAATGACAAAAATGATCCATAATATTAGAAACCTTCCATATGAAGAAAGACTGAAAAGCTTAGGCTTACATTCATTAGAGAGGCGTAGAGTTAGGGGAGATATGATAGAGGTGCAAGTGGGTAAGTGGGATTAACAAGGGTAAAATGGAAGATGTTCTGAAGCTCAGTAATAACGAAATAACTAGAACAAATGGCTTTAAATTAGATAAATTCCGATTCAGAAAGGATATAGGCAAGCACTGGTTTGGTAATAGAGTTGTGGATATGTGGAATAGGCTACCGAGTGCTATAGTAGGATCGGGGACGCTAGGGAGCTTCAAGACGAAGTTGGATAGGCACATGGAAGTGCTGGGATGGGTGTGAAAGGGATCTGCCCTGTATGGGCCAGTCGGCCTCCTGCAGTATCCCACTTTCTTATGTTCTTATGTTCTTATGTTAACTCTATTTGATCTTCTAGGACTATTCCCTCCATCAAGTTTTACAGGGATTTCACTTGCATTCTGTGCCTTATCAGTGACAGACATATTGTGGGGAACAGGTGGTTTGGTTCACACTCAGGATGGGATGGAGAAAGGAAACTCAGAATGTGCTCTCTGTATACATGTTGTATTGGATGTACAGTGCAGCTTGGTGCTGGGAAGGCAGCATGGTTACAAGCGTTGAGTAGAGAGAGCTGGTTGGTGAGGGTGGTCAGAGGAGGACCAGCTTGTGGGTCGCCATGCTAGCCGGCGGGAGCGAGGACCGCCAGGCAGGAGGAGGTGTTCCTTGCTGGTTGGTGTAGGTAAAAAGAGAGATCACCACGAGGTTAGGTCTTAAATGCCGTGATGTATGGCGGCGCTGGTTGACCTAGACCACGAGGCATACACTGGGGAATTGGTGGGGTCGGCTAGGCAGCGACAAACAGCGTTTGTAGGGGAGAAATCCACTACAATACTCCCCCTTCCCTCCAGGCGGTGTAGGAGACTTGTTGTCTGCAGGGTTGCTTAGCACATGTGAGACAGAACGGGCGGTGCATGCCTCATGTGAGACAACGGCGATGGCGTGGATGAGCCGGTCGCTGGATACAACTGTCTAGATACACCATATCTGTTGGAGTAAAGGGAGAAAAAGGGTGTGTGGAGGCGATGAATGTTGTGCTTCCCTCACGGCAGGTACAGAGTCGTCAGATGCGCCTGCTGGGGTGTGTGGGCCTGGGTCAGGAGCAGGGGCTGCGTCAGCAGAAGCGGATGAGGGCTCGTGACAGCAGCTGGGTCCACGACAGCAGCAGGGTGCAGGACATTAGCAGGGTGTACCTGAGGGAGAAAAGAGGGGTGTGTGGGTCCGCACTCAGGAACAGAGGCCGCGTCAGGGGCGGCCGGGTTACTGCTGGGCCGGGGTCGGCGTCTGAGGCAAGACGGGTGTGCTGGGGTCGGTAGGACGTGGTGCTTGGGGCAGGAAGAGGAGCTGGTGTCTGCTTAGAGTAGCAGAGCTGCTCTAGGGTGTCTAACCTGTGGTGTAGAGACAGTAGTTGTAGAGCCGATGAGAGCTGCTTCTGTGTGGATAAGCCAGTCTTCCATGCTGCTTGAAGACTGGGAGCGTGATCAGTTTCTCCTCCATCCTGTGTGAGTGCGAATCTCCGGGAGTCACCATTTGTGGGGTATGAGATTTTTGCTCTCTATATACATGTTGTATTGGATGTACAGTGCAGCTTGGTGCTGGGAAGGCAGCATGGTTACAAGCGTTGAGTAGAGAGAGCTGGTTGGTGAGGGTGCTCAGAGGAGGACCAGCTTGTGGGTCGCCATGCTCGCCGGCGGGAGCGAGTACCGCCAGGCAGGAGGAGGTGTTGCTTGCTGGTTGGTGTAGGTAAAAAGAGAGAGATCACCACGAGGTCAGGTCTTAAATAGCTGGGATAGGCGTGGCTTAGCAGTTAACCCCCGCTCCGTGATGAATGGCGGCGCTGGTTGACCCAGACCACGAGGCATACACTGGGGAATTGGTGGGGTCGGCTAGGCAGCGACAAACAGCGTTTGTAGGGGAGAAATCCACTACAATATCATCACTACAATCAGTTGACACAGTGAGGGGATGCTGGGAAACATCATCTTTGACATCATCATGATGAAGATCATATGAAACTGTGTCAAGTTTATCATCATGTCCTGGTGCTACATTCATCTCGTCATGTGCCTGAATGATGTGATTCACATGAACATATCTCAAAGAGTTACCACATTTCACAAAATATGTCCTAGATCCACATACCTTGTCAATGACACCAGTTATCCACTTTGCATGTACAGTACCATAACCTTTAGCCATATTCCTAACTCTCACCCTATCATTTACCTTCAACACTCTTTCATTGGAACTCTTATCATGATACATTTTTTTTTGAGCTTGTTTCCTCTCTACAACTTCAAACAAACTTGGCAAAACTAAACTTAATCTTGTTCTCAACTGTCTCTTCACCATTAACTCTGCAGGAGTACATCCTGTCACACTATGTGGCGTGGTTCTGTATCTGAGTAAGAAATTTGCTAGTCTGTCTCAATGATTTTCCTACAGGTCCTTGAATTACCTGCTTGGAAAGTGCTTCCTTTACAATTCTAACTGATCTCTCAGCTGCACCATTAGAGGCAGGATGATAGGGTGGGGTCAGTACATGCTTTACACCGTTGAATCTCATGAAGTTTTTAAACTCTGATGATTGGAATGGAGGACCATTGTCAGAAACTACCTCTTCTGGTATTCCATGTTCGGCAAATATTAATCTTAATTCATCAATGGTGCTACCAGCATTAGTACTGTACATGTGCTTAACATCAATCCACTTTGAATGACTATCAATTAATACAAGAAATTTGTCTGTTCCCTTATCACAGAAGTCAATGTGTACACTTTGGAAGGGACGGGTAAGCCATTTCCAGGTTTTCAAAGGTGTGCTGGGTGGCATACTCCTAACATTCTGACAAACAGGACACTCACTTGCCATCATTTCTATTTCACCATCCAGTTTAGGCAACCACACAAAACTTCTGACCAGTGCTTTCATAGCACATATACCTGGATGTTCAAAATGCAGTTCATTCAAAATTTGCCCTCTAAAACACTGTGGAATTAACACTCTCATACCCCACAACACACATCCCTGTTCTACTAATAATTGACATCTCCTTAAATGATACAGTTGAAAGTCTAAGGATGGACAAATCTCTGGCCATCCAATTAGTGTATACTCCAGGACTCTTCCTAATACATCTTTCCTAGTTTCATGAGCAATCATTCCGGAGGTGACTGGAAAATCTTCTGCTATCATAAACCTTAGGCTTTACTCCATCATTTGATCCACTACATGGCAACCTTGACAAAGCATCTGCATTGGAATGATCATCTGAACGTCTGTACTGTACTGCAGCAAGTGTAGGAACAGGTGATTTAGCACCCAAAATTGCCAAGAGGGGCTTGTGATCAGTTATTAAAACAAAATTCCTCCCATATAGATACTGGTGAAATTTCTTTACTCCAAATATGATAGACAAAGCCTCTTTCTCTATTTGTGCATAATTTTTCTCGCTTTGAGTAAGAGTTCTCGAGGCATATGCAATGGGTCTTTCTTCACCGTTATCCATTATGTGACTTATGACAGCACCTAATCTATAGCCCGATGCATCACAAGCAAGCTTTAGTGTTCTACTGGTATCATAGTGGACCAAAACATCAGTACTAGACAGAGCAGCTTTACAATCTTCAAATGATTTCTGAGTTGCACTGTTCCATTTCCATGGTATCCCTTTCATTAATAATTTAGTTCATGCAGAGGGGCTATAACTGATGAAAGTCCACTCAAGAACCTTGAATAATACTGTATCATACCTAGGAAAGCTTTCAATTCACTGACATTTTTTGGAGCAGGTAAATTTACTATGGCTCCTACTTTATCTTCTACAGGTCTCAGCCCTTCTGCATTGACTTTGTAGCCAAGATAAGTTACTTCTTTAGCTAGGAATGAACATTTGCTCTTGTTGAGCCTGACATTGTGTGCCAACAATCTTTCGAATACTGTGGCTAGGGTTTTGACATGATTTTGGATGTCACTGTCAACAATAAGAACATCATCCTGAAAACATAACACATTGGGAAGACCCACAAGAATTTTGTCCATGATGCACTGAAATAACTTTGGTGCACTTTTAACACCATAAGGCAACCTTTTGAACTTATACAATCCTTTATGAGTGTTGATGGTAAGGTACTGTTGACTTTCAGCATCAACAGAGACCTGAGCATATGCTTGGGACAAGTCTAACTTAGTGAAAATGGTTCCACCTGTTAGTGCAGCAAACAAATCTTGAGATGTGGGTAAGGGATATTGCTCATCCTCAACAGCTTGATTAATGGCAACTTTATAATCACCACATGGCGGTTTTCACAATAATTCCCTCACTCACAAGTCTGTCTAATTCCTTCTCAACCTCACCTTTCAATGCATAAGGAACAGGTCTGGACTTAGCATATATGGGTGTAACATCTTTGTCAATGGTGATATGAGCTTCATAACCCTTTATACCATCCTGTCCCTTTCCAAATAAAATCTTGTATTTTTCAAGCAATTTCTCAAGACCTGGAATACTGTTACACATTCTAACACTAAATATCTCCTTCCAGTCCATCTCAAGTTCACACAACCAGTTCTAACCTAACAAAGTTGGTCTATTCACATAACTGGCTATAATTAATGGCAACTTTAAATTCAGATTTTTGTACTTTTCCTCACACTCTAATTTACCTTCTGTGTTCAAAATCTCTCCAGTATAAGTTCTCAACTTGACACCTGAGTCTTCTAAAGGCACATGCGCAAATAGTTTCTCATACATATCTTTACTCATTATGGAGAAATCAGCTGCAGTATCCACTTCCATGGTTACAGGTGTGTCATTAATACACAAGTCCACATTATACCTATGTTTAACTTTTTCTTCACTACTGGTGTAAATAGTAAACACATGGGCACTCTCATCATTATCAAATCCAAAATTACTAACACTCTCTTGAATACTGTTTTTCATTTCCTTCGCTCCACCTTCAACGGCATATACTCTACCTTTATCACCTCTACAGGCAGGAGCAATATGTCCAATACGTTGACAATTGTAACATTTTGAATTCTTGAACTTACACTGAAAGCTTTCATGTTTCCCTCGGCCCCTCTTACATTTTAAATCAGCATTTGTTCCTTGTTTTGTCGTACAAGCGTAAATCGGGTTGTGAATTACTTCTCGATTATTATTTGGTGTCATAAAGTCACAAAAAATTGGTAAACTTAATTTAATCTGAGTTGTGTTAGGTTAGGTTAGGTTAGGTACATGCACTTGATCTATTAACTCAGATTAAATTAAGTTTACCAATTTTTTGACTTCGTGACACCAAATACTAGTCGAGGTTAGGTTAGGTTAGGTTAGGTACATGCACTCGATCTATTAACTCAGATTAAATTAAGTTTACCAATTTTTTGTGACTTCGTGACACCAAATACCAGTCGAGAAGTAATTGGCAGTCCGATTTATTCATGTAGGACCATTATTTGACTTCATTGCGGCTACATTTGGGTACATTTGGGTAATTAGTCGGACCCGTCCTTGAGTTTGTCTGGAGTAAGCAGATTGACCTGAGTAGAATAAATATTAGCTCCTACCTCTGTCAAAAAGATTGCTTTCCTTTTCTCTTGAAAGGCTTTCTTCTTCTGAGCATCACAACCGTCGTCCATTAATTCATTTGCCAGAAAGAAGAAGTCCATTCTCTCACAATATGATGTGAAATCTTCCTTGTCTGCATCATACTCCCCCAATCGTCTGATGTATCCACTGACGCCAGCCATGGTTGCTCTCTTCACTTAAATTCTCCAGGTTCAGAGTAGCCTTCCCTTCAGTGGTCACTATCCTCTCTTCAAGGACTTCACCAACACTTTGTGAATCCCATTCTCATCGCCAGTGTAGTATCTTGCGTTATTTAATGGGAGAATGACAAGCACATGGTCGGTCTGGCTGGGCGTATATTCTCTGTTCTTGGTTACCACGAGCCTAACACATTTCGTGTTTACACAAGCCTAAACACTTTCTGACTTTGGTAAGAAGTAACATAATATATAATATATATATTCAATAAAGGCAGCATATAAACATACATATATATAACACTGGTATTGCCCTGGCTGCATAGTCAAGGTGAATGAAGCGATTGCAAGCCATAAGGTAACAAGTTCTCTAGGGACGAAAATAGATGAAGCTGGAGCCCTGCTGGTTGCCAAACTGGAGCAAGTTGGGAAAGAGACCTTAACACAAGGTAAATGTTCGTGTACTGTGAAAATGAACATCTTGGTTTTTTTAGGTCAATCTTGGAATTTTCTGAGGTGCAATCTTGGATTTTTTTAAATTCTGGAGTGGCAACACTGATCACGGCCGTATTATGAAATAACATCTACCCCTTCCGACGAAGAATCTTTTCGAAGAGATTGTTCTTTCAAGCGGTATTTTTAAATACTCGAACCTCTTCCACTTCGTGCGGGATAATTTTTTTAGGTCTGGTAATACTGTCTTCTTCGCTGATGCATTATGGTCGTCTTTTCGCTGATGCATTCTGGGTCCTGTGTGTGTTTGTTTACCTTCGTTGGCGGCAAATTTAGTATTATAGCAGCTCTCGTCATGGCTATTTTTTCCTCCAAAGTCTCCCGGGCAATTCCCATATCACAGAGAGAACGGGATTTCTTAGTTTTGCAAAACAAAAGTAAGTGTGGGAAGCTTGTTACATTAAAGAAGCAAGCATGGTTACGAATTGCAACATGTTTAAATGCTGAGGGATATGGACCTCAGCGATCAGAAGAACAGTTGCTTAGTAGGTTACATTAAAGAGGGTGCAGATGACTATAATCTCTGAGACAACTAACCTAATTCAGTTATATGGGAGGTAGAGACTTCTAATTTGGCTCCCAGCTCAGAAATTACATAATATAACCAAATATTACATTTTTCGGTATTATCGTCTCATTGGATTATTCTAAGTATAGGTTATGTTTGGTTAGGTTAGATTAAATTTTTTTTCAGATGGTTTTTGGTGTTTTGAATTTGTTTCAAATAATCCTGTAGGTAAAATGGCCGAAATTATAATGTTACCATTTTTTAATCCTCAAAATTGGAATTGGTTTCATAAATTTTTATCGTTGATTATCTTATTTAGACCCCCTACCCTTTTCATTGATTTTCAACCTTGGTTCCATCTAACACGGATATTTCGATTTTACTTAAAAAAAGTACAGGGCTTTGAAGTATGGGTATTGTTTAAAAATTATGTGTTATTAAAAATGGTACCTGTATTATCGTTACGGTCATCCTTCGAAATTTAGGATTTTAAGTTTACGTTAGATTTGATGAGGTTAAGTTAGGTTAAGTTAAGTTTTGTTAAGTTTTTTATTTTTTTTGGTTATTTTAGGTCTAAATTATGTTTTTCCGATGTTTGTTTTTTGAACAACTTCAAAATACGTTGATGACCGAAATAATAAAATTACCTTAAAATAGTAAACTTATACTTGTTGCACCAATAATACCAATAAGTACTGTACCATGTTTAATTTACAATACAGTAAAATCTAAATAAATAATTTGTACCAAAACAGTAATCTATTTTGTAGATAGGTGTATATATTTTCCTAAGCCTATAATTCCAAAATTTAATATCTTGCAGGACAAAGAAAGATCATGCCACCAGGAAGAAGGAGGCCTTTAAAACAGGTGGTGGTACACCTAGTCCAGAAAGCAGCAAGGTGCTGGACATAGCTTGTCAAAATAAAGATTCAGGTTGAAAAAAATTAATTAGAAATGATGGGAAATAATTCTGTACAGTAGAGTACAGTATAGTATAGTATTAAATGACTTTTGTATTGGGTGTTCTCTCAGTCACCCTTGTCGCTGTTTAACAGTGTTGTAGTGGACGTCTTCCCTACAAACTGCGTAGCACCGCCACCACCTGCTATCACATTCCAACGTGCCGTTGCCTAGCAACCAAGCGAGAGCTGTCCCCAGATGTTACCTATCTTAGCAACGAAACTATTCACCGGCGACTTTTCGGGTTTTCCCAACATGACTCATAGCAGCTGCTGCTACTTCACACTTTAGAACATTACCCAACAACAGACTACCAGAAGAAGTTAAATTAATCCAGACCTATTACAATGAAATAAACAGGTATATGGAAAGACACGGCAGTAACAGATGGCTATATACGACACAGATAGCACTACAGATAAAATTAAGAGACGCATGTAAGGAAGCAAACAATAAAAAATGGAATGATATTATAATGGTGGCTGACATGACTAAAGACACAAAAACATTTTGGACTTCCATAAACAAGATGATGGGGCACAAATGCAAAAAAACACCATACATTAAAGACCAAAATGGAACAAAATTGCACGAGGAAAATGAACAAGAGTCAGCATTCAAAAGGAATGGGTAAAAGTTTTTAAAATATCAGATGAGGAAAATGAAGATTTGATAGTAACACGAAGAAAGGATAGAAGAAGAAATGGGAAGACAATACATAGAATCACCCCAAGGCAATATATAGACTATAACTTATTACCTAATAATCAAATAATAAATCCATGGTAGAAATGAGCACTGTCTGAGGAAATTTATGAAAAAAGCCCTGCCTACAGGTATTACACGAAATATGATCATGAATCTACCTGAAAACATTTTAAATACACTATTAAACATTTATAACGCATGCTTAATAACTGGTTACTTTCAGACAAACTAAAATATGCTAAAATGATATTTATTCCAAGAGGGTAAGGACAATAAGGAAATATTAAACTACAGGCCAATATCTTTATTAGAAATTACCGGAAAACTATTGGAAAAAATATTAAATTCAAGACTTATAGCCTTTTTAACACAACATGGGAAAACTAACAACAGACAACATGGATTTATGCCCAATAGAAATACCCTAACTGCAATAGCTACAATAACGGAAATAATTGCAATAGAAAAAAGCAAGGGTAACCAGATCAATATAATTTTAAGGGATGTTTCTAAGGCTTTTGATAAAGTTTGGCATTTAGGCTTGAAATATAAAATATTAAAACTGGGACTTAACGAATACTTGCTAAGAATATTGTGTAACTATTTAGATGATAGGAGAGTACAAATTCAAATTGGAAACTTTATGGGAACTATGTTTAATCTTGAGAGTGGAGTACCTCAAGGAGGATGCCTTTCTCCAACACTATATACAATTTATACTTCAGACACACCTCAACCTACCCCCTTTAGCGAATATGTAATGTTTGCTGATGATATTACTCAAATAGTATCATACCCAGGAAAATCAACTCAATTTATGCACACTCTATTATGGTATAAAAACATAAATGATTTTGAGAAAAATGAAAATCAGGACAAATAAGAACAAATTCAAGATAATACCAATAGCTAAGATTAAAACAAGTCCAGTAATAGTCGTGACTATGAACTATACTCATACGACACTGAAGGTAGGATGCTTGGATTAAACTAACAAAAAAGAGGATATATAACATACTTAAAAGATAAAAGAACGACAGGCAAGAATAAGATTATCAAAAATAAAAACGGCTTTTAAACTTAGCATTAATAATAAAAGAAAGATTTATATTGCCCTTGTTAAATCAATTATGGACTATCCACCCATCCCATTGAACACCCTTAGTAAAACGTGCATTAAAAGGTTACAAATAGTACAAAATATAGCCCTCAGATTTATATATAACATAAAATATACAGACCACATCAATAATGAACAGCTACACAAGAGAGCAAACCTCTTAGCAATCAATGTAGATATACACAACAAAGCTGTAAATATTTGGAAAAAAGTGACTGAACCTTACACAGAAACATATCAAAACTGGATAAATAATATAGACAACGAAGAATTCCAAGAACACAGTTGGTTTAAATCAGCCAGGAAGAAAGTAATTGAACCATCTCCTGCCCCAATATACATATAAAACAGTAATAGAGAGAATAAAAGATGAGTGACCTACCAGCTCCACAAGAACCTGGCAGGCCTCTCCATACAGTGTACCTTTAGACTAACATAACTAATATTTAACATTTAACATTTAACATTTAACATTGAACTAACATCTTAGTAAAAAAAAAAAAAAAAAAAGTCAGACTACCCTCCCAGCTACACAAGACTCACAAGGGCCTACTAACTCAAAAAAAAAAAAAAAAAAAAAAAAATATATATATATATATATATATATATATATATATATATATATATATATATATATATATATATATATATATATATATATATATATATATATATTAATAATACTAATAATAATAATGTGATTACCCTCTCAGTTATATCAGCCAGGAAGAAGTAATTGAACCACCTCCTGCCTCAATATACACATTTCTACATAAAACATTACTAGAGGAATAAAGATGAGAGTGACCAACCAGCTCCACTAAGAACCTGGCAGGCCTCTCCATACAGTGTACCTTTAGACTAACACAACTAACACCTCAAAAAATAAAAAAAAATAAAAAATAAATAAAATGTGACTACCCTCCCAGTTACACAAGGACCTGGCCGGGCTCACTAACTCCAACAATAATAAAAATAATAATAATAAGCAGCATTATATAAATAAACCAATATTAATACAAAGGTCTGACGACCCAAGGGAGCAGAACAAAGACAAAACACCAATAAGAAAGATGAAGCGATCTGGTTGAGCCCAGATTCTTTCTACTCCTACTGTATTTCAGTTTCACCACTTTTCCTTCAACCCCTAATAATCTTCTTTCACCTCTTAACTAAAGACTTCGTATCGTATCGAGATTCATTCTGACCATTCTTCTTGAACTAGCAACACCTCCTCCTCCGCCGCTGCCTGGCTGCCCCTCGCATCTCCTCGCCTGCCTGGCGGTCCTCGCTCCCGCCGGCGAGCATGGCGACCCACCAGCTGTCCTTCCCTGAGCTTCCTCACCAACCAACTTTCATTCTGCCCATTTTCCTGAACAAGCAACATCTCCTCCAGCAAGCTCCACGCTGTTAACATTTCATTCAACCAGGAGGCCAGCAACAGGCAACATCTTCCCTAATGAAGCTCCTGCACATCTACCTCCTTCAACACACTACTCACCGAACGTCTTCTACTGAGCAGCCCCACCACACGGCACCTCCAGCACCAGACTGTCTATCATATAACTTATATATTATACAAGAAAACCACATTAGAGTTTCCTTCCATCCTGAGTGCTAGACAACATTAATATCTCGATACCCCTACAGTGTAATTCACTACATAAATACAGCTGTATTGTAATTTTCTACCTAACTATGCATTATTTTAATTTACATAAAATATTGTACTAAATTAGTTACTACCTAACTTTAATTTATTTTACATAGCCTAATTTATTTTGTTCCTAATTATAATTTATTTTAGTACTGTACTTAAGATTATGTATTTAATACCTACCTACAATCTAATTTAGTACTAAAAAGTAAGTATTTAATACCTAACTATAATTCAATTTAGTAATTAAATTTATTTCTGTATGTACTACAGTAACTAACAAACTATAATTTAATTTAGTACTTAAATATGTATTTACTACCTAACTATAAATTAATTTTGTATTTCAAATTAAGTATTTAAAACCTAACTATAAATTAATTTAGCAAATAAAATTATTTCCATATGTACTACAGTAACTACCTAGAATTTAATTTAGTACTTAAAATTATGTATTTACTACCTAACTATAAATTAATTTTGTATTTCAAATTAAGTATTTAATACCTAACTATAATTTAATTTAATAATTAAAAATATTTCTGCATGTACTTCAGTAACTAACTATAATTTAATTTAGTACTTAAAAGTATGTACTGTATTTATAGGTTAAAGTTAAGTTAACCTAACCTTAATCTAACCTAGCATAAATTATCACATGCCGTGGGCGAACTTACTATTACTGAGACGGGGGAAGCTGCTGTGAAGTCCTCTATATTAGCCAAATTATTGTATCATATATGCTTAAGGCACATTTTCATTAAATAATCAAACTCCATCTTCCAGTGAACTTGTTTTATTATGTTCCTAATTCAGCCAAATGGAAGTTTACCAAAACGAAATAATGTAATTGGTGATGAAAAATTAGAGCCTGCAGTATTTCACATATTATATCATGATCCACTGTATCAAAGGTGTTTTTGTATGTAATATTACCATCGTTGTGT
>NW_024730668.1:10902219-11005940 GCF_018991925.1 Homarus americanus | reverse complement strand
AATATTTATAGGCAAGAACGACGCCAGTTTATATTTTCACAGAAATTTCTATAACACTGCTAAAAAGTTGCATTAATTAACTTAAATGGACTTACTTTATTAATACATGCAACATAAAGTTTTGAGACGATTTTCTGCGTGAAATTTGCCTCTATCCATTGAATATTTCTAGGCAAGAACGTCACTAGTTTATATTCTTCCTGACAGAAACTCACCTATAAACCGCTAAAAATTTTAATAAATTACCGTAAATGTGCTTACCCGCTTAGTACTAGCATTAGTGAAGATGAGATGACCTGTTAAGCAATAACAGTACCGGCAGGCGCACAGCTTTTACGAAAGTCATATGACAGGATACAGCTTTTGCATCTCATAATATGGGCCATAAAACCAATAATGTAAAAAAAAATACATTTGTAAAATTACCAATACGTGTTTCTTTTGCATTAATCGTATTGACTATAAATATTCAATAAACTAACAAAATGATTATGAAGAGGGTGACGAAAAGCAGCTCGGCAGCTTACCTTTCCAAAGTTAGCGTCGATATTAGTTCGTTTTCATGCTACCACACTCATTCGTGCGCGCTGCAGTAAAGGTTCTTTTGCATTTAAAAATACGGCTTTCTATAAGGTAAAGATATTCTTCAAGGAAGATGCTGTTCAATAATATGGCCGTGTCACAGTCTTTCAAGATCGTCTGAGTGGGATGATATGCCAGCCCCGTGATGTAGTGATAGTTTCTTGAACTGCGCCTACATAGCTTACGCTACCGGACGACTTCTTAATTTGGACGTGAATTATGTAAAACAGTATGATGTTATTAAATTGAAAATGACTATAAATCGTTTTCCAGTTTAAAAATGCTGCATAAGCCCTAATTGCTATTAGTTGTGCAGTAAATAAATCCCTAGTGGCACCCAACGCCTTGAAGGCCGAGCACGTATCTGGAGTCGCAAGCAGGGTCAAGCAGACAGAACTCTGCGCTAGCTAGAGAGACACCTACGAACCTGCCTTTCTTTCACCACTAACATCAGCATACAAGTGAGTTTTATTCAATCTCTCAGAGCTTAGATAGGGCGTGTAGGAACTGAAGGTTCCAAGTGTTCCCTGAAGAATGCAGTGATGGGTAGGGAAACACCGGCAACACCAGTCCGCCATTAAAGTGATAGGAGAAATAAGGTGGTGACTTGGCGCAGCCATGCACGGCCCACGGTCAGACTAGACTGCCTTGCCATATGGCAGCCTTCAGGGCAATGTTAAGCACATAACACGTGCAGTGTTGCCACGTAATTATATACATACTGTAGATGCTACCGACACAGTGAAGCGAGTATACGCGTTGATACCAGCACAGTAGCGCATACATAACCTACATCCCCCTCACGCCCATAGTTTCATTCCTTGAGCGGCCTTCTTGGTTCTGAGTCGCCTGAGCCGCCGAGAGGTGCACCCTCGTGGGGCGGATCCTCGTGAGGTGGTGGAGACCAACTCGGTCAGGGCCTGCAGCAGAGGTGGGACCGCCGAGGTGAAAGTGGCGGTTCTCTCCACCAGACACGGCCACTCGGCATCCTGACCTTGTAGCTTCTTTCTCTCCCGGGCGACCGGCCGACACCCATCACTCGCGCCCACCTTGTCCCAACGTGTCAGCGTCGTAACCGACGCAGTATAAGGGCACCAATCTCCAGCGGCTGAAGAGGGCGGGCAACGGTCGTCATACCGAGCCTTGGGTGCCCGGGCACATGAAGCGCGCGGTGGTGCAGTGGCGCTCGGCTCTGGTCTGCCTCTTCGCTGGGCGCCTTGCATGCAGCAACGCAAGCAGCAGGAGAGGGCGGACGATATGGTGATCTGGGGCAGGGGAGCGTCCTGTGGGTGGGAGTGGGACGAAGGTTCTGGGCAGCTCTGTGGCAGTGCCAGGCGCTGTCGCCGCTGACTTCACGCGACCCCTGCTGGCAGGTAAAGCCGAGCAGCTGACTGAGTCTCTGGGCAATCAATTTAACTCCTTGCAGTGCTCCTACCCACAACAAGGTGAAGCGGCAGGCTGCACCGACCCGATCCGCGGATAATGACCTGCCGGGCCGGTGATCTCCGCTGAAAAGAGCCCATAGCGCCCGGCATCTGTGAACCGTCCGCATTGTAGTGACTGCAGTAGCCGCGCGGGGTGGTCCCAGGCCGCGTTTCAGAGGCCCAGTTTCTGAGGTGCTTCAGGCCAATCACCGTGAGTATCAGCGCCGTGTCCGTATCACCTCGATGTGACCCGACACATCACCGTGTGTGTGTACTGGCGACGCGGATGGTAGGGAAAGGTAGCCCTGGGGCGTGTGGGATCGATTCCACTCTCCTGATGTGACTCCGCTGCCGTTTGGGGCTGCATGGGCCTTCTAAAGGGGCTGCGGCGAATCCACCCCGAGAGACGACGCCGCTTTCCTCCCCGTCCGGCTTTGGGCGTGGGTTGGTGGCAGCACTTGGTCGTAGTGTCCATAGCGACCGCGAGGCCTGACATTTGCGGCCTCGTGCAGGGCACCTGTCTGTAAACTAGACCAGTGGCTCCTTACGGTCAGCATCCACGGCACAGCAGCGCCGGCGGCCGGACAGCGTTTTGGGGCTATGCTGTTTTACAGCTGCTACAGGAAGCACTAGGCGGAGGTGTGGAAGAACGTGCGGCAGCTCTTCACGTTGTTGGCCGCCTTCTACCTCCTTCTTGTACTGAGAGATGCCTCACAACAGGGAGGGGGGCTCAGTAAGGCAGAGGTGGCGGACTTAGTGGCCTGGCACGACCGGGACATTCAGTCACTACCACCTGGAGCGGAGGAAGCGTCCGGGGATGTAGAGTCGCTGCACCAACTCTTCCGCCTGACACCTGTCAAGATCCCGTCTTGATCCATGCTTCTCACATTCCTGGCTGTGCGCCTTGCAGACGCCGATCTCCTCCCGACAAACTCTTCAAGCATACAAAAAGTCGTCAGCGATTCGTTCTCCGCTTCGTTTGCAGCTGGTGAAAGCGCCAAGCACGCTAGAAAGCCTCGCTTTATTCTGACCTTTAAAGTGCTCGCAAAAGGTCGAGCACATCTGTCACTGAAGAGGAATCGGGAGGCACTACACTGATAGCTGATATCCGTAGCTGGATGAGCTGTTTGTTTGGAGCATGTCAAGGTCCACCATCGGGAGTGGTCTGTCCAACGCCGCCCACTCACGAAAAGCTGAAACGCGGACGCCTGGGTGAGAGGGCGTGGGGCTGAACAGATGCCTGGGAGCTGTTGGAGTAGCAAGAGTGCCTGGAGGACGCTGGGTGTGGTGGAGGCGGAGGGTACTGGCGCCTTGGTGCGCGAAACCTGCGAAAGTGAGGGAGGGTGGTTAGCGCCTGTGGGTCGCCAATAGTGCATCAAACACGACTTTTCCTCCTTCGTGTCTCCTCCCTGAAGTTCCATCTCTCGGCGCCGCCGTCTTGTAATCCATCCACCTCAGAATTGTGGCAATGTCCTCACGCTGAGGTGGGAGTGCGATGAGAGTCTGCGCCCGGTGGAGGGATGGTGGTGGGGAGTCGCGTCTCCATCTGGACATTGTCCCTTCTACCGCCCATCTTTTTATGCGTGACTGCGCCTGTTTAGCATATAAAGTGGCGCCTCATCAGCTCGAGTTCCCCAGGGATCTGTATTAGGCCCTGCTGTTTGTTATATTCGGCTAATGATCTTGATTTAGGCATAACTAGTAGGATTAGTAAATTTGCAGATGATACCAAAATGGGGAGAGTGATAAATTTCAGACAGTGACTTTGAACATCTTCAAAGAGATCTAGATACTCACATGAGTGGTCAGTAGACTGGCAAAATGAATTTTAATACTGATAAATGCAAGGCACGCAGATAGGAAGACGAATACAAACGTTAAGTATAAATCCAGGTAACACGGAAATAGAAAACCTGGTTTAGAAAAAAGATCTAGGTGTATTTGTTAGCAAACGCACTTGAAACCCAGAAAACAATGTATTAGCGTTCAACAAGGCAAACAGATTCTTGGGTTCATATCTAGGTCTGTGAGTAACAGAACTGTTGACGTTATCTTGAAATCCTTACTCAGCATTAGTGAGGCTACACATGGATTATGTGTTCAGTTCTGTGTCCTTATTATAGAATGGACATAGATTCTTTGGAGAGAGTACAAAGAAGAATGACAAAATGATCCATAATATTAGAACCTTCATATGAAGAAAGACTGAAAAGCTTAGCCTACATTCATTAGAGGCATAGAGTTAGGGAGATATGATATGTGTACAAGGGGTAAGTGGGATTACCAAGGTAAAATGGAAGATGTTCTGAAGCTCAGTAATAACGAAATAATCCAGAACAAAATGGCTTTAAATTAGATAAATCTGATTCAGGAAAGGATATAGGCAAGCACTGGTTTGGTAATAGAGTTGTATATGTGAATAGGGCTACCGAGTAAAGGTAGTAGGGATCGGGGACGCTAGGGAGCTTTATTAGTTGATTGGTGGCACATGAAGCAAGTTGGGATGGGTGCTGGATCTGTCTTGTATGGGCCAGTCGCCTCCTGCAGTAGTCCTGACTTTCTTATGTTCTTATGTTCTTATAAACAGCGCAGAAATAAATGTACATATAGAGTCCGCTGTTCTGTCCGTGAGTGAGGCGCAGGTGTGTGTGTGTGTCTGAGACAGCAGAGCGTGGTGGCGATGAGGCAAGACCGTCAGCTGCCTCCCGATGTCACACGAGAAGGGTGGCATTTCGCGCGTTCGTGGGTACCATGAAAAAGAGGCCAATGCTCAACTCTCAGCTCTAGACACACTGATACACTGACACTAACAACACTGCCACCCTCACTAAATGCACTCTGATCTTTACAAACGCTGCACGCCCGCAGTGAAAACCTGCAACACAGCACACACTAAGAGCTCACGTGCACATCGCCGGCAGTCGCACATCGCCGGGCACAAATTGGTCCATTGTTCACACACTTGTAAGTCCACAGATCCTACTCACTGTGCCATGAAGGTTCCAAGTGTTCCCTGAAGAATGCAGTGATGGGTAGGGAAACACCGGGTAACACTGAAGTCCGTTTATTAAAGGATAGGAGAAATACAAGTGGTTACTTGCGTGTGCCATGCACGGCCCACGAAGTCAGACTGAGACTGCCTTGCCATATGGCAGCCTCGGGGCAATATTGCCACATAACACGTGCAGTGTTGCCACGTAATTATATACATAGATGCTACTCGGCACAGTAGCTTATATACAAGGTTGCTACTCGGCACAGTAGCATAGATACATAACCTACAGGAACAAACAATGAGTGAGTGACGGTGATGTGAGACAATAGCTAACAGAGGGTTTGTTGCAGGGTTTCTGTAGAGCCCACACGGTATGAAACGTCCACACGATCTGAACGCGTCCACTCATCTGAGTTGAACCCACCGGTTGAGTGAGCAGTGAGGGTTGGAGTGAAACCAGCTGTCTGGGTGTACAACTAACGACGTGGGACCATCGTCTGTCCCCGTTTGACGATCGTTTGGGGTCACCAGATCTCCTCCACCTCGGCTCACAATACTACATATCTAAAGGCAGTTTAGTGAAAACCTTTTACTAAGGGGAAACTAGAGCTCCTCTCAATTGTACAAGGTCTGATTTGCTCACTCCCTTCCGTTTTATGGATGTACTGAGTGTAACATGAGGCTAGCTGAGTGAATGAATGGTCACACACTAAGACCAGGAGTCTAGTGGGTACTTAGAGGTACATTTTACAAGGTTGTGAAGGGCTTGTTTGTGCCTTAAGAAAATACTGGTGCATGCGGAGCCTATGTGTGAGGTTAAGGAGCATGTTTTCACGGGTATTGGTGGAGTCAATAACTTCTTCATAGTGAAAAAATTTTTTCAGTGACTGATATTGTCTTGCTGTGTGAAGCTAATATTTCTTAAATATTTTTAATAGTATTGTTTTCTAATGTTTATGTGCCTCTAATTGATGTCAGATAACGAGGGAACTGTTTTCAGATGAGCTTCCTCCTTTCTGTTGTAAGTGATACTGTGATTTAGTTTTCCTTTAATTCATTTAATATTTCTTTATAATTTCAATATCATGTATAACTTTTGTTCCCCAGTGTAGTGTCTTAAGCCAGGTTAAGAGGTGTGCATCTGTTGGTGTACCATTATTTTGTTGAGTGCCCTTAAGGCCTATTCATGGTGGAGTTAATAATTTCCTATTTTTTATACCATTTTCTCAGTGATTGACATTATTTTGTTGAAAGCCCTTAAGGCCTGTTCATGTGCGCAAGCAACATTTCTTAATACTTTGAATTTATTATTGTCTAATGAGGCATTTTCTAAGTTTCTAATAATTTCAATATCATGTATAACTTTTATTCCCCAGAGTAGTGTTTTAAGCCAGGTTAAGAGGTGCGCATATGTTGGTGTACCATTATTGATTATGTCTGTAGTGTTGGAGGGAATAGAAGTGTCTAAATTTTACAGTGCATCTCATTCACCCCATTGACAGGTGCTATCCTTCCACGGGTCACGGAGAATTCATTTTCCAGTAATTTAAGTGTGTTTGTGCTGGTTCGGGTTTTTTCTCCAAGGGGCGCTTCCACTGCATTACCATTTAATAATAATAAACCGTAAGTCAAGTGAGAATAAATTCCCTTTTACCGGTTATATATATATATATATATATATATATATATATATATATATATATATATATATATATATATATATATATATATATATATATATATATATATATATATATATATATATATATATGCTGATAACCACAAGGAAAGAAGAAAACACGAAGTTCCCAAGCGCTTTCGTGTAACTCACATCTTCAGGGGTGAGTACAGACTAAAGAGAATGTTGTTGTTGTTGTTGAGATTGTCGGACCGTAGTCCGACACGGCCTTTGCCTATAGGCGGCCCGTTTGGTGGTTCCGGCTGGAGCTCCAGGAGCAGCCAGACCGGATTGGGATTGGAGGTGGTCCCACCTGCAGATTGGAGGGATACTGCAGGCTGCAAGTGTGAGCGGACCCCCGATCAGTGGACGCTTACCACCAACCCCCACTCTTGGACGTGGTCAGTTTCGGAGTGGCGCGCCCCCCGAACTGGGGTCCGCACTTGCTGGGAGAGGATGCTTTCTAAGCTATCTGGGTGGTGGGTATCGTGTGATGACCCGGAGTAGGTGGTGAATGTGGTCTGTATGGGCCTTTCGGGTTAGAGTGGCTGCTGGTGTTGTGTGTGTTTCTTGGGAGATTTGAGTTCTGTTTCGGAGGCTTTGTGTGACCTCGCAATCGAGGAGATAGTGTTCAAGTGGGTTGGCTGCTGGCTCCTGACAGTAGGTGCATTCCATGACGTCATTTCCGATCATCTGCCAGGAGCACTTGTACCCTAGTCGTAGTCGATGAAGGCTGACTTGGGTTTGTCTTGGAGTTTTCTTGTCAGCGAAAGGTGGTTCCCTTTTGTGGCCGCCAGGTACCATTTGGCTGATTGGGAACCAGCGTTGAGTGCATGAAGGAAGCTCTTTTTGATGTGGAGCTTGGTAGTCTTTCTGAGGTGATTCTTGATCTGTTGCACACTTGTTGGAACTTGGATGTGTACGCTACTAGAACGTGTAGCTGCCTTGGCTGCTTCGTCTGCCACGTCGTTTCTTCCGATCCCTACATGACTGGGAATCCAGTGTAAGACGACTGGTCGGTTTTGGCTTTGGAATTCCTGTAGCTGTGCGAGGATCGAGGTGATGATGTGGACGTTGTCTCTTGGTTGACTGTGTTGCAGCGCCTGCATGGCCGATTTCGAGTCCGTGTGAATTATGATGGACTTGTTGTGTTGTGTTGCAGCGTGTTGTAGGGTCTTTGAGATTGCTACCAGTTCTGTTTGTAGGGTGGAGCAGTCATTGGAAAGTCTCCATTGGAGGGTCTGACCTTGGGTGTAGAAGACCGCTCCGGATCTATGATGTTTTGGGTCCACCGAGCCGTCTGTGCAGTATGATGCTGCATCAGCCGGTGTCTCGGTGGCTATGGCTTCGAGAGTTATTTTTTTGAGGTCCTCCTTCTGGAAGTTGGCTTTACTATCGCCTAGGTCGGTAAATTTGAGTGTGGCTGGTGGAGGGCTCCATGGTGGAGGAACAGCGTAACCATTGTCTCGTGTGTCTTGGTTGTTCTTGACGAGTGTTTCTGCTTGCAGGTGTCGGATGACCTCGCTTGCCTCGTGCGACCAGGTGGCCCCTCGCACTCTGTGGTCGAGGTGGAGGGAGGCACTGATTCGAATCTTGGCAACTGTGGGCTTGTCTGCTCTACAGATTTTGGCGAGGAGACCGGCTGTCACCTGCTTGACTCGTACTGCCAGGGGTGGTAGCTCGGTTTCCATTTGCAGATTGCAAATTCTGGTCCACATGGGTGCTCCGAGCATGGTCCTGAGAGCATTGTTTTGAATGACTTCTAGCTTAGCTATTTGGTCTTCTCTCAGTCCAATGAGTGCTGGAGCACTGTAATCTACCAGCGATCTGATGGCGGCTGTGTAGTAGGCTTTGAGCACATGAAGGTTTGCTCCTGCGGATTTGCTGGTGAGCGACCTCATTATATTGTGTCTGTTCTTCGTCCTGTGCCTGAGATACTCGAGTTGCGGCTTGAAGGTGAGCACATGGAGTAGGTTATCCTGTCGGCCCCTGGAGCTGTGTCCTTGCTTCGTTTTAGCGACTTCTGGAGTTCTTGCTGGTTGAATGGTCTGTCAGTGTCATCTTCACTGTTGCAGGCCTCTTCGATCATCTGGAGTCTGACCTGTCGCAGACGCCGTTGTGTCTCCTCCGCCTGTCTCGGGAGGTTTTTCGTTGCTGCTCGGTCAGAGAACAGCTTTGCAAGTCTCTCGGCTTCCTCTTCTGGGTTGGGATGGGTTGGTGGTGGTGGTGTTGCCTTCCCAGATGCCCTTCGGATCTGGGCCCACATCTTGCCAAGGGAGGTGTGCTCGTTCAGTTCGGAGCACCACTTGAGCCAGCTTACGTTTTTTATTTCTTCCTTCTCTTCCCTGGTATCCTTAACTATGACTTGCAGGAGATGTCTGTTTGTTGCCGTGGGATGTCTCCTGTAGTTTCTTCTGGCCATGTTCACTCTGTGGTTGAGTTCTTTCACCCTGGGACAGTAGTACCAGTAATCATTGTACTGTCTTGATGTGGGTTTTGTTTTTGGGATAGCCTCTTCTGCCGCTAGGTGAAACGCCTCGACCAATTGGTGGTGGAGGGTTGTCTCATCCGCGGGTGCTGCGCCGGCTGGCTGTGATTTTTCGCGCCACTTAGCCAGGTGTTTCTTGAAGAGTCCCCAGTCTGCCTTTTGAGTGTTGTATCTCCATCTCGGGGGGGGTGGAGTGGGGAGTTTGTTCACCTTCAGCGTTGTTAGGGTGGCGAAGTGGTCACTGGTCAGCGTGGGGTGTATCTGCCAGGAGGCCGAAGGCTGTAGTGCACTGGAGACGAAGGTTAGATCTAGCCTTCCTCCCCTAGTGTGGGTGGGCTCTCCGGTGTTCAGGAGGCAGATCTCAGGTGTATCTTGAAAGGTGGTGTATAGGTGTAGGCCGTCTTCATTTGTGGGGCTTGCCGAGCTTAGGAAGGGATGATGTGCGTTGAAATCCCCTCCTATGAGTGTGGCGTGGTCAGCGGCCGAAGCAAATAATTGAGTAACCTCCAGTGAGCCCCTTGGGTTCTTGTAGATGTTGTGAACAGTTAATTCCCGTTCTTGGAGGGTTACTTTGACGGCCTGTGTCTCGATGTTTTCCCCACATGGAAATTGCTGCGTGACATCGGCGGAGGGTATGCTTGACTTGACCAAGATCATACATCCTCTTGTTGACGCCTGCGTGAAATGCCTCCTGTATGTCTTGTAACCGCTGAATTTGAAACAGTGGTGTTCTTGTAGAAGTGTTTCTTGTAGGAGTATGATGTCAAGCTTGTCCTTGGCTGCTGCTTCTTGTAGGAGGTGTTTCTTGTTTTTGATGCCCTGAGCATTCCATGTAAGGATGTTCAGGGTGCTGATGTTTTCCACCACTGTTTCATCGGGGACTTCTGGTGGTTCTCGATGGAGATGTCCAAGCTCGATTCCAACTGGATCAGGTTCATATCTTCGTGTTCTGTGGTTTTTGCCTTCTGGGCCGTGGTTCGGTTCAGGGGAGTTGAAACGTCCAGTTTCTTTCTGGGAGCTGTCGGTATCTTGGGTTCTCTGGTGGCCTTCTTCGGTGTAGAGTGTACCTCGGCTGTCACTCGTGTGCGGACCGGCGTGGCTTCCTGCACTGAGGTGGCTGGAGCTGTGGCGACTTGCCCGAGGACGCTCCCCATGAGTATTTGGAGCTGTGTGGGTTGGATCTTGTGGCCCAGTAGTCAGAGAAATACAAACCAAGGTGTATATATACAGAGGAGGGTGAGACCAGGTCCACAATGGTCAGGTATTAGGTAATGACCCTACTAATCTTTAAATAGCACACAACGGTTGGTGGTCAGGTCAGATGGTCAGGTGACCCGACCTTCTCACCTGGTTACAAATCTTCTTAATGACAAAATTGTCCAGCTTGTACATGCCGTTACTCAAATTCATGTTGAATGCTTCGGTATGTTTAATAAGACTAGATTCTATGATGTTCCTACTATCAATTGAATTACAAGGTAATATTGTGGAGGCATTATCCCAGTCAATGCAATGCTTGTTATCCCTCAAATGGACAAACAGAGCATTGGATTCCTGGCCTGTCCTAACACTGTATTTGTGTTGTTTAATTCTAGTTGCCAGATCTTTACCTGTCTGGCCTAAGTAAAACATATTACATTCCTTGCAAGGAACTATATAAATGCAACCAATTGTGTTGTTGGGGGAGTTCTTGATTAACATTTGTTTAACAGTGCATGAGTTTTTAAATGCCACATTGACGTTCCAGGTTTTTAGTTGTGAAGGAATGTGTGAGAATTTTTTGTGAAATGGTAATATTAAGATATTCTTATGGTCATGGGTGGGCTTGGGATCAGTTCTATAAAAAGTTTTCTTAGTTATGTTTAGGCATTTGTCTATGAAAGATCTATGGTATTTAAGGTTTGAGCCAATATTATATATATATTTGTATTCCTCATCAATGAATTCCGGACTGCAAATTCTCAAGGCACTTAAAAACATTGTTGAAAATACTGACTGTTCGACTTTATTATGGTGGGCAGAATAATAATGAATGTATGAACACACATTAGTTGGTTTTCTATAAATACTGAACTTAAAAGTGTTACCTATTCTGTGTATCAGACAGTCTAGGAATGGCAATTTGCAGTCTTGCTCTAATTCCACAGTGAATTTGATCGAGGGGACTAAGTTGTTAAGTTGTGGCAGGAAAGCTTTTAGGTCCTCATTACATGGCCAGAGACATAATACATCATCAACATATCAAAACCAGACTGCTGAAGGTGGTAAAATATTACTTAATAGTTTCTTTTCAAAGACTTCCATATATAGGTTGCTTAATACAGGTGAGAGTGGATTACCCATTGCTATTTAAAGATTAGTAGGGTCATTACCTAATACCTGACCATTGTGGACCTGGTCTCACCCTCCTCTGTATATATACACCTTGGTCCAGAGGGGGGTTCGGGGTCACTGCTCCCAGGCAGGAGCCCTGTGTTATAGGTAGGATTAGATGTAATCAAGAAGATGACTTAGCATTAGAATAAAACATAGAGATAAGGGACACTCTATTGGAAGGGAAAAGTGGCAGAAATCACTTACAACAAATTGCAAGTCCCACTAACAAGAATATTCAGCACCAATGAAGGTTTTAAAGTAATCTGTAAAGATGACTTTGATTCAGATAAAATCCTTTCAAAAGAAGCCAGAGATATATTTTACAATGAAGGCCTTATTGTTGTCATGCCACCAGAACAAAAAGCAAAAAGATCAGTTTTTGTTCGTCAAGTCGACCAAGAGATCGGGAGGAAGACATCGGAAGACCTGAAAGATGAACTGGAACGCCAAAATAGGTGGATGAAGATTGAAGAAGTCATTAAGATAAAGGACTATACTCATGTTTTTAAGATTACTTTTGAAGAAGTGTCAATGGCTGAGAAAGTTTTACAACAGGGCTTTCTAATATTCAACATGTCAGTCACACCACATCAAATAAAGAAGGAGACATTCATCAGTCTACAAACTTGCTTCTCCTGCTACAAATATGAAGAACACACAACGAGAGACTGTCCGGAAAAAGAAAAAAGTACTGCTCAGATTGTGCAGGCGACGACCATACCTACACTGAATGTAAGAATACACATGTTGGCTGTCTCAACTGTAAGAGAAACGGGAATGTATACATAGGACATAGGACGTTAGCAATGGCATGCCCAATAAAAAAACACATGATAAAGTACAAGGAACAAGAAACAAGGAAAAAGGAACAAGACAAGAAGGATACGACATACGTCGAAATAGCAAAGAGAGCGGTCCAAGAGGCTCATAGACCAGAATCCACCATATTAAACCTAAGTGAGCCAATACATGATAAGGTAATGATTAGTATGATCCATGCACTTTTGCACAATATCATTGCACCCGGATCATACAATGAGGAATTAAGGAAAATGTTTAAATTGAATAACCTACCAGAGATGATATTTCCAGAGAATCCACAATCCAAAAAACTATTTCAGGCAACATATGCAAGCGAACTGAGAGAAAGACTACATCCTAGACAGACAAGGTTTGAACAAAGACAGCATGCCTACAAAGACACAAGAAAAACTGATAGAGATCCCGAACAAATGACTAGAAGTGACAAAGAGATAGAAAGAATAACAAGGTTAGACTATAAGATAACTGAGGAGTAGGAGAAAGATAGATGGAAACTGATGCAATATACAACCTGAATCTGCTGAAGATATTGGATTAAAAGTTATCACCACAACAAAACATGGAATCCCAACATCGAGACCAACAGGAGGGACAATAGTAAAAAACTGTGAAGGAGGGATATACAAGTGGACATATCAAGAAAAATCCCTAAGTGAAGATTACGTCTGGACACTAATCACTATGGACAAACTAAAGATTACGACCAATGACTTTAAAATAGTAGACCCGTCAGAGTTTAGAAGAGTCAGAAGCGGGAAACAGGATGATAGGTCTCCACTTCAACAGTTACAATCCAAGTATAAGAAATAATGGACAATAGACAAACAGTAAGAACTTTAAGAATAATACAACATAACGTAAGAAACTGGAAGACCGAGAGAATTAACCTAAGTAATATATATCAAGAAATTGACCCTGACATTATACTAATAAACAGTCACGGTGAGACAGAAAACAACAACATAAAACTCTTTAACTATTATGTAAACCAAAGAAATAAATCGGGCAAGAAAAATGACGGAGTAGCGATAGCGGTTAAAAGAAACTTAAAATTTAAACTAATTGATGACTTCCAGGATGAATTTCTAGCAATAAAAATAAATACAACTCAAGGAGACGTAATTATTGCTACTACTTATCTGCCACCGAGACGACCCTACTTACCTATAGAAGACCTATTAAAATTGGCTAACAATAGTCATCCGATGTACATCTTAGGAAACTTTAACTCCAGACATAGGATTTTTGACAATACAAATAATAACGTCGTGGGAAACGCCCTTAATCAATTAATAAATTTAGGGAAAATCAATCATCTGGGTCCTAACTTTCCAACCTGGAGAAATCACAATACACAATCGACACCAGACAAAATTTTTACCAACAACAAAGCCTTTTTCAATTACCATATAATACAGGGACCTCTTACAGGCAGTGACCATCTGCCAATTATACTAACACTGTCAACAAGCCCCATACAGATACCAATAAAAAGAGACTGAAAATGAGTAAAACAGACTGGGACAGCTTCAAAGACGACTTAAGTAATCACCACTCGATTAACCTACAAGGGAAAACAACAGAAGATATAGACTCAGAAATGGACAGACTGCACTCAGCCAATGAAAACATCTAAAACCGAGCTTTATCCTACTTCACACTTTAGGGCATTACCCAACAGACTACACCAGAAGAAGTTAAATTAATCAGACCTATTACAATAGAAATAAGCAGTATATAGAAGACAGCAGTAACAGATATTTTCTTGACTGAATATGCTGAATGAAATTAAGAGACGCATGTAAGGAAGCAAACAATAAAAATGGAATGATATTATAATGGCGGCTGACATGACTAAAGACACAAAAACATTTTGGACTTCCATAAAC
This sequence comes from Homarus americanus, assembly GCF_018991925.1. NCBI lineage: Eukaryota > Metazoa > Arthropoda > Malacostraca > Decapoda > Nephropidae > Homarus > Homarus americanus. The sequence continues at coordinate 10,991,686 of NW_024730668.1, read as the reverse complement.
AAGATGATGGGGCGTAACAAGCAAAAAACACCATACATTAAAGACCAAAATGGAACAAAATTGCACGAGGAAAATGAACAAGAGTCAGCATTCAAAAGGGAATGGGTAAAAGTTTTTAAAATATCAGATGAGAAAAATGAAGATTTTGATAGTGAACACGAAGGATGAAAGAAAATGGGAAGACAAATACATAGAATGCCCAAGGCAATATATAGACTATAACTTGTGCCTAATAATCAAGTAATAACCATGGGAGAAATGATGCACTGTCACAAGAAATTTAGGGAAAAACCCACGACTCACAGGTAATACGAAATATGATCATGAATCTACTGAAACATTTTAAAATACTCTTAACATTTATAACGCATGTATGTGGTTACTTTCAGACAAGCAAATATGCTAAAATATTTATTTCCTAAGGAGAATGGACAATGAAATATTAAACTACAGGCCAATATCTTTATTAAAGTGCAGAAACTATTGAATATTAAATTCAAGACATAGCCTTTTTAACACAACATGGGAAAACTAACAACAGACAACATGGATTTATGCCCAATAGAAATACCCTAACTGCAATAGCTACAATAACGGAAATAATTGCAATAGAAAAAAGCAAAGGTAACCAGATCAATATAATTTTAAGGGATGTTTCTAAGGCTTTTGATAAAGTTTGGCATTTAGGCTTGAAATATAAAATATTAAAACTGGGACTTAACGAATACTTGCTAAGAATATTGTGTAACTATTTAGATGATAGGAGAGCACAAATTCAAATTGGAAACTTTATGGGAACTATGTTTAATCTTGAGAGTGGAGTACCTCAAGGAGGATTCCTTTCTCCAACACTATATACAATTTATACTTCAGACACACCTCAACCTACCCCCTTTAGCGAATATGTAATGTTTGCTGGTGATATTACTCAAATAGTATCATACCCAGGAAAATCAACCCAATTTATGGCACTCTACACGGTAAGAGCGATAAAAAACATAAATGATTTTGAGAAAAAATGGAAAATCAGGACAAGTAAAACAAATTCAAGATAAATACCAATAGCAAGACAAATAAGTCGGCAATAGTCGACCAGGAACTATACCCATACGACACTGAAGGTAGGATGCTTGGATTAAAATAACAAAAAGAGGATATATAACATACTTAAAAGATAAAGAACGACAGGCAAGAATAAGATTATCAAAAATAAAACGCTTTAAGAACCTTAGCATTAATAACAAAAGAAAGATTTATATTGCCCTTGTCAAATCAATTATGGACTACCCACCCATCCCATTGAACACCCTTAGTAAAACGTGCATTAAAAGGTTACAAACAGTACAAAATATGGCCCTCAGATTTATATATAACATAAAATATACAGACCACATCAATAATGAACAGCTACACAAGAGAGCAAACCTCTTAGCAATCAATGTAGATATACACAACAAAGCTGTAAATATTTGGAAAAAAGTGACTGAACTTAACACAGAAACATATCAAAACTGGATAAATAATATAGACAACGAAGGATTCCAAGAACACAGTTGGTTTAAATCAGCCAGGAAGAAAGTAATTGAACCATCTCCTGCCCCAATATACATATAAAACATTAATAGAGAGAATAAAAGATGAGAGTGACCTACCAGCTCCACAAGAACCTGGTAGGCCTCTCCATACAATGTACCTTTAGACTAACATAACTAATATTTAACATTTAACATTTAACATTTAACATTGAACTAACATCTTAGTAAGAGAAAAAAAAAAAAAATGTGACTGCCTCCCAGCTACACAAGGACCTGGGCAGGCTCATATCAAAAAAAAAAAAAAAAAAAATATATTAATAATAATATGTCTTGATTACCCTCCCAGCTACTCAGCCAGGAAATGAATTAGACCACCTCCTGCCTCCAACATACACATTTCACCAAAAACATTACTAGAGGAATAAAGATGAGTGACAACCAGCTCCTAGAACCTGTGAGCCTCTCCATGCAGTGTGCCTTTAGACTAACACAACTAACGCCCAACTAACACCTCAAAAAAAAAAAAAAAAAAAAAAAAAAAAAATGTGACTACCCTCCCAATTTACACAGGACATAGTGGGCTCACCACTCAACAGCCTTGTAATAATAATGGCAGCATTATATCTGACAAAGCCAACAATATTAATACAAGGTCTGGCGGCCAAGAAATTAGAACAAAGAACAAAACACCAATAGAAAAGATGGCCGATCTGGTTGAGGCCAGATTCTTTCTCCTCTACTATTTCGAGTTCATAGCACCAGCCCCAACTCCTATTAATCTTCTCACCTCTTAACTAAAGACTTAAATATCATTATTCTCTTGTTATACTCCACTAGGGTATAGATTACAGAAAGCCCAAGACTTCGTGTTTTCTTCTCATAGTTATCAGCATATATATATATATATATATATATATATATATATATATATATATATATATATATATATATATATATATATATATATATATATATATATATATATATTCATGTAAATCCACAATGAAACGTGGATAAGATAAATCTTGATAAATCACTGCAGGAAATGGTGCTCCGTTGTTTCCATTTTCCGTGTGATTTATCAAGATATATATATATATATGATTATTACAGATCTAATCCAGGTTGGATATTTATTGATCTACAATAAAATTATAATGCACTTATTATTAAAAGTGCTCTAGACAGGCCAATTGTTGTTTATTGTGATGGAAAGCCAGAGTAAAACTATAATTAAAACATAATGTTGTTTACATGAAACTTACGCATGAACATTACAAGGTCAAGCAGAATGGTAAATTGTTTAAATTCCGATTAAATATCCGAAATATTATACCTAACAATCATAACAAGAATCACCTACCTGCTGAGTTGAATACAGGTCAGCCATATAAGTAAAAAAATATAACTACTGTACCCAGACAACGCCAAGAGAATTGAGAAAGCAGCTCTAGCGCACAGTAGTTGGTGTGACTCAGGAGTAAAAATTCTCAGCAAGCTTTCCCCAACCTGACAGTTGGATGGCGGGAATTTAAGGCCCTCTGGTGTTCATCACCGGAACCAGATAACTAGTCTAATGGCTGTTATGCAGAAACTAGCGGATTAGAGTATATCAAGATAGTGGCTACCGTAAGGCCTTTCAATCAGCGCAATGAGTCATGTTGTACTCTCAAAACTTTAGTGTTTCTGTGTGAAATGGCCCTGAAAAGACCGGGTAGTGTCAGTGCTAGTGATGCTAGTGGAGAGAAATATAAAAGAAAATTGAATTATTGGATAAGTTAAAACATTGTGGATAAGTGCTTCTCAAGACAAGTTAGATTTATGCGGATGAAATCTTGAAAATTAAAAACATAAGGCACAGTGTGTCTGCAATTACATTATCTTTTCTTTTCATATGGTTAATAACAAGATTGTATGGTTGTATGGAAAAAGACCATCTTACAAGTCTTTGGTTACTATTTTTGATGAGACTTAAGTATATATTAAACTTTTCAAGAGCTGATAAAAGTGAGAAAGCTTTCCTTTCTATAGTGGAGTAATTTAGTTGTTGTTTCTTAAATTTTAGAAAATGATAACACACAGGGTGTAAAATATTATCTGATCCTAATGTACTACGCAATTGTCATTGTCATTCCTAAAAACCCCCTTAATTCATATTACGCTACATAACATTCAAATCCACCGCTTGTAGAATCTCAGAAAACGGGAAACATTGATAAAGGATAACTCACCTACTCTATGTTACTGAATCATTTGTTGAATTGTACCCAGGTACGGTTATATGTATTAATTGTATGTATTCATAGCATTAAGGAGAACTTAAGGTATCTCTAGGATGATTGGGAAAGTCCAGTTGATCCGGACTAGTGTACTTTAGGACTAAGTGTAGATCGTTGTTTGACGGTTATTTTATTTCTGTGAACTTGTAGCGAACATAACTTCCGCAGATATCATATGTTAATACATGAGAACAATATTCTGGAAAAAGGATAAATGTATCAGAACTATGTGAGGTGTTGGAAGTGACCCAGAAACTATACTTGAAAAGAAATATCTTGTATGCATCAGTGTGAACTTAATATACCTCGTATTCTCGTGTGACGGATGCCCACGACATGTACAGTGATCAGAGAATCTTATGTCTGTGTTCAGGTAGTGCAATGTGTGAGAGGAGGATCCCTAATTACAGTTTTAAGTGAACATTCGGCTTTTGTTTCAGGGTAGCGTCCTTTGTGCCCAGCTTACAGGTGTGAGTTGTTGATATAGCCCAATTAATTTCCCCAAAACTGTCAATCCGAACCGTATGCAAGTATGTAAGTTAGTTAAAATTTATTTATAAGACACCAGGTCACAGCAGGAAAGTGTTCAGGTGAGAACCATAATAAATCAAAGTAAAAATTAAAGATTGGAAACTGTAGGCCTACGTCGGTGAGAGGCGGGGACCTCGAGCCTCAGTGGCACCTCTCTATCCATCAACACACTGGTCAGTGAACTTCATCGGGCTGTATTCAGCCCATAAAAAAGTATAGCAGTTATTACAGTTAAAACTTTGCCTGATGTATAAAGTAGTAATGTGTTGGGGTGTGTGGCCCATCAGGCATTTATCTCAGTGGCACCTCCTCTATTATCAAACACAGGTTCGGTTTTAACTCACCAGAACGGCGTACGGGTTTTACCTCATGTGGGCCACCATGTGAGATGACTACTACAGCTATGCTACCTGCTGTGAGCCTGTAGATTCGGCATACCACCACAAATGGTAGGAATAGCCTACTTAATGGAGATTGCAGAAACTCCGCGGTCGTCACTTGGAGCGACCTATAATTATATAATATTATAATACTAGGCGTAGAAACAGTACTAGTATGTTTCTTGGAAGCCCTCGTCTCTACCCACCGAGGGCGGTGTGCGGTCGAAGGTGCCTGATGTGTACCTAAGAGTACAAGGGGTCCCACTTGCAGGTGTGGAGTGTAACAGTTGTGGTGAGATGGTGCTACTATTTATGATAACCTAAGGTGCTATATTCCATACAGGTGGAGCAGTCTGACGTGTTGAGTGTTATTGTAAGAAGGGATGACCGAGGTAAGGAGGTCACTGGTTGTTATGCAATAAGTATGTGGATGACACGCAATTAATGTGAGACGTCTGTTGTTGAGCAATGTAACTAAAATCATAGTTGTTCTTCTGAGGGAGGCGCTCTTCTGATATTTAACGGAATGCAGTCAGATTCAGATTTGCCCCGAGGGGCTAGTTTGTTAGGCACCCCGTTACATCCTGTGCAAGGTGAAGCGCAGAAGCGTTTACAGTGCCCAACAGGGAAGTATGAAAAGTTCATACTTGCCTTTATGACTCGTACATTAAGGGCGTAAAAGCCTATAGGGTCATAGGTTCTGTCAAGTTACATAAAGTGAGAGAATGATGAGTGTGTGGGGGGAAAGTTCCCCGTACATTTTATCTGTTTATGCCAAAGTGTGGCAGGTCCCTAATAATGTCAAATGCCAGGCCTGTGACTAGGAGGAGGGATATCTGGTCTGGGAGGGAAGAGGTGTTGGTAACGGCTGGGGACCTATAGGAGGAGGTCATAGGGCAAGTGAGGATGTAGTGAGAGAGGGTGTGAGAGTCGGGTTGGCCACAAAGTTTACAAACAGTGCGGTGAGGCTCAGGGTTACCAATGTACTCCCATAGGTACCTGTACCCTAGGCGCAGTCTCATGTATATATGCTGTTGAGATCGAGTCAGGGATTGATATTCTTTGTAGTGGCGGTTGTCGTCACCGGTTACAGCGTCATAGTGGCATAGTGTGACGCTACCCTGTTGTTTCAGGTGTGTCCAATTTTCGTTGAATGCCTCTCGTTGTGTGGCGTGTATGCGAGATTTGAGATGATTCAGGGAGAGGGCGAGAGTGGCTTCAGTATCTTCTTCTTGTGTAGCTTCTTTGGCAAGCCGATCCACAGTGTCACAGGCAGTTATTCCTATATGTGACGGGATCCAAAGAAACTTGACACGGATGTCATCAGTTTGTTCTAGCCCGGCAACGGCGGCTAGGGTGTGTTGGGCGGCAGGGGAGGAGGGGGAGGGTAATTTGAGCCTCGCTAGCGCAGAAGTGCTGTCACTGATTATAAGGAGGTTCCGGCGTTCAGTGCGAGCATAGGTCGCCCCCTCATGAATGCCCGTGAGGATGGCTATGCTTTCAGCATCAGTGGAGGAGGCCCAGTCGTGGACCCTGAGTTTCCTGCAGGCCTGGCGCTCAGGAATCCACACAGCTGCCCCAGCGCTGCCCAGCGTGGTAACAGACCCATCACAGTAGACGAGGATAGGAGGGTGGGAGGTCTTTAGAGAGGAAGCGACATCATTAATCTGCTCAAAGCAGTTAAGTTTGAGCATATACCGCAGTTGGGTGGATTTACGACCAGGGAAGGTGTGGACGACAACATCAACACACGGGGAGGTCCACGGCGGTAGAGGCGGATGAGTGTACTCGGGAGGGAGAGAGGTCGAGGGGACGGAATGCAGTGTGTTTTATAAGGAATAAATTAGTTAACACATGTTATTGTTTCACCCCTCTTTCCCCTTATCGATCTGGTCAATGAAAAACCCAACCCAATGTCTAGTCCACTCTGCCTGCTACCGAACGAGCTACTTTCTGCCCAGAGGGGGTCTGGTGGCAGAAACCCTTAGAAATTAAGAATAGAGTTAAGTTATCCCCTTAGACTTAGTGACCCCAAAATCTGGCAGTATACTAATTGTAACAAAACTCCACCTGCCCCCAATCACTAACGTCAACATGAATAGAGAAGGGTTCATAAACATGAGGAGACTAATTCTAGAGCACTAGTTAAAAGAACACAGATATTTTTATAAAAGGCGTGGCATTCAGTGGTCCATAGAAACAACTTCTTTGGGCTTACCAGATCAGTGAGAGAGACTGTAATCTGAGAAAAATTATAACAGAAACGTTTGTAATATTCAGCCATGCCCAAGAACCTCATAACTGCATTGCGATCCCTAGAAATTGGAAGGTTACAGATGGTTTCAACTTTTGCTAACACTGGAGTGATGTGTCATTGTCCAATCTCATGCCCCAAGTAGATAACACGTGCTTTTGCCGAACTCACTTTTTACCACATTAACAGCCAATCAATGGTCAGTCAGGCGGGTAAACAAGTCTCGAATTCTGAAGATGTGCTGCTCCCAGGTTCTGCTGTGAACCACCGGTCGTCCAAATATGCTTGAACATCAGACAACCCATGGATTAGTCTGGTGATAAGTCTCTGGAATGTAGCTAGTGTAGTTTTCATTCCAAGAGGAAGGACTTTGTAGTTGTAGAGCTCGTCTGGTGCTGTAAAGGCAGATATCCTCTTTGTTGTGTCAGTAAGTCGTATCTCATAATAACCTTTCAGTAAATCAAGCTTGGTCATATACTCAGCATTCCGTATGTTGTCAATGAGGTCATCAATATGTGGCAGTGGGTGTCAGGGCTGTAACGAGCAGGATGGTTGCCCGCCGCTCGTTTGCTTGTTCGCGTCCCCTACTTGAGGGGGGGGTAGACGAGGCTGAGAACGTCACTGCTGCCTCGTGATACACCAGACACGACCCAGCCAGCACCACAGCTGTACTTGCACCCGGCTGATTGTTCAAATTCTGGTTGTGTTCTCATTTGAGGTCTTGGACTCGTGGGCTGATTCCCCAGACCTTCACAAATCGACTGTCAATCTCCGGACACCTACCCCAGCCACTACCGCGGCTGCCAAGTCATCGCCACTTCCTCCACACCATCCGTGCCCTGGCGTCTCTCCTGTGTAGCAAGACATCGCCCGCCGGCACCAAGTGAGGAAGCTGCCTTGACCCCCCCTGAGAGCGGATCACTGCTTTCCAGAACCTTCCACAGGGCCGCCGCAGTAGGAAATATCTGTTCATTGTTTGATTCCATTAATTGTTTGACTCCCATAATTGTTGACTCCATTAATTGTTATTTGATATTTGTGTGAGTGGTGTCAAAGTTTTGTGTTATTTTCATAGTAAAGAGATGTCAATCTCGAATGGTTGTTTGTTATCCCTCGGAAAACCATGGTTCTTTACTTTCCTCTTATAAGATCATGATTAGGCTGGCAAGGGATTTCTTTCCCTAAGTCCCAGGCCTTTACAAGTGGCGACCTTGCCAGGATTGTCTCTAACCTTGGTTTCTGAGGGCTAACATTCGTTCCGGTGTTTGTTGTAAGTCGCACTGTCCACGCCGCTTGCTGTCTGTGGCCCGGAAGTAAGTGTTGTTCGATGCTTATCCCTTCCTTCTGTTGTGCTAATTTTGTTGCTCTCCCTTGTATTATGGAAATTAATTAGTGTTGGTTGGGGTGCACTGTGGATACTGTCATTAGCATTTTGTTGTTGTTTCACCTAGAGCGGTTTCCTTTCCCCGAGGTGATTTAACTGGACTGGGTGCGAAACAAGATTTCCTCCGGCCGGATCAAATCATTTAATGGATTGTTTGAGCCAAGAAGTAGTTAATTTTGGCTAGTTGCGGGGTAAGTTGCATATTTTGTCATTTTGGCTCTTGACCCTTCGTATCATTATCTCTAGTTTTGAGGAGTTGAAAGATCAAGCGGTGGCTCTGGGTCTGACAGGTGTGGAGGTTGGTCGGTATGTGGTTACCCAACAGACTGCCAAGAGAGATGAACGCAGCAGAGAGAGAGAGGAACATAACAGAGAGAGAGAGAGATTTCGAATTAGCTAAGTTGCAGGTAGAAAGGGACTTAGAACTAGCTAGAATTAATGCTCCAAATAGACCAGAATCCTCTGGCCCTATACAAGATAATGTAGCAAAAACCTAGTTTGCCTGTTTATCGTGAAGGAGAAGACATCGCCTCCTACCTTGATAGGTTTGAACGGGTAACCGAGCTGCTTGGTGTGGACAAAGACAGTTGTGCTGTATTGTTGGGTAGCCGACTGAGTGGTAAACCGGTACAGATTTATACGTCCCTGTCTGCCAACATCACTAGAGATTACTCTTTGTTGAAGCAAGCTCTCTTGCGAGGGGTTAACGTACCTTCTGATGGTTATCATGTTGATTTCTGCAGAACGAAGATTAGAGTAGGGTAAACATACCAGCACTTTTCAATCCACCTGGGTCGTTTGTTTCAGCAATGGCTAGAGGAGTCAGAGGTTGAAAAACCTTTTGAGTCTCTCACTAACTTCATGATATTGGATCAGTTTTTGTCTTCTCTACCTCCAGACTTGAGAATTTTCATCAAGGAGCACCGGCCAGCGACGCTTGGAGAAGCTGTAGAACTTGCTGACAACTGGAAGTCCGCTCGCAACGCCTACCCCAAGTCTCCCACTCCCCCAGTGAAGAACACGAAGCCTCCGTCCTCCGAGGAACCATTCGCAGGAGTAGAGAAGAGTAGTCCACCAGCCGTACGGTGCCACAACTGCGGAGAAGAAGGGCATATTCGTTCTCGCTGTCCCATGAATCCCCGCGCCTTCAAATCTACCGACATTCATCAGCCCAGCTACAAGGTCAGACTCTGTTTGAAAGGCAGGAGCTGCCCCCGTTATTGTGTCAGCGGAACAATAAATGGGTCTTGGCCATCTACTATCATCAGGGACACCGGTTGCTCGTGCATTATTGTCTCTGAGGAAGCCCTGCCTGACGCTGACGTCTCCAGCTGCCCGAAGGTTAATGTCACCGATTATTTAGGTAGTGTTGTACAGTTCCTTGTTGTTAGGTGCTACCTGCGTTGCCCCTATTTTATTGTTTGGTCTAATGTGGTAAGAGTGCCCATTAAATTCGCTAGTGTTCTCATTGGTAATGTTCCCGGAGTTCGTGACCCTAATGACCCAGAACCCTTAAAACTCTCCTCGCCACCAGCGCCAGTCTCCTCGCCACCTGCCGACGTCGCCTCGCCACCTGCCTATGTCGCCTCGCTACCCTCACATGCCACCTCGCCTCAAGCAAAGGTCCAAGCTGTGGAGACACGGTCAGCGAAGGTGAAACGATTGCATCCCCTGATTATGCCGAAATTGTTGCCACTGAGCGTGACGCCCAAGGAGTTCGCCAAGCTTCAAGCCTCGTGTACCACTCTGTCGCGGGTAAGGGAGACGGTGACTTCCGGGAAGGAGGATCAGGTTAGACATGGGTCTGATTACAAGCTTGTTTATATTAATGGTGTGTTACATAGGACTTGTGTGTCATCCAAGCAACCAGCCAAAGTAGGTCTATTTTTACTTGTTGTCCCTGCCGATTGTCGTAGCAACATTCTCACTGTAGCTCACCAGAGCCTTCTAGCAGGACACTGTTCGTGTAGAAAGACTTATATGAAGTTTGCTGATCAGTTTTACTGGCCAGGTATGGGAGCGGATATTAGAGCCTTTTGTAGGAGTTGCTATCAGTGCCCACGTATGTCCGCCAAGGGTTAAGTCCGTCCTGTTCCACTTAAACCCTTACCCATCATTACAGAACCATTTTCTCGGGTAGCCATAGATTTTGTCAGACCGTTCTCACCCCCTTTCGCTAAGAAGCCTAAATTATATCATGCTAATTTGTTAAGGAAATATAATTGCAGGGCCCACTGTAAAGACCTGGGACTTAGGGATAGAAATCCCTCTACCAGCCTAATCAGGTTCTTATAAGGAGAAAGTTAAGAACCATGGTTTTTTGAGGGATAACAAACAACCGTTCGAGATTGACATCTCTTTACTATGAAAATAACACAAAACTCTGACGCCACTCACACAAACATCAAATAACAGTTACGGGAGTCAACAATTAATGGAGTCAAGCAATTAAGGGAATCAAACAATGAATGAAATCAACAATTAAGGGAATCAAATAATTAACGGGAGTCAAACAATTACTGGAGTCCTCAATTAATGAAGTCAAACAGTTACGAGAATTCAAACAATATATAGAACAGTGGTTCTCAACCTTGTTTGCCCCATGCACCCCTTTCACCATATGTCAGAATGTCATTCCCCCCTCCTTTCCAAGATTGTCTGCCTCAAAAAGTGCATTCCAAATAATGAATATAATACTGAAAATCCTTTATTTTTTCCATATTAGTACATATACATTTACAATTTTACATGGATTATTTTTATAGTGGAGTTTCACAAATTAAATGCCAATTGAAAATGTTGATGGATTTATAAAACTTGAATAAAAGTAAAATAGTTTTTTTTTTATTTATAATGAATTACTTAGACCAAACTGAAGTATAATGCTTTAAACATAAAGTTCAATAGAATACCAGGATATTGTAAATTTGTAATTAATTTTATTCAGATGAAGATTACAGTCAATGAGAAACCTGTGATTGTTTTTTCTTCGCCAATTCTGGGATACGCGGAGGAGTGCTTGAAAGGGCACAACGCAGGTCATTTTCTACCTCTAATCTACTACGTTGCTTCGCTTTAATTTGCAACAGAGTTGAAAAGCCTGACTCACAAAGATATGTCGACACAAACGGAAGCAATGCACGGATAGCTCTTTCTGCCACTTTTGGGTAGGAATCGCACATCAAGGGCCAAAATTCTGCGATTGATTTCTCATCGAACATATCTCTTGCTCCCGAATCAGTTTCCCCCACCCCCCCTGAAAGCCTGAATTCCCCCCCTGGGGGGAATTCCCCCCTGGTTGAGAACCCCTGATATAGAATATTTCCTATGTTGGTGGCCTGGTGGAAGGTTCCGTGGAGCGGGGATCCGCTCTCAGGGGGAAGTTCAAGGCAGCTTCCTCAATTGGCGTGGGGGTTGGCAGGTGAGGTCTTACCACCCAGGAGAGTCGCCAGGGCACGGGCGGTGGAGAGGGTGTGAAGGGAGTGGCGTTGATGTGGCAGCCGCGGTAGTAGCTGGAGCAGGTGATCAGAGGTTGAAGTAGAATAGTGAAGGTCTGGGAAATGATCCCATGAGCCCAGGACACATAATGAGATCACAACCAGAATTTGAACGAACAGCGGGGTGCAAGTCCAGCTGCTGACAACTTGGCAGTGTCTGGTGTGCGACGAGCCAGCAGCGACGTTCTCACCTCCGTCTACCCTCCAAGTGGGTGTCGCGAACCAGCAAACGAGCGGCGGACAACCATCCTGCTCGTTACAGCCCTGACACAGCTCCCCTAACAAAAATCTACTGTAAGGTAGATTAAAACTCAAGATTAGCACAAAACAAAATAATCCTACAACAAATGTTTAAATACACATAGCAAAGTAAAGAATGGTCACATTAAAAGAATAAGTGGTAACTTGATTTCCAAATCATAAGGCCGGATCAAGGAGCTGCATGTGGGATCCACTTCAGTCCAGGTTTAAGTTTGGGCCTATCTCCAGTCGTAGAGGATTCTTCTATCCCGTCCGGTGTTATCAGTAAATGGCTACAGAGATCATCCGAGCCTGGCAACTCAACTTCACAGGAAGTCTTGCAGGGTAGTTCCTCGACCGGCTCCAGCTTGGGTACGTCGTCAAGGAAACGAGCAATGTGGGCCCTTCAATTATATTTCCTTAACAAATTACCTTGATATACTTTAGGCTTCTTAGAGGAAGAGGGTGAGAACGGTCCAACAAAATCTATGGCTACCCGAGAAAATGGTTCTGTAATGATGAGTAAGGGTTCAAGTGGAACAGGACGGACTCTACCCTTGGCGTACATATGGGGGCACTGATCACAACTCCTACAAAAAGCTCTAATATCCGCTCCCATACCTGGCCAGTAAAACTGATCAGCAACCTTCCTATAAGTTTTTCTACGAGAACATTGTCTTGCTAGAGGGCTCTCGTGAGCTACAGAGAGAAAGTTACTACGACAATCAGCAGGGACAACAAGTAAAAACCTACCTACTTTGGCTGGTCGCTTGGATGACACACAAGACCTGTGTAACAGACCATTAATACAAACAAACTTATAAACAGACCCACCTCTAGCCTGATCCTCCTTCCTGGAAGTCACCTTCTCCCTTACCCGCGACAGAGTGGTACACGAGGCTTGAAGCTTGGCGAACTCCTTGGGCGTCACGCTCAGTGGCAACATTTTCGGCAGAATCAGGGGATGCTGTCGTTTCACCTTCGCTGACCGTGTCTCCACAGCTTGGACCTTTGTGGGAAGTGAGGCGGCGGGTGAGGATGGTGAGGCGACGTCGGCAGGTGGCGAGGAGGCTGGCGCTGGTGGCGGGGAGACTGGCACTGGTGGCGAGGAGACTGGTGCTGGTGGCGAGGAGAGTCTTAAAGGTTTGGGTCGTTAGGGTCACGAACTCCGGGAACATTACCAATGAGAGCACTAGCAAATTTAATGGGAGCTCTTACCACATTAGACCATCCAGTGAAATAGGGGCAATGCAGGTAGCACCTAACAACAGGGAACTGGTCAACACTACCTAAATAATCGGCGACACTAACCTTCGAGCAGCTGGAGACGTCAGCGTCAGGCAGGGCTTCCTCATAGACAATAACAAGTGATCGCGGGCACCTTTGTGCCCAGTGAAAGTTTGAACACTCGTGCTTGGCGAGCGTACAGCTAATGAGGGTGCGCCAAGCCCGTAGACTTGCATGGTTAATTAGGTTGCGCCATGTCCCTAGACTTGCATAGTCTTTCATCGTAAATAAAATGGTTAATTAATGCCTTCCTAAAGAAACCATAGACATGGGACCAGGTTTGTTTCATTCGACGATTTTTTTGCGATTTTTCCACCAAGTTTGATGAAAAACGATTGTTCCGTTTCGGCTGCCCAGAACAGACAGACAGACAGACAGACAGACACACGCCTAGTCCTATAGTATATAAGATGCACGAGCAACCGATGTCCCTGATGAAAGTAGATGCCCAAGACCCATTTATTGTTCTGTTGACACAATAACGGGGGCAGCTCTTGTCTTCCAAACAGAATCCGACCTTGTAGCTGGGCTGATGAATGTCGGTAGATTTGAAGGCGCGAGGATTCCTGGGACAGCGAGAACGAATGTGCCCTTCTTCTCCGCAGTTGTGGCACCGTACGGCTGGTGGACTACTCTTCTCTACTCCTGCGAATGGTTCCTCGGAGGACGGAGGCTTCGTGTTCTTCACTGCAGGAGGGAAAGACTTGGGGTAGGCGTTGCGAGCGGACGCCCAGTTGTCAACAAGTTCTACAGCTTCTCCAAGCGTTGCTGGCCGGTGTTCATTGATGAAAATTCTCAAGTTTGGAGGTAGAGAAGACAAAAACTGATCTAATATCATGAAGTTAGCTAGAGATGCAAAGGTTTCCTCAACCTCTGACGCCTCTAGCCATTGATGAAACAAACGACCCAGGTGGATCGAAAACTGCTGGTATGTTTCTCCTGCTCTAATCTTCGTTCTGCGGAAATGAACACGATAACCATCAGAAGTCTTGTTAAATCCTCGCAAGAGAGCTTGCATCAACAAAGAGTAATCTCAAGTGATGTTGGCAGACAGGTACGTATAAATCTCTACCGGTTTACCACTCAGTAGGCTACCCAACCTTACAGCATAGCTATCTTGGTCCACACGAGGCAGCTCGGCTTCCCGTTCAAACCTTACAAGGTAGGAGGCGATGTCTTCTTCTTCACGATAAACAGGGATACTTGGTTTTACAACATTATCTTGCATATGGAAAGAGGATTCTGGTCTACTTAGAGCATTAATCCTAGCTAGTTCTATGTCCTTTTCTACCTGCAACTTAGCTAATTCGAACTCTCTTTCTCTGTTGCATTCCTCTCTCTCTCTCTGTTACATTCCCCTCGCTCTCTCTCTCTCTATTGCATTCCTCTCTCTCTCTGTTGCGTTCATCTCTCTCGGCAGTCTGTTGGGTGACCACATACTGACCAACCTCAGTACCTGTCAGACACAGGGCCACCGCTTGACCTTTCAATTCCTCAATACTAGACAGAATGATACGAAAGGTCTTGAGCAAAAGTGACAAATTAACAACTTACCCGGCAACTAGCCAAAAGTAATTATTGTACTTAGTGGCTAAATCAAACCATTAAATGGTTTGATTCGGCTGGAGGAAACCTTGTTTCGCACCTAGTCCCGTTGAATCACCTCAGGGAAAAGAAACCACACCAGGTGAAACAACAACAAAATGCTAATGACAGCATTCACAGTGCACCCCAACCAAAACTAATTAACTTTCCTTAGTACAAGCGAGAGCAACAAAATTAGCACAACAGAAGGAAGGGATAAGCACCGAACAACACTTACTTCCGGGCCTCAGACAGCAAGCGGCGCGCAACAGTCGACTTACAACAAACACCGGAACGAATGTTAGCCCTCAGAAACCAAGGTCGGAGACAATCCTGGCAAGGTCGCCACTTGTAAAGGCCTGGGACTTAGGGAAAGAAATCCCTTGCCAGCCTAATCAGGATCTTATAAGAGGAAAGTCAAGATTCAAGATTTTCTGAGGGATAACAAACAACCGTTCGAGATTGACATCTGTTTACTATGAAAATAACACAAAACTCTGACGCCACTCACACAAACATCAAATAACAATTACGGGAGTCAAACAATTACTGGAGTCAACAATTAATGAAGTCAAACAATTAGAGAATTCAAACAATATATAGAATATTTCCTATGGCTGTTGCCTGGTGGAAGGTTATGTGGAGCGGGGATCCTCTCGCAGGGGGAAAGTCGAGGCAGCTTTCTCAATTGGCGTCGGCGTTTGCGGGCGAGGCCTTGCCACCTAGGAGAGTCCCCAGGGCACGAGCGGTGGAAAGGGTGTGAAGGGAGTGGCTTTGATGTGGAAGCCGCGGTAATAGCTGGAGCAGGTGATCGGAGGTTGACAGTCGAATATTGAAGGTCTGGGGAATCAGCTCACGAGCCCAGGACACATTATGAGATCACAACCAGAATTTGAACGAACATCGGGGTGCAAGTACAGCTGCTGACGGCTGGGGAGTGTCTGTCTGGTGTGCGACGAGCCAGCAGGGACGTCCTCACCTCCGTCTACCCCCCAAGTGGGGGTCGCAAACCAGCAAACGAACAGCAGACAACCATCCTGCTTGATACAGCCCTGACACCCACATTGCTCATATCCTTGACGACATTCCCAAGCTGGAGTCAGTCTAGGCACTACCCTGCAAGAGTTCCTGTGAAGTTCAGGCGCCAGACTCGGATGATCTCGGTTGCCAGTTACCGATAACACTGGACGGGATGGAAGAATCCTCTATGACTAGAAATAGGCCCAAACTTAAACCTGGATTGAAGTGGATCCCACGTGCAATTCCTTGATACGGCCTTACGATATTTGGACATCAAGTTACTACTTATTCTTTTTAATGTGACCATTCTTATTTTGCTCTGTATATTTAAACATTTGTTGTAGGATTATTATGTTTTGTTGTGCTAATCTTGAGTTTTAATCTACCTTACAGTAGATTTTTGTTGGGGGAGCTGTGTCATGGCTGTAACAAGCAGGATGGTTGCCCGCCGCTAGTTTGCTTGTTCGCGTCCACCACTTGGGGGGTAGACGGGGGTGAAAAGGTCGCTGCTGCCTCGTGACACATCAGACACGACCCAGCCAGCACCACAGCTGTACTTGCACCCCGCTGATTGTTAAAATTCGGGTTGTGTTCTCATCTGAGGTCTTGGACTCGTGGGCTGATTCCCCAGACCTTCACAATATCTGTTCATTGTTTGATTCTCTTAATTGTTTGACTTTCGTAATTGTTTGACTCCCTTAATTGTTTGATTCCATTAATTGTTTTACTCCCTTAATTGTTGACTCCATTAACTGTTTTACTCCCGTTTTGACTCCCTTAGTTGTTTGATTCTCTTAATTGTTTGACTACTTTAATTGTTTGACTCCCGTAATTGTTATTTGATATTTGTGTGAGCGGTGTCAGAGTTTTGTGTTATTTTCATAGTAAAGAGATGTCAATCTTGAACAGTTGTTTGTTATCCCTCGGAAAACCATGGTTCTTGACTTTCCTCTTATAATATCCTGATTAGGCTGGCAAGGGATTTCTATCCCTAAATCCCAGGCCTTTACAGTGGGTAACAATCCCCTTAGGTCACTTTATTGACCTTACTATAGTCTGCGCACATTTTCCGTGACCCATCTGGTATTGGTACCAACAGACACGGAGAAGACCGTCCACTGTCACTCAGTTCAATTAAGTCGTGCTGCAGTAGAAAGTCAACCTCCTTCAGACTTACTTTCTTGCTGGGACTCACTTTATAAGAAGATTCTTTGATGGGTTCCGGATTTCCCACCAGGACAACATCATGTTCCTCCAGACCACAAGGTTATGGAACATCACTGAACAGGTGTCGATAGTCCCCAAGTACCCGCTTCATCTCTCCGATGTGGACCGGTGACAAATGCGGTAATTTTTTGTGGATATTATCCAAAATACTTGAGTTACTCATCTTTGCTTTGGGATGTTCTAGAATATCACTTAAGTCTTCCTCACTGGGTTCCGTAAGGCATACACGGTTAACAACAGTGCTAGTTTTACCTCTAATTTCATAACCTTTAAGTTCACATGAACAAGTCTTTCAGGTTTCCTGTGCCCTGGTGTGTTAATTAGATAATTTACATCATTAACCTTAGATAAAACTTAGTATGGTCTATAAAATTTTGACTCTAATGCATGTGTATGGATTGGCAAAAAAGTTAAAACGAGATCACTTTGTGCAAACTCTATTCGAAATCACCTGGAGAAGCACCGATTGATCAATGATTCCCAGCATGGCTTCACAAGTGGACGTTCTTGCCTAACTAATCTATTAACATTCTTTTCATCAGTTTTCGAATCAGTGGACGAGGGGCACAATTATGATGTGGTATATCTCGACTTTAGCAAAGCCTTCGACAGAGTCCCCCACGAAAGACTAATTAGAAAGGTAGAAGCTCATGGCATCAAAGGTGACATCCTTAAATGGATTAGGGCGTGGTTACAAGACAGGAAACAGCGAGTGAGCATTAACGGCACTAAGTCCCATTGGAGCAACGTCACAAGTGGAGTTCCCCAAGGCTCAGTACTTGGACCATTATTGTTTATTATATACATAAACGACATAGATATCGGCATAGACAGCAACATAAGTAAATTTGCTGATGACACTAAAATAGGACGTGTTATCAAATCTGACGAGGACTCGGCAAAACTACAGGAAGATCTAAACAAATTTTTCCAATGGTCTGAAAAATGGCAGATGAAATTCAATGTCGACAAATGTAAAGTACTCAGTATAGGAGATGTAAACAGGGAAACCAGATACCAGATGAACAACGATGCCATAGAGAAATCCGACTGCGAGAGAGATTTAGGAGTAATGATAAGTAGGAACCTTAAGCCAAGTAAACAATGTGTTTTTGCTCGTAACAAGGCTAATAAAGTACTTGGGTTCATACAAAGGAGTGTTAGTTACAAGACTAGCGAGGTCATCCTAAAACTGTATCTTGCTCTTGTGAGACCACACCTGGATTACGCAGTTCAGTTCTGGTCACCGTATTACAGAATGGATATAGAATCCTTGGAAAGAATTCAGAGGAGAATGACAAGACTAATCCCGGGCATTAGGAACCTTGAGTATAGAGACAGGTTAAAGCATCTTAATTTGCACTCCCTCGAGAGACGTAGAGCGAGGGGCGACCTGATAGAGGTGTATAAGTGGAAGGCAGGGCTAAACAAAGGGGACATTACAAAGGTACTCAAACTATCCAACCAGGAGCGAACTCGTAACAATGGTTTTAAATTAGACAAATTTAGATTTAGGCGTGAAATAGGTAAACACTGGTTTGGAAACAGAGTAGTGGATGAATGGAACAAGTTACCAAATATCATCATTAACTCGAATACGCTGAATTGCTTCAAACATAGGTTGGATGCTCATATGAGCAATAGGGGTTGGGTGTAAACGGGACTGCCCAGTATGGGCCAATAGGCCCGCTGCAGTTTCCTCCATTCTTATGTTCTTAAATTTTCTAACTTGAGTCTGTTTGTCATACATGTCTTTCATTCTGAGCTTCTTTCATATTCTCCCCCACTGACTCACAAGCTGAGTGAAGTCTCTCTCTGAATTTCTGAACATATACAGGAAGAGTAAGTTTATTATCATGTCAATCCATGAATCTTTTAATGCCTGAAGAGGTCCCCTGACTTGGTGTCCGTACACAAGTTCAAATGGGGTGAAGCTCAAGGACTCTTGTTTACTACCTTTGATTGTAAATAATGAAAGTTGGATTCCCTCAAACAATTCTCTATCATTCTCAATACAATATTTCCTTTCCATGCTTTTTAGTCTGGTGAAACCTATCCGATACCCCTTGGGACTCCCGATGATATGCCGTTGCTAGGTAGTGAAGTACTCTCATCTCTTTCATTACTTGCTTGAATAGCCCTAAGGTAAAATTTGAACCCTGGTCAGACTGGACTACCGTTGGAACTCCATATTAGGTGAATAATCAATGCATTCTAGATATTCTTTGTAGTTATACGCTTTAAAGGATGCCTAGTAGTGCTACACATCATTGTGAGAAGGAATTGGTTATCATTTTTAGATTTAGGAAGGGACCCTACACAGTCTATTAAGATTTTGCTAAAAGGTTCTTCACTATTAATGATGCATGCTTAATGGTCTGATTTGGTTTTCTTGCTAGTTGACATTCATGACATGTTCTGCAATATTTACCTACATCATTTTGTAATTTTGGCCAATGGATATGTTGAAGGATTATGTGATAGATCTTATTTACTCCAAGATGACCACCACTTTAGTCAGGTGCAAGGGATAATATAGTTGATCAAAGTTTAGTAGGAAGGACAATCTGATATGTTTCTGACTAAATTTCATTGGCGGGAATATAAGAACATAAGAACATAAGAATGGAGGAAACTGCAGCGGGCCTATTTGCCCATACTGGGCAATCCCATTTACACCCAACCCCTATTGCTCATATGATCATCCAACCTATGTTTGAAGCTATCCAGCGTATTCGAGTTAATGATGATTATTTGCAACTTGTTCCATTCATCCACTACTGTTTCCAAACCAGTGTTTACCTATTTCGCTCCTAAATCTAAATTTGCCTAATTTAAAACCATTGTTACGAGTTCGCTCCTGGTTGGATAGTTTGAGTACCTTTGTAATGTCCCCTTTGTTTAGCCCTGACTTCCATCTATACACCTCCATCATATCGCCCCTCACTCTACGCCTCTCTCTGTACTCAAGGTTCCTAATGCCCGGGATTAGTCTAGTCATTCTCCTCTGGATTCTTTCCAAGGATTCTATATCCATTCTGTAATACTGTGACCAGAACTGAACTGCGTAATCCAGGTGAGGTCTCACAAGCGCAAGATATAATCTTAAGATGACCTCGCTAGTCTTCTAACTAACACTCCTTTGTATGAACCTAAGTACTCTATTAGCCTTGTTACGAGCAAAAACACATTGTTTACTTGGCTTAAGATTCCTACTTATCATTACTCCTAAATCTCTCTCGCAGTCGGATTTCTCAATGGCATCGTTGTTCATCTGGTAACTGGTTTCCCTGTTTACATCTCCTATACTGAGTACTTTACATTTGTCCACATTGAATTTATCTGCCATTTTTCAGACCATTCGAAAAATTTGTTTAGATCTTCCTGAAGTATTGTGCAGTCCTCGTCAGATTTAATTACACGTCCTATTTTAGTGTCATCAGCAAATTTACTTATGTTGCTGTTTACGCCGATATATATGTCGTTTATGTATATAATAAATAATAATGGTCCAAGTACTGAGCCTTGGGGAACTCCACTAGTGACGTTGTTCCAATGGGATTTAGTGCCGTTAATGCTCACTCGCTGTTCCTGTCCTGTAACCACACCCTAATCCATTTTAGAATATTACCTTTAATGCCATGTGCTTCTACCTTTCTTATTAGTCTTTCGTGGGGGACTCTGTCGAAGGCTTTGCTAAAGTCGAGATATACCACATCATAATGTGGCCCTCGTCTACCGATTCGAAAACTGATGAAAAGAATGTTAATAGATTAGTTAGACATGAACGCCCGCTTGTGAAGCCATGCTGGGATTCATTGATCAATTTGTGCGTCTCCAGGTGGTTTCGAATAGAGTTTGAAATGATTGCTTTCGGTAATTTGCCTACGGTACACAGGATGCCAAATCCACCGAACATTGCCCGTTAAAGTACCTGTAAAAGAGGGAGAGTGAAGCAACATTGAGGCGAAGAGAAAGGGAAGAGAGACTGTCGACTAAAGGAGGAGAGTTAATAAGACGAAATGTCTTTGATTCCACCCTATCTAATAGTTGGACAGAAAAAGAGCCACCCCAGATATGAGAGCAGTACTCCAAGTTAGGGCGAATGAATCCCTTATATACTTGGAGCAACTGCTCAGGAGTGAAGTAGCTGCGGCATCTGTACAGCATTCCTAACTTTCGGGAGGCAGCTTTAGTTATACTAAGCATGTGTGATTTCCAGGACATATTGGAGGAAATGGTGAGGCCTAACACATTTAATTCAGAATTTGGGAGGATGATAGCGTCCTGGAATGTAATTGGTGGGAGATCGTCTAATTTACAAAGTGTAATTGGTAAATATTGAGTTTTATTACTATTGAACTTAACCAAGTTTGTACCTCCCCATTCAGAGATGCTGCACAGATCCACGTTGATAGAAGTAATGATATCAGTTCTAGAAACAGATCTAGTTTGAGAGTTAGGAGGAAGGGGAAAATGTTTGAGCTAAAATTGTACAATGAGTCTGAGGAAAACGAAGTGAATGTGCTACCTTCTCAAACTGCAAGAAAAATAATTCTGGATTGAGTTCATCGAATGAAGGCACCATTTTTGCAGATTTAGTTACATCAAACCCCTCTGGTTGGGGAGTAGTCACCTGCACAGCAGGACTAGGTAATCTTAAATGTAACAATTGGTATTCATGTTGTCTTTGTTTCTCTTTGTGTTCTCTTTGTTTCTCTGCATTTTCCATTTCTAATTTCTTTAATGTTATCATCTCAGAGGTATTCTCAACACATAATTCCAAAGCACTATCGGGTAAAACATCATTCTCAGTTAACCAACAAATGACTGATTTCTTAATCATACTCTTAGTCATTGAAGCTTTGAATTCTTCTTCATATGTCTTTGCCACCTTTCTTTACTTAACTGTTCTTTAACTGTTCTACTGATGGATCCTCCACAAATTCACTAAGAACAAAATCTGCCAAGGTTGTAAACTAAATGCTTAAATGAAATTAACTGTTTAAATGATAACTCCTAAGCCAGGCCTTCCACTTATGACAGATTAAAGTCAGGTCGGGAGAATACTGATTTGCAATAAAATTAAGTTAAAGCACTTATTATTAAAAGTGCTCTAGACAGGCTTCAATTGGTAAATTATATTATTGTTTAATTATGAAGGATAAAACCCAGAGTAAAACTGACTCTCAGCAGGTCCTCTGGTGTTCATCACCGGAACAACTAGTCTAATGGTTGTTATACAAAAACTACCTAATTAGAAGAAATCAACTAACTAAATTTATTTCACATATCATATTACTAGAAACTAGTCCAAATAATTTAATTAGAATATAATATATACATTCCACCTAGATTCATATGGGTTCCAATGAAATCACCAAAACATGTTCACTGGAACTCTCAGTAACTTTAGTCATCTCGACTAAGGATTCATGACAATAATGTAGACGTGAGGAGACAGGAGTTTTAACATCACATAACAAAGGTTACCTTCACTGACACTTGTTTCATCAAAAGATAAAACACGTAGACGTTTACAGTCATCCATAGACTCACATTCATGGTAAAACAGTTGCAGAACTGCATGCAACACGCCTGGTTCCACATTGAGCTTAGAAATCCAACGATTCAGTATACTAATGGACGGGAAAGGAAATTTTTAACAGTCAAGAAGTGATAAGCCTTCGGGCTTAAGGTTCGAAGGGTCAGTGCCCGACTGATATCCTCCTCAGACCAGGATTTTACAGGGACACCAGTCAAGAAAAATTTCACTTGAGAAGACGAAGCAATAACTACTAAGCATATCTTTAGTAGTAGCAGTAGCTTTAATAAAATCATTTTTCTATCTACAGTACTCATGAAAATAAATCCTCTCCTTCTATTCTCCTTTTCCAATGAGATGAGCATCTCTCTCTCCTAATATCATCCAGTTGACGTTGTAGATACTCAGTGAGCAGAACCGGCATCTCTTCCTCAGGTTCTTTCTCTTACAGTACATCAGGTGGCCATGTAGGCTCAATTTCTTGCACAACCCTCTTTTAGCCTCTTCTCTCAGTGCATATGTCTTTGATAACAGTCGCTAACGTGTCTGCAACTATTAATGTTCCTATGACAGATAGGGCACAGCTGGAGAGAGAGAGAGAGAGAGAGAGAGAGAGCGAGAGAGAGAGAGAGAGCGAGAGAGAGAGAGAGATTATAACTATATGTACAATTGCCAACAGGATATCCTTTCCTCCCTGTTGTGCTCATTATATTAATAATGTAGACATGAGGTGACAGGAGGAATGACCTCACATGACAAGTGAGCGATATGAGTTGGGTGTAAACGGGACTGCCTAGTATAGGTCAACAGATTTTTACAGATTTTTTTTACAGATTGCCCACGAGGGGGCTAGTTTATTGGGCACCCCCTTACATCCTGTGCAAGGTGAAGCGCAGAAGCGTTTACAGTGCCCAACTAGGAAGCATGCGGAGTTCATGCTTGCCTTTATGACTCATGCATTAAGGGCGTAAAAGGCCTGAAGGGTCATGGGTTTTGTCAGCATGGTACATAAAGTGACAATGATGAGTGTGTGGGGGGAAAATTCCCGGTACAATTTATCTGTTTATGGCAAAGTGTGGCAGGTCCCTAATAATGTCAAGTGCCAGGCCTGTCACTAGGAGGAGGGATATCTGGTCAGGGAGGGAAGAGGTGCCACCCCTGTAGGGGGAGGTCATAGGGCAAATGAGGATGTGGTGAAAGAGGGTGTGACAGTCTGTTGACCACAAAGTTTACAAACAGTGCGGCCAGGCTCAGGGTTGCCAATGTACTAGGCGTGGCGAAGTACAGTGGGGGTGAAGGTGATATGGTGTGGTAGGGCAGGTACAGTAGGGGTGGAGGGAGGCACATAGGCATTGACAACATTGTGGGACACACCTTTTAGTGTAATTGTGATGGTGTGTTCGTCGACATGTCGGTGGGGTACAGGTAGCCGGGGGTGGTGTCCTCAGGTCCGGGTAGCCCTGGTGGAGACAGCTCAGACACAGGAGCGGGCGCGGCTTGCGGTGGGTGGAGGATAGGTTGAGGCACCAAGTGTTGTGAGGATGGGGCAGGACTTCGCTCGGGGGCAGCAGGACACACCAGGGCAGGCCCGAAAGGCGCTACAGCAGTAGTGAAGGCCGCCGGCGGTGGAGTAGGCCGTGAGCAGGGGGGGCTCACAGGGGGACCAACAGCTTGTGTCAAACCAGAAGAGAGGAGTGACTGGGTGGCAACAGAGGGCAGGAGTAGGTGGGAGATGGTGGTACAGAGTGTAGCGAAGAGTTTTTCAATACGGTTGGTAAATTCTTGGAAGAGGGATATGATCTGTGTCACGTCACTGGCGGGGAGTTGTGGGGGGGCACCGGTGGGAGCACAAGGCCTGACAGCTTCAGAGTAGAGACGGGGAGGAGGCCCAGTAGTAGTTGAGTAAAGCCCCGTCCACACGATCGAGCAGTGCCCGGCGGGCTTTGCCCGTTTACTGGGCAAAGCCTGTGTGTTGTTGTACACATGGGGGTGGTTGGCGGCAGTCATAGTCTGGCGCCTGTAGCTAGTAGGTGGTTGGCAGTGGCGGGTTCGGTACGATTACCATGGTGTGTCGCAGGAATAATCGCCGGACAGTTAAAGCGAAGAGCATAGCGTTGTGTACTATAATAATTGCTGCTATGTGCAAAAAGAAGAACCAAATGCAGAAAAGGGAATAGTGCAAAGAGTGGTTAGGTCGAAGAAAAGTATTGTGAAGTCATGCCACGATTTTACATGAGCTGCAAGATGGACAAGATGGACATGAGCAAGACTTCACCAATTACATGAGAATGGACCCAACATCTTTGACAAACTTCTAGGGAAAATGAAACCATATATATAAAAAACAGGATACCAATATGAGGGAGAGTATATCTGCAGAGGCTCGTCTAGAGTCAATGCTCTTGTATCTTTCAACTGGGTGCACCTACACGTCACTTCAGTATAGAACGAGGATATCAAAACAAAGTTTGTCTCGCATAATACCTGCAACTTGTCAAGCCATGTACTCAAGGAAGATTACTTGCAGGTGAGATTTGTAGTACATAAAAATTCATTGAATAATGCTAGAATTATGATATGCATAGACAGGAAGCTATGGGACTAGAGTGAGGAGAGCGGCAGGAACGAAGAACACACACTCGAATGTCCTCATTACATAATACATAAACAATCTCCCGTTTATTGTCACGCGAATAATGTACATTGCATAAGCTTATTTAGTTATACACTGGACATCTGGACTGAGCGGGGAACATATACCTATCACATGTGCAGTACTTAAAGTCGTCGCTCCATATCCGGCAGCAAACCACCAGGCAGGCCGACCATGATATCGCTCAATGACGGGCACTGGCACTTTGCTGGTTTGCCCTCCAATTTTGCCCGATAATGGGCATTTAGCGCGTGCCTGCCGGGCACTGCTCTTTCGTGTGGACGGGCCTTTAGGAGACGGCCGGGACTGCTGTGTTGTAGCCAGATGAGGCCATGCAGAGGCAGGTGTTGTTGGAGAAGGCGTTGCTGGAGACACAGGGTACACAGGGGGGTGTGGCCCGGAAGACTGGGGGGGGCGTTGTGGTAGACTTGGCCTTCGGGGAGGCTTTTCCCCTGGGACAGACGGGCGATTGGGGCATTGCCGTGAGTCAGCATTGTGCCGGCCGCCACAGTTACAACATCTGGGATTAATTACATAGCCCACCCCACCACTATGAAGGTGGTCTTTGATTTTCTGGGCACAGGCGGCGGAGTTGTGGTTACGTGAACAGAAGCGACATCTCGGCCGATCACGACGACAGCAGGCAGTGAAGTTGTGACCCCAATGAGAACAGACAACACAAAATGCAGGCTCAGGATGATAGGCTTCTGCATACAGTGGGGGTATGAGTGGGTGGGCATTCACAGTGGTTGGGCACTCCCTTCCCTTCCACTTGACAATGACAGCGGGTTGTGGAACTCTCCCCCGGTAATGGCGACGTATACTCAGTTTACTAGAGTTAAAGTCACGCGCATCTTCGATGTCAGCGTATAAGGGGAAACGTTTCACTAGGATGTGGCAACATTCATTCGCGTCTACAGGGGGGGGGGGGGCAGCAGGACGACCCCGTCAAAGCCAACAGTACTAAGTGTTTCATAGGCCTCAGGAGTCTGACACTTGATAAAGTTCCGGTTCTTACCTTGTCGGAATTCAATGCTGAAACCGTGCTGTCTGCAGTACTTCATCATCCAGTTAAAGCGTTCCTCTACAGTTTTCAGAGAGTCCTTGGGGAAGTGGAGATTCAGCTTACTTGTTTGTTTGGCAGAGGGCAGGGTGATAGGGTCCATGGCATTGGTGTTTCCACTGTGGCTAGCGTTTCCCATAGAAACATTACCGTCACTGTCATAATCACTGGGGTCTGACTCTTGAAGGGTGTTGGATTCAGTATGACCAGGCGAGTTGGTAATGGCATCAGTATCAGAGATGTCTGCGTCTGCGTCTATGGGAGAGCCTCGTCTGGGACGTTTATGTCGACCCCCCATGCTGGCAAAACTTGCCAGCTGAGGGGACGTTTGTGGGACGATCGGGAAGTCAAGAGAACCTATATGGGCACGTCTCTCCCCTTGGGTGGTCACGCCACGACTGGGTCAAGAGACCCACTGAAATGGGGAGAAGAGAGGGCGTGGGAAGAAGGGGAGAGGAAGTGGGAGTAGGGGAGAGGGAGGAGGAGTGCCCTGAAAACTCATTGCCAGAGGCTGACAGAATTTCCAATTCATTATACAACACTACCAGGGCACAGAGATTTATTTGCTTTTGACTTATTTACGGAATCTCTAGTGTTAAATTTATGGTAAACTTAAGACAAATATATAAAATCCATATTCAAAAGTTACCAATATTTTTACCATGGACTGCAGATTCTGTCAGCCTCAGGCATCTGTTCAATGCCCACCGAGCATATATGAGCATTAGCTTTATTAATGTTACCTTTTCTCTTGAAGAGGTAACTGTTATCTTAGTTCTTCATCTTTAGGTAATATATGGAAGTGTATATATCCCTCTCGTTTGAACAAAGAATTACACCCTAACATTAAACAATTAGCGGGCATTATATGACAGAGGATAACATTTTTCACAGATGTGGCTGCAGCCAACTGAGTGGGCGATCTCTCGACCTCTTTACCCATTGACGTCAGGTGCGAGTTGGGTCGCATTTTGGGTCAGGTATGGGATGCTCTCCTCGTCTGAGCGACGCTTCACCGGCATCTCATCTGACGCATGAAATTGCGGGAAACTCTTATGATTAATTTTAATTATCTTCTAAACTATAACTTATAATTGTTTATAGCCAGTAACCTCATTATTAAATTATGCAGTCAGTGTTTCATTACATTTTGTATTCATACAAAGTGTAGTTTAGAAAAAATAAATTTCCACTTCCCACCGAAATTCTTTACCGCCTGGAGTATTGTCACCCCATCTGGTCCCCGAGATATGCTAGGGATTGTCAGTTGACTGAAAATGTCCAAAGGAGGGCCTGCACTCCGGCTTCTCAATTATCCAGAGAGATTAGAGCGCCTGCAATTGCCTAGCTTATACAGCAGACGGTCAAGGGAGGACCTAATTGAGGTGTATAAACATCTTAAAGGGCACTACTCAGTCGAGTATCCATACGATTTTTTTTAGTTTACCCCCGAGGGGGCTAGTTTATTGGGCACCCCCTTACATCCTGTGCAAGGTGAAGCGCAGAAGCGTTTACAGCGCCCATCTGGGAAGCATGCCACGTTCATGCTTGCCTTTACGACTCAAGCATTAAGGGAGTAAAAGCCTGAGGGGTCATAGGTTTTGTCAGCAAGTTACATAAAGTGACAGAATGATGAGTGTGTGGGGGGAAAGTTCCCGGTACATTTCATCTGTTTATGGCAAAGCGTGGCTGGCCCCTAATAATGTCAAGTGCCAGGCCTGTTACTAGGAGGACCATGACAGAGACTCCTTTGAGGCCGTGGGAGAGGGACTGGAGGGGCCTCGTGCGTTGGCGGCACTGGGAGATGACGTGGGCGGCGACAGCGGAGGTAGTGGCTCTGGTAGTGGCTCGCACGGGTAGACCAAGGTACCTGTAGGTGCGTACTTGATCGATGTCTTGTCCTTGCAAAGTCACTGGTGTCTGACGCCGGAATTGTAATTGTAATTTGTAATTCCTTAGGCCAAATGCAAGAACTGCACCATATATTCATGATACCAAGAATTATTTCTTCAGTATTGGCGAAAGGTGAATAGTCAACTGTATCTCCACCTATAAGTGAAAATAAAGTCATTAATATTGTGTTAGTTAAATTTCCGAATTCTGAAACATCTTTATTTATGAGGGTTAATATTTATAAGTTTCCAACACCTACATATTGTGGGTAATTTTGTCTGTTAAAAAAAAAAAAATCTCCAATGGAAACTAGGATTTTTTTGGTTTGATATACAACACACACTCACTCAAAAAATTTATTTATTTATTTTTTCAATGTAGACTTTCATGGTGATTCCAAGACTGTGATCCTTTTTTTGGAGAAATTCATAGAAAAAATTATAAGCCCTTTAAAATTTTAATGTTCAAAATGTTAACCTAACCTACCTAACTTACCCTAACTAGAAAAAAATCGGTCAACTAAAATCCTAAAATTCCCTAGCTGACCGAAAAAATAAAAATACCATAAATTTCTTTTTATTTTGGAAGACAATATTCATTTTTGTTGGAATCATGGACATATAAGGCCAATGTATTCACACTTGATTCTACTATACTTGTAGACAAACTATAGAATGGCTGTTTACAGTACTGTACATCAACATTGTCATTAAACATATCGAAATCCTTGATATTTGCCATCTATAATGAAAAAAAAACATGAAAAAGCCACATAAGCAAAAACTGCCAAATGTGGTAGACCCTGGACACTACCCTGGTACAGGTTACCTGGCATATTTGGACTTGTTAAAATATTAAATCTAGGCAACTAAATATTTACAGTAATGCAATATCTATTTTGGTAGTGTTGGACGATTATTATTAATTGCGCTCATTACGAAAATTGGGTCGATATTATTTCTGATAAGGGACGTCATTTACCATCCCTGAAGGAGCTGCTGTTACCACTCTCAAATCAGGCCACTTACGACTTTTTTTTTAGCTTAATTTGATTTCCATTTCCTACACATAAATTATTTGGATAAGCTATCTTAAAGGCTTACCTTTAAAGATGGTTAAAAGAATTTGGAGGATATAAGCAGCGATGAGGCAAGTAGAGGCTGGCGGATGATCCCACACAAACATGGAATTCTTTTAAAAAGAACAATAAAATTCTTCATATGCTGTCCCATATGGAGGATATCTTATAAAAAATATTATTATTCCTTTGCAGATTTCTACAATTTATGTACATCCAATTCTATTTCTTTTCTTTTGGTTTCAAAATATAGTTCCATCGTAGTGGTCATCGGGTGGGGGTGAGAGTACCACGGAAATCTCCCACGTTCCAATAATGAATCTCACATTTTTTTTTCTTTTTTAAGCCCCGAGTGCTTCTTGCAAAGCGGCCATGAGGATACCGCAGCATCGTGTACACCACAGAAGTTCTTGCAATTGGCCCTTATTCCTATGCGGTTTTCATTGCTAGTCAGGAATCGAACCCTGGACATCTGCATGTGAACAGGGATTTCTACCACCGCGCCACAATGACAACAAAAGCAATCCTAGGCTTTTTTTCACACAAAACCTGTTCATTAATCTTTTGGAAATCTTGTCCTAAGATTATATCACTACAGAAATCCGTGAGTATACCTAGATGTGTGGATGAATAAGTGTGGCCATTGAGAGTAATATCTACAAAAGCGAAGCCAGGGGAAATGGTGTTGAGCGTCTTCACAGCCATGACAATTTCCTAATTTGACGGATAAAATTTCAGATTAAGTTTACTTGCAGCTGGCTCGCTCAGGAAGCTGTCAGAACTACCCGAGTCAATAAGTGCATTTAAATTTTGTCCATTGACTGAAACAAGTGTTGCAGCATGTGAAAGACTTGAAGGAAAAACAGCTGTAATGGCAAGAAGCGCAGGTCTAAGGGCCAAATGCAAGAACTACCGTCCTTTACACGATGCTGTAGTATCCTGGCGGTAGTAATACAATGGAAGAAAAGTTTAGTGATTATTCAAGAATGGCCATGGTGGTTCCCGACTGTCGTTTGTTGTTACTACGTCATCGTGGTGCAGTCAGGTCTACCGACAAGCAGAAGACTAAGAGGTTGGTATACTTGCACCCTCAAAACGTTGTCAATGGCACGAAAAGTTTGCTCTTGCTACACGATTTACGAGCATGAAAAACTTGAATGCCAAGCTAAGGTGTACCTCATTTTCATATTTTCTTGGATTATTAGATACTTACAGTGAATATAGGTAAATAAAGCCTGTAACAACCATAAGAACATAGGAATAGAGAGTATTATCTGTTCCTTTCTTCTTTGTCTTTATTGTTATATACGTGTATGTTCATATGCTGCCTTTATTGATTATATATACATTATATATTATGTTACTTATTACTAAAGTCAGAAAGTGTTTAGGCTTGTGTAAACACGAATGTGTTAGGCACGTACGAACAACAGAGAATAAACGCTCTAGGACCTTTTTTGAGTCTCGGACCCCATCTGGTGAAGGCTATGGACTCCCTCCCTAGAAAAATGCACATAAGCACAACTTTGCATGCAATGAATATACTTTATTTTATTGAAAATTCATTGCCTCATACAGTGTATGACATACACAAGTAGAATAAAGTAAACAATCTTAACAAAGAATTATGTTTCACACTTTTTTATGCAAAAATTAATGGCCACTCCATACAAAAATGAAATGCAATCATCTTGTGCAAATTAAACAAAACAAAACTTTAATTCTGCTCAAAAGTTCATTTCAATGAGAAGGTTGTTGTTTGGCTTGAATAAGAAGATGAAACTGTGGAGTGGTCTTTGACAAGGTAACACGCATGTAATCTTTGACATCCAATCGATTTCGACTTTTCGTTTTGATAGAAACAAGTGCTGAAAACCCTGACTCACAAAGGTATGTAGTAGCAAACGGAATCAGAGTACCCATAGCTCGCTTTACCAGACGAGGGTAGGCTTGTGTCAAGCCACACCAGAATTCTCCAAGGCTCTTCGAGTTGAATCCATTTCCTTTGTCTCCAGGTCAATGAGGTCATCTTTGGCAAGGTCTTCATCACTGATACAGTTTATGTCGGCAAGGAAAGGATTACGAAGCCATGTTTCAACTTTAAGGTCACCTGAGCAGAAGTAACCTTTGAAAGAGTTCTGCAGAGTATCCAGATGCCTGCAGAATCCTGCCAGCAGAGAAATTGACAGATCCTTGTCACTCTCGATTCCATCCTGCAGAAGCACTTCCTCTAACATTGGAAAGTTTGTATAGTTGTCTGCCTTCAATCTCCTCTTCCACAGTGGCAGCTTGGCCAGAAAAGCTTGCAGTCTTTCAGCAGCATCCATAATGGTGACTCCAGGGCCTTGAATCGCAAGATTCACCTCATTCATATGGCCAAAAATATCCGCCAAGTAGGCCAATCCATGAATGAACTCCTCACTGTCAAACTGTTCTGAGAGTGGGCTCTCTTTTTCTCTCTCAAAAAAGTGAAACTTCTGCTCGAAGTTCAATCAAGAGCTTCAAGATTTGTCCTCTGGAAAACCAGCAAACTTCTGTGTGGTAGAGAAGAACTTCATATTCTGCTCCCATTTCTTGACAAAACCTCTTGAAAACGCGATGGTTCACAGCCCTGGCTCTGATGAAGTTGACGACTTTCACGCCAGTAGACAAGACTTCTTTCAGAATTGCTGGCAGAGTCTTTGACGCCAATGCATGCCATGTAGAAAACAATGGGTCACGCTGACCTGAGGAGCTTCTTTCTTCACCAAAGCAGCAAAACCAGATGTGTTGCCAAGCATCACAGGTGCTCCGTCTGTGCACAGAGTACCAAGATTTTTCTTCCAAAATGGGCTCACAAAATAGGAATTCTTCTTTGATGGCATCAGCATGCATATAACGGACGAAAACCAGGAGCTAGCTGCACTGAGAGACGTCAGTAGTTTCATCCAGTTGCATGCTGAACGGAAATGGCGTAGCTGCCAATTCTTCCATTACTTGCTTCAGAATATTAGAAGAAATGTCAACAATTCTAGAGTGGATGGCGTCATTTGACAAAGGCACTGCTGCAATTTTCTTCCTCTGCTCCAAGCCACAAACCAGCTCGACCATTTCCAGGGCACATGGCTTTACCAAGGTCTCTCCAATCGTATGTGGCTTCTTTTGCTTGGCAATGCGATAAGCAACCTTGTAGGATGCTTCAAGACAAGGCTTTTGTATTGGGGCAAATCCAAGTTTTGGTAAAGTTCGAGCTTTCTCAAATCGAGCCTTCTTTGCGCGAAATAGATCAACACTGTTCGTGTTCTGGGTAATAAGTTCTATCAGCAGGAGCGAATACAAACACCTGGATAGATTTTGTAGGTTCGATTTACTGGATAAGAGATATGTACACAAGGGGAGTCGCGCTCCTCAACCTGTCTGCTGGTCAACTGCTCTATAGGCGACGTATGGCAAGTGATTACTAACAGCTTCCATATGTCGCCAGGCACATTAATTAAGCATGTGGGACATGGTAATTACATTGCCACACGCTGCTAGCTAGGCTGAATAAATAATATATATAAATGGAGCACATACATAATATACATACATAATATATAATACAGCATACATAATATACATACACCTCCCTCCCCCCTATACGCTCATAGCAAAGTCTTCAGCGGACCTTTTCTTTTGGATCCGTTCTGAGCGTCGAGGGACTAGATCACTGGGAAGGGTATGGGACTCAACACTGGTGGCGGGGTCAGCAGAAGGAATTGTTACAGGGCGGAGAAAACGGCGGTTCCTCCACCACACACGACCACTGGGTAACCGCACCTGGTAGTCCCGTGACCTACCGAGACCCATGACTATGTCTACTTTGTCCCAACGTAGGGAGGTCGGGTCCTGAACACGGACTTGGGTGCCGACACTCAACCTGGGGAGAGAACGGGGGTGGTCGTTGCAGCGGGCGACGATGTCTTGAACACGTTCGGCGGCTCGGCGATCACATTCCTCTGTCTTGGCCTGCCACTCCTTGGAAAAGGATTGAGGGTGAGCAGGGACACAAGAACGAAGGGGGCGTCCATACAAAACCTGGGCAGGGGAGCGTCCGGTGTAGTTAGGTGTATTGCGGAGTTCAAGAAGACCCCGGTCGAAGGCCTCGCAGTCAATATTCCCAGAAGGGGCCACCTTAAGGTTGAGGCGCTTCAAGGATTTGACAGCAGCCTCAGCGTGGCCGTTGGACTGCGGGTAATGGGGCGATGACAACACATGCCGGACTCCCCATCGGTTAAGGAACACAGCAAAGTCCCGGCTTGTGAACTGAGGCCCTCCGTCGGTTCGCAGGCGTACAGGAACGCCCACGTCACGGAAGTAGTGGCGGAACTTGCTGATGGTGGCGGCAGACGTCGTGTCATTATCGCACTTGATGCAACCGACCAACCAGAGAGACGGTCGACGATAACAAGGAAGGACTTTCCTGACAGAAAAAAAGTCGGCCGACACAGACTCAAAGGGGCGGGTGGGGTTGTCGTCACTCATGAAGGGTTCCTACTGCTGGCTGGGTTGTAGTACGTGGCGGGGCTTACACACCTGGACAGCATTGGAGATGTCGGGGTCGATGCCAGGCCGGAACGCAGTCTGTCTTGCACGCCGTTTGGTGGCCTCGGCTCCACAGTGACTGTCGTGGAGGCGAGCCAAGGCGTGGAGACTTGAAGCAGCAGGGACAACTACAGAAGGGGAGGTGTCACTGGCCAGAGGTAGGGGTAGAGCGGCAGCAGGGTAGTTGCTGCTCCCTTCGTGCACCCTGTTGGAGTATTTTATCTCGAGAATCGGTGTTGGGAAGTCCTGGGAGATGATGGCCAACTCTTGACAATGTCTGTAGGACAGCAAAGGAGTCGGGACACCATTATGCACGTCAATCCAGGCTTGACACGACCTGTTGCCAAAGGTGACATGTGCATAGAGTGAACCTAGAGCCGGGGTCATCTGTGAACCATCTGCCGTAAAGCAAATTTCCTTGAGAGGCGGTCCTAGATTGCTTGGAGAGAGCCCCAAGCATTGCAAATGCTGGGGACCGATGACCGTAGCCTCAGCGCCGGTGTCGGGCAGCATCTCGAGACAGGATGACGCATTGCCGTGGGTCACGATGACGCTGACGTGCTGGGGGACTTTGGTCCTGGGACGTGAGGAGTACACCCTCCTAATATGGGTCGGCGACTGTGGGCGGCCCTCACTGGTGGAAGGGCGCTGCTGCTTCCGCCGACGCTGTCCCTTGGGTTTGTTAGTCGGAAAACACTTGTCATAGTGGCCCAGACGACCGCACACATTGCACTGGACGTACTTGGCTGGGCACCGTACTGTGAGTGACCAGTGGCCCTTACGGTCACAACTGTTGTAGGTAGACTCAGCAGCTGGACACACCTGTGTTCCGTGCTGCTTACCACAGTTGTTACAAAATGAACCGGGCGTGGACGTGGTGGGCAAAGGCGTAGGAGCAGACTTCTTGTCCTTCTTGTACCGGGACACAGCGCGTACAACTGTAGGGGGAGCTCGGATGGCAGAGGTGGCACACCTGGCAGCCTCGTAGGAGAGACATATCGTCAAAACATCCTTAAGAGAAGAGGAAGAGTCGAGGGAGGTGAGGCGTTGGACAAGCTCCTCGTCCTTAACACCCATCAGGATCACCTACTTCAACTGGGTCTCCTCGCACTGCTGGTGGTGGCCTAGGCATATATCTACCTCTTCCGAGGCTCTCTTGAGTCGTACATAAAAGGCATCGAAAGTCTCACCCTCCATCTGCCTGCAGCTAAACAATTCCCTCCTGCGCAGAGCTTCATTCTGCTGTCCTTTGATGTGCCGTTGTAGAATGTCCAGTACCTCCTCTACAGACAACGAAGAGGTCGGAGGTACTTGCAACGTATGTTCTAAGACACGCTGAATTTCCAAGGACAGGCACATACGCAGCTGGATGAGTTGTTTAGGCTGTGACAAACTCTGGAGATCCACCATTGTAGAATAATCAGTCCACCGTCGCCGCCATTCATGAAAAGTCTGGAAATTCACATCAGGCTTCAAGATGGGCGGTGTTTGAGCTGCTGCTTTAGGTGGGGCTGGGGGGCGTGAAGGAAGCATTGATGAGGTATCTGAACCAGTCAGTACTGAGGCAGTGTTAGAGCCAGGGGCTTGTTTAACAGTGAGGCGAGATATCAAGACTTCAAACCGTGCACTGTCTTCCAATCTCCGTTGGTGGTCTCTCTCTGCCTCTGCTTGCCTTCTGCGTTCGTCTGCCACACGTCTGTTAGCTTCATCCTCGCGCCTTTCATCTCTCATAAACTTTATTAAAGCAATTATCTCTGGAGACAACGCTGAATATCGAGGTGAAGGGCTGCGCGATGTTGTTGGAGCTGGAGCGTCATGGTCAGCCTGGTCATCCATCTCTGCGGGGCTATCATCCGACTGACTCATCCGGGCGTTGGCTCCACGGCTACGTAAGGCACGAGACATAACTACTTCATCTGTGTACTGTGTCTAAATCAGTGTTGACTGGTCAGCCAGGTCGTATCAACAAGATTTCAGACAAAAAATTAATTAAATACACAGATAAGTAGATTATATATATATAAAATATATATAAGGGAATCGCCGCGGTCAGTGTGTGTGTGTGTGTGTGTGTGTGTGTGTGTGTGTCCCGGGCAGTGAGAGCAGTCTCCTCGAGCTGTGAAGGGGTGTGGAGACGACGACTAGCGGCAGTTACCCTCCAGGGTTTGCGAGGGGAGGTGTACTCAAGTCTACTCCTTGCAAATGCCCAGACCATGCCTTGTACCTTGGGAATCCTTTAGAACAAGGTGACACATTTATGGCACGAAACACACAATGCACTAAACTCTGCACAGAAAATCACTGTCACTGACACTGCTCAAAGTTGCAAAATTCTTGGAGGAGCGGTTGCGGGCGGAGGTTGGTTGACACAGGTAAGGAGTCCATAAGCCGGCTTTCCCACAAAGTTTGCACTTTCACTCATAATTATCCAGTAAAACCGGTTCACTGCGCCATGTTCGTGTTCTGGGTAATAAGTTCTATCAACAGGAGCGAACACAAACACCTGGATAGATTTTGTAGGTTCGATTTACTGGATAAGAGATATGTACACAAGGGGAGTAGTGCTCCTCAACCTGTCTGCTGGTCAACTGCTCTATAGGCGACGTATGGCAAGTGATCACTAACAGCTTCCATATGTCGCCAGGCACATTAATTAAGCATGTGGGACATGGTAATTACATTGCCACACGCTGCTAGCTAGGCTGAATAAATAATATATATAAATGGAGCACATACATAATATACATACATAATATATAATACAGCATACATAATATACATACAAACACTGTCCGATGCATTTTCAGGATGGACAGACGTGAGGATAAGTAAGCTTCGTTGTACTTTCTTTTCTTTGACATTTCCAAATTGAGCTAGGCCTGCAAAACAAAGAAAAATTATGTAACTTATATGGAAAGCAGTAACTAATGAACACAAATTAATAAGCACGACAGAAAGACAGATCGACAGATAGACAGGCAGACAGACAGACCGACTGACAGACAAACCTTCACAGACAGACAGAGAGACAGACAGATAACCCTATTTTCAGTAGCATCATTACGGATTTCTCAAGGTTCCCCTCAGAAAATATATGAATGATACTGACTGATGAGTTCGTGTTTGCCTACCCTACTGACACACCCAGACCCTAACTTTATCCATTCTCTCTCTATTTATGCGTCCCTACTCTAACTACGTGCACCCAGTCCCTAACTTTGACCAATAAATAATAACAGACTTGTTGTAAATAATGGATAAAACAAATAAATACAGCACACCAACCGTTCTTGGTTTTTCACAACACTCGCACGCGCCTTTCTCCATATGCACCCACATACGCACAAACACATGTTCACACACTGTACACCGACCACTCTTCAGCCACATTCTGAAATTGTGGTCAGAAGGCGGTCGGAGGTTTCCAACCTCGGCTGGTACAGCTGTAGTAATAATAACTAAGGCCCTCTTTCGCTACCTTCACCAAAAACATTACCATAGGTAATTGAATATATTTAGGAAAAAGTATGTATTTGAAGATACTATTGTGAGGGCACGGGTTCCCTCTCTGTCTCAACACCACCCTCATCTTACTTACTTCTCTTAGTCCTACTCTTACTCAGTTCCGTCACCTATTCTTTTGGTAGCATGGACATTCTTTTGGTAGCATGGTCGAGGGTCTAGGCACGTGGGGTATGGTAATTCTGGTATCAGGTCACTTGGATGGAAATCAAGGTAAAATACTGTGGGAGAAAGGAATATGCCTAAAGTACTCTAAGAACAAATTTATTAATGTGCAATCAATGGGGAAGGATATTGTATTAATCATATAACTACCAGGCTCAATTCCTGGGCTTAGTGCAAACTCAGTCCCTTCTCAACATACTCGTAAATAATTAAACTAGCATATATAGGGTCCGCTACCCAACATAGGATAATTATTTCCAACTAATTATCCCAAACATACATGTCACAACCCTCTCTGTGGACATACACTTCCAAGGAGTAACCCAGGGTAGAGCACTGGGGATCCCGACCGTTGTTATTGTGGGGTAGCCAGACACATGGCGGGTCTGGGGTCTGGCCCAACGAAGCCATGGGGCACATTAATCAGGCAGCATCGGTGCCATCGTTTCGTATATGATCCCGGCTGGTTATTTACTACATCCGAGGCCGTTGTTGAATGGTTGTAAGAATCACAATGGGATCTGGAGACAAACGGGAGAGCAGACGTCAGGAGACGGGGAAACATGACAACACAAACAAACTCTCTTGTCTAGACGACAGACGTATTTACGTTATATTACTTCTACACTGGGTGAATGACAATTCAACTGTTAAATCATAAACACTGGTGAACACTGATATTCACTACAATTGACTGAATCAAACTGAATGGCTAGGGAACACAGAACATACCTGGAGACAAACGGGAGAGCAGACGTCAGGGGACGCTTTCCCTGGCTTGTCTTGAGTTTATATACCCCTGAGTTGCCAGTGATCGCTACTCACGCAATGACAATAATTACAAACAAACTAACTGTTACTCATTCAAAGATGACCCTCAGTTGACAAAGGTCTGGCGAATTACTTGAGTTGATTTACACAGACTAATTCAAGATTGAGCTTCCCTGGAGAAAGTGGAATAACAACGCATTGACAACTGTCTTCACAAAGGCGGGCTCTGGGAGGGATCACGAGGGTAAACATGCTCCTTCTAGGGGTCGCTAACTCACTCATGTTTTGCGGGCGTGGAGTTTTATAAGAATCATTAGTTAAATAGATCAGCAGTCAACGTGACCATGACACTGGCCCTCAGTTAAGCCTTACCAGTATATGAGAAGATTCCCAAGCCGTGATAAACCGTGGAAAATGAGAAATAAGCACTTAATATGGAGTGGCTCAAGATGGCGGTTGTGCAGAGAACGATGCTACTAATTTAAATAGTAAACATGGGCCACCAGAGACGCTTAGCGGTCAGCGCTAGAAGCAGTGGCAGGGTACGTTTTCTTTAATTTCGTTCAATGGGAAACCATTCTAGAAGTCAAAACCTGACAACGGCGACGATTGTATGTTACCTGACCGTGTACAGTAGCATCCCATGCCACCCTACAGATTTACTGGTTTTCTTCAGTAACCAAAAATACATACATAACATCTGGTATATATTGACAAAATAGAACAACTTAATATAAAAATATAGTGAATATAAATGTTAAATTTTTATCTAACCTTCACAGACCCCCTGAAGCCCATCCATGGACCCCTTGGGGGCCCATGGACCCCAGGTTAAGAACCCCTCCTTCTAGGTAGACTGAGCATGTGGCTTGTCATTCTCCCATTAAATAATGTAAGATACTACACTTATTAAATCTAGAAATAAACTATTAAGTTTGTCACGAACTTGGGGTCGGGTGAGTGTAAATAGAGAGAATTATAGCGGGGTCTGTGGATGAAGTTAGTAGAATATAACAAAATGCAGTATTAGGTATTATAATTTGGCTACGACAGTTATGAACTCACTGTACAGATGAATTGGGATAAAATCTTGAAAAATATCACCATAACTGTTAGCTTTCTATCAAAAAGGAAATCATCTTTGTACCAAAAATCTTTACTTTCATACAAGTATAAAGACCAGTTATCTACAAGATATGAAACCTTGAGATAATGTTTCCTACTTGTCTCTACCTCATTATAGCAAGACATGAACACTTTCCCAGTGTCAGGAGTAAAAATGTAAACAATATGTTAATGACATGGACTAAACCAGCTGTTGGAGAAAAGTATCAGCTGTTTAAATGTTTTTTATTTGGAAAAACATTACATGTAAATACTGTATATGGATCCTCACCAGAGAGCCTTCATATGGAAACTGTGCAGACATTAGTTCACAAGGCATATACTCAACAATAATGGAAAGGAAGACATGGTAGGTTAGGTTAGATTAGGTTCATCTTGTGAGCAAATGTCATGGATCCATATATACAGTAGATATATTCATGAAATTCCACCAACTAATCAGAGACTAAAAATTTTAAACATAAAACAAGATGATAATTAAATGGTTTAAAAATATCCTCAATACAGCCTGCAATGTTAATTGCAAATCATTTCTGCATTTTTTAATGTTAAATATAAACTGTAATAATAATAAGGATAGAATTCAATGATAATGCTAATGTCAGATTAAAGCCTTTATTAAAAGCAAGATATGTTATAATATGTGATGATCAGGAGTATAGTATTTTAAAGGAAAAGTCATCCACAAATTTTACAAATATATTAATACATCATATCCATGTACAGTATATATGTAAATTGTAAAATAAAAAATAATATTAATTAAGGCATATGTTATGATTTCTCCGAGGCATATTTTCTGAAAATTCCAGAAACTGGTATTTTCTGGTCTATGAGGAAAATTCAGGGATAAAATAATGATTAATTTTGGGATTTTACGCAGTCTCCAAATTTTTCTGTTCCGAGTCTGGGAAACAATTCCGAGGTTAGGTTAGGTAGCAACTTTCAGAATCTTCCGAGTAGCCAGAAAAATCCCCATCAACCATGATACCAAGAAGTATTTCTTCAATATTGGTGAAAGGTGAATAGTCAGCTGTATCTCCACCTGTAAGTGAAAATTAAGTCATTAATGTTGTGTAAGTTAAATTTGCGAATTCTGAAGCATCTTTATTTTTGAGGGTTAATATTTATGAGATTCCAACACCTACATATTGTGTCTGTTAAAATAGAAAAAAAAATTAACTTGCTAATGGAAACTCGGATTCTTTTTTGGTTTGATATGCAACACACACTCAAAAAACAATTAAATATTTTTTTCTCATGTGGATTTTTATGGTGATTCCAAAACTGTGATCCCTTTTTTGGAGAAATTCATAGAAAAAATTATAGCCATTTAAAATTTTAGTGTTCAAAATGTCAAACTAACATACCTAACTTAACCTAAATGGAAAACATAGGTCAACTTAAAATCCTAAAATTCCCTGCATGATCGAAAAGATAATAACACCATCAATTTCTTTTATTTTGGAAGGCATTATTAATTTTTTTTGGAATTATGGACATACAAGGCAAATGTATTCACACTTGATTCTACTATACTTGTAGACAAAATATAGAATGGCTGTGTACAGTACTGTATATCAACATTCCCATTAAACATATGGAAATCCTCGATATTTGCCATCTATAATGAAATCAAAAACATGAAAAAATCACATAAGCAAAAACTGCCAAATTTGCAAGGACTTATGAACTACCCTGGTACAGGTCACCTGGCATATTTGGACTTATTACAATACTAAATTTAAGCGACTAAATATTTATACTAATGCAATATCTATTTTGGTAGTGTTGTAAGATTACTAATTGCGCTCATTACAAAAATTGGGTTGTTATTATTTCTGATAAGGGATGTCATTTACCATCCCTGATAAGCTGCTGTTACCACTCTCAAATTAGGCCACTTACGATTTTTTTTAGCTTAACTTGATTTCCATACATTCCTACACATAAATTATTTGGATTAGCTATCTTAAAGGCTTACCTTTAATGATGGTTAGGAGAATTTGGAGGATATAAGTGGCGATGAGGCCAGTAGAAGGTGGCGGATTTTCCCACACAAACATGGAATTCTTTAAAATGAACAATAAAATTCTTCACGTGCTGTTCCATATGGAGGATATCTTACAAAAAATATTATTCCTTCGCAGATTTCTACCATTTATTTACATCCAATTTTATTTCTTTTCTTTTAGTTTCAAAATATAGTTCCATAGTAGCGGTCATCGGTCATGAGCGTCCCACGGAAATCTCCCACGTTCCAATTATGAATCGCACAGTTTTTTGTTTTGTTTTTATGCCCCAAGTGCTTCTTGCAAAGCGACCATGGGGATACCACAGCATCATGTACACCACGGAAGTTCTTGCAATTGGCTCTAAAATTGTTGCCGTGCTTCTAGAAGTGGCTTTGGATTGACACACTTGCAAAGTGGCCCTTTTTACCACAACTGTGGCATGATGGAAAGATCCACCATAGAAGAAACACTTCCTCTTAGAAGAGTATGATGTAGTTACAGTGTGGTCATCATGAGTAAATGCTTCAGTTTGCTGACCAGTCGGAATTTCAGAGGGAGAAGTGGCAATTGTATATGCATTTGGTCGAGTATAAGC
The DNA here is from genome assembly GCF_018991925.1 of Homarus americanus. Taxonomy (NCBI): domain Eukaryota; kingdom Metazoa; phylum Arthropoda; class Malacostraca; order Decapoda; family Nephropidae; genus Homarus; species Homarus americanus. The sequence goes on along the minus strand of NW_024730668.1, from coordinate 10,949,480 downwards.
ATCGGTATTCCCCTGAGCCAAGTCTAAAAAGTAAGGATCATGTAAATCAAGTGTTTTGTTTTCAAAAAGGCGTTGGCTTATGAACGGAGAAGCAATACCGTTTATGAAGGAATCACGAATCAAATCTTGACGACATTGTTCAGCTATACAAGCTTTCAGGTTCCAATTTTTACTAAGCCTGCAAAGTTCTTGAAGGAATTCGTCAAGGGATTCACCAGGTTGTTGTTGTCTCGTTGCTTTTTTTTTTACGGGAATTAGCCCACCCTGGCACAGGTCAAACGACCCACAACGGGGCCTGGGAAGCGAAAAGAAAAATAACAAAAAAATTGAAAATAGAGAAGAAAAAGGTTATACTGTGTTAATCTACACCACGAAGATACCGGAAAACCAGCTTTTTAAAGTGAGACAGATTGAATAAGTATGGAAACACAGAAGAAGGCAGAGCATTCCACAGTTTGGCTGTGTGAGGAAAGAAGGAGGTACTATAACGGGTTATTCTCGTGTGACCGACATCCACAGAGAAACGGTGAGCACCTTGGGCAACACGTGTGTTACGAACCGACGGCCTTGCCGGCGGTACACAGGATGCCAAATCCACCGAACATTGCCCGTTAAAGTACCTGTTAAAGAGAGAGAGTGAAGCGACATTGCGGCAAAGAGAAAGGGAAGAGAGAGATTGTAGTCTAAAGGAGGAGAGTTAATAAGACGAAATGCCTTTGGTTCCACCCTATCTAATAGTTGGACAGAAGAAGAGCCACCCCAGATATGAGAGCAGTACTCCAAGTTAGGACAAATGAATCCCTTATATACTTGGAGCAACTGCTCAGGAGTGAAGTAGCTACTTCATCTGTACAACATTCCCAACTTTCGGGAGGCGGCTATATTAACGGTGTGTGATTACACTTGTCTCGTGCGGGGGTAAAGACATTGTCTGCATCCCTGGAGTGTGAAATTGTCACTCCAAAGGGGAGGTTTCGCCAGTAGAGAGAGGTCGGGAAAAGTGGGAGTAAAAAAACAAGCAGGTCCTGGGAAGTAAAATTAGTTACTCAGGACAAGGGGTAAAACAGGACCAGGGAAGGGTAGGTTTAAATGTATAATATACAAACAGTAGGAGCATTAGAAATAAAATAGACTTGCTGAGAGCGGTTGTATGTACGGAGAATGTAGACGTCATAGCAATCACCGAAACTTGGATGAATCTGGCGAGGAAAATTTTTTTATCAGAGTACCACATAGAAGGGTACAACGTTTTTCACAAGGACAGGGAAGGTAGGAAGGGGGGAAGGGTCGCATTCTTCGTCAAGGATACATTAAAATGTTGTATTAATAATTCAATAAAGGGTGAAACAGGAACTGAGTCTGTATGGGTAGAAATCACGGAAGGAAGAGAAAAACTAATTATGGGAGTGATTTACAGGCCCCCAAGTTTTGGGAAAGAAGCAGCTCAACCCATATCGCAGGAAATGAGTAGGGCAGCAAAATATAACAACCTGTGCATTATGGGGGATTTCAACTTCAGAAATAATGACTGGGACAACATTGTAGGTGACTATGAATCTGAAGACTTCCTAGACTCAGTACAGGACAATTTTTTGAAACAACTAATTACAGAACCTACTAGAAGTGACAATATATTAGATCTAGTATTAACAAATAAAGAAAATATTATCAGAGATATCACAGTAGGGGAAGAACTAGGTAACAGTGATCACAGAGAAATCAGGTTCACTCTAAATTGGGAAACGAAAAACAATGACAATATGGTCAGAGTCCCAGACTTTCGGTTGGTGGATTATCAGGGGTTAAGAAGGTACCTAGGTGAGGGCACCTGGGAACAGTCACGTCAGTCCCCAGTAGGAAGGGGTGAGGTCATAGATAACACAACAATTGATCATGACTATAATATATTTACTAGTATACTACATAAAGTACAAGAACAAAATATACCATCCAGAAAAATTAGGTCAAATAAGAATGAGCCAAGGTGGATGACCAGAAAACTTAAACATGACTTGGGAATAAAAAAAGGAATATATAAGAAATTAAAGAGAGGGGAGGAGCAGCTCAGAAATAGGTATAATTAACTATCTAGGAATGTTAAGAAAATGTAAGGAAAGCAAAGAGAGACTATGAAATCAAAATAGCAAGAGAATCCAAGGCGAATCCCAAGGGATTTTTCCAGGTATATAGAAATAAGGTCAAGGACAAAGTTGGGCCTTTAAAGTCAGGGAGGGGAGAAGTGATAAATGGCAGTGAAGAAATAAGCAAAGCATTGAACAGCTACTTCTTATCAGTTTTCACAGAAGAAATTCGCGAGGAAATTCCAGAGGTGGAACTGATATTTAGGGGAAAGGAAGAAGAGAAATTAAAGAATATCACTATCAGAAAAGAGGAGGTTCTTAAGAGGATAAATAAACTAAAAAAGGCAAAATCCCCAGGGCCGGATGACATTTTCCCTCGAGTCTTGAGAGAGTGTAGGGAACTGATTAGAGGACCCCTCGTTAATTTATTTACAAAATCATTAGACACCGGAGTTGTGCCAGACTTGTGGAAACAGGCAAATGTAGTACCCATATTAAAAAAGGGAGACAGCATCAGCCTCAAATTACCGGCCAATCAGTTTGACGTCAGTAGTGGGGAAATTTCTTGAATCAATTATAGCAGATAGCATCCGATCACAAATTAATCTACGACTCTCAACATGGGTTTACAAAGGGAAAATCTTATCTAACAAATCTGTTCACGTTTTTTAGGAAGTCTTCGAGGTAGTAGATAATGACGAAAATTGCCATGTTATTTACTTAGACTTTAGCAAAGCATTTGACAGAGTACCGCATCAAAGGCTTCTGAGAAAAATTGAGGCTCATGGTTCTGACGTATTGTCACGGATACCCAAAAATGTTCTATACCACTGAGGGTATACACAAACACTTGTTGTCTTAAAAGTAGGTTCTATTTTCTTACGGGAGATATATACAATAGGACGCAGAAGCTCGCGTTCACACACCACGAGGACTCTGTCTTCTCTCTCTATCTATCTATGTATTACTACGCGCTGGGATGTACAGATGCCAGCATTCACAAGCTGAATACATAAAGTATAAATATGATAATTTATATACATAACATGGTGCACAATAAATGGGAATATTACATAGAATTAATACATGTTCTGTAATACTTTACTATACATAATTAATGGAGTAACATAAGAGTAGTATAATAATATACAGCTGAAGGTACTACTTTGTGTCCATATATATCATACAATGGTATCGAGGGGAAAGTTTTAAATTGGATAAAATCATGGCTCACCGATAGAACGCAGAGGGTTAGCGTAGATGGTGTTAAATTTGAGTGGGACCGTGTAACCAGTGGGGTTCCTCAGGGGTCAGTACTAGGCCCACTCTTGTTCATAATCTACATGAACGATCTAGATACTGGGATAAGCAGTGACATAAGCAAGTTTGCGGATGACACCAAAATAGGGTGGCAGATTAATTCAGGGCAGGATGCAAATGCATTACAGGAGGATCTAAATAAACTGCAGGGGTGGTCTGAAAAATGGCAATGAAATTCAACACCAGCAAGTGCAGCGTTCTTAATATTGGAAGAACAAATACTGTCAATGTATACAGCCTTAACAACATCAACCTAGAGAAGTCGACTTGTGAAAGAGACCTAGGGGTACTTGTAAGCCCGGACCTACAGCCTAGAAAACAGTGCGTTAATGTTCGAAATAACGCAAACAGAGTATTGGGTTTTATATCTAGAGGTGTAAGTAATAAGAATGCAGAGGTCTTATTGCAACTATATCTTGCGCTAGTCAGGCCGCACCTCGATTATGCGGTTCAGTTCTGGTGCCCTTATTATAGAATGGATATCAATTCACTAGAGTCGGTGCAGCTGTCATGATCGTAATGACGGCTAACCTTAAGGATTCATATTACGCTCAAACGTCCACAAAACCTTCTGAGTCCCCCAGTGGAAATGTCTTCCGTTTTCTCTGTTTCCTTGTTGACGTCATCGAGAGGCCGTCTTTGTCTAAAGGGAACTTTGAATATAATCCGCAGGTTTCGTAGCAAGACGCTGTATGTTGGGACATTGTTGCCATCCAACCCTTTGTAATCAATTAAATTTTTGCTTTTGATAGCTCAGTCAAAGCATTGTTAGTGAAGATAATAGTAGGGAATGAAACTGAGTTCATAGTCTTAGTTTCAATGTCAGAGTGTACAGTAAAGTAATTCATCGAAATAGAAGTAGGTGGAGTCCCTGACCTAGATTGAGTGAGGGTCCCGCGGGCATTTCAACCGTTAGTAAGTGCTCGCCCCTTCACCCATACAGGTAGGTCATTCCACTCCGTGTTGTAATTCGCCCTTCTTTAAGTGATTTGACCCAATTACTAGTTGATTGTGCAAGTGTTACAGTAACGTAGTTGATACGCTTTGAGTGAAGTAATTTTTACGTTTTTAACGTCCCCTGAAACGTGATGTCGTTGTCACCATTAATAAGTGCTCGCCCCTTCACCCATACAGGTCCCTAACGCAGCCTAGGCCGTGTCTGTAGCGTGGATGTTGTATCCACTATGTCTGAAGAGATGTCCGAGGACCAGTAGGATCAGTTATCTTCGTGAGACCCGACCGTCAGACACTTCAGTACTACCTATGGCCCCCATAGCTGGCCCGTTTGGCCCTAACGTTCGGCCCGCGAGGTGACCCCGGATCACCAAGCCACACACAACTACCAGCCCCCATCATTGGTGGATGAATGTCTAACTCAGTAGGGCTATTTGTGTGGTGGTGTTATTCCACTGGGATCTTCAGAGTTCGTTGGAAAGTACCCCATGGTGGCAGGACCCCATGGCGGTTGCCTGAGTATCACTCCTGACGACTGAGTGTTGTAGTGGCAGTTGCCCCTGGTCTTGATGGTGCTAAGTTACTATAAAAGTTTATGTGTTATTGAGTATGTCCACCCAGTAGTGGTGTGAGTGTTATTGAGTATGTCCACCCAGTAGTGGTGTGAGTATGTTGAGCCTGAGGGCATAGTATCAGGAGTTCGTCTGTTGGTACATATAACTTTCCCCTACCTCCATTTTAATGTTTAAATAAATATTGTATTTGTATATTGTGTCTGTTATTTACCTACAGTATCTACCGTTATTTCTTCTCTATTACTTGATACTATCATTACATATACCCACGAGCCTCCTCTCGTCACGCTACCAATGGTTGTAAGTATTAAAGTAAAAATTATACAGCGAAGAATGACGAAATTGATTCCGGGACTTAGAAACCTTCCATATCAGGATAGGTTAAAGAAACTAAATTTGCATTCCCTAGAAAGACGAAGAGTGCGGGGAGATATATGATAGAAGTATTTAAGTGGGTGAAAGGAATTAATAAAGGGGATATAGATAAAGTTCTTATAATATCCGAGCAGGATAGGACTCGGAGCAACGGATTTAAGTTGGATAAGTTTAGGTTTAGGAGGGAGATAGGAAGGAACTGTTTCACAAATAGGGTGGTGGACGAGTGGAACAAGCTTAGCAACTTTGTCGTCAGTGCTGGAACGCTGGAAAGTTTCAAAAAGAGGCTGGATAGATTCAGGGATGATAGAGAGTGATAGTAACTCTCGACAGGAGCTGCCATGCACAGGCCAACCGGCCTATTGCAGACTCCTTACTTTCTTATGTTCTTATTTACAAAGTGTAATTGGTAAATATTGAGTTTTATTACTATTGAACTTAGCCAAGTTTGTACCTCCCCATTCAGAGATGCTGCACAGATCCGCATTGATAGAAATAATGATATTAGTTCTAGAAACAGATCTATTTTAAGAGTTAGGAGGAAGGGGGGAATGTGAAGAAGAGTGAAGAGTTGAATCATCAGCATAAGAATGGGTAGAATTAGTTGTAGTGTGAAGTAAATCATTGCTAAAAAGAAGGAAGAAAGTAAGTGAAAGAACAGAACCCTGTGGGACACCACTATTGGTAGAGAAAGAGCGAGAGATCGATCCCTCGATAACAACTGCCATGGATCGGTTCTCAAGGAAGCTAGAGATGAGAAAACAAAGTAGGGGAGAGAAACCAAAAGAGGGAAGTTTAGATAGCAAAGACTAGTGCCATACCCTGTCAAATGCTTTGGAGATGTCGAGGGCCACGACGAAAGTTTCCCCATAATCCCTAAGAGAGGGTGACCAAAGATGGGTGCAATAGGAGAGCAGATCACCAGTAAAACTATCCTGGCGAAAGCCATACTGGTGATCCGACAAAAGAGAAAGGCGATCAAGGTGACGGAGAAAATGGGAGTTTAAGATAGTTTCGAAAATCTTAGAGAGGCATGAAGTTAGGGCAATGGGGCGATAGTTAGAGGGATTAGAATGATCACCCTTCTTTGGGATGGGCTGAACTAAGGCATGCATCCAAGAAGAAGGAAAAGTTTGGGTTTTGAGGCAGAGGCGAAAGAGGCGAGCAAGCACAGGGGCCAGAGCTTCAGCACACTCTCAGAACACGAGGGGGTATTCCGTCCGGTCCATGCGCCTTTCTCACATCCAACCTGGATAACACACCGGCAACCCTGCGAGTGGAGATTATAGGAAAGTGCATAGGTTCAGTAGGAGGTGTAGGGGTAGGAAGGATAGAGTAGGAATTGTCTAAGGTGGAATTAGAGGATAATAAGGTGCCAAAGAGGTTGGCTTTGTCAGGGGGGAGTTGGCTATAGAGTTATCGGGTCGGAAGAGGGGAGGAAAAGAAGGAGTGTAGAAGTTATTACAGATGTTTTTAGTTAAGGACCAAAAGGATTTACTAGAGGAAAAATTAGTCAGGTCAGCAGTCTTTCTTTTTTATAAAATTCCGCTTGGCCCTACTAAGAATAACCTTACAATGATTCCTAGAAGTAATGAAAGAGAGCAGGAACGATTAAACCATGATTATATTGTAAAAGTTTTGGCAGAAGATGTGATAAATGCACTCATACCACCCTGTATAACCCCAGCAATGCTGTCAGCACACACCGAGGCGTCCCGAGTGGCAAAGCAACATTCATCCCAAGGAAAGTCGGTGAAGAATTCTCGCAAGGATTACGAGCTTGCACTCCGATAGTACCATAGTTGATGTTTAGAAGGGGGTGGGGGAGGTGGTCGTGCCCAGTTTGATTTAATAGAAATAAGATTGTGATCAGAAGACGCTAAGAGGGCAGAAATTGAGTATGGTGTGAGGGGTTAGAGGTTAGCAAGTTGATTGTGTCGATCAGGAATGCGTGTAGGATGTTTGATTATTTGTTCCAAATCATTAAGTAGGGAAAAAGAGAGTGCCTCAGCTCCACCTGGGTCATCCCTTGCAGAGCCAAGCCACTCTCTGTGATGTACATTGAAATCCCCTAGGTAGAGGTGTGTGGATAGCAATGACTCATGGCAAGAAGTGAGATAGTCAAAGAGTTCGAATTGTTGGTAGAGTTGGGAGAACAGTACAGGAAACAAAGAAAAATAGTCACAGTGTCATGGTCACATTGACTGCTAGTCTGTTGTAAATCTGATGATTATTATTATACTTCACGCCCGCAAAACATGAATGGGTAACTGGTTAGCTACCCCTAAAAAGGAAAGCGTTTTTTCTTCCCCAACGTTTACACCAAGGCTCCCTGTCTAAGTACAGCCATTGGAACACAGTTGTCATTACGTATATATTCCACTTTCTACTGGCAAGCTCAATCTTGAATTAGTTTATGTAAATCAACTTAAGTAATTCGTCAGATCTATGTCAACTGAGGGTCATCTTTGAATGTGTAATAGTTGATTTGTATGTGATTTTTGTCATTGTGTAAGATAGCCATGTCTGGCAACTCACGGATATATAAACCCTGGGCGGCCGGAGGATCAATCCTCCCGTGACGCTTCTGCATTTGTTCCCAGGTATATAAGACAGTGTTCCCCGCCGATATAGCCATTCAGTTTGATTTAGTCAATTTTGTGAGTATCAGTGTTCATATTGTGACAGTGTAATTGTCATTTACTCAGTGTGAGAATTACTAGTAACGTAAATGTGCGTCTGACATTGCTAGACGAAAGATTGTTGTGATTGAGTCATCACCAATCCTCCCGTGAACACCCCGCTGACTGCCCGGAGTCGGTGGATACCTAACATGTAGCTGTAAGAGACGATGGCGCCGATTCGGCCTGATTAACTGCAAGTCTACATCGTGGGGCTGGACCCCAGACCCGCCACGTGTCAGAGTACAACCGTCCACAACAACGGTCGTCAGTTGTGAGACACCAGTGTCCTACCCTAGGACATTCATGGAAGTTATATGGTCCACAGTGTCTGTTGTATATGTTTGGGGATAATTCTGGAATATAATTATCCCATGCTGGGTAGTGAACCCATGTGTAACTTGTTGGTTTCAGTAATAACGTGTTGTGTGTTGTGAGTGCATCTCATATGGACTAACAACAGTCTGTGAAGGTATCATATGTAAGTATGTAATGTGATGTGATGTATCACCAGTAATGTGTGAGAAGTAAAAGTGTCCACTTGGATTGGCAGAGAGTAGCCAAGAGTTGTTCCTGGTAACTGTATGTAATGTAATGTAACACCAGTAAGGTTGTGTGTAGTAATGGTACAGTATCTAAGTAAATTGCAGTTGAGTAAAGCCGAGGAGTTGCACCTTGGAGTTGTATGTTAATGCCATCTTTTTCCCTACTTTGATTTTATATTAATAAACCTTTTCTTAGAGTATTAGGGGTATTCATTTCACATCGGTATTTACCTTTATTCTGTCCAAGTGACCTTGATACCAGAATTATAATACCCATGTGCCGGCCCTCGCCATGCTACCTAACAACTGAAATATGTAGACAGAACAATTGAAGGAAATAAGACAGAGAGAAGTAAGATAAGGGTGGCCTCCGTGGTTAAGTGAGAGTAGTAGAGTCGCCACCCTTTCAAGGGTGGCAGTTTGTGTGTTACCCCCCCCCCTCACAATGGTGGCAGCGGTGGGATGTAATTTACATGGTATCAGGTCAGGAGAAATAAATGTGACACTGTGGGTATTTTTTTTAAGTGTGATTTGGATTAACCATTTCTCTGCACAGGTACCTAATAACCATTTCACTGTAACTAATGAATATTTCAGATTGCTATTAATTTTGTTCCATAATTTTTCCAGTGTACAGTATAGTATGTAATTCTGTTCTAATTAAGTTGGAACTTAATTATTTTTTTTTGGGTACTGATTTTGTTGTGTGAGAACAGAGTTCAGGAAATGTGCATAAAAAAAATTCTTTGGTTTTACGGAGAAGCTGAAACAGTCAAGGTAAATACCTTACTTGAAGTTAGGTTAGAAATTGCCTCAAGGAAATTAGAAATCTTTTTTAAAGTAAAGTGTACAGTAAAGTGTAGAAACTTGTCATGTTCAGAGTATTGAAAAGTGTCTGGGAAACAAAGGTCAGCTACCTAACTTATACATTTTTTTTTTGCATTCTTTTTGTGAAATCTCAGAAAAGTGTTTGTTGTATGCCAAGGTAATATTTTTTGGGGTGCCTTTCTACAATGGTACCATAGCAACGGTTGTGATCACTCGAGTTAATACTTTAATATTTACAGACAATGAGCGAGCAATCAACATCTGCCGCGATAAGAGTGTTGTGGGCAGTGTTCATTTCTGAGTGTCACCGGAAAGGCCATAATTGTATTCAGGTTATGTAACTTAGTGTTATTTGAAATTGAGACATTTATTGGATGTATTTGTTTTGGTTTCAATTGGAAGTGTTTTCGTTCTCAGTTGACGTCAGTTTTGACAAGTGAATTTATTTGTATAACGCGAGTTGTGTTGTAGTCGGCGCTGCCCGCGAACGCGGCCGTGGTCTCTTGATCATGGAGACAGCTGCCAGCCCGGTCTGTCGGGCCCTCCCCTCCCCCATCTCCTCCTTCCCATCTGGATTTATCAACATCCTCACACCAACAGTACAGTGCAAAGATTGACGATCAACCAACCCACAAGTGATATACAAAAGTGGCAATTTCAACTCGAAGGAAAAGCACAAAAATACAGCAATACTGATTGTGGCTGGATCTGACCTAACATGACCTGACCTCACGGCTTCACCTGACCTAACCTGAAGGATGGAGCACACCTGCATTGCCCCAAGCTACTGTCCTGGCCACGTGGCCACACACCTGCCCAACCGCATCCAGCCCATACGAGCACGAACTGATTGCTACAAGAACAGCCCAGTCCCAACCATTGTAAAAATTATCAACACCTAATTATTATATATCATATTTGTATTACTTATGTTACTTGTACATCATTTGTAAATCAAGAGAACCATTCCCCGATTATGCAATTGTATATTTTCAGCTTTCCGGCTGCCATGCTCTTTCAATAAACCGTTAATTATTATTATTATTATTATTATTATTATTATTATTATTATTATTATATTTCCGAGTATATTGTGTTTTTGTGTTGTTTCTACTAGTTTATGATTTTAATGCCATGGGCATTAGTTTCTAGCAGTGTAGACTGACAGGCATTGTCAGTAAGTGTGTTTTATGTTTATTTGAGATCTAATACATGTATAATTTCAGCAATTGCATTGATGGGTTGAGGACTCTGTGGTGATAGGGACATCTGTAAAAGAACGCAATCTTTGAAAATTGATTGTTGAAAATACATGTAAGGACCCTCAATTGTGAGTACAACAGAGTGCATTGTGAAGTGATAACAGTGTTAAAATCATTGCAATTGAAAAGACAGTGAATACTTGTTGATTACCAAGGGGACAGTCTCGTAAAGTATTACAGTATTATCCATTATTTTTTGTGAGCATGACTCTCAGTAGTGGAAATGCCTATGGTTCTTTTTAAAGTTGGTTGATTTTCTAGAGTATGGTGTAATTCGGGAAGAGTTCACACAGTGTTGCACCATACAGAGATTGTCAATGACAATGTTAAGTTTTAAATGCAAGAAAGTGGTTTTCTTACCGTAGAACTCAGATACCTTTACACTGGTTACTCACCCAGGAGATTATGGTGTAACACTACGTAGAATTTCACTCTGCTTCCGGCATTCAATGCGTTGTGTACTTGATAAATGATGATTTAATGAATTCCATTAACTTCCAACATCCATCTAAGTTATTGGTTATACTTGTCATAACCATTCAGTCATTACCTTTGATAATAATAATAATAGAGGGGTCACAGATACTGGCAGATATTTGGCACAATTCCATACACTGGACTTATAATTTGCATGGATAGGTCAGTCACTCACATTCACACCACAGTACCGTAAGTTATAAGGGAGAGTTTGTCAACCTGGAGAATTAATCTTAGATCTATTAGGCCGGCCTGGAATGCTCTTGTAGAAAACAGGCCCTGACCATTGATCACTTCCTTTACAGGATGTGTTAACTTGTCGCTGGACTTAATAACAATCTCGGGGATTTGCAAATACAGACTCGTAGCACTGGTAGGACTGTATGGCCCCTGTTCTAAATCCGATGAGCAGGAGGTCTTCCAAAACCCAAGGTCTAAAGCCTACTGACTAAAATGTGGTTTTGAGGCGTGAGATGACCCCTTTCGGCTGGCCGGGTACCTTATCTCTACCTAAACAAACATTTGGGATGGGTTTTGAGGGAGGCCCAGCGCAACTCATGACAATCGCCCCTACTAAGAAAAAAGTTTTCTTTGGAGAATAAATTTTTAGCACTTGTATACAATCAAGAGAATGCCTAGCCCAGACACACGATTTGACATTCACACTGTGGTGTGTGTGTAACACTAACACTGCAACGGAATGTTGTCGCCAATCGCCACTGAGGGAAAACCTCAACATTTACTTTAGTTTTTCTGGCTGGAGGAAAACTCCGCGGCGAGGGTGACAATTCCCGAGCAATAGTTCATGCTAAGCATAAGCACGCTATATTTACATTACAGTAATGTGTTGTGTGGTGTAGGGTATGTAGACATTGTTTAGGTGGCCAAGGTGTTGTGTTATGTTCTCAAGTGTAGAAAGGTGTGAGAAAAATACATAACATATGACGAGCCGTCAGACGCTTGGAGGCTTGAGTCGACTGGAGTCTAGACCAACTCCACACTCATTTGGGAAGGTGACCTCTCAGTCAGTTGCTCTGGTTCCGCCACAAGTCGAGATAGGAGGTCAGCCCCCACATTCAGGCTGCCCTTGATGTACCGGAGGACGAAGTTGAACTGCTGGAGATACAGTGCCCACCGCATCAGACGAGCATTTGCATTCTTAGATGGTCGGAGACTGGTGAGTGGCATGTGGTCTGTCTCCAACACAGACTCACCTCCGTAGAGATAGTAGTAGTACTTCTTGATGCCTTCCACCACTGCCAAAAGTTCCTTCTCAACCGTGCTGTAATTCCTCTTTGCAGGTTTCAACTTCCGACTGTGATACGCAACTGGAAAAACCTCGCCGTCTGCCTCTTGTAGTAGCACTGTGCCAACCCCATCCTGTGAAGCATCGGTCCGGAGGATGAAAGGCTCTTCCTTCCTCACCAGTTGAAGGATGGGTTGCTTGCATAGCAGGTTCTTGAGGGCACTGAAAGAATCCTCTTGTTCAGGTCCCCATTGCACCTTGTTAGATGCATGTTTCTTGAGCAGGTCGGATAAAGGGAGAGCCACCACGGCAAAGTTTGTGATGAAGTTCCGGTAGTACCCTACGAGGCCCAGAAATGACCTCACTTGTTTTTGTTGTAGTGGGCCATGGTGCATCTTGGACCTTTTTTAACTTTTCATTCTGGCAGGTGCAGCGTCCTCCACCGACAGTGTGTCCGAGGAACTGTACTGCGGCCTGACCGATCTCGCACTTGCTTGGTTTCACGGCTATGTTTTTTTGTTGGAACCTCCGGAACACCTCCTCTAAGAGTTCCAGGTGTTCCTCAAATGTTGCTGAATGGATTAACACATCATCCACAAATGCCTCAACTCCCTTGATGCCGTTTAGGACTTACCTCATAACGTGGTTGAAGATGGCAGGGGAGTTTGTGAGGCCAAAGGGAAGGACTCTGTACTGGTAGAGGCCCCCTGGCGTACCAAAGGCTGTGATTTGCCGACTTTTCGGGTCCAGTTGGATTTGGAAGAACCCCTTGGTCAGGTCAAGTTTGATAAATAACTTGGAACCAGCTATTCTTGAAAAAATAGTTTTCTGATCACACATAGGTTCAGCATCCACCTGGGTAATGGCATTTACTCTCCTATAATCCCCACAGATCCTGACACCCCCATCCTATTTTCGGACGACTACCATAGGACTACAGTATGGAGATGATGATTCCTCGATGATTCCTACTGCTTCCATTTCCTCAATTTCTTGTTTGACAGTGTCCAGTAGTCGCATAGGTATAGGATAGGGCTTTACCCGAACAGGTGTAGGGCTGGTCAGTTCAATAGTGTGACAGTCGACCCGGGCAACTCCTGGCTTATCAGAGAAGATGTCCTTGTAGCGATGCAACAGAGAGCCGATGGCATCTCGTTCCTCTGCTGATAGATTTCCGTTCACCTCAACGTCCGTGAAAGTCTCACTCTGGCGGGAGTGTGCAGTGACAGGCCCATCCTCCTCATCACTGTCAGAGTTCACTGTGGCAGCACAAGTTACCCCTGAATCACACTAGGAAGGCTCGTCCCTGTCTTCCTCAGTGGAGACTATACCCCCGATCAGTGACGGGAAGTACTTCTTCAGCATGTTGATGTGGAACTTCTTTCGTCGAGATCCCACCTGGACGATGTAAGTCAGATCCGAGACACGCTGGGCTAAGAGTTGTTCATGCTCGCGTTGCTTGTCTTCTCTCTCCTCAGCCTTCTCCATGTATGCAACCGCCTCAGCCCCCTCCAGCCCAAGGTCACATGCTTCCTCAAAAGCCGCTGCACGAGCTGACATGGTGCAGGAGTGGGCGATACAATTGTGCAATTATCCACGGTCTGTGTCCCTGTTCGGGCGCCAATTGTTAAGTTTTAAATGCAAGAAAGTGGTTTTCTTACCGTAGAACTCAGATACCTTCACACTGGTTACTCACCCAGGAGATTATGGTGTATCACTAAGTAGAATTTCACTCTGCTTCCGGCATTCAATGCGTTGTGTACTTGATAAATGATGATTTAATGAATTCCATTAACTTCCAACATCCATCTAAGTTATTGGTTTTACTTGTCATAACCAATCAGTCATTACCTTTGATAATAATAATAATAATAGAGGGGTCACACATACGGGCAGATAATTGCACTTACGTTTATTTGGCACAATTCCACACACTGGACTTATAATTTGCATGGATAGGTCAGTCACTCACATTCACGCCACAGTACCGTAAGTTATAAGGGAGAGTTTGTTAACCTGGAAAATTAATCTTAGATCTATTAGGCCGGCCTGGAGTGCTCTTGTAGCAAACAGGCCCTCACCATTGATCACTTCCTTTACAGGATGTGTTAACTTGTCGCTGGACTTAACAACAATCTCGGGGATTTGCACATACAGACTCGTAGCACTGGTAGGACTGTATGGCCCCTGTTCTAAATCCGCGGAGCAGGAGGTCTTTTATAACCCAAGGTCTAAAGCCTACTGGCTAAAATGTGGTTATGAGGCGTGAGATGACCCCTATCCCTCTCGGCTGTCCGGGTACCTTATCTCTACCTAAACAAACATTTGGGATGGGTTGTGCGGGAGGCAACAGCGCAACTCATGACAAACAAGTACCATTGCCTTGAGTTTGCACAGTGTGTCTTGAAAAGTGACAAAAAAGTACAGTGAGCTTTTTCTCGTGTATTCATCAGTGAAGCAGTAAAGTAAAAGTTCACATGTCCAGTATTATCAGTAGGGGAGTGAGTAATAATTTTGTGCAGTATTTTTAACAGTATTTCAAAAGTTTTTGTGTATTAGAATGTCAATTAGGCAGTACTCCAATTGTATTTGAAGGCGTGCACTGTGGAGATGTTCGGGGTACTTGGTTCTAACTACAGGAGCGAACAAAAACACCTGTAGAGTTCTGTAGGTTCTTATTAATGGAAATATACAGGAGTGCGCTCACAAGCGCAGGTAGTCCTCACACTCCTATAGGGGTCAACTGACCTCACTCTGACCTCTCAGGCTACATGTGGTAAGTGGTTCACTAGCAGCTTCCAGATGTCGCCAGGCACATTTATCTAAGTGTGTGGTGACATGAAACAGGGGCATTGCCGCACGCTACTGACTAGAGAAGTACTGTATATATAGAGTACATACATGGCTATACATAGCATTCATGAATAATCACATATGGGACTCAGCACTGGTGACGGGGTCAGCGGCATGCGTTACGGGGCGGAGGAAACGGCGGTTCCTCCACCACACCCGACCGCTGGGTAACCGCACCTGGTAGTCCCGTGACCTGCCGAGACCCATGACTACGCCCACTTTGTCCCAACGTAGGGAGGTCGGGTCCTGGACACGGACTTGGGTGCCGACACTCAACCTGGGGAGAGGACGGGCGTGGTCGTTGTGGCGGGCGACGACGTCTTGAATACGTTCGGCGGCTCGGCGATCAAAATCCTCTGTCTTGGCCTGCCACTCCTTGGAGAAGGATTGAGGGTGAGCAGGGACACAAGAACGGAGGGGGCGTCCATACAAGACCTGGGCAGGGGAGCGTCCGGTGTAATTGGGTGTGTTGCGGAGCTCAAGGAGACCCTGGTCGAAGGCCTCGCAGTCAATATTCCCAGAAGGGGCCACTTTGAGGATGAGGTGCTTCAGGGATTTGACAGCAGCCTCAGTGTGGCCGTTGGACTGCAGGTAATGAGGCGGTGACAACACATGCCGGACCCCATCGGTCGAGGAACGCAGGTAAGTCCCGGCTTGTGAACTGGGGCCCTCCATTGGTTCGCAGGCGCGCAGGAACGCCCACGTAACGGAAGTAGTGGCGGAACTTGCTGATGGTGGCAGCAGATGTCGTATCCTTACCGCACTTGATGACAACCGGCCAACCAGAGAGACGGTCGACGATAACCAGGAAGGACTCTCTTGACACAGAGAAAAAGTCGGCCGACACAGACTCAAAGGGGCGGGTGGGGTTGTCGTCACTCATGAAGGGTTCCTGCTGCTGGCTGGGTTGTAGTACGTGGCGGGGCTTACACACCTGGACAGCATTGGAGATGTCGGGGTCAATGCCAGGCCGGAACACAGTCTGTCTTGCACGCCGTTTGGTGGCCTCGGCTCCACGGTGACTGTCGTGGAGGCGAGCCAAGGTAGGGGTAGGGCGGCAGCAGGGTAATTGCTGCTCCCTTCAAGCACCCTGTTGGCGTATTTTACCTCGAGAATCGGTGTTGGGAAGTCCTGGGAGATGATGGCCAACTCTTGGCAATGTCTGTAGGGCAGCAAAGGAGTCGGGACACCATTATGCACGTCAATCCAGGCTTGAAACGACCTGTTGCCAAAGGTGACATGTGCATAGAGTGAACCTAGGCCTGGGGCCATCTGTGAACCATCTGCCGTGACACGGAGGTCCTTGGGAGGCGGTCCTTGATCACTTGGAGAGAGCCCCAAGCATCGCAAATGCTGGGGACCGATGACCATAGCCTCAGCGCCGGTGTCGGGCAGCATCTCGAGACAGGATGACACATTGCCGTAGGTCACGATGACGCTGACGTGCTGGGGAACTTTAGTCCTGGGACGCGAGGAGTACACCCTCCTAATATGGGTCGGGCTTTGTCCAGGGTCGTCGTGCCTCTCATTTGGCGACTGTGGGCGGCCCTCACTTGTGGAAGGGCGCTGCTGCTTCCGCCGATGCTGTCCCTTAGGTTTGTTGGTCGGACAACACTTGTCATAGTGGCCCAGACGACCGCACACATTGCACTGGACGCGTTTGGCTGGGCACCGTACTGTAAGTGACCAGTGGCCCTTGCGGTCACAACTGTCACAGGTAGACTCACCGGCTGGACATACCTGTGTTCCGTGCTGCCTACCACAGCTGTTGCAAAGGGAGCCGGGCGTGGTGGGCGTAGGCGTTGGGGAAGACTTCTTGTCTTTCTTGTATTGGGACATAGCCCGTACGGCTGTAGGGGGAGCTCGGATGGCAGAGGTAGCACACCTGGCAGCCTCGTAGGAGCGACATACTGTCAATACATCCTTAAGAGAGGAGGGAGAGTCGAGGGAGGTGAGGCGTTGGACAAGCTCCTCGTCCTTAACACCCATCAGGATCACCTGCTTCAACTGGGTCTCCTCGCACTGCTGGTGATTACCGGGACATATATCTATCTCTTCCGAGGCCCTCTTGAGTCGTACGTAGAAATCATCAAACGGCTCGCCCTCCATCTGTCTACAGCTAAACACTTCCCTCCTGCGGAGAGCTTCATTCCGCTGACCTTTGATGTGCCATTCTAGAATATCTAGTGCCTCCTCTACAGACAACGAAGAAGTCGGGGGCACTTGCAACGTATGTTCCAACACATGCTGCGTTCCCAAAGACAGGCACATACGTAGCTGAATGAGTTGTTTGGGCTGTGGCAAGCTCTGGAGATCCACCATTGTAGCATAATCAGTCCACCGTCGCTGCCACTCACGAAAAGTCTGGAAAGTTTCATCAGGCTTCAAGGTGGGTGGGGGTTGGACAACCGCTTTGGTAGAGGGCGTTGACGAGGTATCTGAGCCAGTCGGTACGGGAGCAGTGGAAGGGCCAAGGGCTTGATTAGCAGTGAGGCTAGATATCAAAGCTGCAAAACGTTCGTTATCTTCCAATCTCCTTTGGTGGTCCTCAGCATGTCTTTTCACATCGTCCTGACGCATTTCCTCCCTCATAAGCTTCATCAGAGCAATTATCTCTGAGGACGAGGCTGAGGGTCGAGGGGTGTGGCTGGGAGAGGGTGGGGCGTCGCTCACTGACTGGTCATCCATCTCTGTAGAGCTGTCATCCGTCTGACACATCCGGGCGCTAGGGACACCCCTGCGTGAGGCCCGGGGCATAATTACTTTATCTGTATATTGTAACTCAAATCAGTGTTGACCGGTCAGCCCGTCGTATCAACCAGATCTGAGACAACAAAATTAATTGAATACACAGATAAGTAACTTATATATATATATATATATATATATATATATATATATATATATATATATATATATATATATATATATATATATATATATATATATATATATATATATATATAATATATATATACCGCGGTCAGTGTGTTCGTGCGTGGGTTGGTGTGTGTAGGCGCGGTGGAGCGCGGAGGGAGGCGAGGCGGTGGGGGGTGAGCAGTGGGGGTGAGTTACCCTCGAGGCAGCCGGGGAAGGTCGCGCTGACGCACCACTCCTCACAAATGCCCTATACCAGCCTTCCACCTTAGGGCATCCTTTAAAACAAGGACACACACTTTAACACTACACACACACGAGGGGCACTTAAAGACACTTCACAGGAAATTGCAATCACTGAACACTGCTCAAAACTCGTTGGTCATTCAAAAGAATTTTTGTGGGAGACAATGGCACGGATGACGGAGTTGACGGAGGAGATCTACCGGTCTTGATTTTACACGAACGCACTTATTTCCACTTAATCGATCACTTAATACTCACTGCGCCATGGAGATGTTCGGGGTACTTGGTTCTAACTACAGGAGCGAACATAAACACCTGTAGAGTTCTGTAGGTTCTTATTAACGGAAATATACAGGAGTGCGCTCACAAGCGTAGGTAGTCCTCACACTCCTATTGGGGTCAACTGACCTCACTCTGACCTCTCAGGCGACGTGTGGTAAGCGGTTCACTAGCAGCTTCCAGATGTCGCCAGGCACATTTATCTAAGCATGTGGTGACATGAAACAGGCGCATTGCCGCACGCTACTGACTAGAGAAGTACTGTATATATATAGAGTACATACATGGTATACATACATACATAATATACATACACACTGTACCCGTGTTGTGCATTTACAGCGAGTTGTTGTGACCTCCAGGCATGATGGCCGTCACAGGGTAGCAGTTCAGGGCAGCCAGCTCCGAACTTGTGTCCGGTAAGTTGATGTGTAGAGTTGAGAAGTTTGTGGGTGGAGACATGTTCATTCACAGGAATGACACCCAGGTCTCACTACCAGTTGTTTCATCAGGTGAATGGCTTGATGGACAGGGAGGTGTAGAAGGGAAGAAGAGTAAGGAATGCCTCTCTTGCTAGTTATGTGAGACACTGGCATCAGTGTTGCCGAGATATCTTTAAAGAGTTGTAGACCTTTGACTGGAATGCATTGGTTGTTGATGTGCATGGTGAAGAGTGATGCTTTGCATATTTGTGTTGCAATTTTGAAGTACAACTGGTAAGTGAGAAAATGTGTTGTTGCCTAGCATCAGTAAGTTGTGGAAAGTGAGTATGTTGTTTGCCATGTGAGTTGTGGAATGTGGTGCAAAGGGAATGTTTGTGAGTATGTAGGTGTTTGTAAATATTTTTTAAATTTTTTCCGGAGAGGGCTTGTCAAGTTGCAGTAAAGACATAGAGATTGGAAGATGGATTGGCTGTTATGCAATCATCTGATGGGTATCTGTTACTAGATTGAGTAAAGATACCAGTTGTGAGTTCTCAAGTTTTGTGAGTTATGTCCTAGCTAGGATTGTTGTTGTGTATAGGAGTAGTTTTCGTGACTTTTAGGTGGGGTCAGGCATGGATGCCTGGCACTGATTTCCGCTAAATGGCAAACGCCATAAGTACAGACAGTTTTTTGGTTTGGTTGTGCTCCCATAAGGACCGTTTCATATTGCATTGCATTCCTGGGAATATCTCCGCTCGTTCGGGATCCCTCGAATGCTGCTGCCTCTCACGAGTAGGACATGACTTTTTGGTATAAAGTCAAACAAATCATTCCTTCGGCTGGATGGGGTCCGTTCATCTATGTCCTTGAGAAGTCTAAGTTAAATCTCAGTGGTGTCGAGTAAGCATTTAATCAATCTCCTCAATGAAAACTTTCTTAATATGAGAAGCTGTATCACCAAAGGGTGTATTGTGTAAAAAAAAAATTATGTTATTTATGTAACCCCATTTTATGCTTTTTCTTTATCATTTCATTATTCTTCTATGTATGTGTATTTACTTGTCTTTTGTTTCTCTATTCAATGTTGTCAGTGATAATAGATTGGTTTTTTTAAACTACCATTTATCCCATGTATGTAACCATTGTGTTCTTGTTTTGTATGCCTTTTTGTGCCAGATGCCTGTAATAGTCCTGATGTGTTGTCATGAGTGTATGTAGTGTGAAACCATGATAAAAGGTAACAGTTATTTAAAAAATCTGTGTAACTACTGTACATGTTTAGCGAACGCTACCGCATAATAAGAATCTTGGGGAAAGGGGGTGCTTTGTCATGGTCACATTGACTGCTAGTGTGTTGTAAATCTGATGATTCTTATTATACTTCACGCCCGCAAAACATGAATGGGTAACTGGTTAGCTACCCCTAAGAAGGAACGCGTTTTTCCCTCCCCAACGTTTACACCAAGGCTCCCTGTCTAAGTACCGCCGTTGGAACACAGTTGTCATTACTTATATATTCCACTTTCTACTGGCAAGCTCAATCTTGAATTAGTTTATGTAAATCAACTTAAGTAATTTGCCAGACCTTTGTCAACTGAGGGTCATCTTTGAATGTGTAACAGTTGATTTGTATGTGATTTTTGTCATTGCGTGACATAGCCACGTCTAGCAACTCACGGGTATATAAACCCCGGGCGGACAGAGGATCAATCCTCCCGTGACGCTTCTGCATTTGTTCCCAGGTATGTAAGACGGTGTTCCCCGCCGATATAGCCATTCAGTTTGATTTAGTCAATTTTGTGAGTATCAGTGTTCATGTTGTGACAGTGTAATTGTCATTTACTCAGTGTGAAATTTACTAGTAATGTAAATGCGCGTCTGACATTGCTAGACGAAAGATTGTTGTGACTGAGTCATCACCAATCCTCCCGTGACGCCCTCCAATTTTACTCTCAGATCCAGTGTGTGGGTTATTTGAATACCCCACTGACTGCTCGGAGTTGGTGGATATCTAACAGTTAGCTGTAAAGGACGATGGCGCCGATTCGGCCTGATTAACTGCAAGTCTACATCGTGGGGCTGGACCCCAGACCCGCCACGTGTCGGAGTACAACCGACCACAACAACGGTCTTCAGTTATGAGACACCAGTGTCCTACCCTGGGACATTCCTGGAAGTTATATGGTCCACAGTGTCTGTTGTATATGTTTGGGGATAATTCTGGAATAATATTATCCAATGTTGGGTAGTGAACCCATGTGTAACTTGTTGGTTTCAGTAATATCGTGTTGTGTGTTGTGAGTGCATCTCATATGTACTAACAACAGTCTGTGAAGGTATCATATGTACGTTTGTAAAGTGATGTTATGTATAGCCAGTAATGTGTGAGAAGTAAAAGTGTCCACTTGGATTGGCAGAGAGAAGCCAAGGGTTGTTCCTGGTAACTGTATGTAATGTAATGTAACACCAGTAAGGTTGTGTGTAGTAATGGTACAGTATCTAAGTAAATTGCAGTTGAGTAAGGCCGAGGAGTTGCATGTTAATGCCATCTTTTTCCCTACTTTGATTTCATATTAATAAATCTTTTCTTAGAGTATTAGGGGTATTCATTTCACCTCGGTATTTACCTTTATTCTGTCCAAGTGACCTTGATACCAGAATTACAGTACCCATGTGTCGGCCCTCGCCATGCTACCAAGGAACTGAGGTTATGTAGTAACCATGAACTGAAATATGTAGACAGAACAATTAAGGGAAATAAGACAGAGAGAAGTAAATTGCTGGGACTTAGCATATTCCTTGCTCAACTCCAAGGAGATGCAACACTAACATCACTAACCAGCAATACTCCTGTGCTTAAGGCATAGTTGAGAAATACCTGGTAGACATCACAAGTTGATTTACTTAAGTGTTTTTGCTGTGAGTATATGCAGTGTGTTGTGCAATCAGCCAGATCCTTATATACAGAGCAACCGTTAACCTGTATTATCCAGTCTACGCCAAGAAGTCTCCTGATCAGCATGAGAAGCATGCTGTGAACCCTCCCTGTATCGCCCAGTGATCCACGCACCCAGTGAACTCGGGTTCGGCTGCCGGCACTTATACAATTGCTGTGATCATTGGCTTTGGGTTTTCCTGGTAACCGGGACGCCATTTTGGAACTTCACCAGGTCGACTTAGCAACGAGGACCTAATCTTGGCCGCCATCTCGGGTCTACTATCAACAAAGAGTGTCAACCACACCGCTGCAGTCTACAGGATTTGAGGTCATACTTTCAAGAAATTCCCAGAATTCGTCATCCAATCAAGTCTACAGTAAGTAGGTATGACACAGACAAACACTATATTATAAACATAATACCATGTTCTACAGCACACCATCACACAGTGTGACCTCCCTTTGTTACAACCTAAAGGAAATGTTCAAAGTTGCCCAAAGACATCTGTAAATAAATGATTACAAAAACCTATGGGGTTTCACATCCAATTCACTCTCATTAATACAACATCTTTAATGTATTGTAACATGGAACTATGCAGAATCTAACATTTTACCATATTGCCATTGTGGTGTAGAATTATCAAAGGATTTCATCCTCCAATTTAAGATACTCTTTGCTGAATCACCCTGTGTGTGTATATATATATATACTGTATATATATATATATATATATATATATATATATATATATATATATATATATATATATATATATATATATACTGAAGTTTTCTAGTATCAGTAATTCTTTCTTGCCAAATATTAATATGTTTTCAATCATTTATTGTAAATGGATAGGCAAGGTTATTGTGTAGACTGATTTTTTATGTCCATTTAGCATTGATGGATGATATTCTTAATTTATCGCGTTCAGATATTACCGAGTTGGCGGAGCGTTATACTAACGATTCAGATCATTCTGATGACGCTCTCCACTCGGGCACTGGGCTAGCCACTGGCACTAATTTTAATACTGAACACAGATTTACAAGAAACACAGGCACAGTTCAAGCGTGACATTTCTGTTGAGAGTAGTGAACTCTTAATTGACTAATCAATTGGCGATTTATACCGTAGAACCCTAAGGTCTGGAAATAAGTGCGATACAACACCTGATTACGGGCAGGTTCCCTCTCATCCTACAGAGAAAGACAGTGTGTCAGAAAAGCTTCCTTCCCATCTCACATCTGCTCCTTCGGTTAGATCTAAGTTGTCTAGCAACCAGACTACCATGACTACAGCGAGTTCAGGCATGTCATCTAAGAAGACTAACATTGTTCAAGTCTTGCTGTGCAGCGACCGTATTCGCTAGTTTACGGCGGAAGATGATTATTGCATAACTACATTTTTAAGGTCATGCGAGGATTCGATGAAAAACATTCAAATAACGGGCGATGAAGAATGCAAGGCTTTTGTCTGCGGTCACATCAAAGAAGTGAGTTATGCTAACGAACATTTAGACGCTAGTGGTTTTGCACGTCCTTCATACCAGGTGTTTAGGAAGACGCTAATTGGTCTATTTGAATTAGGCGCACAGCAAGGTCACCTGAATTGGATGCTTAGGTTGGTTGATTATTTTCCCCCTACGGTACGCGCAGAAGATATGATGAAAAGTGTTTCCCTTGCTGGCGATGTCTCTCAGGACATCATGCTAATTTTAGTGGTTAACCCTGGGTGGACACGCAAGATAAAATGTCCCTAGACAATTTTGCACAATTAATGGAATTTCTTGGTTATATACTGACAATCCGTGACACGGCATATAATCAAGCAGAGACAAATGATTATAACCCCAATGATTACATACTGGATTATGCAGCCACGATCGCTCCTAAGAACTCGGCCACAAAAAAGGAAGCAACAATTAGAATGCACGCATTGCAAAAGGAATGGTCATATAGTTGATATTTATTACCAGCTCCAGCGTAGTAGTGCTAAACCTAAAAACAAACCAACCCCTCAACCACGACAGAGACAAGACCCACCTAAGACTTATGCAGCAGATACTCAAACCAAGTGTGCTTCGGACCAGACAGCTGACGTGTGGTGTTTATACCATGAGTCTTCCACCCATACTACGGAGGAATCTAGCAGTCCGACGATGTAAGAACATAGGGTTTGACCTACCCCATGTATCCCAACACAGTAAGTCTCGTCGTCGCTTTCACAAGAAGTCGGGGAAGACAACACCAGTTCCAGACCGACGTAGGTTAGGTACGCCAGTACCAACACATGACAACACTTCTGTTGCAGCCTTATTAATAGCGGCGCTAAGCAAGGCGGAAGTGTTATCTGTTCTGGCGAGAGTTGGGTCAGTCAAGTTGGCCTTGGACATTGATACGGGTGCATGCGCAAATGTCATCTTATTAACATCCTATCAAGAGCTACAACGAAGTCCCTTCACCGAGAATTCTTAATTCGACCCACTGACACCGATCTCGCAGGTGTTTCCGGTACTCAGCTGGACATTACAAGAATGGTGATATTACCATTACGTTTTTCTAAACCTGGTAAATAATTTTCTGCAGATTTCTATATAGTCCAAGACTTTAATTTACCAGCTGACGAATTAATAGGTCTTCCAACTCTTAAAACAAACTTGATACATGTTCAGCCAAGCAAACATTCTATCACTGTTAATGGTATTTCTTATAGTGCCATGCACACGTCTGTACCAATGCTCTCCGCAAGGGTGAATGTGTTGTCCACCTCTCCTACTATGAGGAAGATGGATTCCGAGTCAAAGCGAATCCAAGACCCCCACACACTCACTTACCCAGCGTGATTATAGGAGCAAAAGTTGGACGATCGTACCTACAATTATAACAGGTACTCTCCATTGACAGAATGAGGAAATCACCAGAGCCACTGTTAGCTTACCTGAAGTGTACACGGGGACTGACGTGGTCTGTCTTACGGAAACGTGCAAGGTTAAAGGCCTATCATGCGAATCTACATTGTGTACGATTCGTCCTGGTGGTTTAACAGATGTCCTAGTTCTCAACAGAACAGAATATTGAAAGAGGGATGTTGCTTGCGTGATTTCCTAGTTTATCATAATAATGTTGCACAACAGCCAATGCATTTCCCAATTGGTAGTATTTCACCTTCCATTAAAAAAAAACGGACAGGAGAGGATAGATCAAATAGCACCACATGTTAAGGTAATTGATCACCCTCAAGGAAAGACTAGATCTCCTAGAGTTGCTTGCCGACTACCGAAACATTGTAGCTTTACCAGGGGAACAGCTAGGTCACACAAGTTTAACCTCACATCACATATCCCTAAAACCGGGAACAAGCCCAATTTACAACTTACCGACTACCACATAGCCAGCGCGCTGTAGTCCAGGACATGGTTCAGGACATGTTAGATCAGGAGGTTATCACACATTCTAAGTCTCCTTTCAATAGTCCTTTGTTTTTAGTTCCTAAGAAGAATGGAGGTTGGCGCCCAGTTATAGATTTTAGGCGCGTCAGCGAAAATACTATCCCGGATAGGTATACAATGCCTGTCCTGAGTGATATTTTGCAATCTTTAGGCAAGGATAGCGCTGTATTTAGCAACTTTGATCTGATTAGCAGGTATTGGCAAATTCCTCTTGACGAGATGTCTCGAGAAATTACTGCTTTTAGTACTCCGTTGGGCCATTTTTAATTTCTGCGGATATCATTCGGTCTCAGAAATGCCCCACTGACTTTTCAAAGGATGATCAACACCTTGTTTGGAGGGTTGATAGCGACCACAGTATGTGCCTACTTAGATGATCTCAGTACTGTCAGTAAGGATGTTGATAGCCATATTGGCAAACTTCGTGAAGTTTTCCAAAAACTTTCTACGGCAGGACTCAAAGTCAAACTTTCTAAATGCGAATTTTTAAAATCCGTCATTTAGTTGACGGAGATGGAATCCATACAGTTGATGCAAAAGTCAAAGCTGTAGCATAGTTCCCTTGTCCTACAAATATTGATAAGATACGTAGTTTTCTAGGTTTGCCTGGATATTATCGTTCTTATATAAAGGGCTATGCAACGATATCTTCACCCTTGAATAACCTACTTAGGAAGGACGCAACTTTTATCTGGAATGCTGAACAAGAGGATAGTTTTATTGCATTGAAGAACGCACTAACCAATGCGCCCGTTTTAGCATTTTCTGATTACACTCAACCATTTACTCTGTGTACCAACGCCTCGCGACAAACACTTGGAGCTGTACTAATGCAGCAGGACACACGAGGAAAACATCGAGTGATTGCTTTTGCCAGTCGTAAACTTAATGAAGCCGAAACACGTTATTCAGTAACGCATCTAGAGGCGTTAGCTGTTGTTTGGGCACTCAAGAAGTTTAAAGACTTAATTTTTTGTTACAAAATAATCGTCGACACTGATCACGTGGCAATGACAGCGCTGTTCCACGGGAAAAATCTTTCAGGCAAACTAGCACGCTCGTATCTGAGCATTCAAGAGTTCGAACCCGTCTTCGAGAAATTATCAATACGTGCGAATGGGGTCGTAGACACTTTGTCCAGAAACATAGCACCAGTGACGCCCGTATCATCGTTCTCACACTCGCGTTTAAAAGAGGAACAACGAGTGGATCCACTGTGGTCTGTTGTTATTTTCGCTCTAGATTCGTAGGAGGAGGCTAATCTTCCAAAGTTACCTCTTCCGTTTAGTCAATTTGAACTACGACAAGACATACTCCATCACTCCAAACAGACTACTGAAGGTATTGTTACGCAAATTGTCGTACCTGATACACTTCGTGACACGATTCTAACGTTGTATCACAGTGCTCCCCAAGCAGGTCACCCTGGACGTGACAAATGTCTGGCGGAGGTCAGAAAGAAGTATTTCTGGACTACAATGAATAAAGACATAGAACAGCACATTGCTAAGTGTCTGGCATGTGCTCATCATAAGGGTACTACTATACAGTACAATGTCACCGGCTCCAATTCTACAATAGTCTACACCAGAACGTCCGTTTGATACAATCGCCATCGACTTGTTACAACTTCTGAGGAGTCATCAAGGATCCTAGTACGTTCTAGTGTGTGTGGATCATTTTTCTAGATTTGTGATTTTAGTCCCACTGAAGGATAAAACAGTTGAATTTGTGGCTTACGCCCTAGTTATGCATCTTATGTCCTTTTACTACTCCAAAGGTTCTTCTCCCCGACAACGGATTAGAGTTCAAGAATCATCTTGTAACACAAATTTGTTTTCAATATGGTATTCAACAAAGTTTTGTCACAGCTTACCTTCCACAGGCTAATAATGGCCTTGTTAAAAGAATCAATAGCAAAATCCTAGAGATTCTTCGTCCAATAGTGAATCAAATGCACTATGCCTGGGAAGATTGGTTACCGCATCGACAAACGTCTGCCATATGACGTACTTATAGACAAACCATGCCCTGTCTATAATGTGGACGATTTCGTTACCAAGCAAATCAGCGTTTTCGTTGATATTCATGGGCAAGTACAGAAACATTTAGCAGCTTCACGCCCTGAAATGATTTACAAGCAACTTAAAGAAGCTAAGCCTGTCATGCTAGAAATAGTGCTAGAACCTGAACGGAAGTCCAAACTTTCACCCAAGTTTGAAGGTCCATTCCGCATTATCGCCAAAGAAGCGGGCAACGAATTAAAAATGTTGAAGCCAAATTCACAAACATCAGACGTAGTACATGCGGACAGACGTAAAAGGGACCACCCGGATTTATTCCCCATGAATGTTAATGATGTCCCAGACATCGATGTCCCAGGTAGTAGGTAGAAGGTAGCTATCAAACAGGGAGGTACTACCGCCTGGGAAGATATTGGAAGCATAATGTGTTGAAAAATGGTAGACCCTGCTGCCATATGGAATCAACAAAAATGTGACCAAGTCCCAGGTTGCTCATCTGTCTTTCTGCCACATTTACACTCAATAGCAGGGTCTCAATTGTTTCTCTTACTTTGACAACACAACATACATATATCATTTCTCACTCTTGATACAGTATTTTGCTTTAATTTTTGTATTATTATTATTATTATTATTATTATTATTATTATTATTATTATTATTATTATTATTATTATTATTATTATTATTATTATTATTATTATTATTATTATTATTATCATTATTATTATTATTAATATTTATAATTTTTCAAAATTTTTATTATTATTGTAGGGGTATCGAGATATTAATGTTGTCTAGCACTCAGGATGGAAGGAAACTCTAATGTGGTTTTCTTATATAATATAAGTTATATGATAGACAGTCTGGTGCTGGAGGTGCCGTGTGGTGAGGAGCTGCTCAGTAGAAGACGTTCGGTGAGTAGCGTGATGAAGGAGGTAGATGTGCAGGAGCTTCGTTAGAGAAGATGTTGCCTGTTGCTAGCCTCCTGGTTGAATGAATGCTAACAGCGTGGAGCTTGCTGGAGGAGGTGTTGCTTGTTCAGGAAGATGGGCAGAATGAATCTCAATGGAGAGACAGAGCTTATATACCCAGCAGCAGCCGCCAGTCCTCTATGAATCATGTTGGGAAAACCCAGAAAGTCGCCGGTGACTAGCTTCGTTGCTAAGCAACCGTACCATCTGGCGTCAGCTCTCGCTTGGTTGCTAGGAGACGCCAGCACGTCGGAATGCGATACGCAGTTGTAGGGGAGACGTCCACTACAATACTCCCCCTCCCCTCCCGGCGCGGCGGGAGGCTGGATGGTGTCCGGGTTGTGTTCCACACATAACACATACCAGGCAGGTGTATGTACGACTCGACCGCTACGTGTAACAACTCCGTCCAGTGACACAAAACCTGTGGGAGAATTAGGAGGAGAAAGAGGGTTTGGGATTAGAGGAGGTTGTACAAGCAATGGTTGTTGTGCTCCTGCTGCTGCAGGGGCTGCGTCAGGAGGAGGGTCCATGGCAGGAGCAGGTTCTATGATAGAAGGGAGGTCTATTACAGGTTCAGGTTCTATGACAGGAGGAGGGTCTATGACAGGAGCAGGTTCTATGATAGAAGGGAGGTTTATTACAAGTTCAGGTTCTATGACAGGAGCAGGTTGTACATGAGGGTGAAAAGAGGGTGCCCAGAAATGTCGTGGGCGTGGTGTTGCTGCCGGTGGTAACTGCGGGTGGACTGGTGCAGGCGTAGTTTGTTGATGGTGCTGCTGGGCTGGGGGCCAGACGGGTAAGGCGGCCGGTTTGACTCGGTCTATGCTGACGGTGTCATGTCTGCCATTCCGGATAATTGTCAGAACTTTGCTGAACTGGTAACCACCTGGAAGGGTCCATCGTAGGGGCGTTGTAATGGGTTGCGGTGAGCATCATGCCTGACGAAAACATACTCGGCTGTGAGTAGTGCAGGAGGAATGTGTTCAGGGCGCCGAGTAGGCTGGCGTGGAGCAGTAGCTCTGAATGCAGAAACTGCTTGTCGTAGCTTTTGGAGTAAGTCGTGACGAACGGCTGGAGTGGTTTGGTTGGGATCAGGAGGGAGTGAGAAATCCCCGGGTAGCCGAAGGGGCTCGCCTAGTGTCAGATCTGCTGGGCTACAGTCCATATCCTCCTTGTGTGACGCACGGATGCCGAGGAGCACTAAGGGAAGCGCATCAGTCCAGCTGTAAGGGTCGTGCTGTGCCTTGAGTGCGTCCTTCAGCTGCCGGTGAAAACGTTCTACCATGCCGTTGGCTTGAGGGTGGTATGCTGTAGTGCATTGTCTAGACGTGCCGAGGAACTGTAGGAGGTGCTGCCAGAGTTGTGACTCAAACTGTACTCCTCGGTCAGTGATTATGGTTGCGGGGGGGACAAAACGGGAAACCCAACCGGACATGAAGGCGCGGACAGTAGTCTCTGCTGTAGCATTGGGCATGGGAATTGCTTCTGTCCACCTGGTGAAACGGTCGATGCAGGTGAAGATGTAGGTGCTACCGTCGGATGATGGTAGAGGTCCCACGATGTCGAGGTGTACTACTTGAAAACGTCCTTTGGGAATAGGAAAGGCTTGTAAGGGGGCCCGTATGTGACGATGTATTTTGGAGGACTGGCAGGCCAGGCACTGGGCAGCCCATTTCTTAGTATCAGACTTGGTGCCGGGCCAGACGACACGTTGCGTGAGGAGGCGCTGGGAGGCCCGCACACCCGGGTGGCTGAGACCATGGATGCGGTCGAAAACAGCGCGGCGGTGGACGTGAGGCACGAACGGTCTAGGCTGTCCACAGGATACGTTGCACCACAATTTTATCTTTGTGCTAGGAACAGGGAGTTCTTGGAGTATGAGGCCTGAGGGGGATGTCTTGTATGCTGCCCAGTCTTCGTCTTTCTCTTGAGCCGCGGCTAGCTGCTCTTAATCAATGGGTGGAGATGAGGGAAGAATGGTGGATATACAACGAGAGAGGGCGTCGGCGATCTCGTTGTGGCTGCCTTTAATGTGTTGGACGTCGCTGGAGAACTCAGAGATGTAAGCCAAGTGGCGCAGGACACGAGGTGTATGTGACTGGGAAGCTGAAGCGAAGGCGTGGACGAGGGGCTTGTCATCAGTGAAGATGGTGAACTGACGGGCCTCGAGGAAGTGTTGGAAATGTCTGACAGCCAAGTATATGGCCAGGAGTTCTCGATCAAAAGCGCTGTACTTGAGGTGTGGTGGTTGTAGCCGTTGTGAGAAGAAAGCAACGGGCATGAAAATTCCGTTGATCTCCTGCTGTAAGACGGCGCCCACTGCAGTAGAAGAAGCGTCTGTTGTGAGAGTGGTCCGGGCGTTAGGTGCGGGGTGGGCCAGGAGGGTGAGGCGTGTGATGTGCTGTTTGATAGTGGTGAATGCCGTAGTAGCCTCTTGAGTCCACATGAGAGACTTGTGAGACTTCTTTGGGCGTCCCTTGAGAAGGTCGTATAGGGGGGCTAGGACGGTGGCAGCTTTGTCAATGAAGCGGTGGTAGTAGTTGACTAAACCCAGGAACTCTCGGAGTTTCTTCGCCGTTTCAGGTTTGGGGAACTCCCTAATCGCGGTTATCTTCTGTGGTAGGGGTTGTATGCCACTGGGCGAGACTCTGTGACCGAGGAAATCGATGGCCGAGGTTCCAAAGACGCACTTAGCAGGATGAACTTTCATGTTGTTGTTCTGCAGGCGTTGGAGAAGGAGTTGTAGGTGGTGGCGGTGCTCGGCAGGCGTCGAAGATGCGACGAGGATGTCGTCAATGTAGACGGTGACAAAATCGAGGTCGCGAAGCATATGGTCCATGAACCTCTGGAAAGTCTGTGCTGCATTGCGTAAGCCAAAACTCATGAAAGTGTACTCGAAGAGTCCGAACGGAGTGGTGATGGCTGTCTTCTGGGTATCTGCCGGTGCTACTGGGATCTGGTGGAAGGCACGCTCCAAGTCGATCTTCGAGAAGATAGTCTTGCCATGAAGTTTGTGGTGAAAGTCCTGGACATGCGGAATAGGGTACCTGTCAGGTTTGGTGACGAGATTCAGGGCTCTGTAGTCGCCACACACCCTCCACTCGCCGGGTGTTCGCTTAGGAACCATGTGAAGAGGCGATGCCCAGGGACTCCTTGAAGGGCGAATGATGCCGTCTTGCAGTAGTTTGTTGAATTCTACTTTGGCTGTGTACAGGAGCTCAGGGCGCAGGCGGCGAGGGCGTGAAAAGACTGGTGGTCCTTTGGTTTCGATGTGGTGGAAAATTCCCGACGTAGGTGGTGGGGGTAGGGAGACTCGGGGTGAGAAAAGCTCCTTGAATTCGTCGAGCAGGGAGGAGAACTCGTTGGAAGGCGCAAGACAGGTGATAGTGTCCGTGTGTCTGGCACGAGAACCCTGGATCTTGCGTGCTGTAGGCTCATGGATGAGGCATAGATGACTTGGTTTGACGCCAAGCTTGTGGAAGGTGAGGAAGTCGAAACCAAGGATGGGTTGAGACACGTCTGCTATCACGAATAACCAACGCAGAGTCTTGGGCAGACCGAGGTCTAAGGCGAGGGTGCGTACGCCGTAGGAGGCGATGGAGGTACCGTTGGCAGCGAACAGGTCATACGAGGGTTGCTTTGACTTGTCTCGTAGTGAGGGAGGGATGAGGCTGACCGATGAACCGGTGTCGATGAGGAACTTCTTGCCGGAGGTGCGGTCGGTGACGCGCAGTAATGAGACGCCTGGAGGGACGGAGGCTGAGGCGTCTACCAGCCTCCGGTGTTGCCGTTTCCCGAATAGGTGCAATAGGGCTCACAGTTTCGAGCATTGCGGCCGAAAGTCTGGTGATACCAGCAGAGGGTAAATTTGTTGTGCTGGGGGTTGGCTGCTGTGTGTCGGAACTTGTAGGGCGTAGTGTGTGAGTCAGGAACCGGCGCAGCAGCGGGTATGGAGGAGCAGAACTGCTCAATGGTGTCCATCCTGCGGTTCAAAATTTGCAACAGGTCCTTGATGTCTTGTGAGGTATTGCTCGGCTGAGGGGTGTTGACCCGGCTTACAAGTTCGATGGTAGGTACTGGTGTGACCGTGGCGGCAAGGGGTGCAGCAACGCACTCGTTAAAAATTCTATCTGCCGCGGTTGCATATAGTTCCGGTGTCGTAGAGTAATCTACTGCGGACAGGATGTTGCGAACTTCTGTGGGTAGCTTTTGTGCGTGAAGCTGGCGCAGGATAGAGTCGGGGAGTCTGTCTGTGTGACGGGAGTTCAGCCGACACATCTCCTCCGAGAGACGTCCCGGGGTTGAGTTCCCGAGGGAGGTAGAGGATAGATCTTGCAGGAGATTGGGGCTGGTCTGTTGATAACACGTCTTCAAGGCAGCCCGCAGGGTAGCGAATTTGTTGTCATCTGGAGGGTTGGAAATGGTTTGTGAGACCCGCGTGGCCACTTCCGTGGGCAAGGCACAGAGCAGGGCGCAAT
Source organism: Homarus americanus (assembly GCF_018991925.1). Classification (NCBI taxonomy): domain Eukaryota; kingdom Metazoa; phylum Arthropoda; class Malacostraca; order Decapoda; family Nephropidae; genus Homarus; species Homarus americanus. Next base: position 10,916,584 of record NW_024730668.1, on the reverse strand, counting down.
ACTTTTGCTCGTCGGTCGCTCGTGAGCCAGCGAGGGCTGCTTCCACATGGTCTAGCCAGTCCTCGACGTTGTGGTTGAAAGTCGGCAGAGAGATCCGTCCGTCCTCCATCCTGTGTGAGTGCTTATCTCCGGGAGCCACCATTGTAGGGGTATCGAGATATTAATGTTGTCTAGTACTCAGGATGGAAGGAAACTCTAATGTGGTTTTCTTATATAATATAAGTTATATGATAGAAAGTCTGGTGCTGGAGGTGCCGTGTCGTGAGGAGCTGCTCAGTAGAAGACGTTCGGTGAGTAGCGTGTTGAAGGAGGTAGATGTGCAGGAGCTTCGTTAGAGAAGATGTTGCCTGTTGCTGGCCTCCTGGTTGAATGAATGCTAACAGCGTGAGCTTGCTGGAGGAGGTGTTGCTTGTTCAGGAAGATGGGCAGAATGAATCTCAATGGAGAGACAGAGCTTATATACCCAGCAGCAGCCGCCAGTCCTCTATGAATCATGTTGGGAAAACCCAGAAAGTCGCCTGTGACTAGTTTCGTTGCTAAGCAACCGTACCATCTGGCGTCAGCTCTCTCTTGGTTGCTAGGAGACGCCAGCACGTCGGAATGCGATACGCAGTTGTAGGGTAGACGTCCTCTACATTATTATTATTATTATTATTATTTTCTGTTATTATAATTGTCATTTATGTTTATATATTTTTATTACTTTTATTACTACAGTATTATTATTATTATTATTATTATTATTATTATTATTATTATTATTATTATTATTATTATCATCATTATTACCTATTATATTTTCTCCCCCCAGGCCTTGATATGGGTCATTATAAAATGAACTGTGCCCGAGTGGGCTAATAATGCCCATAAAAAAAATGTTCAAACAATAAAAACAATAAGTACACTCAGTGTACCTAATACTTATTGTTTAAATTTATGTTCAGCGAAACGTATATAATAATTTTCCTCAGATTTATACAATATCACAAACTGTAAATCTTCAGCTGGACGCTCTATTCAATTATCTCAAGATGATCTGGCTAGGAAGGTGCGTTCTCAAACACGAAGAGAGCGAGGATTATTAAATTTTGATCACGTTAACCTTCAGTGATTATTTTTTAGTCTAATCAGTTGTCTAAATTTTTTTTATAATTTAATGAATTCTGTGCCTCCACTGGAATGGCTCATTTCTTTTTCCGAGTATTTGCATGCTGAGGAAACTTCAGCTCAAGCTTTATTGAATACAAAACGAACTAGTTGCAAGTATTGTAGGTGCAGGGTTAGGACGTGTGGATGCACAGCTTGTGCCTGTGAAGATTCTTCTTGAAGTCTTACAAATGGCCAAGACGAGTTATCATTTAACTCCTACTTTCACAAAACATGAGGTCGAATACTATTACCCTCTGTTAGAGTCAACTCTCACGCACAATGCTATCCTCATCCACATACCAATACTAGCCCAATGCAAATTTAATGCATAGCATTTAGAACCTTTCCCTTTGTATTCTAATGACATTCTGTTTACTCTGGATAAACCAACCGAACTTTTTCTAATAGATGAAGCCTAATCTTTGTTAGCAGTGGATGATCTTAGGGTATTATCACAGTGTAAGTCGTCATATTTACATCTACACGTATGCCCAGCTTATACGTTCGTGCTTATTCCTTCTGCAGACAGAATATGCGAATTGGCGATCATAAAAACTAACGCTCTCACAGGGCTAAACCGATGAAACTATACACCGATTTCAAAGAAAACTATTTTTCATGCACATCTACATAATGTGTAGTACTTTTTTCTTCCCTGAAGAAACTAATGTCATTTTACCGTGCCAGGATGGTGGTAAATGATTAGTTGTGAAAGGTTATTATAAGGCTCCGGATTACTGCAAAATAACCTGTAGTTCGTTGAAAACCTTACCTTCCCATCATCATTTTCCATTAAATTTAAATCTCTCTTTAGATTTGATTCCTTTGTATCAAGTTCCTAATTTGACCCTTAATGAACTCAATACTGTGTCAGATAAATTAAAAGTTATTTCTTATCTGAAAGAGTCGTATTTTACTATTCTAGAAGGTAACCTGCCATTTTATTTTTCACTGGGATTTGCTATACCTAGTTTAACTGTTCCCACTATTGTCTTAATATTGGCAGTGATATTTTTTTTTATTATAAGTCAGTATCTTCCAAGTTTGCCATTGTACATAAAATACTCTCCGGTAACGCACTTCAGACTAGAGCTGCAGTAATTGCTGAACCCCAGGTTGCAGTTTCTCCAGTTTAGTGTCGACACACATATGTTTGTAACATGGGTAGGTATATTTATAGTTTTTTTTGCGAGACTAATTAATTCGTCGTAGAAACTCAGAAGGTGGTGACCAAGCGATGTATTAACCCTGTCTATTAAACAGTAGCACTTATATAAATACGGGTTAATACATTTGCGTTATATAATTATATCACCCCCGTAATTTTCCATAAGCTGTGAGGTATCATGTTCATATCACATGATGAATATTTTCCACTCTCAAGTCGCGTCTACAGAAGATCCTAGGTCAGCTCTCTTGGAACCGGCTTACAGTCAGTATCTACTCAACCCTCACGATAATAGGACATCAAATCAAAGCTTATCCCAGTAAGCTCCGTCCTCCCCTAAAACTCCCAGTTAGTAGTGCTAATTTCGGTATTTTCCTCATTGAAGTGTACACACTATATTTTTATATATAAATGGAGAAAAGACAATTTGGGTTTTTGACAACTTAACCCACAAACTGTTTATGTATCCAAGTTCAGCTACCTATCCAAGGATACGTAAGGTAGCAGCAGATACATGATCAAACCATGATTGTTGTATAGGCCTGGACTTAGAGATATAAATCCCTTACCAGACTAATCAGGGTCTTAATAAAGGAATGTCAAGGACCATGGTTTTCTGAGGAATAACAAACAACCGTTTGAGATGACATCTCTTTACTATAAAAATTATAACACAAAACTCTGACACCACTCAACAAATATCAAATAATTAAGGGAGTCAAACAATTAATGCAGTCAATAGTTAATGGAGTTAAACAATTAAGGGAAGCAAACAATTAAAGGAGTCAAACAATTAATGGGAGTCAGCAATTAATGGAATCAAACAATTAATGGGAGTCAACAATTGATAGAATCGAACAATAAAAGGGAGTCAGCAATTAATGGAATCAAACAACCATAGAATCAAACAATAAACAGATATTTCCTATGGCAGTGGCCCTGGGGGAAGGTTCTAGAACAAGGTGATCTACACTCAGGGTAGGGAAGCGTCCATTCAACTACACACTCGAGCGACAGATGTCTTGAAATGGCAGGAGAACACCGGGGCACAGACGGAGGAGATGAACTGACGGTCGTGGTATGCGGTAGTGGTAGATGACCAGAGAATTGATCAGTCGATAGGTGAAGGTCTGGGGACACAGCCCACGAGTGCAGGACCTATGATGAGATCACAGCCAGAATTTGACGAACAGCGGGGTAGATAGATAGTGACTGTATGACGGCTGGGGTGAATCTGCCGGTAACACAGGTAGCCGCTGCCGTTCTCACCTCTATCCAACCTCCCCCACGTGTTGGTCGCACCAGCAAACGAGAGAGTTAGCAGCGGTAACGAGCAGGAAGATCGTTTCCGCCCTTACAATTGTAAATTGAAAGTTTTGGTAGAAGATGGGATAAATGCACTCATACCATCCAGTATAACCTCAGCGATGCTGTCAGCACATACAATGCAGCAATATTCATGTTTCATGGCAGAAGTAAAGATTTCGTAAAAGCTTGCAATGTTGTAGCTACTTCACCAGAGTTGACTGACACACCATGGAGTTTTCCTCCTTCATAGGCTAAACACCTTTTCACCTGAATTTCATCATGCAGCACACTAACTAATTTTTCTTCTCTTTTAAAATTTTAAGAATTTCTTTAAAAAATATTTCATGTGAATAATCCAATGCTTTACTTCCACTCCTGGCACATAAATCTAGCTTATGCAAGTACACAGGATGAGGGAGAATAAGTACACCACTGTTACATAGACACACGCAAGAAGAGGGACTTGAATAATAATAGTCCATCGCCCCCACCCCCCCTCCCCCAGGGATCTTTGGAGACCATGTTATTTTGGGTGTCTGGGCCATGTCTTTTCAGTATCTGCATGTCTATCAGACATATTCCTCTGAAATAATAAGTAAACCTGTGTTATGTAAGAGCAATATGACCTTCAAATCTTCAGAACCTGACAACTGAAAGAATCGACACAGATATGAGAGCAGTACTCCAAGTGATGGCCAAATCTGGTCTTGAAAGAGCTCACTCTCGGTGCCATCACAACAGTCTCTGGCAGATTCCTCCAAGAATTCACAATTCTCACTCCGAAAAGTTTGCTCTTACAGTTTTCTGGACTTGTGGTTTCTTCAACCTTGAGCTGTGACCCATATAGGGTGGGAGTCCGCCAGTTCCAGGAATGAACACTCGACTGAGTAGTACCTTCAGAGAGCTTTATAAGTCAATTAGGTCACCTCTCTGTGTAACTGAGGTGAGGTGCTCTAGTGCAGGCACCAGTCTGGCGACCCTCCTTTAGACATTTTCAAGTAACTGATATAGTCGATAGAGTCTAGTTTATCTCGAGGACCAGACGGGGAAGCATCTCACTCTTAAAAAGCTTTAAGAACGACCTTCTTTTAAGACCTACTAGTTTAGTTGCTTGATTCATCTTCATCTCACAATGGCTCGAGAACTTCAGTTCGTTGTCAAAATACACAACCATGCCCGTTTCACATTCGGTCTCTATAAATGCTGTTTCTTCGTCCCGTTGGCACATGTGATATGCTTCCTTAATGTTGGTACGACCTAGGTGCATCCTCTTACACTTCGTGACATGACCTGTGAGCTGAAATGTGCAGGTAGTGGAGTACAATCTTTTTGTCTCTCAACATCTTCTGAAAAGGTCTTCTGGCCATCAACACTCATAAGACAGGTGCACTTGTCAACACAATCAATGTGGATCTTTCTGCCCAGGAGCTTCTGTGTATATTTGTTCTTTTTCAATTCGTTCAGAAGGAATCAAGTAAGGCTTTGCTTGTTTTTGTCATTTGACAAGAAACTTTTCCAGTCTTTTGGGATCTTTGTCATGGGACCTCGATAAAATATGCTGTGGATGATAGCCCCCAAATGTGGTAAGAACAGTCACTTGTGCTAAGAAACAAAGCATTTCCATCGAAGATGTAGTTGTTTTGTTTTGAGGATGCTTTTCCGATGTGCGTCTTTTATCTTCCAACAGGTGCACATTTAAATACATAAATAAATAAATAAATATATATATATATATATATATATATATATATATATATATATATATATATATATATATATATATATATATATATATATATATGAAATCACTGTAGTGCGTGATAGAATATATGCTGATGAGAATATATATATATATATATATATATATATATATATATATATATATATATATATATATATATATATATATATATATATATATATATATATATATATATATATATATCTTGATAAAATCACACGGAAAATGGAAACAACGGAGTACCTTAGCTTTGTCTTTATTCAAGACATCTTCAGAGGCAACTGGATTACATGGACAGAGAGAGGCTTAAATATACAGGGTGACCTAAAAACATGAGGTCAGGTCATAATGATGACATCCACTAATCCCCACACCAACACAACGTAGAGGAGCTTAAGAGAAGGGTGGTGACGTGACTAGACAGGTCAGGTCAGAAAAAAGGGACCCACAAAATAACTATCATACATCAAGATCAAAGGTTTTCAAAGCATTTTTAACCTTGGGCCACTGACAAATAAATTTATGTAACATATTATCAGTTTGAACTGACCATCACTAAGGTTTATTGATTTTAATTCCTTAATCAAACTAGCTTCAACCAGAAGTCTTTCTGTGACACAAGATGATTTGAATACTTCTAAGCTTTTTTCCCAAGCAATGGGGTGATTATTATTCCTAACATGAACGAACAAGGCACTGCTTTCAGATGCAGTTCTGATATTATACTTATGTTGTTTGATTCTGAGCTGCAGTGTTTTTCCTGTCTGACCTACATAATTACAATTACATTTACATGGAATACAAATAAACACTTCCATTTACATTCAAACGGGTATTCCTTATTAACATATTGGTAATGGTTGAGTCATACTTGAAAACAACATTAATATTTAGAAGCTTGAGGGACGAACTAACGGACAAATTCATTACAGACTGGGGTTCCCATTTCACTCTTTATTGAATTATTAATACAACATTTGAATGTATCCTTGACGAAGAATGCGACCCCTCCCCCCTTCCTACCTTCCCTGTCCTTGTGAAAAAGGTTGTACCCTTCTATGTGGTAGTCTGATAAAAAAATTTTGCTCGCCAGATTCATCCAAGTTTCGGTGATTGCTATTGAGGTCTACATTCTCGGTACATACAACCGCTCTCAGCAAGTCTATTTTATTTCTAACGCTCCTATTGTTTGTATAGTATACATTTAAACCTACCCTTCCCTGGTCCTGTTTTACCCCTTGTCCTGAGTAACTAATTTTACTTCCCAGGACCTGCTTGTTTTTTTACTCCCACTTTCCCCAACCTCTCTCTACTGGCGAAACCCCCCTTTGGAGTGACAATTTCACGCTCCAGGGATGCAGACAACGTCTTTACCCCCGCACGAGACAAGTGTACTTCGTCAGTTGTGTTCTGACCTGACTAGGGGAAAGGTCACGGCAGGATTAGCTCCCGAGGGATAATTATCAGATATGGCCAGTGCTATGTGTGGTGTGGGGTCTGCGAGTTTGTTGGCCAAGCTGGAGTGGACCATGGAAGAAATGGAGAGGGCCAAGGAAGAAATAGAGAGGGGTCACGTTGGAGAATCTGAAATTAAAAGAAGAGATGGCGAGGATGAAGGGGGAGGCGGGACAGGGAAAGCCAGTGTTTGACGAAATTTCAAACAAGTGGAAGGTTGTAAGGAGAGGGAAGACCAAACTGGTGATGAAAAAACACACCAAGGATACATCAACAACGACATCAGCAGCTAAGTGTACCAACTCGTTCAGTCCCTTGATAGACGAATTGGACGTTAGTACAGTCAGGGACAGGGCTGACAAGGAAGGAATAAAAACTTTGATTGTTGGTGACTCACAGGTAAGGTACTTGGACAGGGCTTTTTGTGGTAAAAACAAAAATAGGATGAGAGTGTGTTTGCAAGGAGCTGGGGTGGGGGATATAATTGACAGGATGGACAATATCTTGTCTGTTAATGGGAACAAACCCATTATCTGCCTCAGTGCAGGAGACAATGATATTGGCGGGTGTAGGAGCGAGAAGCTTCTTGATAAGTTCAAGGCAGCTATAGATCATATTAGGACTAAGGGAGGGATCCCTATCATATGTGGTGTCCTGCCTAGAAGGAGAGTTGGCAGTGAGTGGTTGTCAAGGGCAGTTGGTGTCAACGACCGTCTTGACAGATATTGCAAGTCAATATCAGTCCCATTCATTGACAACTGGGACAACTTCAACGGAAGAAGGGACCTTTATGCTAGGGATGGGGTGCACCTGTCTAGGGATGGAGTAGCAACACAGGCTGGGTCTCTAGAGGGGGCAGTTCAAAGGATATCGAAGTCTTTAAACTGCTAGGAGAACATATGAGCACATGGGTGGAGGAGAATCCAGTGGGAGCAGGTAAACAAAGTGAAAGATTACAGGGAAATAGTGTTAGGAATGATGACAAAACTAAATTAGACAGAGTTTAAAACTAAAAGCGGTAAGGGGAGGACTTAGAACACGACTAACTTAAATGTCTACTACGCGAACAGTAGAAGTATGAGAAACAAAATGGATGATATTAGGGCCTTGGTATGTACCGAAAAAATCGATATAATAGCATTCACTGAAACTTGGATCAACCTAGACTCACATGAGTTACCGGTCGAATATCAAAGTGCGGGTTACAAATTGTTCCATACCGATAGGCAGACCAGGAAAGGAGGCAGAGTAGCAATCTATGTTAGGGATAATCTGAAGTGTGAAATAAATAAGGAAATAAGAACTGAGCGGAATACAGAAACAATTTGGATAGAATTAATGGATGGTAGGGAAAAATTAATCACAGGAGTAATATTGTATATAGACCTCCCAATCTTGATAGAGTCAATGAGGGACTTATCTGGGATGAAAAGCGCAGGGCTTCCATACACAACAAAGTCTGTATAGTAGGCGACTTTAACCTTGGCCAAATAGATTGGACTGACCTTACGGGTAACTCAGAATCAGAGGATTTTCTCGAGATGATCCAGGACTGTTTCCTCAGTCAACATATAACCGAACCCACCCGGGGTAATAATATACTCGATTTAGTTCTGTCAAACAGAGAAAACCTCATCAGCAATGTCGAGGTAGGGAACGAACTTGCAAACAGCAATCACAAAGAAATTAGATTCCAGTTAGATTTTCAGGGCAGACGTAAGGAAAATTCCACTAAAGTACCAGATTTCAGAAGGGCAAACTTTGACAGTTTAAAGAGGCAGCTGAGAGAGGGGGTGTCGCGCTTGGCCGTGAACCTGACAGATGACACGGACCTGATAACGAGATCTGAGATTGCCGAGTTCCACGACAATTTAAATAATGAGTTACTTAATGCACAAAGGCAGAACATACCATACAAAAAACTCAGATCAGACAACAATGACCCTAAATAGATAAATAATTATTTAAAGAGCATCATTGGCCAAAGGAAGGCTATAGGTAGAAGGATAAATCGTGGCGAAATTTTCTTCCTGGATTATTATAAGGTATTGGCGAGTAGGGTTAAAACCGAGATAAGGAAAGCCAAGAGGAATAATGAGGTAAGGATAGCAAGGGAGGCGAAGACAAACCCCAAAGGATTCTACAAAATGTATCAAACTAAAACACGAGAAAAGATTGGACCAATACGGTCAGATACCGGCGAGCTCACTGATAACGACAGAGAAATGAGCAATAATTTGAATAAATATTTTCAACAGTTTTCACCACCGAAAATTTAAACATGATACCCGAGGCACCGACTCTATTCAGAGATAGTGAGGAAAACAAATTAAGCGAGATAGTAGTGACTAGTAACGATGTTAGTAAGCAAATAGACAAACTAAAGCCTAATAAGTCACCTGGTCCCGATGAGATATTTGCCAGAGTATTAAAGGAATGTAAGGAAGAGCTTAGTATGCCCTTAGCAAAGTTGTTTAACATGTCCTTAAAAACAGGTGTAGTACCAGAATCCTGGAGGGGGATAGATCACTATCCTCTAACTACCGCCCAATCAGTCTAACATCAATAGTAGGCAAATTACTGGAAACAATCATTTCAAACTCTATTCGAAACCACCTGGAGAAGCACCAATTGATCAATGATTCCCAGCATGGCTTCACAAGCGGACGTTCATGTCTAACTAATCTATTAACATTCTTTTCATCAGTTTTCGAATAGGTGGACAAGGGGCACAATTATGATGAACAACGATGCCATAGAGAAATCCGACTGCGAGAGAGATTTAGGAGTAATGATAAGTAGGAACCTTAAGCCAAGTAAACAATGTGTTTTTGCTCGTAACAAGGCTAATAAAGTACTTGGGTTCATACAAAGGAGTGTTAGTTACAAGACTAGCGAGGTCATCCTAAAACTATATCTTGCTCTTGTGAGACCACACCTGGATTACGCAGTTCAGTTCTGGTCACCGTATTACAGAATGGATATAGAATCCTTGGAAAGAATTCAGAGGAGAATGACAAGACCTGATAGAGGTGTATAAGTGGAAGTCAGGGCTAAACAAAGGGGACATTACAAAGGTACTCAAACTATCCAACCAGGAGCGAACTCGTAACAATGGTTCTAAATTAGACAAATTTAGATTTAGGGGTGAAATAGGGAAACACTGGTTTGGAAACAGAGTAGTGGATGAATGGAACAAGTTGCCAAATATCATCATTAACTCGAATATGCTGAATAGCTTCAAACATAGGTTGGATGCTTATATGAGCAATAGGGGTTGGGTGTAAACGGGATTGTCCAGTATGGGCCAATAGGCCCACTGCAGTTTCCTCCATTCTTATGTTCTTATGTCACGACTGTACAGGTAGTCTTTGCCATATAATCGTTGCCAGCTATCAATGAATGCCCAACCATTGTTTGCACAATGTTTTTCCAGTCGGCAATTTATAGCAATTGCCCTGGACAGCCATTCACGACCAACCCCTCTTCTAGGCAAGACACCATATACTATCGGGATCCCTCCCCTATCTCTCATCTTCCCAAGCGCCTCCCTATACCTCTTGAAAAGTTCCTCACTCCTAACCTTTCCTATGTCGTTTCCTCCCACACTAAGACACACTACTGGATTGGTACCCTCCCCTGACAAAAGCCTGTCTAACTTCTCAGATACATGCCCTATCCCAGCCCCAGGAAAACACACCCTAGTCCTACGTTTTCTATCTCTTGTACAAAAAGTCCTATCTAAAAACCTCACCTGGCTGTCCCCAACTACCACGACCTTACCTCTGGGCAGGGTTTGTACAACTGCCCTTTCCTCTACCTGCACCACACTTTCCTGCCTCTTCTCTTCCTCGCCAGCTTCCTCCAGCACCTGGTAGGGGTTCCTACATTCCACACCCTTGTCAGCTTTCCTGAGCTTGACCCTAGTCCCCTTGGAGACAACCACTATCCACGCCTGATCCTCCTGAGGGCTTCATTTTCCCCCTTTAGAGTGTCAACCTCACTCCTCAACTGCCCCAGCTGCCTTAGCAGAGTGGCCAAGAGGTCGTCTTTCCCCACACTACTCTCCTCTTCCCCCAAGACACAACGATTTAAGGCGGCCATTTTCCTTGGTCACTACGGGAGAACTTGGGAGCACGTCCTTCTCCAAGCTGGGTCAGGTAGCAATTGACAGTAGGAACATTATAGAATCTAGTCTCATTAAACATACCGAATCCGTCAACATGAAATTTGAGTAATGGTATGTACAAAGTGGATTATTTCGTAATTAAGAAGATTTGTAACCAGGTGAGAAGGTTGGGTCAGCTTACCCTCTGACCTGACTACCTACCACTGCTGTGCTTTTGTGAAGATTAGTAGGGTCATTACCTATACCTGACCACTGTGGACTTGATCTCACCCTCTGTATATATATATACCCAGTTTTGTACTTCTCCTTAGTCTGTACTCACCCCTGAAGATGTAAATTACATGAAAGCGCTTGGGAACTTCGTGTTTTCTTTCTCCTTGTGGTTATGAGTCATAGGCTCGTAGGCCGTGGGTTCGAATCCTGGCGGGTTGAGGTGTTGATTATATATATATATATATATATATATATATATATATATATATATATATATATATATATATATATATATATATATATATATATATATATATATATATATATATATATATATATATATATATTATATGTATATATATATATATATATATATATATATATATATATATATATATATATATATATATATATATATATATATATATATATATATATATATATATATATATATGCAAGTAAATCACTGTAGGTGCATGTGATCCAGGTATATGCTGATAACCACAAGGAAAAAGAAAACACGAAGTTCCCAAGCGGTTTCGTGTAATTCACATCTTCAGGGGTGGTTATCAGCATATATATGTATATATGCTGATAACCACAAGGAAAAAGAAAACACGAAGTTCCCAAGCGCTTTCGTGTAATTCACATCTTCAGGGGTGAGTACAGACTAAGGAGAAATACATAACAAGGTATATATACTGTATACAGAGGAGGGTGAGGTCAAGTAAACAATGGTCAGGTATTAGGTAGTGACCCTACTAATCTTCAAAAAGTACCGCAGCAGTTGGTAGTCAGGTGAGAGGGTAAGGTGACCCAACCTTCTCACCTGATTACAAATCTTCTTAATTACGAATTTATCCAGTTTGTACATACCATTACTCAAATTCATGTTGACGGATTCGGTATGTTTAATGAGACTGGATTCTATAATGTTCCTACTGTCAATTGAATTACAAGGTAATATTGAGGAGGCATTATACCAGTCAATGCAATGCTTATTATCACTCACCCTCCTCTGTATATATACACCTTGTTATGTATTTTTCCTTAGTCTGTACTCACCCCTGAAGATGTGAATTACACGAAAGCGCTTGGGAACTTCGTGTTTTCTTTTTCCTTGTGGTTATCAGCATATACCTGGATCACGCGCACCTACAGTGATTTACTTGCATATATATATATATATATATATATATATATATATATATATATATATATATATATATATATATATATATATATATATATATATATATATATATATATATATATATATATATATATATATATATATATATATATATATATATATATATATATATATATATATATATATATTGTTACGAACCCCGCCACCAATTGTCATGATCTACCTACCCAGCACTACGAACCACGCCATCTATTGTCCTGATCTACCTACCCAGCACCACGAGCAACGCCATGGAGGGACGAAACACGAGTATGACTAGTCTTAGTTACCACTCCGGGGGTTCCCTTCTCCATATCCTGGTTGTTGCGTCACCTCCTACAAGTCTTCTTCGTCAGCTCCAGTTCCATGAGAGTTCAGTTCACTCTGGGAAGTGACCACAGGATCTCCTATCCTCTAAACCTACGGCACAGTGACTACCTACCGTCTTCTACAATACTCAGCCTTGCTCGTCAGCCATCTCAGCTCCGCACTTAAGTATTTGTAATCTTATATTGCCTCCCCCACGTCCACTTGCTTCAAAATTGTTTATGTTGTATAAATATGTATATACTGTTAATGTTTATGTTAAGTATGGTTAAGGGTAAATTATAGAAAGCTGAATATTTTGTTAAGGAATTTATGGTACTTTATTATACTCAACAAAAACTCGCATCCTTTGTCTACCCTTTTATAGTGCGATTGTCTTTGTTTTTTTTTGTTGCCTGTTGGGATCTGGGTAGACTTTTAACTATATTCTAAATCCCCAACTCATAACAAATGGCGACCGTGACAGGATACGACCTTAAATGCCATATTTCTTAACCCCCTTGTTACTCATTGTTAATTATTCCTCCCAGTCACTTCTGTTCACAATTGCTTTACAGTGGTTTAAAGTTTCCTTCATATGTGTGTGCATATATTGGTATTACCGTACAGTAAGAGTGACAAACGTAGGATATTAGGTTCCAAGTGTCATAAGGCTTACCTGTTATTACACGTGGCAGTCGTGTAGTAAGTCTTATCGAGTGTAGGGAAGAATCCGGATCTGTTTAATGCCGTACCCTCGCTCCAGAGTAGGCTGTTCCATAGTCACTAGTTTAGGGTGAAGTGATATCTTGGGACGCCCCGCTCTACCAGGACCCCATAATTATAAAGCCTCAATTATTGTTCTTCTCACTATCTCATTCTGGGTCAATAATCAAGTAACTCAAGGGTTGTTAATCCGGATCTTTATATAAATGCCGTAATACACCCTTCCTGTTTATTCAGGGTTGTTAATCCGGATCTTTATATAAATGCCGTAATACGCCCTTCCTCTTTCAAGTATCTAAGGGTTGTTAATCCGGATCTTAATATTAATGCCGTAATACACCCTTCCTGTTTACTCAGGGTTGTTAATCCGGATCCTTATATTAATGCCGTAATACGCCCTTCCAGCTTACTCAAGGGTTGTTAATCCGGATCTTAATATTAATGCCATAATACGCCCTTCCTGTTTACTCACGGTTGTTAATTAGGATCTTTATATTAATGCCGAAATACGCCCTTCCTCTTTCAAGTCTCTTCTCCTCATTTAAGGATCTTATCAGAAGAACAATATTCATAAGTGTAATTTCCCTAGGTATAACTTGGGTAGTTTCCGGGACTTTCTGGTTATCCACTGCCGTGATATTTTCTAAGGTAATCCACTTATCTTATCTTTTGACCATTAATTAATTTATCTAGGTTTTCTTAATGGCCACCTCAGGATTTGTTAAACTTGGTAGTCCTGGAGGAGTGGAAGAGCAAGATACCATTTCACATCATGAAGCATGTGGAGGAGCGTGGAGAGGTTAATTTAGGACGTGCGGCTGAGCTGGCTGATGTGTACGCCTTGCTGGTGGAGTCACTGTGCTGTAGGGAACGCGGTACTTTCCGGCATGTTAGGTCCTCCTCTGATGATAACCTTGGGGACGTGAGTGGTAGGTCGAAAGGTCCCACACCTACTCCCCCCCCCCACCCCTGATGCAA
>NW_024730668.1:10809719-10894719 GCF_018991925.1 Homarus americanus | reverse complement strand
AACTAATTGACTACAATAGACTGTAATAATATAATAATAATTATTATGTAATTATATATTAATATGAATGTAATAATCTAATATAATATAATATAATCTACCTATGTAGAACTGGTCAGATTTTGGATAGCACATGACTTCAAACGTGTACTGTCGCCACACCCAGAGGATGATTTTTGGCAGACAACCTGAGTTCAATAGCTAAGAGGCCATGGTGTATGGGAATCACCATCTAATAAAATCTCATGTTCGATAAACTGTCTTAGCCCAGATCAAGAATTCAAAACTGTACTTTTTTTCAATAGTTCATCACAAAATCACTGCACCTTATTTGAACTCAAAGTGTTAGTCACAGATTCATTTTCAAGGATTTTCTAGATCAAACTAATACAATAGATGAACTTATCCATATTAGGGACACTGGTATTTTGATAAGCACCCAAGTGACTCAACAATGAGTCGATCTTACACCGCTGGTTGCGCTTGTTTCCTTTCCTCAAAGCCAATTATATATATATATATATATATATATATATATATATATATATATATATATATATATATATATATATATATATATATATATATATATATATATATATATGTATATATTGCAAAGCTGTGTTCTTATGCCATGCTAAAACTGATAAATCAGCCATCACTTTGAAAGACACAGTCACTTTCGGATGGCCATCACAGTTTACTTTAAAAAAAAGACACACAACTATTATTTGTAACTGACATCCATTCTTTCTTATGTGTACTGTTAAATCCACTACATAATTCAGGGAAACTCTTAATATGATCTTTGACAATCCAGTCATTCAATACTGATTCATCCCGTGCAACTAAACGGCCTTCTCAGTCTTGTGGAGTTGTAGGCTTTGATGGTAATTCCTTGGAGAGGTGTTTGGGCTGGTTTGAATATTTTGTAGGAAGTGCATTTTTTGACAGCGTTGGAGCACTTCTTTTTGCCGTTATACCAGTTCCATCAGGATGCGTTAGTCTGCTTTCCGTGAAAATAAATTTGTTGGCAAAATGCTTCACACACAAAATAGAATCATCAGAAAGTGTAAAATTCTTCCCATGAATGACCTTTGCCCAACTGATCCAGGTGATCACTGTCTTTTGGGAAGAGGAACGTCGGTGTGTAGCTGGACCAGTAGTTTGTTTTGCAGCTAGGTACATAGCATTTTCGTGGCATCTGCAATAAAGTAGCGTTATCACATACTGGTAGTTTTGGTAATGTACAGGGAAAGCTTGATGAAATTTCTCCCATTTTACTCAAATTTGCAAGATATGCTGAAAACATTTTACAGGGCTTTTCACAGGTCACCTAACCAGTCTGTAGAAGTAAACACACTGATGATTAGATAAAGAGCGTCTGCAAAAGCGAGACTATTTTAGGTGACTTTAATTAAACTCAGTTACTTAGGAAGTATTGGTGGGAAAAGATGGATCTAAGAAAATATTCAGAGAGTCCTTCCTGGACAAATTAACACACACAGGACTGACAGATTATGGGCACAAACATATTGGATGGACTTAGTCCTCTCAAGTAGGTACCACTTAGATGTAGGGGAAACAATAGGTAATAGTGATAATCATATAATTTATCTACATTAATTACTTGCATGGGTTAAAAAAGTAAAATTCCATTCAATTCCCGAAGTATATAGTACTTAACTATAATGCGTATTATATTAGGAGGGAAAGCTTGAATTTGTAATTATGAAGTGTAAAGGTATTGGTGAGAGGCAATTAAAGGAAGAAATGATAGTTGTAATGGACAATATTATCATATTGTTGAAGACATCTCTGCGATCTCTTTCTCTGACAATGATGTAGTCGATGAGCTGCCAGTGTTTGGATCGTGGGTGTTGTCACGAACCCTTGAACTTGTCGGACTGCCTAAACAAGGTATTGGCGATAGTCAGGTTGTGTGCAGCACACTTGCCGAGGAGGAGTAAGCCATTGGGATTACATTTGCCTAGTCCATTTCTCCCTATGGTTCCCTGTCAAATGTCAGCATCTCTGCTAACTCTGGCATTGAAGTCACAAAGGAGCACAATCTTATCTACACTAGCGGATGAAGGAAATTCACGATGGACAGGCTACTAAGGCGAAACCCAGCAAACTGGGCTATGGACAGGCCATTGCAACTCTCCCTCTCCTCAGTCGTTGCAACTGCTTGCACCACTGGATCAAGAAAAGGGAGAGCCAAAACGTGTGGTTGCAGCCTGCACTCCAGCCTTACCACATAGATCAACTCACGCTCAGCCATCACCCAGCTCATCATACCTCTCATCATCATGAAAAACCCTATACCCCCAAAAGTCCTATGGCGACCGACGAATGGCGACAGGGACAGGCGGAGGTGACTTCCGGGAGTCTCTAGTCACAACTCTGTGCATGGACGGCATACATAACATGGTCGTGTATGCTCTAGGATCTAGGCAGCAGTATAATTCGGCCCTGTCTATGCGACTGAACAACATTTACCAGGAGTCACTCTGCTCACCCCATATGGGGAGGGGGCTAGAAAAGGTGCCCTAAACATACCCTGCCTAAAGAACCAAGCTGACTGGGCAACCGCACCCAGTAAAGTCATCCTTATGCGGTCGAAAACATAATAACAATCACAGATCGAAGCAAAAACAAACTAAGCAACCTCTTATGGTCGCTGCATGGAATGTTAGGACCCTTCTGGATACCTTCAGTAATCAAGGCCTTATTCAACTCATAAATCCACATACATCTGCAACATAACAAAACAAGAGAATATTTGGAGTAAAGGTAAACACAAACATAATTTATTCCATAATATGCCAACATAATCAATCAGACATCATAGCTGTATCAATGGGGTTCTCTTCTCCGCCGAGTAGAATGACGAAGAGGTATCTCCTGCATGATACTAGGATTCAGCAATGTCGTCCCGGTATCTCCCTCTGCAGCAACTCCCTCACCATTATCCAATATTTCTGGCTCCACTGAAGGTGAGGTTGATCCAGCAGAGATATCTGAGGATGAGGTTCCACCAGGGCATGGAGCAAGATCACGGAGGGAAACTGAAGATTCACGTCCATCTGGATGCTTGATGTGTGCATACGTTGGGTTAGCTTCGAGGAGCTCCACCTCATCAACGAGAGGGTCACCTTAGCTTGAGCTGACGAATCCGAAGTAAGAAGACAGGACCTGGAGTCGTTAGCCATGTTGGCAGGGATGTACAGTCGGAAACCATAATCTCTAGCCACCTGGGTCGGTGCTGGAGGTTAGTACAGCCTTCTTTCTGGAAGGAGGCCCACTCTAACTATCACGAGGCAACACACGCACGAACACACACAGTCATAGTATGGCTGTATAGATGACATTATGTATAAGTATTGTATATGGCATTTTGTACTCTGCATTATCTTCATTATATATGAACACGAAGAAAAGGTACCATAGGTTGTAGTTACGAAATTATGAATGGAAATAAACACTTCCAAACCACCCAGTGTATTCACACAACGTTTACAGCGCTTGTGTGTTTGTGTGTGCCAGACCACGATGATTAAACCACACCCAATCTATATCTTTTATTTTCCCATCATTCGCTAACTATATGAAAAATCCTGTTTAATTTAACTACATATTTCAAAAACCTTAAATTACATGTGGATCAGTCACTCCTCATTTGACACACTTATAGTGTAATACTTTGACCATCCCACCTGGGCACATGGAGGCCCACGGTAACTCTCACGGGGCAACATACGCGCAAACTCGCAAGTTATGATATGAACCCTTTCAGGCTTCACTATCATTATCATGTTATGTTCACCGTGCTATGTATCTTGGTAACTAGTCATAGTATCAATACATGACAGTGTTATTTGTATAATATTGTAACTTTTACCCTACAGGTATTGCTGTAAATCATGGACAGGAAGGATACATAAATTGTAATATCAAGTGTATGGTTCGCTCAAAGCCACCTCAAGTCAGAGAACGCATCACACGAAGTTACACTGTGTGTGTGTGTGTGTGTGTGTTTTCTGTAACATTAAGCTTCATCCTTAGTAGGTAAGATGTTTCATAAAGAGGTTTCTCCCATTCGTCATTGTGAGCATCGTCCCAGAGCACATTGTTTCCATTAAAACCATGGTTCATCCTTATTTCCCTTCTTCCGTGTAACTATATCCATATGGCTAAGTGCTTGCTTTTCATTTCTTTATTTACCAAAATAATGTGGATCAGTTACTCGTTATTTAACACATACATGCACTTTGAGCATCAAGATTGTTTTGTAGGCATGACTATTGGTTAATTGAAACCCCAAAAATATTTTCACATTTATTATGCATAAACATTGTAAACATATCTATGTGATTATTGTAGTATATAACATATATTTAATGTCTGGACAGATTCCCAAGAGCTATGCATATTAATGCATAGATTTTATAAGCATATTTATGTGAAGTGACGTAAAACCACATAGTAAAATACCTGGACAAATTCCCGAGAGTTAGGAAACGAAGTCTATGTGGCCCCAACGAGGTTACACCAGAGAGTTAACTCCCCCGCCACCCCCTACAAGGCACCGTCGTGGGCAGAGATTTAATTCTTGACCACAGGATCCCGAGGCAAGGCTACTACCACTGAGACACCTCGTGCCCATAGGTTAATACCGTGCCCAACCTCCATCTGCTGCTATAACTTCATGCAATCTGGTGGGCATGGAATCTACCAGATTGCTGCAGATGTTCGGCCTCCTCCTTATTCCCTCCCACACATTATGTGCATGTCTCCTCACTGCCTCACTCGTTTTCTCCTCAACATCCCATTCAACAACCATATGCGCCCATAGATTTTCTATTGGATTACAATCGGTTCCTTTTGGGGGGCCAGTCCAATAGAATAATCTGCGGGTGCGCCTCAAACCAACGCTTGACTGCCCGACTTGTATGTAGTGGACTGCGGTCTTGCACCATACATATAGGCTGTGGGACTGGGATGGCATATGCTCTCACCGATGGTAGAAAGGATGTCTCTAGAATATTTATATACTGGTCTGCATTCATGCGTCCCTCAATGTCCGTCAGTTCACCAACACCTCCCCACCACATCCACCCATGCATGGAGGTTGTCACACGATTGTTTGTCGATGTCTCATGGATGTGTCTTCGAGCATATCTTGTATTACATAATCGCCAACACTAGCGACCGACTGCTGCGACAGATGAGAAACATTTTTCATCGGTGAAAATGAGGACCTCAAAAAATCGACTCCCACATCCGCATACGCCTCAGCAAACCTTTTACGTGCTTCTCTGTGTGCCTCTGTTAAAGTTTCCTTACGTGCTGGGATAAAACATTGTCGGCCAATCTCCCGTATTCGCCTCCTGGTAGTTATCGGATGACACTGAACTCCTGTTTCCCTCGTTATACGCTCGGCAGTTGAGAGTGGTGCTCGCTCTGCTGGCCTTTGAATCTGTTGATATGCCGCTGGTGTGGTGACTCTTGGTCTTCCTGGTCGGGGCCTGGTGAGCACGTGACCCTCCTCCTCATATCTTCTCATCCAAAGCCTAACTGTATCCCTGGAGATACCAAGAAGGCGACTAAACTCCCGTATCCCCTTCCCTGCCTCGTGATATCCAATAATCCTGCCGCGACTCGTTATCACCTCAGGTCGATTAGCTCTCGTCCGAGGTGGCCTCACATGACGTTGTGGCTGAACCTCCATAACTGTGAAAATAAATGGATAAGGCATTAGTGCATGGGGCCTTTTGTATACACTTCCATTTACATACAAACTTGGACTATTTTTTATTAACATATTTAAGGTATACAGAAAGACCACACACGTAGACACTTTCATACACTTTTTATCGAATCACCTGGAGTCTACCAAAATGTCAGTTTTTTCTGCTATGTTCTTGAGATGTCTGCGTATTTGTGACGCTAAATTTATTGATGATGAATTGAAACACATTCGTTCCATTGCAAAAAAAACTTGGGTACCTTTCTTTGTTTGTTGATCGTTGTTTTAATTCGGCTAAAAAATCCTTTCAGTACTCTCAAACCAGGCAAATTCCTACACTTGAGAATATTTTAGCTCTGCCCTATCGCAATGAATTTGTCCCGTTAGTTCGGTCCCTCAAACTACTAAATATTAATGTAGTTTTCAAGTATGACTCAACCATTACCAATATGTTAATAAAAAATAGCCCAACTTTGAATGTAAATGGAATTGTTTATTGTATTCCATGTAGCAAATGTATTGGTAATTATGTAGAGCAGACAGGAAAACATTGCAGCTCAGAATCAGACAACATAAGTACAATATCAGAACAGCATCTGAAAGCAGTGCCCTGTTCGTTCATGTGAGGAATAATATCCCATTGCTTGGGGAAAAAAGCTTAGAAGTATTCAAATCATCTTGTGTCACAGAAAGACTTCTGGTTGAAGCTAGTTTGATTAAGGAATTAAAATCAATAAACCTTAGTGATGGTCAGTTCAAACCTGATAATATGTTACATAAATTTATTTGTCAGTGGCCCAAGGTTAAAAATGCTTTGAAATCCTTGGATCTAGATGTAGGATAGTTATTTAGTGGGTCCCTTATTTTTTGCCTGACCTGAGTAGTCACGTCGCCCCCTTCTCTTAAGCTCCTCTACGTGTGTGTTGATGTTGGTGTGGGGATTAGTGGATGACATCATTATGACCTAACCTCATGTTTAATAAGGTTACCCTGTATATTTAAGCCTCCCTCTGTCCATGTTTCCATTTTCCCGTGTGATTTTATCAAGATTTATCTTATCCACGTTTTCATTGTGGATCTACATGAAATATATATATATATATATATATATATATATATATATATATATATATATATATATATATATATATATATATATATATATATATATATATATATGCTACAAAAAAAAGAAAGAAGTTCCCAAAGCTTTCGTGTAATTCACATCTTCAGGGGTGAGTACAGACTAGACTAGTGTACACTGAGGTGGTTTTTCTTCTTTCCTTGTGGTTGTCATATACCTAGATCACGCACCTACAGTGATTTACTTGCATATATATATATATATATATATATATATATATATATATATATATATATATATATATATATATATATATATATATATATATATATATATATACATAGATATATTTATATATTATAAGATATATTTAACTCTTCTCCACAAATGGAAGGATGAATTATACGACTTACCCTTTGAGCAACCGTGTCCACACTGATACGGCAGGCCTCCCTACACACGACGTCAGGTCGGTCATTCCTATGTGCTTCGGTTCTCCATTTCGTAACTCCAGTATATGGTGCTTTCCCTCACTTCCAGTGGTTAAACAAGATTTTTCACGGTTTGCAATAAAATGCAATATTACAGTATATTAATATAGATTTTCCTCCATGCATTATACTATGACTAGTTACCAAGATACAGAGCACGATGAACATGACAAAATAATGATAGTGAAGCCTGGAAGGGTTCATATGATAATTTGTGTGTTCGTACGTATGTTGCCCCGTGAGAGTTACCTTGGGCCTCCATGTGCCCAGGTGGGATGGTCAAAGTATTACACTATAAGTGTGTCAAATGAGGAGTGACTGATCCACATGTAATTTAAGGTTTTTGAAATATGTAGATAATTAAACACGATTTTTCATATAGTTACGCAAATGATGGGAAAATAAAAGATAAAGATGGGGTGTGGTGGAAGCATCGTGGTCTGGCACACACACACACACAAGTGCTGTAAACGTTGTGTGGATACGCTGGGTGGTTTGGCTGTGTTTATTTCCATTC
This sequence comes from Homarus americanus, assembly GCF_018991925.1. Taxonomy (NCBI): domain Eukaryota; kingdom Metazoa; phylum Arthropoda; class Malacostraca; order Decapoda; family Nephropidae; genus Homarus; species Homarus americanus. Next base: position 10,886,875 of record NW_024730668.1, on the reverse strand, counting down.
ATAATTTCGTAACTACAACCTATGGTACCTTTTCTTCGTGTTCATATATAATGAAGATAATGCAGAGTATAAAATGCCATATACAATACTTATACATAGTGTCATCTATACAGCCGTACTATGACTGTGTGTGTTCGTGCGTGTGTTGCCTCGTGATAGTTAGAGTGGGCCTCCATCCAGAAAGGATGCTGTACTAACCTCCAGCACCGACCCAGGTGGGCTAGAGATTATGGTTTCCGACTGTACCCTGACAAGATCATCTTGGAAAACTGAAAACCTCTCATGTGGAATCATGTTGATGGATGTTGAAAGCAATGATCTAATAGAGTGAAGTGCTTCAGGTAGGAGAGCCTCCCATTCAGTATCCGTAAAATCTCGAGATTTGGCAGCTTAACATATGGACTTTCAGATTATGCCATTGTACCCTTCTATTTGACTGCTTTCTGTTGGGTGGTAAGGTATAGTTTTGGTGAACGCCACTCCATGACTAGCGAGATGAGTTTTCACTTCATGAGACATAGATGCACTTCCTCGATCAGAGTGGACAAAACTCGCCATACCACAAAGCGAGAGTATGGTATCCAGACATCTGATGACAGTTGAGGATGTCATGTCAGCACATGGAATAGCAAAGGGAAATCTGGAATATTCTTCCACAGCAGGGAAGAGATAGGAGTTTCTTGTGAGTGATGGAAGAGGACCTTTGAAGTCAATACTCAGTTTATCCATTGGTTGAGTAGCTTTGATAAGTGTATTTTCAGTAGGCCTGTGAAATGTTGGCTTGATTTTAGCACATACACAAGTTGGACAGACCTTTTTCACATCCTCCGTAGAAAATGGGAGGTTCTTTGTCCGGACAAAATGAAGCATTCTGACAACCCCCGGGTGGTAGAGCCCTTCATGGATGACAGTTAGGTTTGACGATGAGATGGCTCTGCTGAACGCTCGGGTGAAAGTATCAGAAGCAACGGTGTCTCTACCTGGCCGATACTAAATGGAATAGCTGAAACAAGCGAGTTCGAGCCGTCACCCTTATATCTTAGTCCTCCTACGACTGTCCAGCATAAATGCAACTGATCGCTGGTCAGTAACAATGGTGAAGTGCCGTCCCAACAACAGGTGAGACCACTTTCTCACCGCTTCAATTATTGCAGTCGCCTCCTTCTCAACAGGAGGATAGTGAATCTTACTGCCAGATAACATCCGAGACATGAAGGCTACTGGCCGACCAGCTCGATTCAAAGTAGCAGACACGGTCACATCCGATGCATCACACTCCACAACAAATGTGATGGCATGGTTAATGCTGTTTAGAGCAGCTTCCCCAAGCAATTTCTTCAAGTCATCAAAAGCAGTGAGCGTTTCACGGTCCAGAGGAAAAGATTTAGCCTTGTAGAGAGGCCATGCTTTGTCTGAAAACTCCGGGATCCACTTAGCGTAATAAACAAACATACCAAGTACACGTTGAAGAGCCGATCGGTTTGTAGGTGGTGGAAGTTCTTGCAGTGGTTTTAGTCTTTCAGGATCTGGTTTGATTTGACCATTTCCAAGTTGATAACCCAGAAGATTGATCGATGTTGCTGATATTGTAGATTTGGATGTATTGAATGTCAGCTTCCTTTCCTCAGCAGCAGCAAGAAATTTCTCAAGATTTGCGTCATGTTCTTTCTGATCCTGACCACCTATAGTAATATTGTCAAGGTAGGGAAATGTGTCACATAAATTATCCTCCTCCACGAAATTGTCTATGGCTCTTTGAAAAACGGCAACACCATTAGTGACACCAAATGGTACACGTGTGAATTGATACAATCTGCCATTTGCTTCAAATGCTGTAAAGGGTTTATCAGACTCGCTTATGCGTAGTTGATAGCATGCGCTCTTTAGATCAAATGTTGAGAACACGTGGTACTTAGCAAGAGTGTTGACCATCATTTCTATGTTTGGCAATGGATATTCGTCGAGATTGGTGTAAATGTTCACCGTAAAAGAGTAGTCGCTGCACATTCGTTTTCTGTGACAGCCTGAATCATCTCTTGCAATCACCACCTGTGCACGCCAAGGTGATGTACTTGATTCTATGATGCCTTCAGACAGTAAGCGTTGTATTTCTTTGGTAATGAACTTTTGGTCAGTAGAGCTACTTCCTAGATTTGGTGACTATCGGCTTTGCATCTCCTCGCATGTTTGCAAATAACAGTGGTTCTGACATACCTGCTGATGCCAGGCTACATACAGGCTTGTTACCAATGTTGGAAATCTTGAGCTCAGGTCTGGGTCCTCCATACTCTATGGTAACTGAGGAATGTTGTTTTTGGAAATCTATGCCGAGAATAACATCACCACAAAGATTTTCAATGACGCCCAGGCGTGTGTTTGGATAATGACTGCCATTCATATATAGATCCACCGTACATTCACTTATGACAGAAGCCGTTGAAGAAGACATTGCCAGGGTTATACTTTGGGAAACGGGTTTGATGTGAAGCTTAAGCCGATGGGCCACTCTCTTGTCAATGAAACTCTCAGAGCTTGCCGAATCAATAAGGCCGGAGATTCGTCTTCCATTTACCTTTAAGTTTGTAGTAGAGCAATTCAGGCAATGAGGAACAGCAGTTGAGATGGCACAAGGAGTAGGAGATGAAATGATGCCGTGACTTGTTTCTTATCCTTAGTCTGACAGACTTTTGCCTAGTGCCCTCTTTTTCCACATGAAGAGCAATCACTATCTTTAGCTGGATATCTCGCCCGTAAATGAAGACTGCCACCACAAAACCAACATCGTTTCTTAGTGGTCATACTAGTAAGTGTTGAGTCCTCAACTGGACGTATATCTTGTTGATTAGTGTACGGTGACTTAACAGTTTCCTCCACACATCCTGAAGCTGCTGCAATGACAGGGCCTAGTGGCTGGAAGACTTCCGAAGTATACTGTGCAAGATCCAGGGCTCTAGCTTGATCAAAGGCTTGAGAGAGTCTGAGAGCCTGATTTTCCAATAGACGTTGACGTATATTTGCAGAAGACAGTCCCTTGATGAAGGCATCCCGTACTAACTCTTCACGATATTCTTCGGCTGTGACAGCCTTTAGAGTACAATCTTTGCTGAGTCTGTGCAAGTCGCGAAGAAATTCATCCAGTGTTTCAGAAGGACGCTGACGTCTTGTGGCGAGCTGGTGCCTGGCGAATATCTCATTTTTCTTTTTCACATACACCTTTTCCAACACTGTTTCAAACTCTGTAGCATCAGCAAAGTATTCATACACAGTGGCAGACACATATTTTGTCAAACATCGTAGTTTGTCAGGCACTCTGTCTCCACACTCATCAATAAGGTTTTCAAAAGTTTTACGCCAATGCTTGTATTCCTTCTCAGCAGCTGGGGAATTTGGATCAACATCAAGCTTGTCAGGGCAGAGTATGCGTTCCATGTTGCTAGTAGAATATGAGTTGAATAAATTGTCGTATAAGATCAAATACCTTCAGTAATCAAGGCTTTATTCGACTCATAAATCCATACACATCTGCAACAGAACAAAACAAAACCCATTTAGAACAAGAGAATTTTTAGAGTAAAGGTAAACACAAACATAATTTATTCCATAATGTGACAACAGCCATGAGTGACTTCTGGCTCCGAGACGAGGGTCGACTTGTAGAACGGGGGTTCGGCTATACCTTCTTCTGGAAGGGTAAACCCGTGGCGGAGAGAAACCGCATTTACGGGGTTGTCTTTGCCCTTCTCTAATCCATTCTACATCGGCTAACTGAAATGCCTATTGAGATCAACGAGCTCCTAATGACGCTCCGAGTCTCACTGATTCATTCACGTCATGCTTTCTTCATCAGTGCATATGCCCCAACACTGGAAGCAGAGGATGACATGAAGGAGGCCTTCTATGCCGACCTTGACAGAGTGCTAAACTCTATCTCCAGAGAAGATAAGGTTGTGCTCTTAAGTGACTTTGATGTCAGTTGGCAGAGATGCTGACATATGGCAGGGAACCATAGGGAGAAACGGAGTAGGCAAGTGTAATCCCAACGGCAACTCCTCCTTAGCAAGTGTGCTGAACACAACCTCACTATCACCAACACCGACAAGTTAAAGGGTTCTTGGCAACACCCACGACCCAAACATTGGCATCTCATTAACTACATCAGTGTCAGAGAAAGAGATAGCCAAGATGTCCTCATCACCAGAACCATGTGTGGCTGAGATCACTGTGACACAGATCTTCGGCTCATCAGAGCCAAACTCTCCCTTCACGTTGCCCCAAAATGGCGAAAAGGTAAACCTCCAGAAGAGGCTTTAACACCAAGCGACTGGAGGATCCATCGGTAGCACAGGCCTTCAGAGAACAGCTCAATGATGAGCTGATAAACAATCAAACAAAAATCAATCAAAATCCCAGTGTCAAATGGAGTCCCATCTAAACTGTCATCACAAAAACCTGCAATGAACACTTGGCCTGATGAAAAGAAAACACCAGGCTTGGTTTGATGAAAGCGACCCGGAAATCGATGTACTCGTCAATAGTAAATATGCTGCTCTCACTGACTGGCAGAACAACCCTATGTCTCGGACCAAAGCTGATACCTTCCACGAGAAGAAAACAGTAGTCCAACGTAAACTTTGCAAACTAATGAACGAATGACGGAAAAAAAAGCATGTGAAACGCAAAAAAAATGCAGATCAATACAAGATGAACGAATTTTTAAATTCAGCTAAAACAATATATGGCTCAACTACTCAAGGCCTGGCCCCCCTCCGCTCATCCGACGGTAACTCCTAACATTAAAAACGAAGGGCACCCATAAGTTCTGGAAAGAGCACTATCATTCGCTGCTCAACCGAAACACCGATGTGGATGTTCTGTCTACCCAGAAGGTCTCTCAGCACCCTGAGCTGATCCACCTCAGCTATCCTCCATCCCTGGATGAGGTAGCTACTGCCATCAAACAGATGAAAATTAACAAAGCCACTGAGCCAGGTGCAATCCCAGCCGAGGTGTATAAAGCAGGAGGACCACTCACTCCTGGAGAATAATGAGAGAAGGAAGAAATCCCCAAAGATCTTAAAAATGCCACCATCGTCAAGATTTATAAGAATAACGGAGACCAATCAGACTGTGGCAACTACCATGGGAGCTCACAGCTGTTCGTAGCTGGCAAGATTATCCCTCGAGTCCTCCTAAATTGAATTCTTCCTGAGGCGGAAAAATTCCTCCCAGAATCTCAATGTGGCTTTAGACCATCACATGGCACCACTAACATGATCTTTGCTGCCCGCCAGTTACAGGAAAAATGCAGAGAACAGTGTCGTGACTTGTACATGGCCTTCATTGACCTTACTAGGCCTTCGGCTCGGTCAACAGGGAAGCCTCTGGTGGACCCTCAACCGTTTTGGCTGCCCGCTAAAATTCGTCGCCATTGTGAAGCAACTCCAAGATGGCATGGACGGCAGTGTCCTGCACAATGGCACCCATCCAAACAGAGGTAAAACAAGAACTGTGTACTGGCACCAACTCTCTCTTCCATTTTCTTGGCTGCCTTCCTTGCTCGTGCCTGTGCAACTTTAGCCAGCGGGGTGGACATCGAGTACCGGAGGAAAGGAATTTTTGACATAAGACGACTTCAGGCAGGATCAAAGGTGTCGGCCGATTCCATCACTGAACTTCAGTATGCAGACAACCTCACAATCGTAGCTCACACTGAACGCGACCTACAGGATATCCTAAACACCTACTCGAATGTAGATACGTATGCACACTTCGACCTTGAGGTGAACGCACGTAAGACTCAGATTTTCTTTCAGTTTGCCCCTGATTCAACCACACCTCCACCATCCGTCCAGTTTAATAGTATTACTCTCTCTAGTGTTACCCACTTCCGGTACCTTGGCTACCACCTGTCCACCACCGCGGATATCGGTCAAGAGACTCAACATCGGATCAGATGTGCATCCCAAGCCTTTGGAAGACTCCATACCCGTGTCTTCAACTGTAGAGAGTTAAAATTATCTACAAAACTGCATGTGTATCAAGCAGTGGTCCTCCCCACCCTGCTGTATGGAAGCGAGACATGGATCACATACAGGAGGCACTTCAAAGCACTTGAAAACTTTCACTAACGTAGTCTACTTTCATTCCTCTTAGTTCGCTGGGAAGACAAGAGAGCAAATGCCAGTATTCTTGCTGACACCAACTGTAAGAGCATCGAGGCTACCATTATCCTTGAACAACTGCGTTGGACTGGCCATGTTACCCGCATGGACGACAGTAGACTACCAAAGCAGCTACTTTACAGTCACCTAACGAATGGTAAACGTAACACTGGCGGACAACAGAAAAGGTATAAGGATAGTCTTAAGACAAACCTGAAAAAGTGCCAAATCGACCCCCCTTACCTGGGAGACGATCACTCCATACTGTAACGCTTGGAAGAGCACCACACGAGAAGGTGTCAATACTTTCGAGTTAGTCCGACTGCTTACCGAGGCAGACAAGCGCCAACGCCGGAAAGACGCTGCTGCAGCCCCTCCCACACTTGATGTAGCCCTCTATATGTGCAATATCTGTGGACGACCCTGCCGATCCCATATCAGCCTCTCAAGTCACCTTAGAGCTCACCAACGAAGGTAACATCCTTAAAAACTCATATATTTGTATTATAGCTGGAAGATCGTCATACTCGATTCCGAGTGACAGCAAAGTAGTAGTAGTAATGTTTAGTTCTATATATTTAGTCCATGGGCCAGGAATTGAAAAGGCCTCACCTCCCCTTCTTTATACCTGCCGTAACTTTTTCTCAGTTACTTTTATGCCCGAGCCTCTAAAAAAGCTTTATTAGTGAAGCGATTTCAGGTTGTTATTACACGTAAATAGCTATCCAAGATGGCCGCCGGCAGTGGGACCTGTCGTGATCCCTGTGGTGGGATGTATATCCTAGACAAGGTTCTTCAAACTCCAATAGCACGAGCAGTAGATATATTCAATAAGTAGTACAAGACTTGGCAGGATAGCCGACCGATACAGAAGCAGGAGCGAGCACAAGGGACTCCGTGTCGTAGGCAGGCCGAAGCCAATCTGAGGGAAGTTAGCTAGCTAGGCAAGGAGAGTTGCTAGACATTACTAGGACAATAAATGAGGTCCTCTAGTTACTCGACTAGTGCGGTACAGACATAGTACATCGGGACATAGTAAGTGAACATAGGCATTAGACATAAGCATAGATATCAGACATGCCATAATAACATGAAGTAATACAGACATGTGAATAAATGGTAAAATGAATGGTAACAGAGTCTTGGCGTCAGGCGTGTTCACATATCTGGGTATTTACATATCTATACAATCCCAATATCCTTTATACCTGGGGAGTGAAACCTACCCCAAGTTATCATCAAATAAAGGAACAAACAGGGAACACGACAATAATTATCCCCACAAAAACCGACTCAACTGAATATACTTGAATAAATAAGAATAAGTTGGAGTAAGTGAGTCACAAATGGGAAGATAACTAAATATTTCAATTTATGTTCTTAAAGGAATACTGTCTAGCAACCATGGAATTTAAGGGAATGAGTGATTGTATATTAAAATAAGAGTGATGCCGGAAGGGTGAAAATATACCGTTAAGGAGTTAAATCAAATGAATACTACTTAACATTAACTATATTAAACACAGACATCACAATATATACACAGCAATCACAACCAACTGGTTATTTCCTACCAAGTAGGAGATTCCTTAACACCAGGATCCCTTCCTAGGCCTAAGTTAACTTGCCACTAATTACCAGATACCACTAGGGTATTGTAGATGACTGAACAAGGCACGTCTGTACTGGGTCGGTGTGGACACGTCCTGCCTATAGCCTATTCCACGGGTTACTAGAGAGAGAGTCTCTGGCCACACAGCATGTGAGTCAGGAGAGTCTTAACTCATGTGACTCAGGACAGTTGCCAAATAGTCTTATAACTAATTAATACTACTCTTGGTTTGACTTAACAGAGTAACACAAATGATGCATATTAATGACATACATTGATATACAATTAACCTAAGTAACTAAGAATAACAATAAGATAATAGTAAAAATAACACGTTATTAATAGTTTGTGTGGAGTGGAGGCATAAACACGACATGAGCGCTACAGGCACGTGACACCTACCCCCAAAAAGTGAGCTTACAACTAACTGGAAGCGAAAATGGATATACAGCTACAAAGTGAAAGTAATAACTAACACAATCAGTTTTAATCAATATGAAGCAAAACAATCCATAATATAAACACAAGGTACTCAATGACAATAAAACAAAAAAATAATTTGCATACAGACATAGTTTCTAGATAATCAGACTCGAGAAAGTGCATCAGCCAACATGTTCTCTTTTCCGCAGATAAAGGAAATGTTCAAGTTATTGGGCTGAAGTGATAGAGCCCACCTCAAAAGTCTTTGGTTGGTATGTTTCATCCTGTCAACAATTGTAAGTGAGTTATGATCAGTGAACACTTGAACGGGATAAGCAGTGCTGCCAACATATACTTTGAAGTTTTCTAGTGCCATGATCAGTGATAAAGCCTCCTTTTCAATGTTGGCATAGTTTTTTTGATATGTGTTAAATTTTCTAGAAAAATAACTCAGTGGATGAAGCACTTGATCACTCTCACCCTTTTGCAGAAGCACAGCACCGGCGCCAGTTTCACTGGCGTCGACATGGAGAGTGAACTGTTTCTGGAGGTCAGGGGCAAGTAGTACAGGAGCATTTGCCAGCAGGGATTTTAGATTCTCAAAAGATTCCTGGTAAGCCGTAGTCCACTTGAAGGTTTTCTTGCCACTCAGCAGGTCAGTCATGGGAGAGACAACGGAGGAGAAGTTTGGGCAAAAACGACGGTAGTACCCCGCCATACCCAGCAACCTCATCACACTCTTCTTATCGCCTGGCACTGGATACTGTTGAATTGCCTCAATTTTGGCTGCAAGAGGCTGGACTTCCCCTTGTCCGACCACGTGCCTCAAGAAAGTGACGTGGGCATGGCCGAACTCACTTTTGACGAGGTTCACCGTCAGCTTGCTTGCAGCCAGTACAGAGAAGAGGGCTTGTAGACGACTCATGTCATCTTCCCAGGAACTGCTGAAGATGATGAGGTCATCTAGGTAACAGCGGACACCTTCCAGACCAAACGTGATGTAATTCATGAGGCGTTGAAAGGTTGCAGGGGCGTTCCGCATACCAAACGGAAGGACTGTGAATTGGTACAACCCCTCTGGAGTGACAAAAGCTGAGATGTCCCTAGAGCGTTCAGTCAGTCTTATCTGGTAGTAGCCCTGGAGGAGATCCAACTTGGTCACGTACCTTGCCTGTTCAAGATCGTCGATCACGTCGTCGATGCGTGGCAAGGGATAACCGACTGGTTCAGTGACAGCATTCACCTTGAGATAATCCACACACAGCCGCATCGACCCATTCGGCTTTGGAACTAGAACAACAGGGGATGCCCATGGACTGATACTGGGCTCCACGAGGCCCAGCTCTTGAAGACGCTGCACCTTGGCTCGCACACACTCCCGCTTGAAGGCATTAAGACAGTAGGGACGCTGTCGGATTGGCTTGGCTCCCCTGGTCTCAACGTCATGCTCCAGCACCGAACAGGAGTGTGGGAGATCACCAACTATAATACAATACTCCTGTAATAGAGACTTTATATTATTGGCTTGGTCACTAGAGAGATGGCACAACTTAGCACTGGGGTCCTCCAAGATAGTCGAGTTTTCCACTTTTACACTAGACCCATTCATTATTTCAGAAAAACACTGATCTTTATCATCCTTACACTCTGGCACAATGATACAAGTTGGCAAGGATTGATCAACACAAGCAACTGCTTTTCCCTGGGTTTCGTCTCGAACATGATGCGACTTTAAAAGATTGACATGGATAAGGCGTTTTTTTTTACGCCGTTCAGGGGTGCTAATTACATAATTCACGGCCCCCCTGTTTTTCTAGTACTTCATATGGACCACTGTATTTGGATTTAAAAGGGTGATCATGTAAGGGTAGCAAGGCCAACACCTGCTCCCCCACTTGGAATTCTCTAGGTTTTGCCTGATGGGCCTTATCAAAATGCAGTTTCATTCTCACCTGAGCACACCTTAAGTTGGACTGGGCACGTTCTACAGCCAGACGCAACTTCTCCTAGAATTGGACCACATATGAAGCTAAGGGTGTCGCCCTCTGGTCACTCAACCAACACTCTTTTAACACCTTAAGAGCCCTCGCGCCTCATGTCCATAGACGAGTTGGAAGGGCGAGAATCCTAGCGACTCTTGTTTACTGTCCGGAACAGCAAACTAAAGCAGGTCAACTACCTCGTCCCAATCTTTCCCAGTCTCCAGACAGAAGGTGCGCAACATGAGTTTTAGTGTTTGGTGAAACCTCTCTACCACCCCCTGTGACTGAGGGTGATAGGCCGAAGACCTCGACTGCCGGACTCCCAGGGTTTGCATTACCTGATTAAACAACCGGGAAGTAAAATTGGAACCCTGATCTGACTGCACCACTGTAGGAAGGCCTACTTGAGTGAAGAAGTGGGTTAAGGCTTTGATGACATTCTTCGCTGTGTTGCGGCGCAAGGGAATGGCTTCAGGAAAACGGGTTGCACAATCAATAATGGTTAGCAAGAACTGATGACCCCGAGGGGTCTTAGGTAAGGGACCGACACAATCTATGACCACCTTACTAAAGGGCTCTTCAATGACTGGGACAGGCTGCAGAGGGAATGGTTTGACACTGGGGTTCGGTTTCCCCGCTACCTGACAATCATGGCAAGTGCGACAGTAAGAGCTGACGTCTTTCTTCATCCTAGGCCAAAAGAACTGGGAGAAAAATTTTGCATAGGTCTTTTCTAACTCCTAAATGACCACCCACCCCATCATGAGTTATACTAAGTATGTCCTGCCGCAAAGGTTTGGGAATAACAACTTGATGATGAACTAACCAAGGCTGTTTGGCAGGAGAATTGGAGGGACGGAACTTGCGCATTAATACCCCAGACCTAGTGTAGTAGCAATTTGATTCTTGCTCAGCTTCTGACTCAGTAACTGACCCATTGAGAAAACCTACTAGCTCAGGATTCCCAGCTTGTAGCTCAATAAATTCACTCCTAGTGATGGGGGAGAAACCAAAACTAGTGATATCTGGGTTCCTATCTCCATCAGCACCAATCTGGAGGTTATCTGGTTGTGGGGAGTACTCAAAAAATTCACTGAGACCAAGATCAGTATGGTCCGGCTGGATAAGATTATCCTCGGGCTTCTCACAGTCCTGGAAGGAAACTCCATCAACTTCACTAGTCTCTTCTACCTCTGTACTGCGGCTCATGCTACGGGTCACAGCACACGCAGGGAACAACACTGGAAAGTCTACTTCTAACTGCATAGTATTATTCTCGGCAGTGGGACAAGATGAGACCATAACATTAGGGAACATCATGTCCCCAACGAGGTCATTTCCTATCAATAGAGAGACCTCTTCTACAGGTAAGCTATCTACTACTCCTAACGTGACATAGCCTGACTTTATGGATGACCACAGGTACACTTGGCAAAGCGGAATACGCGACCCACCGGTCAAACCGTTCGCAAGCACCCAGCTACCAGTATAGCATGAATCCAGGAATGGAGCAGCTTCTTTTGTAACGAGATAAGGCTGAGCCTGTGTCTCTCAAGAGTTTAACAGAAGTGGGTTGACTGAATTGATCCAGAGCTAAGGAACCAGGGGAACAAAATGGTTCAAAGGTTGATATCATAGGAGAGGGGGAAGCATCCAGGGCAACAGTCTGACTGAGGGCAGTGACACAGGGCTCCAATAATTTCTCCGATTGCTCGGCCACCCTGACCAAAAGAGAGGGGGATCCTTGGTGAGAGGAATTTCTTTTCTTTAAGATGACATGACATGTCCTGGGATAGATGGTGCAGAACCTGAGGGTCGGGTCGGTATGACATGAGGCAGGGACCCAGGTGTAGGTGTTGGTGTAGGCCGCTTGAAGGAAGTGAAGGACTGGGACATGGGAGCATAAGACCTGGAATTTACATTTCTATTAGTTAAGGACTAATGGTCAGCCACTGGACCAGCATCAGCCAGGGTACAGATACCTCTCTGATCCAGGTGTGCTCGAATGTCGCCTAGGATGCATTTTCTAACATCCTCAAGCAGGATTAGTTCAACAAGCTTGCCATGTTCTACATGGGCAGACTCACTTTCAATCCACCTCCGACAAAGGACCTGTTTCTGCCTGAAGAACTCCACAAATGTTTGTTTGTCAGTCTTCCGGCAGTTTCGGAACTGTTGCCGGTAGGCTTCAGGAACAAGTTTATAACTACTCAAAACCGCGGACTTAACGAGGGCATAGTCTAGACATTGATCCTCAGAGAGGGCAGAAAACACATCTAATGCCTTACCAGTGAAAGATCTATAAATAAGTTGAGACCATTGAGAAGCGGGCCACTTGTTAAGTCGGGCAATTTTCTCAAAAAGAGAGAAGAACTTGTCTGGTTCTTCCTCATTAAATTTAGGAACACTGTTGATACATTTGTCTATACTAAATGTTGAAGTATCACTACCTTGAGCCAAATCTCGTTGTTTGAAAGTTTCCAGCTCCACCTCGAGCCTCTTGAGTTCAACTTGTAAGGCCAAATTACTTGGTGTAACAATTTCCCCTGAATTTCCCGACGGTTGGGCTATGATTTCACTGTCAACAAGGTGGTTGAAGACAGCCTCTTCTAACCTAGCCTTATTCGTGGAAGAGCGGCCTTCTAAATCATAATGATGAGCGAGGGATTGCCACTCTGCCTTAGTAAGCCCCCTCAGTCTTTCGGCTGAAGGTGAAGCCAAAAGGCTATCCAGGTCAAACATGTTGAACTCAAAATCGTAGCAAAAAAAAAAAATGTAACCGTGGCAGCTAAGGTAACTAGTTATCTAATCAATAATATTAAAATGCAATCAACTGTGAAACACAGCAAGGGATTAACCAAACACGTAGTACACATAGATAAGGGTTAACTCACCAGTAGCTTAAGCAATAAAACAGGAGCAATATAATTAAATGAACACTGTGAACACAGCAACTTGCATCCAAAAATACTTAGCTATGAAACAACACCTGGCGAGTGAACAACACTTGATATGGCACAACAATGGTTAACTCCCGGACCAAGGCCCCCACTTGTCGTGATCCCAATATCCTTTATACCTGGGGAGTGAAACCTACCCCAAGTTATCATCAAATAAAGGAACAAACAGGGAACACGGCAATACTTATCCCCACAAAAACCGACTCAACTGAATGTACTTGAATAAATAAGAATAAGTTGGAGTAAGTGAGTCACAAATAGGGAAGATAATTAAATATTTCAATTTATGTTCTTCAAGGAATACTGTCTAGCAACCATGGAATTTAAGGGAATAAGTGATTGTATATTAAAATAAGAGTGATGCCGGAAGGGTGAAAATATACCGTTAAGGAGTTAAATCAAATGAATACTACTTAACATTAACTTTGTTAAACACAGACATCACAATATATACACAGCAATCACAACCAACTGGTTATTTCCTGCCAAATAGGAGATTCCTTAACACCAGGATCCCTTCCTAGGCCTAAGTTAACGTGCCACTAATTACCAGATACCACTAGGGTATTGTAGATGACTGAACAAGGCACGTCTGTACTGGGTCAGTGTGGACACGTCCTGCCTATAGCCTATACCACGGGTTACTAGAGAGAGAGTCTCTGGCCACACAGCATGTGAGTGAGGAGCGTCTTAGCTCAGGTGACTCAGGACAGTTGCCAAATAGTCTTATAACTAATTAATACTACTCTTGGTTTGACTTAACAGAGTAACACAAATGATGCATATTAATGACATACATAGATATACAATTAACCTAAGTAACTAAGAACAACAATAAGATAATAATAAAAATAACAAGTTATTAATAGCTTGGGTGGAGTGGAGGCGTAAACAGATACCACACGACATGTGCGCTACAGGCATGTGACAGGACCAAAGATGAAAATTACACTTTTCAATCAGTAAGCCTGAAAACACGAATGAAGTATGTATTTAAACTAAATTTGCAGTGGGAAATCGATTGGAATGTTATTTTGAGGTTTCAAGGTCATCTTAAGGAATAAAAATCCATGATACTCGTCAAAATTGACAGGTTGGAATAACACAACTTTCAATGATCATCACCAGCAGGTTCATAAAAATGCTTGTGTTTATAGCTGAGAATTAGTGGTTCGAGCTCTCCTGCCTCTATGTCATCATTCTCAAAGTCGAGGGATTAGCGACGAGAATTGATACCAGGTCCAGCGGCATCATCTCCGGATGCGTCCATGGGAACTCCAGTCCCTCTGTTCCTTGAACCCAGCCATGTAAAGTTGGTTCTGATAGGTGATGTTGGGGTTCAAGTGACCTCCTCCAGATAGAAGTTGCAACGCCTTATGTGAAGGAGAAGACTGGAATGGCAGGGAGACAGGATGTTGATGTCCACACCTATATCAGTGCTCAGAACACCGTTCTTTAGTGTGAATCGTTGAATGAGTTTTTTTGTATCGGCAATTGTTGATGGTTGGTCGGTTTACACCCATACAGCGAGCACGCAAACTCCTCCAGGACTTCAATCACATCATCTGGCCCCTCTTCCGGCTCCCCGAGTAGTTTGGCAACCGATGGCAGCTTGACGGTCTCCCGTGTAATGTTACCTCTTTGTATATCCATGTTGCTCGAATAGACGCTGCCCCATGGCCTCAAGCAAGGTCTTGAGCACACAGCGGCACCGGTTATAGTGCTTGTCACTCAGCACCTTGTTGATGGAGCCACTGGCGCATAGCTCAGACTGGATGACGATCTGCTCAGCACCACTTCCTTCCATGGACTTCCAGATAGCACTCCAATACGTACTGCTTTTGTGAAAGACGCTAAGTCTGATGCACATTTTAGGAAATATCTCAGAGGTATTGCCACGTAATAGCATAGGCCTTCTTAGCCGTTTCCAAGTCAAAACAGGCGATGGTCCAAGACTGTCCTACTGAGCAGTCATAGCTTAGGCTTGAACCAGACATGCCAGCACCGTGTTGTTTTCTATGATAGAGGCTAGTATGGGAGGAAGGTATTTAAGTGTGGAGAGGTGTTCAGTATTTCGTTTCCCGATGCAGGACGTCAGCCTTTCTCCCTGGAACAATCTGGGGTATGGGTTGGTCGTACGGAGACGAAGTCCCTCTGGTCAGAACCCATATAAGGTCTGAATTGTGAGCTTTGACCGCCACTAACATGTCCTTGCTGTACTCTAGAGATATCAAGCTTGGGAGGGGCCTGCTTTTTCCTCACATAACACGGGGGAAGTTCGCTCTCCACGTACTTCACAGACCTCACTTTGGTAGAAGTACTGTAGATGCTGCTGGCTTTTCAGCAGGCCTTTGTTCAACATCATCATGGTCATTGTTGACAGTGGTAATGATGAGTTTCTCTTGACAGATAAGACCATGAGTGGTGTGAGTTGTTCCTTTCCCAGACGGTGTCTCTTCCCGAAGGTCTAAGCTGTCGAACCATGTCGATGTTTGGAGGTAAAGGACCGGGGTACTCCTTGACCTGGATGAACACTGCTGTCAATGCCTCAAGCACCCCTGTGTATGATACAGTGACCAAAATGGTTGAGCAAGGTGATGATGATCTTTGCTTTACCAATAACATGCCAGAGAGTTATGCCCAAAAGCATGTGTTTGAAGATGACCCAGCGTCCGTTCGTGGCAGCATACATGGCATCATGACAGAATGACTCAATGAGGCGTCCTTTGGTTTTTCCAGCAATCAGACACTCGATGAAATGCTGCAGCAATGTTGGAGGATGGGGCCAAGATAGCTCATCTGAAGACTTGGAGGTAGACATAATACAGGAGATACTTCTTTTTCAACATGGTGTTCCTCTCAACATCATTCATTAAATAATTGATTCCTCGACATAGTTACAGATATACTCAAAAGCATTCTCATGAGCCTTGGGCATGGCCTTATCAGTCTCCGACATTATGTAGCAGCATGACCTTGTAGAGGATGAATTTGTGTGCCATAATTGTACCTTTATGGGTGGCTTCAGCGTTCATATTGATTGCATCCTCGCGGCTTTTGGATTTAAGTCTTTTGAGGTCTTCATACTTTTCGCCACCCTTGCCGCAAAATATGCATTTGCGCTGAGGCTACAAGTCAGGTTGAGCACTAATTAAATGATCGTATTTTCGCGTTTTCTTTGGACATTCAATCTCCAGCTGAGACTCAGAACTATCAAGATCAGCTTTGCACTTGAGGAATCTAATTGTCTGGATAATTTGACAGAATTTTCTGTAATATCCAGGCTGTTCTGACAAACCATCAGGACGATTAAGACAGATGTTTTCCTGCCTCATAATCTGTAGAGCCACAGGCCTCTCTGATTTTTGCTGCCTTCTGTATGAAATACAGGCTTTTCTCAGTTAGATCAGAGCATTTATCATCTTTTTTTACAGCGTCATAGTGAACTATGCACTCAAGATTTACATGAGTTTTGCGACGCTCCTTTTTTTAGACTAAACGGCTTTTCATCACCCATAATGCACTCTAAAATTAGATGGCTAGCACTACAAACTAATTAGTTCACGGGCTCCGAAAAAAACCTTCCCCTTCTTTATACCTGTCATCATTTTTTCAGTTACCTTTATGTTTAAGCCACTAAAAAGCTTTGTAAGTTAAACAATTTCTAGTGGTTCAACTAAAGGTTCCAGAACATTTTGCTGCCTGAAATCTAGACACTGAAGTCGATATTTGCCTATCCGTACGCCATTTTGGATATTTGACGTAAGAGATGACCTTTAAACCTAGACATAACCATACAACTCGATCTCCTGTCTCAAAATAGTCAAAATCAATAGGTCGTTCATGTATCTAGGTCTACCGGTTCAAAGGTTATGAATCAGCTGAAAAATATAAATTTTGAGCTATTTTGATGGGTACTATAGGCTTTTGACCCTTATTATGACCTTGGACATCAAAATAGCCATTTAAGTCAATTTCCCACCACAAAATTAGTTGAAATGAATAGTTCAGTCATGTTTTTTAGGCTTATTGGTTGAAAAGTTGTGTTATTTTCATTTTGGTCCCCTCGGCCGGCGGCCATCTTGGATATCTATTTTAGGGTAATAGCAACCAAAAATCACTTGACTAACAAAGTTTTTCTAGAAGCTTAGACATTAAGATAACTGAAAAAATGGTGGCAGGTATAAAGGAGCTTTTTTCGAAGCTTAGACATCAAGGTAACTGAAAAAAATGTAAGCTCTTTAGCGCTTCGCCTTGCACAGAATGCTTAGGGGTGCTCAATGAACTAGCCCCCGTGCGGGGCAAATCTGAATTTGTAACTGACAGTATGGCAGGTGGTACACACTGTGTTGGAGGTAGTAGGTAGTAGGTAGTAGGCAGCTATCAAACAGGGAGGTACTACCGTCTGGGAAGATATTGGAAGCATAATTTATTGTCTAATGGTAGACCCTGCTGCCATATGGCATCACAAAAATTGTGACCAAGTCCCAGGTTGCTCATTTGACTTTCTGCCTCATTTACACACAAATGCAGGGTCTCAATTGTTTCTCTTACTTTGACAACACAACATACATATATCGCTTCTCACTATAGTATTAATCTTTTTTTATATTTTATTTTTTGTAAGTTTTTATGGTTCTTTATTATTATTATTATTATTATAATTATTATTATTATTATTATTATTATTATGATTATTATTATTATTATTATTATTATTATTATTATTATTATTATTATTATTATTATTATTATTATTATTATTATTATTATTATTATTATTATTTATTATTATTATTATTATTATTATTATTATTATTATTATTATTATTATTATTATTATTATTATTATTATTATTATTATTATTATTATTATTATTATTATTATTGTTATTATATTTTCGCCCCTACGCCTTGATGTGGGTCATTGATCGGTGCCCTGGTGGACTAATCCTATAAAAAAAAGACGCAATGTGTGATGGAGGTACACACAGTGTAGTAGGCTTAGTATACACCGAAGGCTTAGTATACACTGTTCAGTATCCACACTGTCCCTTTGAGACCCACTTTCATTATTAGCGGAAATAAACTTTTAACAGCTGTAAAGGAAAGCCTAATGTTATTTAGGCTTTCCTTTACAGTTTGTCTACTCTATACCATGTGTATGCTGAACCTATGTGAAGTTGCATGACTATTTTACTGAATGCATACCCATATATATGTTTATCAATTCATTTATCAGGAGAGGAGGTGAATCAAGAGGGAAAGTGACACGATGGTTTGTGAAGAGGGAAAGATGTGAAACTGGTTCACAGTTGATTTGGGAAAGACAATTGCCAGACAGGCAGACAACAATGATTGCGTGCAAGAGTTTAACGTGAGCGATGTAGCAGCATGAGAGTAGACAGGAGGGAGATGGGTGGGATGGGGTACGGTAGGGTGAGTGAGCGTGAGGTGAGTGGGGGCAGGCAAGGGTGGGGTGCGAGGGTTTCAGTCGTGTGGGGTGGCCAGTGTCGCGCGCTCGTCTGTGCCGTAAGGTGGGTACACTCTTCACCACCCAGCATCCCTTGCTACTGTATAACTATATCTTTCAAGCCGGTGCAGGAGAGCGGCCCTTCGCCTCCTGGTGGACTACATCTAACAGTTGACGGCATTTGAGCATGACAACATGAGGCTGTTATCTCTGGCTGGAAGGTAAGTTATTTGTCGTGACTCCCCTTCATCTTCTTCTGCGTGCATGGGGTCACTATCACTTCGTCATGGGCCCCGTGCTGACATTCTGTATTAAGCACCGTATCCACTATGACTTCCATTTCCATTCCCCATAAAGACTTATTACTACACAGGATTGTTATGATCGACGATAATGCTTGTTTACAGTCTATGTATTGCTAAAGTTATCAAGTTAACTTATTCCTTATTTGTTGTATATTCGTTCGCATGTGTTATGATAAAGAAAACACTATAAAATTTTCTTTATTAATTTATAATATGTATTACATATAATATGGATGGGTGCACTGTACCATACTTGTTAAGGTTACATTACAATGTGTGTATGTCGTGATAATGATGTTACGACAAGCCCTGGACACAGTACAAAGCATCGCGTATATGGCAGTTCATTTATGTTAGGAGAAGTTATCTTGGCACTCTTGCCGCCTTGACTGCTAGTTTGGATCGTGGGGCATGGGTGGGAGAAACTGATCCTTACGTTAGCTACACTCTTCGAGATGCATCATTACAAATGGCAGTCCACTACTTTAAAAAGGTCATAAACGGTAATATTTTTTGACGGCCTTTGTTTAATATAGAAATTAAAGGCAATCAAAGTGCATATTACAAAGAATACAATAATTTTGCGATATCAAGTCACGGAGGTTGTACATAGAACATGATACCTTACTTTATCCCCTTCGCCACTTGCGGCTTGTTAGCTGCTCGAGCGATTGGTCACGTCTTTATTGCACACTGTTGGCAAGTTCTGACTACTGAGTATGTACTGGCTCTAGAATGTACTGTATATGTACCTGCGCCAGTGTTGATGTGTTGATCTAGTCTGGTCTTGAATGAGCTCACACTCGGTGTCGTCACAACGCTCTCTAGTTGGTTGATCCAAGAGTTCACAATTCTCGCTCCAAAAAAGTTTGCCTTGACACTTTTCTGAACTTGTGGATACCTTAACTTTAAGCTGTGACCCCTAGTGGAGCGGGCATCGGCCGGTTTCAGGTATGAACACTTGACTGAATAGTGCCTTCTAAGATATTAATAAACTTCTATTAAGTCACCACTTGCCCATGTATATAGTGTAAACTAGGCAGCTGCAAGCGTTTTAATCATTTCTGGATGCCGGAGGGCAGGCACTAATCTGATAGCCCTCCTTTGATCGTTTTTATTAAAAGAGTACGCATAGACGATTTCTCACCATTGATCACCCCGCACTGCTTGTGGTCATGAAGTCTCCGATCCATGCTAGGGCACTCCCCCTAATTCAATACCCTTCCAATTTAATTTTCAACCTTTCATGGGGTACGCTGTCACAAGGTTGTTTCGTAGCAGATGTTTCATCTCGTATAATGCTCTCTAGTATTTAATACAATTTGCTGGTCAAGCTCATCTGCAGTGGCGATCTCCCTGTGTGAATATAGAACTCGCATATGCTATTTTCCAGCCGCTGGGGACCTTTTGCTCTTCCATGCATCTGTAGAATTAAATTTTGAGGGGCTCAACAAGCTCATTACACATCTCTCTTAATACTCTGGAATTCTTGCTGTCAGGGCCAGGGAGATTGTTCGCATCCTCTCTTGTGAACATAAGTAAAAGATTTCATTTAGTGCCTCCGCCTTGTCCTGATCTGAGTCTGCATAACGACCATCTTCAAGTCTCAGATCTCATACCTCCACATGTGTCTTTAATTTTGATTTTGCTTGACGGGCTCAACCTTGTCACACCTGTACTTTTTACTCGTAGACTGTACGTAAACCTTACCAAAGTTCCTCACACTAAGATCGGAGGTATTAGAAATTCTTACCAGAAAAATTGACTGTAACAAGCGCCAAAACCTGCATATTAAAAATTAACCTTCATTACTTTCTACTTTAATTCTTCATGGTAAAAGCAAATAAAAGTTTTTTATGATAACCCCAAAAAGTAATTCCTTCATGGTAAACCATAAAAATAGTTTCTGACTGGTTAACCCCCCCAAAATATAAATTCTTCATGGTAAACCAAAATTTACGTTGTTTCAGGCTCATCTTCATACGCGCTCTTCTTAGGCTCTTTTTTTTATTGTGTATGTACGGGGCATATATATATATATAAATATATTATATATATATATATATATATATATATATATATATATATATATATATATATATATATATATATATATATATATATATATATATATATATATATATATATATATATATATATATATCAGTTCTTGTTCGTCCGCCTTCCGTCTTTCCATGCATCCTTAAGGATTTCCTTCCCACCTGACATCAAGATTTAGTAGCCTCTTTATGTATATCCTCAGATTATCTAATTACATCTTCAAACTCTTTGATTAACTCACGTTCCCAAAAGCTTTCGTGTAATTAACAACTTCAGGGGTGAATACATATTACGGAGTAGTTACTGACATCATTAGTCCATATAGGATGCGGACTTTCATATACAAACAATACCTCACTAGTCGGGAATCGCACCCTGGACCTCTGTCCTTGTGGCGCGGTAGTAGCGATCCCTGTTCACACGCAAAGGTCCAGGGTTCGATTCCCGATTAGTGATATATATATATATATATATATATATATATATATATATATATATATATATATATATTATATATATATATATATATATATATATATATATATATATATATATATATATATATATATATATATATATATATATATAAGGAGAATGGGTTGAAGACCCTAACGATAACAGGTGTCCACCATATTTAAGTCATTAAGTAGTGACCCAACCGTTTCACCTGGTTACAAATATTCTTAATCAAAAAATTGTCCAGTTTGTACATGCCATTACTCAAATTCATGTTGACAGATTCGGTAAGTTTAATGAGACTAGATTCTATAATGTTCCTACTGACAATTGAATTACAATGTAAGATTGAGGAGGCATTATCCCAGTCAAAGCAATGCTTATTGTCTCTCATATAAATAAACAAATCATAAGATTCCTGGCCTGTTTTAACACTAGATTTATTCTGTTTAAGTCTAGTTATAAGATCTTTGCCCATGTTGAGGTGGAGGTGTGGGGGAGATAGTGATGTGGAGGTGTGGGGGAGATGTTGAGATGGTGATGTGGGGAGATATTGAGATGGAGGTGTGGGTGAGATATTGAAATGGAGTTGTGGGGGAGATATTGAGGTGGAGGTTTGGGGGAGGTGTTGAGGTTGAGGTGGAGGTGTTGAGGCTCAGGTGTGGGGAATTGTTGTGGGAGGTGGGAGATGTTGGAGATGTTGATGGAGGTGTGGGGAGATGCTGAGGTGGAGGTGTAGTGGATGTGTTGAGGTGGAGGTGTGGCGTAGGTGTTGAGGTGTAGGTATAGGAGAGGTGTGGGGAGTTATGGTGGTGGTGGGGGAGATGTTGTGGTGGAGGTGTGGGATAGGTGTTGAAGCAGAGGTGTGGGGAGTGTTGAGGTGGAGGTGTGGGGAGATATTGAGGCGGAGGTGTGGGGGAGGTTGAGGTGTGGGGGAGGTCTTGAGGCGGAGGTGTGGGGAGATGTGGTGGATGTGTGGGGAGGTGAGGTGCAGGTGGGGAGTGTGGGGAGGGAGGTGGGGGTGGGGAGGTACTGAGGTGGAGGTGGGGGAGGTATTGAGGTGGATGTGTGGGGGAGGTATTGAGGTGGGAGGTGGGGAGGTATTGAGGTGGATGTGGGGGAGGTATTGGAGGTGGGAGGTGGGGAGGTATTGAGGTGGAGGTGTGGGGGGAGGGAGGTGGGAGGTGGGGGAGGTATTGAGGTGGAGGTGTGGGTAGGTATGAGGTGGAGGTGTGGGGAGGGAGGTAGGTATTGAGAGGAGGTGTGTGGGTGGAGGTAGGGAGGTGGAGGTGGAGGGAGGTGTGGTATTGAGGTGGAGGTGTGGGGGAGGTATTGAGGTGGAGGTGGGGGAGGTATTGAGGGAGGTGTGGGGAGGTATGGAGGTGGGAGGTGTGGGGGAGGTGAGGTGGAGGTGTGGGGGAGGTATTGAGGTGGGAGGTGGGGGAGGTATTGAGGTGGAGGTGTGGGGGAGGTATTGAGGTGGAAATGTGAGGTGGAGGTGTGGGGAAGGTATTGAGGTGGAGGTGGGGAAGGTATTGAGGTGGAGGTGTGGGGAAGGTATTGAGGTGGAGGTGGGGAGGTATTGAGGAGGTGTGGGGGATGTATTGAGGTGGAGGTATAGGGAGGTAATGAGGTGGAGTTGTGGGGAGGTATTGAGGTGGGAGGTGTGGGGAAGGTATTGAGGTGGAGGTGTGGGGGAGGTATTGAGGTGGAGGTGTGGGGAAGGTATTGAGGTGGAGGTGTGGGGGAGGTATTGAGGTGGAGGTGTGGGGAAGGTATTGAGGTGGAGGTGTGGGGGAGGTATTGAGGTGGAGGTGTGGGGGAGGTATTGAGGTGGAGGTGTGGGGGAGGTAATGAGGTGGAGTTGTGGGGGAGGTATTGAGGTGAAGGTGTGGAGGAGGTGGAGGCTTATGGGTGAAGCGGGGAAAAATGTGGAGAAGTAGTAGAGGAGGTGTGGAAGAAGTGTGTGGGTGAGGAGAGCGTCTGGCAGGACAGTTAGTTGTGGGAGGTGACTGTCAAGCTCATCAACATAGCGTGGCTGTTGTTGAAGACGTCAGACAGCCTCTCACGGCCGCACGCTGGCACACTCATTAGCTTGGTGGCATACATACATACCCCAAACTCTCGTGTTTCTTTTTATGAAGTAAATAATAGAAAAAATAATGTTGTTGAGGCGTTTCATCAACCTCCGTTTACATACAATACCATTCTTGTTTACTTTACGTCTGAATAATCCCCTTTAATGTTATTATTGTAGGATTTATTTTTTCCTTGGTTTCCTAACATTTCTTTTCCTGCTCACAAAACATTGACATGCTCGTTTAAATTTAACAATAAATCCGTGAATAATTAATAATGATAATGAAGGTGCCATTTTGCACTCATATAACTAAATGAAAATGAAGAGTTTACCATGGCTGAGGTACCCCGTCAAAGGCTCCACACACCTCACTGGCATTACTATAGCTCGAATTGTTCCTTAACTACCAGTACGTGAATGACGGCACTCACTTAACATTACTTGTAAATTTTAAACACCAAGTGAGAACTATTTTGTTTGTTTAGATATACTAAGGAGTGGATAATTAACATGTTTCAGTTTTTCTAAATTATTTAGAAACATTAAGGTTAACATGACACTCCTCTGGGTAATGAGCTCTTAACAACTGACGGGTTCATGTTACTTGGGGTGATACTAGACAGCGTGAGTCAAGGGCTGTGTGTGCGTGAGTCTGTGGGAGGGGGGGGTATTTCAGTGGTGTGCCTAAATGTTTAGGTAATAATGAAATAGTTTCAAATGGCTTCTCTAACACTTGCATTTGAAAGTTATAAGGTGAGATAAATCACACGACACATTTGACTGGATCTGCAGTATTTCAATATTCTAACCAGGTCCAACTTTTGGACGAGAAGCGGTGTTTTCAACGTAATTGAATTCGTTGGAAGTTTTAAGGATTGTAACTTACAGTAATGTTAAATCCTAAGTAAAAAAATAAATGTGGGAAGACTCTAATTTTAGGTAACATAAGTTGATTTTTTTCCCAATACTTTCACTACTGTAATACAATTTATTGATTCGGAGGGAAAACTTAAAGTACGGCATCTGATAATATTGAAGATTTTGGCAAAATCGAGTATTGAAATGTCATAAAATTCCTTAAATATAAGAAGGATCCACAACAGAGGAAATGTTGGGGGTTTATGGCACAGTTGCCCCTTCATCCTTCATGGGTTACCATAACAAGGTAGACCAAAGAGTTCATACATGAGTGCAAACACCTTGAGGATGACCCCCAGTCAAGCCGACCTTCAGATACCACAGATAAGGTAACTGAAAACTTGATTGTGGCTGACCAGTGTATCAAAGTCAATGAAATAAAACTGAGGTTAGTATTTCTCAAACACATTTCCCGTTTAGGTATGGAAGAAGAGTCCTGGAGTAATCACTGAAATCCATGCCATGGCAACACCTGATTTCTCCAATTCCATAAAAGTCTTGAAGTCAACCCTATATTGGCAAGAACATGGCCTCGATTTTATAGGATGCCAAATAAAAGGGATTCTACTTATTGACAACCTGTTATATTAAACAAAGATCATCGGTATCTAATATGCTAACCTCGTGTAAAAAATTGCACCACCATGTACTGGTCCACAATTCTCGTGGACTGTAATTTCGAGAACTCAACCACCTCTGTTTCAAACATTAAATCCAATCTCCAAGGGCGCAATGTTGATGAAGAGCTGAAGGAGGTTACTGAAGTGAGGTTTAAGGAGCAGCTGGAAGGCTCCTATAAGAATAAGTTTAAAGGATAATTGGAGTAAATGTATGGAAGTCAGGGCAGCAGGAGAGATGGTCACCAATATATTAATAATTCTCTTAGTGAAACTGTAAAACATAATGAGATGAGCTCACCAGATCCCAATATTATTGATCAGAGATGCACCGATGATTAAAACAGTACACGAAACAGAACATGATTTCTATGTTAATGCTTCTTGAATACCCATCTTTTATCTCAAATTGCAAGGAATGTTCTTCACTGATGATCAGAGGTCTTCAGTTATGTTCTCACACCCACACATCTTTTCGCACACCCCACTCAAGTCTTGTCTTACATCCACACACGTCTTACCTCACATCCATGCAAGTCTTGTCTCACATCCGCACGTCTTGTCTCACACCTACATACGTTTATCTCACACTCACACACCGTCTAGTTTCACACCTACACACGTCTTGTCTTACACCTACACACGTCTTGTTTCACACCTACACACGTCTTGTCTCACACCTACACACGTCTTGTTTCACACCTACACACGTCTTGTCTCACACCTACACACGTCTTGTTTCACACCTAGAGGTGACATAAGGTACCAAAGTGGAATGTTGTGAGAGTGAGGAGGTCGTGAGAGATAGAAGTGTGATGTACGAATGAGGAGAAACATGGTGTGAAAGTGAAGAGGAACATAGTGTGAAAGTGAAGAGTGTAGTGTGAGAGTAAGGGAGGTAGTGTGATAGTAAGGAGGTAGTGTGAGAGGAAGGACGGTAGTGTGAGAAAGAGGAGGGAAGTGTGAGAGTGAAGGGAGAAGAGCGTGAGAGTGAAGGGAGAAGAGCGTGAGAGTGAGGAGGGTAGTGTGAAAGTGAGAAGGGTAGTGTGAGACTGAGGAGGGTAGTGTGAGAGTGAGGAAGGAAGTGTGCGAGTGAAGGGAAAAGTGGAAAGTGAGGAGGGTAGTGGGAGAGTGGAGGAGGGTAGTGTGAGAGTGGGGGGGAGGGTAGTGAGTGAGGAGGGGAGAGAAGTGAGGAGGGTATTGTAAGAGTGGGAGGGGTAGGTGAGGGAGAGGGAGTGTAAGAGTGGGGGAGGGTGGGGTGGGAGAGGAGGAGGGGTAGTGAGAGGAGAGGAGGTAGTGTGAGAGTAAGGAGGGTAGTGTAAGAGTAAGGAGGGTAGTGAGAGTGGAGGGGTAGGGGTGGGAGAGGGGGGAGGGTAGTGGAGAGGAGGAGGGTAGTGGAGAGTGAGGAGGTAGTGTGGAGAGTGAGGAGGGTGTGTGGGGAGAGGAGGGAGGTGGGAGAGGAGGAGGTAGTGAGAGAAAGAGAGGGTAGTGGAGAGGAGGAGGGTAGTGTGAGAGTAAGGAGGGTAGTGAGAGTGAGGAGGGTAGGGGAGAGGGGGAGGTAGGGGTGAGAGTGGGAGAGGATAGTGAGAGGGAGGAGGGTAGTGGGAGGAGGAGGGTAGTGTGGAGAGGAGTAGTATGAGAGGAGAGGGTGTAGTGGAGAGTGGGGGGAGGTAGTGAGAGGAGGGAGTGAGGAGGTGTGAGAGGAGGAGGAGAGGGTGTGAGAGTGAGGAGGGTAGTAAGAGTGAGGAGGGTAGTGTGTGAGGAGGTAGTGTGGAGAGTGAGGAGGGAGAAAGGAGAGTGAAGAGGTAGTGGAGATGGGATGGGTGGAGGAGGGAGAGAGGAGGGTAGTGTGTGGAGAGTGAGGAGGGTAGTGTGGAGAGGAGGAGGAAAGAGTGTGGAGAGGGAGGAGGGTGTGAGGGTAAGGGGTAGAGTGGGAGGTGGGAGGGGGAAGGTAGTGTGAGAGTGAGGAGGGTAGGGGAGAGTGAGGAGGGGTTGGGAGAGGGAGGAGGGTAGTGTGGAGAGTGAGGAGGGTGGTGTGGAGAGGAGGAGGTTGTGTGGAGAGTGAGGGAGGGTTGAAGAGAGGAGGAGGGTGAGGAGAGTGGGAGGTGAGGGTAGAGAGGAGGAGGTAGAGAGGAGGAAGGTAGGGAGAGTGTGAAGGTAGGGGAGAGGAGGAGGGTAGTGTGGAGGAAGGGAGAGGAGGTGAGAGGAGGAATGTAGTGTGAGTGAAGGGGAGTGGGAGGAGAGGGAGGAGGGTAATAGAGGAGGAGTGTAGGGAGAGTAAGGAGGGGTAGTGTGAGAGTAAGGAGGGTAGTGTGAGAGTGAGGAGGGTAGTGTGAGAGGAGGAGGGTAGTGGAGAGTGGGGAGGGTAGTGGAGAGTGGGGGAAGGTAGTGTGAGTTGGAGGAGGGCAGTGTGGAGAGTGAGGAGGGTAGTGTGAGAGTGAGGAGGGTAGTGTGAAAGGGAGGAAGCAGCAGAGAGGGAGGAGGGTAAAGGGAGAGGAGGAGGGTAGTGTGGAGAGGAAGGAGTTGAGTGAAGAGGAGGAAGTAGTGTGAGTGAAGGGAGGGAGGTGGAGGAGGGAGGGTAATATAGTGAGAGTGAGGAGGTGAGAGTAAGGGAGGGTAGTGGAGGAGGAGGGGTGTGGAGAGGAGGAGGTAGAGAGTGAGGAGGTGAGAGTGAGGAGGTAGTGGAGAGGAGAGGGTGTGAGAGGTGAGGAGGGTAGTGAGAGTGAGGAGGGTAGTGAGAGTGAGGAGGGTGGGGGTGGAGAGTGAGGTGGGTAGTGTGTGAGAGTAAGAAGGGTAGTGAGAGTGAAGGGAGGGAGGCGAGAGTGAGGAGGAGAATGAGAGTGAGGAGGTAGTGAGAGTAAGGAGGGTAGTGTGAGTGAGGAGGTAGTGTGAGAGTGAGGAGGGGTAGTGAGAGAGTAAGGAGGTAGTGGAGAGGGAGGAGGTGAATGAGAGTGAGGAGGTAGTGTGAGAGTAAGGAGGTAGTGTGGAGAGGAGGAGGGGTAGTGGAGAGGAGGAGGGTAGTGTGAGAGGAGGGGGTGGGAGAGGAGGAGGGTAGTGTGGAGAGGAGGAGGTAGTAGTGGGAGGAGGAGTGTAGTGTGGAGGAGGAGAGGTAGTGAGAGAAGGGAGTGGAGTGAGAGGAGAAGTGGGTAGTGTGAGAGGAGGAGGGTTGGGAGGAGGATGGTAGTGTAAGAGTGAGGGGAGGGAGGTGAGAGGAGAAGTGGTGAGAGGAAGGGAGGGAGGTGAGAGTAAGGAGGTAGTGAGGAGGAGGGTAGTGTGAGAGGGAGGTAGTGTGGAGAGGAGGAAGGTAGTGTGAGAGTGAGGAGGGTAATGAGAGGAGGAGGATATTAGGAGAGGAGGAAGGTAGTGAGGAGGAGGAGGGTAGTGGAGAGTGAGGAAGGTAGTGTGAGTGGGAGGAGGGTAGTGTGGAGAATGTGAGAAGTGTAGTAAAGAGTGAGATAGGAATGAGGAGTGTAGTGTGGAGAATGAGGAGAAGGAGGAAGGAGTGGAGGAGAGGAGAAGTGTAGTGAGAGTGAAGGGGTGGAGGCAGAGAGTAAGGAGGGGTAGTGAGTGAGGAGGTAGTGTGAGAGTGGAGGGTAGTGAGAGTGAGGAAGGTGAGAGGAGGAGGGTGGAGAGGAGGAGGGGGAGAGTGAGGAGGGTAATGTGAGAGTATGAGGGTAGGAGAAAGTGAGGGAGGGTAGTGTGTGAGAGGAGGAAGGTAGTGTGAGGGGTGAGGAGGGTAGTGTGAGAGTAAGGAGGGTAGTGTGAAGTGAGAAGGGTAGTGAGAGAGAGGAAGGTAGTGTGGAGAGTGGAGGAAGGTAGTGTGAGGAGGAGGCAGGAGAGTGGGAAGGGTGGGAGAGGAGGAGGGTAGTGAGAGGAGGAGGGTAGTGGGAGTGGGGAGGTAGTGTGAGTTGAGGGTAGTGGGAGAGGTGAGGTAGTGTGAGAGTGGGGGGAGGTAGGAGAGAAGAGGGAGGAGAGTGAAGGGAGGAGGTGAGAGTGAGGGAAGAAGGTAGTGTGGAGAGTGAGGAGGGTAGTGGAGAGTGGGGAGGGTAGAGACGAGGAGGTAACAGAGAGTGGAGGAGGATAGGAGAGTGAGGAGGAGGAGGAGGTGAGAGCAGGTAGGAGAGTGAAGGAGGCAGTGTGGAGAGGAGGAGGGTAATGTGAGAGTGAGGGAGGGGAGAGTAAGTGTGAGAGTGAGGTGTGGGAGAGGGAGGAGGGGAGAGTGAGGGGGAAAGGGAGGAGGTAGTGAGAGTGAGGAGGTAGTGTAAGAGTGAAGGAGTGGAGGAGAGTGAGGAGGGTAGAGTGAGGAGGGTAGTGTGAGAGTGAGGAGGGTAGTGTGAGAGTAAGGGGGTAGTGTGAGTGGAAGGGAGTGGAGTGAGGTGGGGAGGTAGTGTGAGAAGGGGTGGAGAGGTGAGGAGGGTAGTGTGAGTGAGGAGGTGTGAGTGAGAGGGTGGTGTGAGTGAGGAGGGTAGTGTGAGTGAGGAGGGGTAGTGTGAGGTGAGGAGGGTATGTGAGAGTTAGGAGGGTAGATGTGAGAGGGGAGGGTGTGAGATAAGGGAGGGTAGTGTGTGAATGGGAGGGAGGGTGGGTGTGAGGGAGGGAGGGTAGTGGGGGGAGTGAGGTGTAGTGTGAGAGTGAGGAGGGGTAGTGTGAGAGTGAGGGGAGGGTAGTGTAGGAAGTGAGAATGGTAGAGTGAGGGGTAGTGTGAGTGAGGAGGTGTGGTGTGAGTGGGGTGTATTGAGTGAGGAGGGTAGTGTGAGGTGGGGAGTGTGAGTGGGGGAGGGCAGGTGTGAGTGAGGGAAGTGTAGAGTGAGGGTATTAGTGTGAGAGGTGGGGAGTGTAGTGTGAGAGTGGGGAGGTGAGTGTTGGGAGTGGGGAGGTTAATGTTGGGAGTGCGAGGGGGTGGGTAGTGTGAGAGGAAGTGAGTGTGAAGTGGAGGGAGTAGTGTGAGAGTGAAGAGGGTGAGTGTGAGAGTGAGGAGGGCAGTGTGTAGTGAGAGTGAGGAGGGTAGTGTGAGGTGAGAGGATGGTGTGAGTGAGGAGGGTGAGTGTGAGGTGAGGAGGGTGAGTGTGAGGTGAGGGAGTGTTGTGTGAGTGAGGTGTAGTGTGAGAGTGTGGGAGTGGAGTGCGAGGTGAGGGAGTGTGTGAGGTGAGGGAGGGAGTGTGTGAGTGAGGAGGGTTGTGTGAGGTGGGGTGTAGTGTGAGGTATGGGAGTGGGTGAGAGTAGGGAGGGAGGTGTGTGTGAGAGTGGGGAGGGTAGTGAAGGTGAGGAGGTGTAGGGTGTGAGTAGAGGGTGTGGTGTGAGTGGGGAGGGAGTGAGTGTGAGAGTAGGAGGGTGGTGAGTGAGGGAGGGTGTGTGAGTAGGGGAGAGGTGGTGTGAGGTGAGGGGTAGTGTGAGGGGAGGAAGGTAGTGTGAGTGAGGAAGGTAGTGTGAGAGTGAGGAGGGTAGTGTGAGAGTAAGGGGTAGTGTGGGAGGAGAAAGAGGTGGGTGTGAGAGTGAGGGAGTGTGAGTGTGAGGTGAGGGAAGGTGAGTGTGAGGAGGGTAGTGTGAGGTGAGGAGGGTGGGTGTGAGTGAGGAGGTAGTGTGTGAGGTGGGAGGTGTGGTGTGAGAGAGGGAGGGTGGTGAGCAGGTAGGGAGGGAGTAGTGTGAGAGTGAGGGGGAGGGTAGTGTGAGGAGAGAGGTAGTGTGTGAGAGAGTGAGGGAGGAGTATGTGTGAGAAGGGTGGTGTGAGTAGGGGAGGGTGAGTGAGAGTGAGGGAGGTAGTGTGAGAGTGAGGAGGGTAGTGTGAGAGTGAGGAGGGTAGTGTGAGAGTGAGGGGTAGTATGAGTGAGGAGGGTGAGTGAGAGGTGAAGAGGAAGAGGGTGGAGTGTGAGGTGAGGAGGGTAGTGTGAGGTGGAGAGTGGTGTGAGAAGGAGGGAGTAGGGGAGGTGGGTGTGAGGTAGGAGGGTGAGGTGTGAGAGTAGGGAGGGAGTGTGAGAGTGAGGAGGGGTAGTGTGACAGTGAAGGAGGATACTGAGAGTTAGGAGGGTAGTTTGAGAGTTGGGAGGGTAGTTTGAGGTGGGGAGGTTAATGTAGTTGGGAGGGTGAGTGAGAGTGAGGGTGTAGTGTGAGAGTAGGAGGGTGGTGAGAGTTAGGAGGGTGGTTTGAGAGTGAGGAGGGTTAGTGTGAGTGTAGGGAGGGTAGTGTGAGATTGAAGGGAGTGAAGTGTGAGAGTGAGAAGTGTACTGTGAGAGTGATGTTGGTCATGTGAGAGTGAATGGAAATTGTTAAGAAGCGAGGAGAGTTGCGTGAGGGTGAGGAGAGGTGAGGAGGTATGAGAGTGAATGGAGAAGGTGTGAGAGTGAATGGAGAGTGTTGTGAGAGCGAGGAGAGTAGTGTGAGAGTGAATGGAGGGTGGTGTGAGAGTGAAGAGTGTAGTGTGAGAGTGAATGGAGGGTAGTGTCAGAGTGAGGAGAGTGTGAGAGTGGAGGCATAGTGTGAGAGAATGGAGGGTGGTGTGAGAGTGAAGAGAGTAGTGTGAGAGTGAATGGTGGGTGGTGTGAGAGTGAGGAAGGATACAAATGTGAAAAGGGTGGTGTAATAGTAAGGAGAGTGGTGTGAAAGGGAGGAGTGGGGTGTGAGATTGAAAGAGGGAGACATGAGAGTGAAGAAGGTGGTGTGTGCGTGAGGAGAGTGGTGTGAGAGAGAAGGAGAGTGGTGTGAGAATAATTAGAGTGGTGAGACATTGAAGGATGGTGGTGTGATAGTGAGGAGAGTGGTGTCAGAGTGATTAGACTGGTGTGAGAGTGAGGAAAGTGGCGGGAGTGTGAGCTTTCCCGCCCACCATCTCCTCACCAAGGTCGTTTAAACGCCTCCTCTAGAAGTGTTCTCAATTGGCGTGACGCACTCATGTGGCCGGGGGGGGGGTGCTCTTGTCCTCTATAGTGTCTATGCTATGCCGTGGTATTCCAAAATTTGGTACCAGTCTCGTATTCCTTGCTTCTGCTGATATATTCATTTAGCCTGCTTATCGAGAGGATTTCCCCTAGTCTGTAATGTAGCTGAAAAGAGGAAAAAGGCTACATAGGAGATAGACCATAACGATAAGATTACACCTGATTAAGTAAAGAAGAATCAATAAATGACAAGGGAGAAGGAAATTCTATGTAGAAACAAAACCCTACTTACGCAGTGGCAATGTACGCATGTTTTAGTTAATTCACTAACTGCATGTGGCAGGGTAACTCTGCTGCACAACTACATAGCCTTCAACAATGCAATTAACAAACTTTGCATTCATGACATATGATACTTAGTTTACAGGGTAGGTCAGCTCTCGGATGGGTAGAGAGTCATTCATGGGGAGATTTCAGACGACTTGCTTGACTCATTTCTCTCGGGGTATGTGTCTCACGTGTAGGAAACTCTG
Source organism: Homarus americanus (assembly GCF_018991925.1). Classification (NCBI taxonomy): domain Eukaryota; kingdom Metazoa; phylum Arthropoda; class Malacostraca; order Decapoda; family Nephropidae; genus Homarus; species Homarus americanus. The sequence goes on along the minus strand of NW_024730668.1, from coordinate 10,854,422 downwards.
GACAGACTTATCGGTATTATCTCTAGCTGCAAAATAAATCACAGCTGGGCGGTGGCAGCGACCAGCAGTTGGGGTAGAGTAGAGCCAACTGCTGAAGCCTATATTATGTATGTGGTGCTAATATTGTGTTTTTAAGGTATTTATTTTCATGTTTAAGATAAAATACTCGTTTGTACAGTATGAAAATAAGCTTCGACAAGATTCCACCAAAGCCAGTGTAGAGGCATACCAATCCCCACGATATGTCAAATTCACTGTGTGGAGGCGTACGTTATAGGCCAATCACCTTGACCTGTAGTGTGACGTCATAGACAACTAGCTGATTGGCTGAAACTAAAGTACCATCTACCCATCTACAAGTGCCTAATTTCAAAAGACAAGTCTAGGTTGAGTTTGAATCAGTGAACATGACAGGTGTTAAGGACAGTGGTGTAAAAATAGTAACTGCACTGAAGGTGTTCAGTAAATACCGGAACAAATAAGTCATCATTCATCCCTCCAGTACTGAGTAAAGTTGACTAAATGAAGTAAGTGAAAATACTTATTGAGTGATTAATAAACGTGAAGCAGGATGAACCTGGTGGTATAAAGCCGGATCATAAATGTCTTCATGTTATGTAGTGAGTACTGTAGTGACTGCAGACCACCCATTATATCTTGTGTTATACAGTGCCTATGTTAGTGCATATTCCTATTCCACAGTTATCATCCCGTCTCTTTCTATCTCCTCATTCTCCTCTCCTAGTGCCAAGGCTGACCCTCTGGGAGGATCTGACAGCAGGTAACCTCCACTCCTTCACATTCCTTACCTCTCACTCCCATCTGCTCAAAAGAAAGATTGCAAGTAGAAGAGTTAAGAGAGAAATAGGTGAGACTGAGAAAAAAGGGAAAAGAGTAAAACCTCACATTTGCTACAGCGTGGTGTTCATTGTGTGGTGTACATTGTGTGGTGGTGATATTGTGTGGTGTTCATTGTGTGGTGGTAATATTGTGTGGTGCTCATTGTGTGGTGTTAATATTGTGTGGTGCTAATATTGTGTGATGCTCATTGAGTGGTGCTATTATTGCGTGGTGCTAATATTGTGTGGTGGTAATGCTGTGTGGTGCTCAATATGTGGTGCTCATTGTGTGTGGTACTATGTTGTGTGTGCTCATTGTGTGATGCTCATCGTGTGGTGCTCATTGAGTGGTGCTAATATTGTGTGGTGCTCATTGTGTGGTGCCTATTGTGTGATGCTCATTGTGTGGTTGCTATTATTGTGTGGTGCTAATATTGTGTGGTGCTCATTGTGTGGTGCTATTGTGTGTGTGGTGCCAATATTGTGTGTGCTAATATTGTGTGTGTGGTTTCATTGTGTGGTAATATTGTGTGGTGTTCATTCTGTGGTGCTAATAATTTGTGGTGCTCATTGTCTGATGCTAATGTTGTATGGTGTTCATTGTGTCATTGTGTGGTGCTAATATTGTGTGGTGTTCATTGTGTGGTGCTAATATTGTGTGGTGCTATTATTGTGTGGTGCTAATATTGTGTGATGCTCATTGTGTGGTGCTATTATTGTGTGGTGCTAATATTGTGTGATGCTAATATTGTGTGGTGTTCATTGTGTGGTGGTAATATTGTGTGGTGTTCATTCTGTGGTGCTAATAATTTGTGGTGCTCATTGTCTGATGCTAATGTTGTATGGTGTTCATTGTGTCATTGTGTGGTGCTAATATTGTGTGGTGTTCATTGTGTGGTGGTAATATTGTGTGATGTTCATTGTGTGGTGCTAATAATTTGTGGTGCTCATTGTCTGATGCTAATGTTGTGTGGTGTTCATTGTGTCATTGTGTGGTGGTAATATTGTGTGGTGTTCATTGTGTGGTGGTAATATTGTGTGGTGTTCATTCTGTGGTGCTAATAATTTGTGGTGCTCATTGTCTGATGCTAATGTTGTGTGGTGTTCATTGTGTCATTGTGTGGTGCTAATATTGTGTGGTGTTCATTGTGTGGTGGTAATATTGTGTGATGTTCATTGTGTGGTGCTATTATTGTGTGGTGCTAATATTGTGTGGTGCTAATATTGTGTGGTGCTTAATATTGTGTGTTCATTGTGTGGTGGTAATATTGTGTGATGCTCAGTGTGTGGTGCTCATTGTGTGGTGCTCATTGTGTGGTGCTAATATTGTGTGGTGCTTAATATTGTGTGGTGTTCATCATTGTGTGGTGCTCATTGTGTGGTGCTAAGATTGTGTGGTGCTCATTGTGTGGTGCTAGTATTGTGTGGTGTTCATTGAGTTGTGCTAATATTGTGTGGTGCTCATTGTGTGGTGCTAATATTGTGTGGTGCTAATATTGTGTGGTGCTCACTGTGTAGTGCTAATATTGTGTAGTGCTAATATTGTGTGGTGCTAATGCTGTGTGGTGCTAATGCTGTGTGGTGCTCAATATGTGGTGTTCATTGTGTGGTGCTATTATTGTGTGGTGCTAATATTGTGTGGTGCTAATATTGTTACAACCTTCGCACCCTCTTCTAGAACTCACTAGAGGATGTATAGTCAGCCCATAGGCCCATTAGATTAGAGGAGACTCTGAAATAACAGCTTCTGTAAACAGAGAGATTAAATGTTTAAGCACCTTATTTCCGACTAACAACCTCCTGACAGCTGACAGGTGTTTATTTCAATACCACTGTTCCTATTAAAACTGGTTTAATCAAAACATAGCTTTAAAATTAAAAAAAAATATGTGCTCTCCATCCATGTGCATACAAAAGACCACAGATCAATTCACACAGAATAATGTTATCTCCACCAAATGCCATGTTCTCTCATTACAACAATACTCTTTAGATTATTGTGAACATATTACACTTTAGTTAACACCATAATTATCCATGATTGCCCTGATAATAATAGATAAATGTGCACCACACAAGCTTGACCCTCCTATCCTCCTCAACCTAGCTACCGAGAGTGCCGCCAAAACCAAAACAATGTTCCAATACTTTCTTGTTTCATCAACTTATAATTTCTAATTCGTTTTATACTTCATACCTGCTTCTTACAGTCTTTCATAACTGTATACAAAATAAGAATACATTCTACAAAGTTTACATAATGAAACAAATACTAGTATACATACAGATAGGCAGATTAGGAAAGGAGGCAGCAATCTATGTCAGGGGTAATCTGAAGTGTTAAATAAACAAGGAAATAAAAACTTAGCGGAATACAGCAACAATTTGGATGGAATTAATCGACGGTAGGGAAAAATTAATCACAGGAGTAATATATAGACCTACCAATCTTGATAGAGTTAATGAGCGACTTATTTGAGATGAAATGTGCAAGGCTTCCATACACAGCAAAGTCTGTATAGTAGGGGACTTTAACTTTAGCCAAATAGATTGGATTGACCTTACGGGTAACACAGAATCAGAAGATTTTCTTGAAACGATCCAGGACTGTTTTCTAAGTCAACATATAACCAAACCCACCCGGGTTAATAATATACTCGATTTAGTTCTGTCGAACAGAGAAAACCTCATTAGTAAAGTCGAGGTAGGGAACGAACTTGCAAACAGAGATCACAAAGAAATTAGATTCCAGTTAGATTTTCAGGGCAGCCGTAAGGAAAATTCCACGAAAGTTCCAGATTTCAGAAGAACAAACTTAGATAGTTTGAAGAGGCAGTTGAGACAAGGGGTAGCACGCTTGGGGGTGAACTACATGACCTCACATGATGTGACCTACATTCCCACAGCCGGCGACCTCACTCTATTCAGAGACCGGACGGGTGAGGCTGACCTGATAACGAGATCTGAGGTTGCCGAGTTCCACGACGATTTAAATAATGAGTTACTTAATGCACAAAGGCAGAACATACCATACAAAAACTCAGATCAAATAACAATGACCCTAAATGGATAAATAATTATTTAAAGAATATTATTGGTCAAAGGAAGGCTATAGGTAGGAGGATAGCGAGGGAGGCAAAGTCAAACCCCGAGGGATTCTATCAAATGTATCAAACTAAAACACGAGAAAAGATTGGCCCAATACAGCCAGATACCGACGAGCTAACTGATAACGATGGAGAAATGAGCAATAATCTAATAAATATTTTTCAACAGTTTTTACCACCGAAAATTTTAACATGATACCCGAGGCACCGACTCTATACAGAGATAGTGATGAAAAAAATAAGCGAGATAGTAGTGACTAGTAACGATGTTGGTAAGCAAATAGACAAACTAAAGCTTAATAAGTCACCTGGTCCCGATGAGATATTTGCCAGAGTATTAACGGAATGTAAGGAAGAGCTTAGTATGCCCTTAGCAAAGTTGTTTTACATGTCCTTAAAAACAGGTGTAGTACCAGAATCCTGGAGGATAACGAATGTAATACCGATTTTCAAGAAGGGAGATAGATCACTATCCTCTAACTACTGTCCAATCAGTCTAACATCAATTGTAGGCAAATTACTGGAAGCAATCATTTCAAACTCAATTCGAAATCACCTGGAGAAGCACAACTTGATCAATTATTCCCAGCATGGCTTCACAAGCGGGCGTTCATGTCTAACTAATCTATAAACTATCTTTTCATCAGTTTTCGAATCAGTGGACGAGGAGCACAATTATAATGTGGTATATCTCGATTTTAGCAAAGCCTTCGACAGAGTCCCCCACGAAAGACTAATAAGAAAAGTAAAGGCTCATGGCATTAATGAGGATATTCTGAAATGGATTAGGGCGTGGTTACAGGACAGGAAACAGCAAGTGAGCATTAACGGCACTAAATCCCATTGGAGCAACGTCACTAGTGGAGTTCCCCAAGGCTCAGTACTTGGTCCATTATTATTTATTATATACATAAACGACATAGATATCGGCATAGACAGCAACATAAGTAAATTTACTGATGACACTAAAATAGGACGTGTAATTAAATCTGACGAGGACTCCGCTAAACTACAGGAAGATCTAAACAAATTTTTCGAATGGTCTGAAAAATGGCAGATGAAATTCAATGTGGACAAATGTAAAGTACTCAGTATAGGAGATGTAAACAGGGAAACCAGATACCAGATGAACAACGATGTTATTGAGAAATCCGACTGCGAGAGAGATTTAGGAGTAATGATAAGTAGGAATCTTAAGCCAAGTAAACATTGTGTATTTGCTCGAAACAAGGCTTATAGAGTATTTGGGTTCATACAAAGGAGTGTTAGCTACGAGACTAGCGAGGGCATCTTAAAACTATATCTTGCGCTTGTGAGACCTCACTTGGATTACTCAGTTCAATTCTGGTCACCGCATTACAGAATGGATATAGAATCCTTGGAAAGAATTCAGAGAAGAATGACAAGACTAATCCCAGGCATTAGGAACCTTGAGTACAGAGACAGGTTAAAGCATATTAATTTGCACTCCCTCGAGAGACGTAGAGCAAGGGGCGACATGATAGAGGTGTATATAGGGAAGTCAGGGCTAAACAAAGGCGACATTACAAAGGTACTGAAACTATCCAACCAGGAGCGAACTCCTAACAATGGTTTTAAATTAGACAAATCTAGATTTAGGCGTGAAATAGGTAAACACTGGTTTGGAAATACAGTAGTGGATGAGTGGAACAAGTTACCAAATATCATCATTAACTCGAATGCGCTGGATAGCTTCAAACATAGGTTGGATGCTTATATGAGCAATAGGGGTTGGGTGTAAATGGGACTGCCCAGGATGGGCCAATAGGCCCGCTGCAGTTTCCTCCATTCTTATGTTCTTATGTTCTTATGTACTTATATAAAATAGTCGAAACATTTTTTTAAGTTTTTACAATAAGCTTGAAATTTCGATTCTAAAGAAAAACGGGAAACAAGAGTAACTGAAACAAATATTGAGGGAAAGGGGAGATGACCGGAAAAATATTGTGTGATGCTCATTGTGTGGTGCTAATTTTGTGTTGTGCTCATTGTGTGGTGCTAATATTGTGTGGTGCTATTATTGTGTGATGCTCATTGAGTGGTGCTAATATTGTGTGGTGCTCATTGTGTGGTGCTAATATTGTGTGGTGCTTATATTGTGTGGTGCAAATATTGTGTGTTGCTAATATTGTGTGATGCTAATATTGTGTTGTGCTCATTGTGTGTTGCTAATATAGTGTGGTGCTCATTGTCTGATGTTAATGTTGTGTGGTATTCTTTGTGTGGTGCTAATGTTGTGTGGTGTTCAATGTGTGTAATGGGGGGGATTTAGATAGAAAGTATAAATAGAATATTTAGCTGTAGGAATGTACAGCGGGAAGTTTGGTAGCGTGGCCGGTTAGTTATTTACACTTGATATTATATTCGTAGGGGGAATTTTCTAAACCGCCAACTCAAATGGTACAGCTATTTATTATTCACTCAATGACACAGACTCATTAATAGAACATTATATCGAAGTTACTAGAATATTATATTTACGTTACTTGACACTAACTCTCGGACACAAACATGAATTGGATACACTTCCCACCATAAGTAACTCACCCTATGGATAGTTCTGACAATGACTCAATTGTGACCTGAGGGAGGCCCGGCGGGTGCTGCTGGACTATGTCTCCTGCGAGAGACTCTGCTAGCTGGAGACGCAGTGCTGGGGAGGAAAGTCTCCCTCCCGACCTCGACTAATGACGAGCGTGACTCCGTCTTCTGTCTTCAGTGATGTGAAAGTAATCCTCGTGGACTGAGCTGCAGGGCATTTATATGTGTTGGAGGAGAGCCGGCAGATGACCTCTCCTAATTAACACTAGACTGGGTGTGTCTAGACGGCTGTGTTTGTCGGTATAAGAAGTGCTGGCTGGTTAGCAGTTCCTTGAATTAACAAGGTCATGACGCCGGGTTGAGCTGATCGAGTGGCGGTGAGAATTCTGGTTCCCTTGTAACAATGTGACTGACCTCTCCTGGGTCAGGTCTGGACAGCTTCTTGCCCAGTTGTGGTTGTAACACGGTGATATCGCAGGTTTAACTCAAATACCTTGTCTGTGACCTCTCCTGCGTCCGGTCTGACTGTCACTGTAGGGCGTGTCAACCTATGTGGGTTACCAAGTGGGCATCTACTTACTGTTATATGTGTTGTTGTTCTCTGGGCTGTAAGCTCTGGTCTGATAAACAATCATTACACCTCCCGCCAAGACCAAAGCTTCCATACCAGAGAACTGATGACACATATAGACAGTAATATCATGTGCAGTATCAAGAATAGCCCCTGAGGCGATAATGCATCTCACATTTACAAACAATAACCTCATAGATGTATGTTTTTCTACTGGCTTAGTTTGATCCGACAAAACTTACTCTACCTCCCGCCAACATCAAAACTTCTATGCCAGGAGAAAAAACACATACACATGAAGTGATTATCGTATGAGCGTAACTGAGCTAAAGATCCTACATATCTAGCATATTATCAGAGTAAAAACGTGCAAATCTCATTCTACAAACAATAACAGGTTTTACATGGCCTTGCCAGCCCATGTCAAAATAATGATTAGCCCAATTAGTAATATGGCTACAACATTGCATTAGGTAGAACAAAACATTGATCAAATGAACTCATAGAAAAAGTGACTAATCTTTCTTAAATAAAAAACAAAATAAAAAAAGCAGTATCTGAAGTAAATGTTATCAGAAATCAGATAATGAAATACTTCAAAATACACACAAAATGGACCTACTTCACATGTTAGGGTGTTCTCTCTTTTTTTTTAAGCAATATACATATACAACAGCAGTACAGTAGTGTGGCCCAGCATGGCTCACTTCCTCTATCCAGCTGGTATCAGGGAACTGGCGGAACAGCAGCGGTGGTGGGTTGCTCCTTTCGATGATCCACCTCTTCATCGTCGACATTCTTCTGATGTCAGCACAGGAAGTCTTATGTCTTCTCTTCAGATTGTACGTTTTTCTTTCTTCAATACCGCACCTTACATGTGGGTTGAGGGGGATTTAGATAGAAAGTATAAATAGAATATTTAGCTGTAGGAATGTATGGTGGGGAAATTTTGGTAGCGTGGCCTGTTAGTTATTTACACTTGATATTATATTCGTAGGGGGAATTTTCTAAACCGCCAACTCTAATGGTACAGCTATTTATTATTCACTCAATGACAGACACATTAATAGAACATTATATCGAAGTTACTAGAACATTATATTTACGTTACTAGACACTGACTCTCGGACACAAACATGAAATGGATGCATTTCCCACCATAAGTACCCGGCGGGTGCTGCTGGACTATGTCTCCTGTGGGAGACTCTGCTAGCTGGAGACGCAGTACTGGGGAGGAAAGTCTCCCTCCGGACCTCGACTAATGACGAGCGTGACTTCGTCTTCTGTCTTCAGTGATGTGAAACTAATCCTCGTTGACTGAGCTGCAGAGCCTGGTCTGTTCCTTGCCCACAGAAGTCGCCACGCAAGTCTCAGAAAATCATCACCAACCCTCCAGCTGACAACAAATTCGCAGCTCTACGAGATGCTCTGAAAGGCGATACCAGCGGCCTGGCGCCAGTCTCCTGCAAGACCTATCAAGTCTACCCCTCGGCAACTCAACGCCTGCACGTCTCTTGGACGAGATGCGTAGATTAAACTCCCGCCACACGGACATGCTTCCTGACACTGTCCTGCTCCAGCTTCACTCACAGAACCTCCCCGCAGAAATTCGCCTCGCCTTGTCCGCACTAGACTACTCTACAACCCCAGCGACCTGTGCAGCCACGGCAGACAGAGTATTCCATGAATACACTGCAGCAATGCCGCGGACAATTCGGCGGCCACACCGTCACATACCTCCGATCTTGTCAACCGGATCAGCGCTCCTCAGTCGAGCAACACCTCACAAGACATGAGGGACCTGCTACAGTCTCTACACCGCAGGATGGACACCCTCGAACAGCTCTGCTCCTCCATGCCTGCTGCTGGTCCTGTTCCTGCCCCACGCACTGTGTTTTACCAACCCCGACGTCTTCGTCCTGACTCGGACACCTCCGCCAACTCCCAGCACAGTGCACCTACCCTCTGCTGGTACCATCAACGCTTCAGTGCTAACGCTAGACGTTGTGAGGCTCCCTGCAACTACTCGGGAAACGGCATCGACGGGGATTGGTAGACGCCACAACCTCCGTCAATTCAGGGCATCGGTCAGCATCATCCCTCCCTCACTGCAAGACACATCAAAGCAACCCGCATATGACCTGTTCGCCGGCAACAGTACCCCCATCGCCTCCAACGGCGCACACATCCTCGCCTTAGACCTTAGTCTTCCCAAGACTCAGCGCTTGTCCTTCGTGGTGGCAGTCGTCTCTCAACCCATCCTTGGCTTCGAGTTCCTCACCTTCCACAAGTTCGTCGTCGATCCAAGCAACCTCTGCCTCATCCATGAGCCTACAGCACACACGATCCGGGGTACTCGTGCCACAGTCGCCGACCCTATCACCTGCCTCTCGCCGTCCAACGAGTTCTCCTCCCTGCTCAAGGAGTTCAAGGAACTATTCTCACCATATAAAGACTACAGGACCTCCAGTCTTCTCACGCCCTCGCCGCCTTTGCCCTGAGCTCCTGAACGCAGCCAAGGCTGAATTCAACAGACTCCTGCAAGACGGCATCATTCGACCTTCAAAGAGTCTCCTGGGCATCTCCTCTACACATGGTTCCAAAGCCATCATCCAAAGACTGGAGGATATGTGGTGACTACAGAGCCCTGAGCCTCATCACCAAACCTGACAGGTACCCTATCCCGCATGTCCAGGACTTCCACCACAAACTCCATGGCAAGACCATCTTCTCGAAGATCGACTTGGAGCGTGCCTTCCATCAGAGTCCAGTGGCACCTCCAGATATCCAGAAGACTGCCCTCACCACTCCGTTTCGGTCTCTTCGAGTATGCCTACATGAGTTTTGGACTACACAATGCAGCTCAGACCTTCCAAAGGTACATGGACCACATGCTTTGCGACCTCGACTTCGTCACTGTCTACATAGACGACATTCTCATATCCGATGCCTGCCGAGCATCATCACCACCTACAGTTCCTTCTCCAACGCCTGCAGAACAGCAACATGAAAGTTCAACCCGCGAAGTGCGTCTTCGGAGCCTCCTCCATCGACTTCCTCGGTCACAGAGTCTCGTAGAGGGGCATCCAACCCCTACGACAGAAGGTAACTGCCATCAACTGCAATAAAACACCATTAAAAGTTTGCACAAGTGATATTCAGCGACCACAAGGTAATATTTAGCTTGTATTTATTAATTCTACACCCATTCCACACCTGCCCACAGAAATGAAGCACACAAGAAATATCTGCGTCACAATCATATACACGCAACTATCACTGTCTTATATAACAATTATAAAAAAGATTATCCCTGTTCAGTGTTCACTTATAGCGATATATCTCTTACATTTCTCATGATTTGTGTACTTCCACATGCATCAATGATAAATATTGTTGACTGGGTATGGACTTAAATGCGCTGCATTCTGGTGTATATATAAATATCAAGCTGAGACAAGAGAGAAATTAAGAACTTTTCGTATGTATACCTTGGCCCCTAATGCTTAAGTCGCCCATTTTCTTTGCACCAGTTTTCTCTGGTAATTTCATTTTGTATTATTAAAACTTGTGAAATAATGGCTATTTTCATATTTGTTTATTGTTATACATAGCATAATGCACAGTAATGGATTGCTTTATGCATAGCAAAATATTTGACTTGCGTATTTAACAAGCATTTCCCTACACTAGATTGGGGAAATACTCGTTACCCTCCCCTTACGTGTGGTAGTGGCGTTGGTGTCGGGATGACTACGTGTCAACGTGGACTGTACGTAAAATATTTTATATAATTATTTGTAAGCAAAACTGGTAATTGATACCTAAAATTGTGTCCTAAAATGTATGTATGTTTTGACTATTTTTGCAGCTTAATGTCAGGTGGTCGCCAGCAAACCTGTTTGAACCACCCAAGTGTGAGGCCACCAAAGAAATGATTAGGGAGATGATTAGTCTCATAACTGAGTACACTCAAGACAGCCTCCTTGCCCCGTTAGCTCTTCATATACTGGCAATAATACCACATCTATTCTGTCAGAGGACACACACAAAGACTAAGCACAAAGAAAATGCTGCAGCAATGAAGAGAAGACTGACACTGTGGCAGAAGGGGGCCCTTGATGATATCCTATGTGAAGCAAGAACACTGCAGGAGAGACTAAAATCTGCAGGAGACGGAAAGCAAAACACTGATGATGCTGCAAGGAAGTTTGGAAACAAAATGCATGTGGGAAAAGTGTCTTTGGCGGTAAGATCTCTCACAGAGGAATCCACCGGTGGGGTCCTGCCAATAAACAGAGAGACATTAAAACAACTGTAAGAAAAACATCCCTCTGCAAGTGATGACGAAGGCATCAGGTTTCAGGGTGCCTATATCCCACCAAATGCTGTCCTGTTCGAGAAAATAACAGGAGGGATGGTGTGGAAAATGGCACTGAAGACTCAGAGAGGTGCCGGCCCTTCAGGTCTGCATGCAAACGGATGGAGAGTCATCCTCAGCACTAACAAGTTTGGCCCCGCAGCAAGTGATCTCTGCGCGGCCATTGCCGTCCTTGCAAGAAAGCTGGCATCCTCATGCTGCCATCACCTTCATGCTCTGGCGGCCTGCCGCCTCATTCCCCTGGATAAGAATCCAGGATGTAGGCCAATAGGAGTGGGGGAAGTGCTGAGGCGAATCATCGGAAAATGCATAATGGAGGTGGTATAGGACGATGTCAGGGCAGCAGCAGGGAACCTGCAAGTTTGTGCCGGCCAACAAGCTGGAGGGGAAGCTGCCATTCACGCCATGAGAACGATATTTGAGCAACGCGATTGTGAAGCCGTTCTCCTGGTTGACGCTTCAAACGCATTCAACATACTTAACCGCAAGGCAGCACTGCACAACATCAAGATCAAGTGTCCAAGCTTTGCAATGTACGATGAAAACTCCTATAGGAATCCATCAGACCTTTATATAGTAAACAACAAGGCTCTAAGAGGTGATACCATCATGAAGTCAACCGAGGGAACAACGCAGGAGGACCCTGTTGCAATGGCAATGTACGCAATAGGTCTATCCATGCTCCAACAGACAATAAAATTTGAAACAACTGAGGTCAAGCAAGTGGCGTACGCTGATGACCTTACAGGAAGAGGAAAAGTGGAGGACATAAAAAAGTGGGACCTGGTAACATCACGATGCCCACAAAATGGGTACCACCCAAACGCCAGCAAGTCCTTCCTCATTGTGAAGCCAGAACATTATAAACGGGCAATGGAGGTGTTCGGTGGAAGTGAGGTCAAAATAACAAAGGATGGCCAAAGATACCTAGGTGCAGTAATCGGCACGACGGGCTTCACAACCGAGTACGTAACGGGAAAGGTTAGGGAAATCCAAGCTCTGTCTGAGATTGCTAACACAGAGCCACATGCGGCTTTTGCGGCATTCACCCAAAGAGTCAAGCATCGCTGGAACTACCTGATGCTCACTATCCCTGATATCGGGCACCTCCTCCACCCTCTGCAAAAAGCTATCAGCGTCAATTTCATTCCCAAATTAGTGAAACACCCTCACTTAACCCCAGCAGAAAGATTACTCCTTGCACTGCCACCGAGACTGGCAGGAATGGGATTGACCAATCCAGAGGAGATTGCTGCCACCGAACTTCAAAACTCAGTTAAGCTCACGGCAGCCCACACGGACCACATACTAGCTCAGAACGCAACAGGGGAGGTGGATACCAGTGAAGTAAACAAGATTCGAAGGTCCATTACAACAGAACGACAGCATGGTCAAAGTGATAAGTTGCAGCAACTGTTGCTGCAAGTACCAGAGAATTTGAAAAAAAAAATAGCTATAGCACAGGAGGTGGGCGCCTCGAACTGGTTAACTACGTTACCGATAAGGGCAAATGGTTTCAGTCCCAATAAACAAGAATTTACAGATGCAATGCTCTAGGTACGGTAGGCCAGTAGAAGGTTTGCCCTCCCAATGCGTGTGTGGCTTTTCCTATGACGTCGATCACGCCTTGGTGTGCAAGAAAGGGGGCTTCATATGCATGAAGCATGACGAAGTAAGGGATCTCACAGCAAATATGTTGAAGGAAATCTGCCGTGATGTCAGGGTAGAACCGACCCTCCTTCCATTGGGCGGTGAGATTTTCCAACATAGGACTTCAAACACATCTAACGAAGCCCGTGTTGACGTCAGTGCTCGAAGATTCTGTACGCGGGGACAGCGAGCCTTCTTCGACATCAGGATTTTTTATCCCATGGCCGCATGTCGCTGTAACGTAGCTCTTGATGCTGCACACAGGAGGAACGAGAACGACAAGATAAGAGAATACGGGGAGAGAATTCAGAACGTTGATCAAGGCAGCTTCACTCCTCTAGTGTTCACAACCTCTGGTGGGATGGGACCAAGTGCAAGATGCTTCTATGCCAGACTCGCGGAGGTGATGTCCGAACAGAAGCAGCAGCCCAGAAGCTATGTTACAGCCTGGATGAGATGTCGACTGTCCTTCTCTCTCCTTAGGTCGGCTTTGCTCTGCCTTAGGGGAACGAGAGCATCGGCCCCAAAGCCGACAACAGTTGCAGATATTGACTATGAGGCAACAGTTACTGAATGCCCGCATAGATCTGCGGCTCAACTAACTCAACACAGCTAGGATAGCTACTTATGTATTAGGATATTTAATTTTAAGGTAATAAAATGGCGGCGAAGGTATGGCTATAAGGGGAGGATGGAGGACAATTGAAAAAAAAATTACAGTAGGGCTTGGTGTAACCTAGTGAATTTTGTAGAAAGGTGTCCGGGTCAGTATGAGGGAGTAATTTGCCGTCACCATGGGTAAAGGGGGTGTAACACATGTGGTCCAGTACATCCAGGAAAAAACACCAGCATCATCAGTGTAGGAATATTGGTACTGATTAAGAAACAACAAGAACTCATGGTTGCTGAGGTGCTCATTGTGTGGTGCTATTATTGTGTGATGTTCATTGTGTGGTGTTAATATTGTGTGTTGCTCATTGTGTGGTGCGAATATTGTGTGATGCTCATTGTGTGGTGTTAATATTGTGTGTTGCTCATTGTGTGGTGCGAATATTGTGTGATGCTCATTGTATGGTGCTCATTGTGTGGTGCTATTATTGTGTGATGTTCATTGTGTGGTGTTAATATTGTGTGTTGCTCATTGTGTGGTGTTAATATTGTGTGGTGCGAATATTGTGTGATGCTCATTGTGTGGTGCTCATTGTGTGGTGCTAATGTTTTGTGGTGCTCATTGTGTGGTGCCAATGTTGCGTGGTGCTTATTGTGTGGAGCTAATATTGTGTGATACTCATTGTGTGGTATTAATGTTGTGTGGTGCTCATTGTGTGGTGCTTATATTGTGTGATACTCATTGTGTGGTACTAATATTGTATGATGCTCATTGTGTAGTACTCAGTGTGTGATGCTCATTGTGTAGTGCTCATTGTGTGGTGCTAATATTGTGTGGTGCTTCACCAGTTGGCTCCACTCTACCTCAATACACCTTCAAGGTGATACACACAAAACTGATACTTATATAGTACCTTTTCCATTTATTAGTAAAGTTGCTCATGCCAATCCGTTCGATTTTTTTTAATGGTTCCTCTAAAATAACTGATTACCAGAAAATTTGATGTTCCAATGTTTTACAACACTTGCAGAGTATTTTCAGGTGGTAGTCCATAAAAATAATTACAAATGTGTGTAAGTATTTGTGACATAGGTTAAACGTACTTCGTCGATAAAGAAACTGATAATTGCAAATTTCAATTGTAATCAACGATTGTCACATATTTGCATACAGTCTCACACTGCATAACCTTTGTCTCGAAATGTATCGTGAAATATGTGCATATAATTGTCAATATTTCTTGATATGAACTATGAGAATATGAAGTTGTGTATAACCTTATTATACTAGTTATTCGGATGAGCTAAGAAAGTGTTTGATTGCGCCGCGAAGTGACTAGGGAGAAAGAAAACGTAATTAGCGGGAAGTGAAAAGTTATAGCTTCAAAGCTAAGATTTACTTAATTACCAAATTTAATGAAAACCCACTTCATAATGAAATAATAACTTTACAGAATACAAGCAATTGTAATTTAGAGTTTGAGAGATAATTCAAGTTAGGTCTAAGACATTTTCTCGTTTAGTGGTGTCAGAGTTGGAGCTTGACAAACCCCTGGGGAAGACAGATGCATCGAGCCTCGAGTGAGGATGACCTGCTTACCACTAAATGTTCTCGTAACTTGTATCAAGACTTAGAATTCAACATAAAAGTAATAATTTCGGTGAAAATTATCGTTTCGGTCATCCAACTAATTTTAGAATTCTAAGTTTTGGAGTCAGTAGTTAAGACAATTCTAAGACACTTTTCTTCTATAGCGTTTCCGTCGGAAAAAAAATATATATATATATTTCAAGTAATTTAAATTTTAATCGATAAAATTACCAACAATATTTACTTGTTTAAAGTGGGCAGGGCTTTGAAGTAGAGGGAAAATTTGGGGTAAAATACTAAAAAAAATCATCCTCACAATGTGGTGCTGCAAAAACTAATCAGGAATGGTAGGTATCATGAAAATTGTGACCAAGTCCCAGGTTGCTGATCTGACTCTGCTTCATTTGCACACAATTGCGGGGTCTCAATTGTTTCTCTTACTATTGACAACACATATATTGTTTCTCACTTTTGATCTTTTTTCAATTTTGTATTTCTTTATTATTATTATTATTATTATTATTATTATTATTATTATTATTATTATTATTATTATTATTATTATTATTATTATTATTATTATTATTATTATTATTACATTTTCGCCCCCCAGGCCCCGATGTGAGTCAGTAACCTGTGCCCGGGTGGGTTAATTCCCGTAAAAAAAAAAAAAAAATAATAATAATAATGTTGTAACCAGCTCCCTGTCCTTCCTGGCGCACCACCATGGTGTTGCCCACCAGTAAGATTGGAGTTACTGTAATTTACCGTTTTAGTACACGAATATCTGCCACACCCTGACGTTTTAACGTGAGCACACATCTCTTCCCCAGCTACTTATAAAAGACACTCCTCACGTAGATAATGTAGGAGAAGTGCGAGTAGTTGTGTCATGACCCTGGTGGAGAACATTGGTGTGACATTTACTGTGTTGTGTGGGCGTTCAGATGTGTAGGAGGGCAGGGGAGAGGCTGGCAACACAGTCTTGTGCACGTGATAGCACTCAGGCCATATCCTCTACAGTTGCCATACTCTTCATGCTTGTACACTGAGCAGTACAAAGCGGGGAAAGGGGCTTTATGAATAATTTCACCGCATTAAGAACATGTCGTCCTCATCCTTGGTGGCGTGTACCGTTCGCCATGGTGGGTTGTAGTGGTGTGTACCGTTCGCCATGGTGGGTTGTAGTGGTGTGTACCGTTCGTTATGGTGGGTTGTGTTGATGTATACCATTCATCATGGTGGGTTGTGGTGGTGTGTACCGTTCGTTATTGTGGGTTGTGTACCTTTCACCATGGTGGGTTGTAGTGGTGTGTACCGTTCGTTATGGTGGGTTGTGTTGATGTATACCATTCATCATGGTGGGTTGTGGTGGTGTTTACCGTTCGTTATTGTGGGTTGTGTACCTTTCACCATGGTGGGTTGTGTTGGTGTGTACCGCTCATTATGGTGGGTTGTGTTGATGTGTACCATTCATCATGGTGGGTTGTGGTGGTATGTACCACTCATCATGGTGGGTTGTGGTGGTGTGTACCGCTCACCATGGTGGGTTGTGTTGGTGTGTACCGTTCATTATGGCGGGTTGTGTTGGTGTGTACCATTCATCAGGGTGGGTTGTTGTGGTGGTGTGTACCATTCGCCATGTTGGATTTTGGCAGTGTGTATTGTTCATCATGGTCGGTTGTGGGAGGTGTGTGCCATTCATCAGGGTGGGTTGTTGTACCATTCATTGTAGTTGGCTATGGTGGTGTTTTGTAACAAAGGGTTATTCATTCCTTTTATTTTACCTCTTAATTCTATTTATTTACTTACTTTACTCTCTCTCTATCCTCTAATTCTTAATCTTTCTTTCTTTGTTTTTTATACATGTGAGAGAGATGGGAGGTAAGGAGGGAGCAGCTAAGGAATGTGAGGAGAGGTGGGTGCGGGTAGTCCTTCCCTACAGCCAATCTTCCCCCACACTGAGGGTCGGTAGAAAGGGGAGGATGAGGGGATACTGAGAGAGTGAATGATAACCAGGGAATAAGGGTAGCATGTAATAACTTAGACACTAGGGGAAACATGTGATTGTTGTGTTGTTACTCATGGTTCACTGTATCACTTTATGCCACCAAGAATTATAATAATTCAACTTTTCTCAATAAGGAGAAAGATGAATCATGACACTTCTTAACGGTTACTGTATTTATTGAACATTTTCCAATAACATTGGCAATTACATTTCAAAACAATAAACCTATTTCATAGCTAGTTAAACAGAGTCACATGATTACATATGGTTTAGATATAATTTACTCTAAAATCATGGCACTCTTAAAACTCCCCCTGGCCACTTATATGAAAATTTGGGAGATGTTGAAAAACATTTCGCAAATTTTCATTCCAAATCCTTTCTGGAAATATCTCAAATCAATTAGCATAAAAATCAAATTGACAATGCAAATCATCTTTTTCTCAATATTTGCACATCAATCTATAATTCGATAGATATCACTTAACTCACAAAAAGGTGTGTAAGTAGATTTGAGCTAAGGACACATGTTGACACAAATGCAAAGAAAATAAAGTCTAGTAAATGTCTAGAATATATTAAAATGCTCTTAGTCTTTAAGGTAATAAAACTATAAATTGCTGAAAACAAACATAATATAAAATATCAAATATGAATCACCCAAAATCATGAGACCTGAAATAATTGCTGAAATTACTCTAGAATAAAAATCATGAACACTGGTAAAAAATACTCATAAAAATTCAATTCATTTAGGCATCAATTCAAATAAAAAATCAAGATTAATTAGACATCAATTAATGAAAATTATTCTTAATAAAATTATTCAAATGGAAACAAAAGGCTTAATTACTAGTCATGCACAAATTAAAATATAGAAGCTGGATTATAAAATTATTAATTCTCACTCTCTCTGGTTCTTATTAAAAAAAAATCTTCATGAAACTTCAGCATAAATTTTCAAAATATCAAACATTTCAAAATATTAATTAACATCAATTTTCAAAATGACTAACATTTCAAAATATTAATTAACATCAATTTTTAAAATGACTGACATTTCAAAATATTAATTTTCAAAGTAAATTTACAGAACTTCTTAAAACATAGATTTTCTTCACTTCCCAACTTAATTACTTTAAACTCTGGTTTTCATTCTCTTAGATGACTTCACAAATACTTACATTACATATTCTGGTATATCATGGATCTTATCTCACCCACATACATACAGTACATCTTATTTTCTGCTGTTCAGCTGGTGTAGGGGTATCGATATATTAATGTCGTCTAGCACTCAGGTTGGAAGGAAACTCTAATGTGGTTTTCTTGTATAATATATAAGTTATATGATAGACAGTCTGGTGCTGGAGGTGCTGTGTGGTGAGGGGCTGCTTGGTAGAGACGTGCGGTGAGTAGCTTGTTGAAGGAGGTAGATGTGCAGGAGCTTCGTTAGAGAAGATGTTGCCTGTTGCTGGCCTCCTGATTGAATGAATGCTGGACAGCTAGGAGCTTGCTGGAGGAGATGTTGCTTGTTCAGGAAAATGGGCAGAATGAGAGTTGGTTGGTGAGGAAGCTCAGAGAAGGACATGCTCGGTGGCGGGAGCGAGGACCGCCAGGCAGGCGGAGGAGAGGCGAGGGTCGCCAGGCAGCGGCAGAGGAGGAGGTGTTGCTTGTTCAAGAAGATTGGTCAGACTGAATCTCAATGGAGAGACAGAGCTTATATACCCAGCAGCAGCCACCAGTCCTCTATGAGTCATGTTGGGAAAACCCGAGGAGTAGCCGGTGACTAGTTTCGTTGCTAAGATACGGTAACATCTGGTTGGTTGCTAGGGAAGGCGGCACATTGGAATGTGATGGCAGGTGGTGGGCTGCTACGCAGTTAGTTTGTAGGGGAGACGTCCACTACACTGGTCTCTCATCTCACAATTGATGATGGTACATCTGTCAGCAGGCAGAGATACAGAGTTAACATTTGCAGATGGCAGGTCGCCCATATACACTTGCTTACTGTTCACTAACTTTCGGCTTCCATCTACTATGAGTGAACAAATTGTTTCTGGAGACGTGGAGCTTCTTGACTATATTATTTACTACGTACTAACTGCCTAGAGACGCTCGTATTGACCATATCGATGGTACCTCCTTCCTGGTAATTGAGTTCAGCGGCATAGCCTCACTTCATAATGGTAGGTTGTGATGGTGTATACCGTTCATCAAGGTGGGTTGTACCAGTGTGTACCATTCACCATTGTGTTGTATTGGTGTGTACCATTCATCATTGTGTTGTATTGGTGTGTACCATTCATCATGGTGGGCTGTATGGGTGTGTACAGTTCATCATGGTGGGTTGTGCCAGTGTGTACCGTTCATCATGGTGTTGTGATGTTTACCATTCCATATGGTGTGTTAATGAAAGAGTCGGTTTAGAAGCACCCACCGTGCCCAGTAAGAGATAGTTTGAGGTACACACTGTGTCAAGTAAGAGCTAGTTTGGAGGTACCCATAGTGTCTAGTAAGAGTTAGTTTGGAGGTACCCACCGTACCCAGTGAGAGTTAGTTTAGAGGTACCCACCATGCTCAGTAAGAGTTAGCTTAGAGGTACCCACCATGCCCAGGAAGAGTGAAGTGGCAGGAGTCCAGTACCCGGGGCAGTTTACTATAAAGTCTATATTAATATTTGTCATAGTAAATGTCACAACCTCATATCGGTGAGAGCTTTAATATCAGAAGACAACCGAAACATCGCACATATGCAGTGAACTGAGATACACATAACTTGTACAATCCTCTCAGCCCGGTCACATACATCGACTTCAAATCACCAGCTTCTCCACAAAGTACGATATTTTTTCCTTGAATAATATCCATATTATATTTTTCAGAAAACTGTTGTAATGGTGACACTTTCCTTAACATCTTTCCTCTGTTTGTTGACAATAAACCGTGTCTCCAATCAGAACAAGATATGCAACCACGACAAAACCAATCTGTCTCTCAATTTTTTGGTGATTTAAATCGTTCATAAATAAAACAAACAAAAGATAGGATGGGCTGAACCGTGTCATACTTCCAAGATTGCCGTTACTGAGGCTATTCCTATTATACTGTTTATCATACGATACATGACAACTAAGGCATACAACATCATCATCCCTCATTCCATGCATGACAACACTAGTCTCGGATTTTTGCTTGGTGACTTTGAAGACCACAAATTTATTCTTTAAATTTTTGGTCCCTTGGGAGGAAGTGGTCAACTGGTTAGTTTGGGTTCAGGTAGGGGGAGATACCTCACCTAAGGTCACTAATCCACTATTTGGTCCAAGCAAAAGTCGACCATAAGTAGACATTTTCTGGGGCGCGTGCAATTTTCCAAGCCAAAGTGACCCAGGTCAGTTTGATATTGCCTTTTCTTTCTCTGCCTCTAGTTCTTCGGTTGAGTATGTAATTAGCCGTTAAGGGATAATAATGCCTTAGATAAGAACGTGATTAAGACATATCGGTGTAACAAAGTCGATGGCATAAGCACGGTGGCTGTCATTTCTCATGGAAGAAAGTGGTGCGGCTATCATCCATGAACTTTAGGGATGTCTAAGGTTTCTGCAAGATTGGTTCCCTGAAACCACAGCGCTCAGTATCAAGTCCCATCTGGTGATGGAAGATAACATCCGAATTCATCACCAGGTCGCAGTCTCCGACCCCAAATAAGTTCAGAAGTCAATAATCTGCTAAAAATATCATGGTTTTATTTTTTTTGAATGTGAAAGGGATTCTGCTAATCGACTACCTTCTCTGATTAAAAATATTATTACTAGTGATTGTTATGCTGGTCTAATGTAAAAACTGTGTGATGTTATATGGAAACAGCAACGGGATGTGTTGACTGGAGGCGTGCTTCTATTCCACAACAATGCACTGTTCCATATATCACATGTTGCACAGATGTCTATTTACGACTGTGATTTCAGTCAACTTATAAATCTCCCGACAGTCCTGATCTGAGGAAGCATCAAAAGCAGCAAGAAAATTAGCTAGTCATTGCCGAAATGGATTTGAGAAAAGTTTCCCTTTGATTGTCTTCATTTTGTACTGAGTCAAACAAAACTCTTCATCTAACAGTTACCCATGATAAATACTACAGGATATTCATAAATTAACGGCTCCTTTCCCAGATTCTTAATACTGTACAGTTATTTGAGTTTGATGGTGTCCAGACAATACACTACTGAGTGTAGGTGAAGACTCAACAGTACACTGCTTCAGTGCTTCATGTTGTGGGTGTAGTTTATGACTCAACAGTACACTGCTTCAGTGCTTCATGTTGTGGGTGTAGGTTAGGACTCAACAGTACACTGCTTCATGTTGTGGGTGTAGGTTAGGACTCAACTGTACACTGCTTCATGTTGTGGGTGTAGTTTAGGACTCAACAGTACACTGCTTTAGTGCTTCATGTTGTGGGTGTAGGTTAGAACTCAACAGTACACTGCTTCATGTTGTGGGTGTAGTTTAGGACTCAACAGTACACTGCTTTAGTGCTTCATGTTGTGGTTGTAGGTTAGGACTCAACAGTGCACTACATCACAGTTAGGTTAGGACCCAAAGAGTAGCGGGAGGGGTTATCATAGAAGAATGAGACAGCATGAACAATTTCGCCCACGGGTGTCTGCTTAATGGAGACGCCCACTGTTGTCTGTGACCAGATGGTATCATCCACTACGAAGGATGTCTGGCACTTGTCCCTCTCATGTGTATGGAGTCAGGTACATCCTGTTGCATTTTGTGCTTTTAATTTAGGTTACACAGACACAAGACCGATGTTAATTGCAAAAAGGAATAATAGGGTCTAGGTCAAAAGCGTTATATGTTTGTTGTTATAGCTTATTTCTTATAACCTATCTACATAGCGATTGTTTTTGTGTTTAATATGTGTCATTGTGTGATGTGTTCTCCTTAACTACAGACAGTAGTGCAGGGTAAAAATAGAGGCACACAAACCTTCAACACCACGCCGAAGAATGACGAAAATGATTCCGGGACTTAGAAACCTTCCATATCAGGATAGGTTAAAGAAACTAAACTTGCATTCCCTAGAAAGACGAAGAGTGCGGGGAGAAATGATAGAAGTATTTAAGTGGGTGAAAGGAATCAATAAAGGGGATATAGATAAAGTTCTTATAAAATCCGAGCAGGATAGGACTCGAAGCAACGGATTTAAGTTGGATAAGTTTAGGTTTAGGAGGCAGATAGGAAGGAACTGGTTCACAAATAGGGTGGTGGACGAGTGGAACAAGCTTAGCAACTATGTAGTAAGTGCTGCAACGCTGGAAAGTTTCAAAAGGAGACTGGATAGATTCATGGATGATAGAGAGTGGTCGTAACTCTCGACAGGAGCTGCCATGCACAGGCCAACCGGCTTATTGCAGACTCCTTATTAACTTATGTTTATGTTTATGTAATACCTCAGCCTTGTGGCTGGATTTCCCATCTTCACATAATGTGGTTCAAGTTGTGAGTGATAAACTTGATTGACTTACAGTACACTTTTGAATCATACCTTGACACAAAAACTGACCTATCAGCAATACTTCCACTTCTGATTTTATTAAATTCGTAAGTCGTTACTAAATAAAAAAAAGGTATGTTTACTAAGCCGTTTTGACACTCCCCTCCCATCTCCATAACTCTTAAAGTTATAATTAACTGCAATCATTAACAGAGGAAGTGAAATCTATACACGATGACGCCAGGATGAACAAGCAACACAATATTATTTCCTTAATTATGATAGATTGTAACAAAATGTTTATATGTCCCTAATTCAATGTAACATATTTTATGTAACAAACTACTCTTATATTGTCTTTTTAATTCTTTATGTTTATTTACTGTTACGAGTTGGGGATTTAGAATATCGTTATACGTCTACCCAGATCCCAACAGGTAACAAAAAAACAAAACAAAGACAATCGGACTATAAAAGGGTAGACAAAGGATGCGAGTTTTCGTTGTGTATAATCAAGTACCATAAATCCCTTAACAAAATATTCAGCTTATAAATTACCCTTAACCAAACTTAACCTAAACATTAACAGTATATACATATTAATACAACATAAACAATTTGAAGCAAGTGGACGTGGGGGAGGCAATACAAGATTACAAATACTTAAGTGAGGAGCTGAGATGGCTGACGAGTAAGGCTGAGTATTGTAGAAGACGGTAGGTAGTCACTGCGCCGTAGGTTTAGAGGATAGATGATCCTGTGGTCACTTCCCAGAGTGTAGTCCTCTCTCCTCGAATTGGAGCTCACAAAAAAGACTTGGAGGAAGTGACGCGACAACCAGGATATGGAGAAGGGAAACCCCGGAGTGTTAACTAAGACGAGTCATACTCGTGTCTCGTCCCTAGATGGCGTTGCTCGTGGTGCTGGGTAGGTAGATCAGGACAATAGATGGCGTGGTTCGTAGTGCTGGGTAGGGTTCATAACAATTTACTTAGATATTTATATATTTTATACATTTTTCTCTTACTTTCTTTACTTATACTCGTGAGAGGTGGAGGGAGTGAGGTTTTCTCATTGGTCGAAAACAGGCCTAAGGCCTTCACACTATTGGCTCGAAATTGACAGGAACTCCCGGGTGGCGGGAAACTCATGACATTGTTACAAGATAGATAGATAGATACATAGATAGATAGATAGATAGACAGATAGATAGATAGATAGATAGATAGATAGATAGATAGATAGACAGATAGATAGATAGATAGATAGATATTAAAATTAGCAAGTATACAAATAATGGCAAAGAAAAGTCCATACGACAAGGATTGTGAGCAAAGTCAGGAAAGTTTTATTTCTAGTAAGATCCTTTGCTTTGATCGGTGAAAGTAAATCAACAAAAATAACGAGAAAGTTACCTTGTGATTGAAATTAATAGGAATAACATTGCACTTAAACTACCTGAGGCTGAACAGTGTCCATGTTTTATATTCAACCTCATTGACTCCTATCCATGACAAAGCCTACTTACTATCTGGTAATTTATGACGGGTAGTTACCATAGGAGTGATGAGTAGGTGAAGTATGTGGTGAGTGTTGTATCAGTATCTACCATAGGAGTGATGAGTAGGTGAAGTATGTGGTGAGTGTTGCATCAGTATCTACCATGGGTGATAGTGGGTGAAGTATGTGGTGGTGTCGTGTCTGTATCTTATAGGGTGATGAGTAGGTAAGTATGTGGTGGTGTCGTGTCTGTATCTTCCATAGGAGTGATGAGTAGGTGAAGTATGTGGTGAGTGTCGTGTCTGTATCTACCATAGGAGTGATGAGTAGGTGAAGTATGTGGTGAGTGTCATGTCTGTATCTACCATAGAGGATGAGTAGGTGAAGTATGTGTTGAGTGTCGTGTCTTATCTTCCATAGGAGTGATGAGTAGGTGAAGTATGTGGTGAGTGTCGTGTCTGTATCTACCATAGGGTGATGAGTAGGTGAAGTATGGTGAGTGTCGTGTCTGTATCTATAGGGTGATGAGTGGTGAAGTATGTGGGGGTCGTGTCTGTATCTACCATAGGAGTGATGAGTAGTGAAGTATGTGGTGAGTGTCGTGTCTGTATCTACCATAGGAGTGATGAGTAGGTGAAGTATGTGGTGAGTGTCGTGTCTGTATCTTCCATAGGAGTGATGAGTAGGTGAAGTATGTGGTGAGTGTCGTGTCTGTATCTACCATAGAGGATGAGTAGGTGAAGTATGTGGTGAGTGTCGTGTCTGTATCTTCCATAGGAGTGATGAGTAGGTGAAGTATGTGGTGAGTGTCGTGTCTGTATCTACCATAGGAGTGATGAGTAGGTGAAGTATGTGGTGGTGTTGTTGATCTCCATAGGGTGATGAGTAGGTGAGTATGTGGTGAGTGTTCGTATCTACCATAGGGTGATGGTGGGTGGTATGTGGTGAGTGTCGTCTGTATCTTCCATAGGGTGATGGGTGGTATGTGGTGGTGTTTTGTGTTGGAGTGTCGTGTCTGTATCTACCATAGGGTGATGAGTAGGTGAGTATGTGGTGAGTGTCGTCTGTATCTACCATAGGGTGATGAGTAGGTGAAGTATGTGGTGAGTGTCGTGTCTGTATCTTCCATAGGAGGATGAGTAGGTGAAGTATGTGGTGAGGTGTGTCTGTATCTACCATAGGAGTGATGAGGAGTGAAGTATGTGGTGAGTGTCGTGTCTGTATCTACCATAGGAGTGATGAGTAGGTGAAGTATGTGGTGAGTGTCGTGTCTGTATCTACCATGAGTGATGAGTAGGTGAGTATGTGGTGAGTGTTTGGGTGTGAGTAGGTGAAGTATGTGGTGAGTGTCGTGTCTGTATCTTCCATAGGAGTGATGAGTAGGTGAAGTATGTGGTGAGTGTCGTGTCTGTATCTACCATAGGAGTGATGAGTAGGTGAAGTATGTGGTGAGGTCGTGTGTATAGGTGAAGTATGTGGTGAGTGTCGTGTCTGTTCACCATGGGTGATGTGAAGTATGTGAGTGTGTGTTGGTGAGTAGGTGAAGTATGTGGTGAGTGTCGTGTCTGTTCTCTAGGGATGAGTAGGTGAAGTATGTGGTGGAGCGTGTCTGTATCTACCATAGGGAGTGATGAGTAGGTGAAGTATGTGGTGAGTGTCGTGTTGTATCTACCATAGGAGTGATGAGTAGGTGAAGTACGAGTATGTGGTGAGTGTTGTATCTGGTGAGTGGGAAGCTGTTACTCGAGGTGGGACCCCTCCACACACATGCACACACACACTCTCTCTCTCTCTCTCTCTCACACACACACACACACACACACACACACACACACACCACCACACACCACACACACACACACACTCACACACACACATCTCTTTCAGTATTTCCTCCCACGTAACTTCATACTGATGCTGGTATGCTGGGATGACATTCAGCTGTGGTAGTATTGCACTACCTGGCTTTTATCTTAACATGTCCTGGTCTACCACACCTACTGGCTCATAGTGTCACCCTGGTCTACTGCCTCATATTGTTGCCCTGGTCTACTGCCTCTTATTGTTTTGTTTTGATTTACTGCCTCATGGTGTTGTCCTGGTCTACTGCCTCTTATAGTGTTGTCCTGATCTACTGCCTCATTGTTTATTTAGATTTTGGAGCGAGATAGGTAAACTTTGGTTTGGAAATAGAGTAGCGGATGAGTGGAATAAGTTACCAAACACCACCATTAACCTGAATACGCTGAATAGTTTCAAATATAGGTTGGATGGATATATGAGCGATAGGGGTCAGGTGTAAACGGGACTGCCCAGTATGGGCCAATTGGTCCGCTGCAGTTTCTCCGTTCTTTTGTTCTTATGATCTGCTGCCCTCAAGGTGATGTCCTGGTCTGCTGCCCTCATCGTGTTGTCCTGGTCTTCTATTTCATGGTAATGTTCTGGTCCACTGCCTCACGGTGTTGTCCTGGTATACTGCCTCAGTGTTGTCCTGTTCTACTGCCTCTAATAGTATTGCCCTGACCTACTGCCTCATGGCGTTGTCCTGGCCTACTGCCTCTTATAGTCTTGTCCTGACATACTGCCTCATGGCATTGTCCGGATCTACTGCCTCTCATGGTGTTTTCCTGGTCTGTTGCCTAGTGGTGTTGTCCTGGTCTACTGCTTAATGCTGTTGTTCTGGTCCACTGCCTCATGGTGTTGTCCTGGTCTACTGCCTTATGATCTTGTCCTGGTCTACTGCCTCTTATAGTGTTGTCCTGATCTACTGCCTCATGGCGTTGTCCTGGCCTACTGCCTGTTATAGTCTTGTCCTGACCTACTGCCTCATGGCATTGTCCTGATCTACTGCCTCTCATGGTGTTTTCCTGGTCTGTTGCCTAGTGGTGTTGTCCTACTGCTTAATACTGTTGTTCTGATCTACTGCCTCATGGTGTTGTCCTGGTCTACTGTCCATGGTCTTGTCCTGGTCTACTGCCTCTTATAGTGTTGTCCTGATCTACTGCCTCATGGCGCTGTCCTGGCCTACTGCCTGCTATTTTAGGTCTTGTACTGGTCTACTGCCTGTAGTGTTTGTCCCGGTCTACTGCCTCTATGGTCTTGTCCCATCTACTGTCTCATGGTGTTCTCCTGGTCTATTGCCTCAGGTGTTGTCCTGGTCTATGCCTATTATAGACTTGTCCTGATCTACTGCCTCATGGCAGTGTCCTGATCTTCTGTCTCATGGTGTTCTTCTGGTCTACTGCCTCAGTGTTTTCCTGATCTATTGCCTATTATAGACGGTCCTGAACCTACTGCCTCTTGGTGATGTCCTGGTCTACTGTCTCATGGTGTTGTCCTGGTCTACTGCCTCAGTATGTTCTGGTCTACTGCCTCATGGTGATGTCTTGTCCTGTGTCTCATGGTGTTGTCCGGTCCTGCCTCGTCCTGACCTGCTGCCTGTAGACTTGTCCTGGTCTACTGCCTCATGGTGTGTCCTGGTCTACTGTCTCATGGTGACTTCCTGGTCTACTGCCTCAGTGATGTCCTGGTCTACTGCCTATGGTGTTGTCTGGTCTACTGCCTCTTATATTTTTGTCCTGGTCTACTGCCTCATGATGTTGTCTTGGTCTATTGCCTCTTATGGTGTTGTCCTGGTCCACTGCCTCTGGTGTTGTCCTGGTCTACTGCCTCATGGTGTTGTCCTGGTCTACTGCCTCATGGTGTTGTCTTGGTCTACTGCCTTATGATCTGTCCTGGTCTACTGCCTCATGGTGTTGTCCTGGTCTACTGCCTTATGATCTTGTCCTGGTCTACTGCCTCATGGTGTTTCCTTGGTCTACTGCCTCATGATGTTGTCCTGGTCTACTGCCTCATGGTGTTGTCTTGGTCTACTGCCTCATGGTGTTGTCTTGGTGTATTGCCTCGATGTTGTCCTGGTCTACTGCCTTATGATCTTGTCCTGGTCTACTGCCTCATGGTGTTGTCTTGGTCTACTGCCTCATGGTGTTGTCTGGTCTAGTGCCTCATGGTGTTGTCCTGGTCTACTGCCTTATGGTGTTGTCCTGATCTACTGGTTCATGCTGTTGTCCTGGTCTACTGTTGGTGTTGTCCTGGTCTAGTGCCTCATGGTGTTGTCCTGGTCCTTCCTCATGATGTTGTCTGGTCTACTGCCCCATGGTGTTGTCCTGGTTTACTGCCTCGTGGTGTTTGTCTGATCTAAGGCTTACAGCGTTGTCCTGGTCTACTACCTCATATTGTTGTCCTGATCTACTGCCTTTCATATTGTTGTCCTGGTCTACTGCCTCATATTGTTGTCCTGGTCTACTGCCTCATATTGTTGTCCTGGTCTACTGGCTCACAGCGTTGTCCTGGTCTACTACCTTATATTGTTGTCTTGGTCTACTGCCTCATGGTATTGTCCTGGTCTATTGCTTCATGGTGTTGTCCTGGTCTACAGTCTCATGGTGATGTCCTGGTCTACTGCCTCATGGTGTTGTCCTGGTCTACTGCCTCATGGTGATGTTCTGGTCTACTACCTTATATTGTTGTCTTGGTCTAGTGCCTCATGGTGTTGTCCTGGTCTATTGCTTCATGGTGTTGTCTTGGTCTACTGCCTCATTGCTTTGTCCTGATCTACTACTTTATAATGTTGCCATGGTCTACTGCCTCATGGTATTGTCCTGGTCTATTGCTTCTTGGTGTTGTCCTGACTATTGCTTCATGGTGTAGGCCTGGTCTACTGCCTCTTATAGTGTTGTCCTGTTCTGCTGTGTCTTATAGTGTTACCCTGATATATTGCCTTTTAGTATTGCCCTGGTCTACTACCCTTCATATTGTTGTCCTGGTGTACTGTTTATATTTTGCTCCGTTGATGTTCAAATTAGCCGCCCTGGTCAAGTATTCCAGCCTTGGGGTTGGCAAATAGAAGAAGAGTTCTCGAGCTGTGACTGACTCTTGATGACATAAGTCTCATGCTATTGGCCAAAGTATGAAGGTTTTGAAGATTCAAATCGCGGGGGACGGGATTTTGTTTAAGGTCTTTCTGCTGAGAGTGAGTGTCTGATTTTCGAATGACAAAATACTTATAAAATACAGTTTATGACTGATGACACTTGCTAATGATAGTGTATATGTAGTTCTTTACTTTTATCCTCTTCACCACGGATCGGCTTGTTAGCCGTTTGGGCGATCGGTCACGTATCTGTTACGCAGTGTTGGCAAGTACTGGGCATACACCGGCTCCTGAATGTACCTGAACCTGCTCCAGTGTTGGTCTAGTCTGGTCTTGAAGGAGCTCACACTCAGTGCCGTCACAACACTTTCTGGCAGATTGTTCCAGGAGTTCACAACTCTCACTCCGAAAAAGTTTGCCCTCACAGTTTGAAGAGATTGTAATAGATATGTAAACTTAAAATCAATTACTGCCATAACTATATACATGTAAATAAGCTAGTGTTATGATCGGTGATAATATTGTCACTACGTGGGTGACTGCATGTGTTTATAGGATTTTGTAGCCCTAATCTAATATACTATAGGACTAGCTGTCTGTCTGTCTGTCTGTTCTGGGCAGCCGAAACGGCACAATCGTTTTTCATCAAATTTGGTGGAAAAATCATAAAACATTCGTCGAGTGGAACAAACCTGGTCCCATGTCGATGGTTTCTTTAGGAAGGCATTAATTTACCATTTTATTTACGATGGAAAACGATGCAAGCCTACGGACTTGGCGCACCCTAATTAAACATGCAAGTCTACGGACTTGCCGCACCCCCATTCACTGTACACTGTCAGAGGGATACAATACAGTACAATACAATACAATACCATACCATACAATACAATACACAACGAACTATAAATATTTGTAAGAATAAAACATAATTATATAGACATGTAAGACTCACAACTTGATAAACTATCCATAAGACATTAGCCATTGGAAATGTGATTAAATGTTTTGTGAAATGTATCGGTATTGGTGGTACAATCCTAATGGTCTCTAATCCTGTTGATTAGGTGAGGTTAATCTGGGTTTATTGAGATTAAAGATAAGGTGTGGGGTTTATTCTACCTGTGTTAGTCTCAGGTACGACCCTTACTGTAACAACCACGACCATGATTATAACAACCACGACCATGATTATAACAACCAGGACAATGATTATAACAACCAAGGCCCATGATTATAACAACTAGGACTATGATTAAAACAACCACGACCATGATTATAATAACCAAGACCATGATTATAACAACCACGACCATGGTTTTAACAACCACGACCATGATTATAACAACCACGACCATGATTATAACAACCACGACCATGAATATAACAAACACGACCATGATTATAACAACCACAACCATAATTATAGCAACCACGACCATGATTATAACAACCACGACAATGATCATAACCATGACCATGATTATAACAACCATGACCATGATTGTAACAACCACGACTAAGATTATAACAACCATGACCATGAATATAACACCTACGACTATGATCATAAACCATGAGCATGATCATAACCACGACCATGATTATAACAACCACGACCATGATTATAACAACCACGCATGATTATAACAACACGACTATAGTTATAACAACCACGACCATGATTATAACACCCGACCATGATTATAACGACCATGATTATAACAACCACGACCATGATTATAACCGCGTCGCCATGTTATAACAACCACGACTATGATCATAACCACGACCATGATTATAACAACCACGACCATGATTATAACAACCACGACTATGATTATAACAACCGACCATGATTATAGCAACCACGACTATGATTATATCACCCACGACCATGATAATAACAACCGATAGCATGATTATAACAACCACAACCAGTTATAACAACCACGACTATGATTATAACAACCACGACCATGATTATAACAACCGACCATGATTATAACACACAAGACCATGATTATAACAACCGACCATGATTATAACAGCCACGACTATGATTATATCACCCACGACCATGATTATATAACACCTACGACTATGATTATAACAACCGACCATGATTATAACAACCACGACCATGATTATAACAGCCACGACTATGATTATATCACCCACGACCATGATTATAACAACCCGACCATGATTATAACACACAAGACCATGATTATAACAACCACGACCATGATTATAACAGACGACTATGATTATATCACCCACGACCATGATTATAACAACCACGACCATGATCGTAAAAACCACGACCATAATTATAACAACCACGACTATGATTATAACAACCGACCATGATTATAACACCCACGACCATGATTATAACAATCACGACCATGATTATAACAACCACGACTATGATTATATAACAACCGACCATGATTATAACAACCACAACCATGATTATAACGAAACAACCACGATTATAACAACCACGACCATGATTATAACAACCGACCATAATTACAGCAACCACGACAATGATTATAACAACCCCAACCATGATTATAATAGCCGACCATGATTATAACAACCACGACCATCAAACGGCGTGCTTTAGCGCGCTGTCAGCGGACGGCGGTTCGCCAGCGCTAGCCAAACGGCGTTGAACTTACCACTCGGTAAACTGTACCACCGGACTCGCCACCGGGCACGAAGGGCCCACGATCACTTGTCTAATATACTAAAGGAATAGCCGTGTGTTTGTCTGTCTGTCTGTCTGTCTGTCTGTCTGTTCTGGGCAGCCGAAACGGCACAATCGTTTTTCATCAAACTTAGTGGAAAAATCGCAAAACATTCGTAGAGTGGAACAAACCTGGTCCCATGTCGATGGTTTCTTTCGGAAGGCATTAATTAACCATTCTATTTATGCTGGAAAACGATGCAAGTCTACGGACTTGGCGCACCCTCATTCGCTGGACGCTGTCAGTAAGATTGCAGTTATCGTACGGCTCCTCCTCCTCCCCCACCTTTCTTAGTGTTCTTTTTTTATAATGTTGTTTGGATTAGTAAAGGAAGGAAGATGAGTAAATAGAAGAATAAAGAAGGGTAAACAGAAAATAGTTGGTGGGGGGAGCTGAGTTTCATCATGCGTCTGGATGCTTAGTTTCAACGTTACCAGACCATTTTCGGACCTTACAGCTACAGTGTGTACAGTATACTTATTCCTGTGGCTGACTGTACATGTAAAATGAGATGAGATAAAAAGATAATAACAGGAAAGCATGGAGAAGATAGAAAGGGAGAAGAGGAGGAGAAGAGACTGAAGCATTTTTATCCTTAAGAGGCGAGCGAGGAAACGAGATGGGAGAGGGATAGTGAGTGGTGGAGGTATGAATGGAGGGATGGAAGGACAGAATAAGAATGGCATAGGATAGAAGAGAAGGAAACTAGAGAAGGAGACAAAGGAAGGACAGCGATAAGTAAAACAAAAACCAGAACAACAACCACGACCATGATTATAACGATCACGACTATGATTATAACAACCACGACCATGATTATAACAACCACGACCATGATTATAACAACCACGACCATGATTATAACAACCACGACCATGATTATAACAACCACGACCATGATTATATCAGCCATGACCATGATTATAACAACCACGACCATAATTATAACAACCACGACCATGATTATAACAAACACAAGTCTGATTATAACAACCACGACCATGATTATAACAACCACGACCATGATTATAACGACCACGAGTCTGATTATAACAACCACGACCATGATTATAACAACCATGACCATGATTATAATAACCACGACTATGATTATAACATCCACGACTATGATCATAACAACCACGATCATGATTATAACAACCACGACCATGATTATAACAACCACGACCATGATTATAACAGCCACGACCATGATTATAACAACCACGACCATGATTATAACAGCCACGACCATGATTATAACAACCACGACCATGATTATAACAACCACGACCATGATTATAACAGCCACGACCATGATTATAACAACCACGACCATGATTATAACAACCGACCATGATTATAACAACCACGACTATGATTATAACAACCGACTATGATCATAACCACGACTGTGATTATAACAACCACGACTATGATCATAACCACGACCATGATTATAACGACCAGGAGTCTGATTATAACAACTACGACCATGATTATAACACCCACGACCATGATCATAGCAACCACGACCATGATTATATAACAACCACCACCATGATTAATAACAACCACGACCATGATCATAACAACCACGACTATGATCATAACCACGACCATGATTATAACGACCACGAGTCTGATTATAACAACTACGACCATAATTATAACCACGACCATGATTATTAACCACGACCATGATTATAACAACCACGACTATGATTATAACAACCACGACTATGATCATAACAAGTACGACCATGATTATAACAACCACGACCATGATTATAACAACCATGACCATAATTATAACAACCACGACCATGATTATAACAACCCACGACCATGATTATAACAACCACGATTATAACACCAACGACTATGATCATAACAAGTACGACCATGATTATAACAACCACGACCATGATTATAACAGCGACATGTGATTATAACAACCACGACCATAATTATAACAACCGACCATGATTATAACAACCACGACCATAATTATAACAACCACGACTATGATTATAACAACCACGACTATGATTATAACAACCACGACTGATTATAACACTCACGACTATGATTATAACAACCACGACCATAATTATAATAGCTACGACCATGATTATAACAACCATGACCATAATTATAACAACCACGACCATGATTATAACAACCACGACTATGATTATAACAACCACGACTATGATTATAACAACCACGACTGATTATAACACTCACGACCATGATTATAACAACCGACCATGATTATAACAGCCATGACCATGATTATAACAACCACGACCATAATTATAACAACCACGACCATGATTATAACCTACGACCGTGATTAAAACAACCACGACTATGATTATAACAACCGACTATGATTATAACAACCACGACTGATTATAACACTCACGACTATGATTATAACAACCACGAGCATGATTATAACAACCATGACCATGATTATAAAAACCACCACCATGATCATAACAACCGACATGATTATAACAACCATGACCATGATTATAACAACCACTACCATGATTATAACAACCACGACTATGATTATAACAACCGACCATGATTATAACAACCATGACCATGATTATAACAACCACGACCATGATCATAACCACGACCATGATTATAACAGCCACGACCATGATTATAACCACGACCATGATTATAACAACCACGACCATGATTATAACAACCACGACTATGATTATAACACCCACGACTATGATCATAACAAGTACGACCATGATTATAACAACCACGACCATGATTATAACAGCCATGACCATGATTATAACAACCACGACCATAATTATAACAACACGACCATGATTATAACAACCACGACCATGATTATAACAGCCACGACCATGATTATAACAACCACGACCATGATTATAACAGCCACGACCATGATTATAACAACCACGACCATGATTATAACAACCACGACCATGATTATAACAACCACGACTATGATTATAACAACCACGACTATGATCATAACAACCACGACTGTGATTATAACAACCACGACAATGATCATAACCACGACCATGATTATAACGACCAGGAGTCTGATTATAACAACTACGACCATGATTATAACACCCACGACCATGATCATAGCAACCACGACCATGATTATATAACAACCACCACCATGATTATAACAACCGACCATGATCATAACAACCACGACTATGATCATAACCACGACCATGATTATAACGACCGCGGCGTCTGATTATAACAACTACGACCATAATTATAACAACCACGACCATGATTATAACAACCACGACCATGATTATAACAACCACGACTATGATTATAACAACCACGACTATGATCATAACAAGTACGACCATGATTATAACAACCACGACCATGATTATAACAGCCATGACCAGTTATAACAACCCGCGACCATAATTATAATAGCTGCCATGATTATAACAACCATGACCATAATTATAACAACCACGACCATGATTATAACAACCACGACCATGATTATAACAACCGACTATGATTATAACACCCACGACTATGATCATAACAAGTACGACCATGATTATAACAACCACGACCATGATTATAACAGCCATGACCATGATTATAACAACCACGACCATAATTATAACAACCACGACCATGATTATAACAACCACGACCATGATTATAACAACCACGACTATGATTATAACAACCACGACTATGATTATAACAACCACGACTGATTATAACACTCACGACTATGATTATAACAACCACGACCATAATTATAATAGCTACGACCATGATTATAACAACCATGCCATAATTATAACAACCACGACCATGATTATAACAACCACGACTATGATTATAACAACCACGACTATGATTATAACAACCACGACTGATTATAACACTCACGACCATGATTATAACAACCACGACCATGATTATAACAGCCATGACCATGATTATAACAACCGACCATAATTATAACAACCACGACCATGATTATAACAACCACGACCATGATTATAACAACCGACTATGATTATAACAACCACGACTATGATTATAACAACCACGACTGATTATAACACTCACGACTATGATTATAACAACCACGAGCATGATTATAACAACCATGACCATGATTATAACAACCACGACCATGATCATAACAACCACGACCATGATTATAACAACCATGACCATGATTATAACAACCACTACCATGATTATAACAACCACGACTATGATTATAACAACCACGACCATGATTATAACAACCATGACCATGATTATAACAACCACGACCATGATCATAACAACCACGACCATGATTATAACAGCCACGACCATGATTATAACAACCACGACCATAATTATAACAACCACGACCATTATTATAACAACCACGACTATGATTATAACACCCACGACTATGATCATAACAACCACGACTATGATTATAACAACCACGACTATGATCATAACCACGACCATGATTATAACAACTGTATGTATATTCTGTATGCTGTATTTATATTATGCTATGTATATTATGTATGTGCTCCATTTTATATATTATTTATTCAGCCTAGCTTGGCGTGTGGCAATGTTATTACCATGTCCCACATGCTTAATTAATGTGCCTGGCGACGTATGGAAGCTGTTAATGTCTCACTTGCCATACGTCGTCTATAGAGCAGTTGACAAGCAGACAGGTCGGAGGGCACTACTTCCCTTGTGTGCATATCTCTTATCCAGTAAATCGAACCTACAAAATCTATACAGGTGTTTGTGTTCGCTCCTGTATATTGAACTTATTACCCAGAACATTGAACATGGCGCAGTGCGTACTTTTACTGGATAATTACGAGTGACAGTGCAAAGTTTGTGGGCAGCGACCAGGGAGGTGAAGGCTGGCCAGTCCTCTGGGCCTAAAAGGTGGTGGTGAGTTCCTGACGCTCGGGTTCACAGTTACCTGAGTTTACTGGCCTTCACCCATCTCCCAAACTAGTGGAGGACGTCCCCACGGTAAAGCTTGGTAGCCGAGACTCCTACAGGAACCTGTGGGTAGAGGGAGTTCGGGCGCTGACTAACGTTGTTGACATGAACATCGTTTCAAAAGGACGTTAAGGGTGTAAAAATATTTCACTTAAAACACATCAGTTACGTTACTGTATCACTTGCATATTCAAACTATTAACTAAGTCTCAAACTATTAACAAAGTCACTTAAAGTGGAGATGGATAATACGGAGAAGGGGACATACCTGTGGGTAGAGGGAGTTCGGGCGCTGACTAAGGTTTGAAAACGCCCGCCACGCTCCTCTCCCTCGCTAAAGTTCGAATGCCACTCACTCAATTATTTCAATGTACTACGTTACTGTATACTTTGACGTTTGAAACTGAGACTACGAACTCATTTCCATTTTTTAATATTCCCTTTTCAATCTCTGCTCTGACTGAGCTATCGAAGACAAGAATTAAATTGATTACAAGGTACAGGATGGTAGTCCTGGTGGGCGGAGCCTAAGACAAGTAGTGTCCGATTGCATTTTCAAAGAAAGCTGGCCGGATGGTTCCTTTCAGGTTGATTAATTAATTTCATAATTAACAACCTTACAACAATTTCACTATGAACATCAGGTTCTCTGATATTCATAGGTGAAAAAGAGGTTACTAGTCTCAGTCAACAAACACTGCCATTTCTAACCGACGTCAATGATACATCACTCTCACTGCCGACTCTACCCTGACTTATATCAACAATCATGCTAACAATAAATACAATTGAAGCTTTCAACATCAGTCACACGGATCTTGAATGCTTCATCTGCAATCAGAAATCCCTAAGTTGACGCAAAGCAAGGGTGTTCTCTTACCAAGTCAAATTTACTTTATAGGGAGGTTGGGTTCGGGAAATCTGAGAAAATGGCCGGCACCTTAAGCCAGAAAAAACGCGTTTCTTCCTAGGGATAACTCACCAGTTATCCACATGTTTTGCGGGCGTGGAGCATAATATGAATCGTCAGGTTTCAAACAGACCAGCAGTCATTGTGACCATGACAACTGTATTTATAACAGACTCTCTATTAAGAATAAATGTTCAAAGGAGGGCCACAAGCTGGTGCCTGCACTTCGGCATCTCAGCTACCCTGCGAGATTGGGCGCCTGAACTTGCCTGCTTATACTACAGACGGGCAGGGGGACCTAGTTGAGGTTTATAAGCATCTCAGGGGCACTACTCAGTTGGTGTCCTTGCTGGAGCTGGCGGACGCTCGCCCCACGAAGGTCACAGCTCAAGATTGAAGAAGCCGCAAGTCCGGAAAACCGTGAGGGCAAACTTTTTCGGAGTGAGGGTTGTAAACTCTTGGAACAATCTACCAGAAAGTGTTGTGACGGCACCGAGTGTGAGAGCTCTTTCAAGAAGACTTGACCAACACTGGAGCGGGTTCAGGTACATTCAGGAGCCGGTGCATGCAGTATTTGCCAACAGTGCGTGACAGAGACGTGACCGATCGCCCGGGCGGCTAGCGAGCCGACCTTTGGTGAAAGAATATAAAGGAAAAGAGTCGTGACCGATCGCCCAAGCGGCTAACAAGCCGATCAGTGGCGAAGAGGATAAAAGTAAGATGGACAATTATACTTCAAACCAATAACCCTATTTTCCTAGCTAGTTAAATGGGAGTCACATAAGTCACAATCCATTTCATGAAACAGATAAAACCTTACGGGTACTTACTTAGATATATACTGTATATCGCTATGCTGACCTGTCGATCACTTGCACGTCTACACTTCACTAACTCTAAGCAGACTCTGTCATAAAGCAAAGGCGGCCAACAGGACGCCACATCTTCATGTCATCACGTCTCACAGGCTCTCCTTATTGGTTCATGCCTTAGGTATTCACACGCACAGGTCACTGCAATTGGCTCACACTTGGCGGGAAATACCTAGGCACTGTTACAACTCCCCCTCATCACTTATATGAAAATTTGTGAGATATTGACAAAATATTTTGCAAATTTTCATTCCTAATCCTAGCTAGGAATATCTAAACTTAATTAGCATATCAAACTGACAATACAAATCACGTTTCTCAATATTTGTACACCAAACTGTAATTCGTTACATATCACTTAACTCACAAAAGGTATGTAAATAGATTTGAACTAATGACACAGGTTGAAACAAATTCAAAGAACATAAATTTTAGTAAATGTCAAAATAATATTAAAATGCTCTTAGTCTTTAGGGTAATAAAACTTGAGATTGTTAAAACAAACATAATAAAAATGTCAAATATGAATCATGAGAACTAAATGATGGATAAATAAAAAAAATCATGAATAATGGAAAATGAAAATACTCTAATAAAAATTAATTAAATTGAGTATCAACTCAAAAAAAAAGTGTCAAGTTAATGAAAATCATAAATAATAAAATCACTCAGTGAAAAACAAGATGATTAATTACTAGTCATGCACAAACGAATGTATAGCGAGGATGGATTTTCATCATTTATCTCTGTTATTTTTTTAAATATGTTTTTATCTTCATGAATCTTCAACATAAATTTTGAAAATGACTAACATTTCAAAATATTAATTTTCAAAGTCAATTTACGGAACTTCTCAAACAGATTTTCTTCATTTCTTATTTTAATTACTTAAAATTCTGGTTTTTATTCTCTTAGATGACTTCACATATTACATTAACAACAATAACTGCCTCACTATGAGAATGACAACAGAAATTGCCAATAGCAACAATAACGGCCTCACTAGGCCATTTACAACAATAACTGCCTCACTATGTCAATAACAATAACTGCCTCACTATACCAATAACCACAATACTGCCTCACTGTAATATTAACAACAATAACTGCCTCACTATACCAATAAGAACAACAATAACTGCATCACTATAACAATAACAACAACAATAACTGCCTCACGATACCAATAACAATTATAACTGCCACCACCATACCAATAACAACAATAACTGTTTCACTATACCAATAGCAACAATAACTGCCTCACTATATCAATAACAATAACTGCCTCGCGATACCAATAACAATTATAAGTGCCACCACCATACCAATAACAACAACAATAACGGCCCCGCTAGGCCATTAACAACAATAACTGCCTCACTATACCAATAACCACAATACTG
This sequence comes from Homarus americanus, assembly GCF_018991925.1. Taxonomy (NCBI): domain Eukaryota; kingdom Metazoa; phylum Arthropoda; class Malacostraca; order Decapoda; family Nephropidae; genus Homarus; species Homarus americanus. The sequence continues at coordinate 10,814,169 of NW_024730668.1, read as the reverse complement.
CCTCACTGTTATATTAACAACAATAACTGCCTCACTATACCAATAAGAACAACAATAACTGCATCACTATAACAATAACAACAACAATAACTGCCTCACTATACCAATAACAACAACAATAACTCCCTCACTATCAATAACAATAACAATAACTGCCTCACGATACCAAGAACAATAATAACTGCCTCACTATACCAATAACAACAATAACTGCCTCACTAGACCATTAACAGCAATAACAGCCTCACCGTTATATTAACAACAATAACTGCCTCTCACTATACCAATAAGAACAACAATAACTGCATCACTATATCAATAACAACAGCAATAACTGCCTCACTATACCAATAACAACAATAAATGCCTCACTATATCAATAACAACAACAATAACTGCCTCACGATACCAATAACAATTATAACTGCCACCACCATACCAATAACAACAATAACTGTTTCACTATACCAATTGCAACAATAACTGCCTCACTATATCAATAACAATAAACTGCCTCACTATATCAATAACAATAACTGCCTCACTATATCAATAACAATAACAATAACTGCCTCACGATACCAATAACAATTATAACTGCCACCACCATACCAATAACAACAATAACTGTTTCACTATACCAATAGCAACAATAACTGCCTCACTATATCAATAACAATAACAATAACTGCCTCACTATATCAATAACAATAACAATAACTGCCTCACTATATCAATAACAATAACAATAACTGCCTCACTATATCAATAACAATAACAATAACTGCCTCACGATACCAATAACAACAATAACTGCCACCACCATACCAATAACAACAATAACTGTTTCACTTTACCAATAGCAACAATAACTGCCTCACTATACCAATAACAATAACAGACTCACTATACCAATAACAACAATAACTACATCACTATTACATTAATAACAATCACTACATCAATATTACATTAATAACAATAACTACATCACTATTATATTAATAACAATAACTACATCACAATTACATTAATAACAATAACTACATCACTATTACATTAAAAACAATAACTACATCACTATTACATTAACAACAACTGCCTCACTATTACATTAACAACAACTGCCTCACTATACCAATAAGAACAATAACTGCCTCACTATTACAGTAACAACAATAACTGCCTCACTATACCAATAACAACAATAACTGCCTCACTATGCCAACAACAACAATAACTGTCTCACTATCACATTAATAACAATAACTGTCTCACTATTACATTAATAACAATAACTGCCTCACGATGCAATCACTAACAATAATTGTCATTAACAGTAATAACTGCCACACTATGCCAACAACAACAATAACTATCTCACTATACCAATAACAACAATAACTGCCTCACTATACCAATAACAACAATAACTGCCTCACTATGACAAATCCAACGATAACTCCCACACTATACCAATAACAACAATAACTGCCTCACTATGCCAATAACAACAATGACTGTTCTATGTCAATAACAATAATAACTGCTTCACTATACCAGCAACAATATTATCTGCCAATAACATCAATAACTGTCTCACTCTTCCAACAACAACATAAACTTGCTCAATATGCCAAGAATAACAATAACTGCTGATATCAAGATTAACTGTGAACATCAACAATAACAGCCTCACTATGCCAACAACAACAATAACTGCCAATAACAGCAATAACTACCTTATAATACCGACAACAACCATAGCTGCTTCGTTATTTCAACAACAGCAACAACAATAACTGTCTTATTATGTCAATAAGAACAACAACTTTCTTACTATGCCAGCAACAACAATCAACAATTTCAGCTTCACTGTGTCAATTAAAACAACAGTCTCACTGTTTCAACAACTGCACCAGCAGCAATAGCAACAACAACAGTCACCGCCCAGCTGCAGGTGTAGGAGAGGCATCATCTGGCAAAATGATGAGCCTCACCACACCCCCGCACCATGAGTCTTGGCTCACTCCTTCAAGTTTAGTCCTAGCTTATTCCTAGGAGAGAAGTCTGAACTCACTCCTACAGTTGTAGTCTGACTTCACTCCTACAATTGTAGTCTGAATTCACTCCTTCAATTGTAGGCTGAACTCACTCCTACAAGTGCATTCTTAACCTCACCCACAGGTGTAGTCTGAACTCCTAGTGTCGTCTGAACTCACTCCTACAGTTGTATTCTGAACTCACTCTTTCAAAAAGCAGCACATTTTTATTAGTGTAAGGGTGTAGTCTCCCTCAATCCCCGTCCTCAAGATGTTAGGTTTGTCATCCCCCCTTTTAATTACAGGACTTTAAATTATTTAGGTAATGTCTGAAATAGCTTACATCACACATGACTGTAATTGTTAAAAAAATTTCTAAGAATTTTTCACTCTCGACCTCCTTGCTTCACTTCCAGTACCGTGCTCTAGTCTAGTCCATAATACATCTTCCGCTTGTATTGTCATCTATACTTAAACTGTATCACCGACATCCGGTCATCCCTCCATCCTCTGTCTACCCACAGGATATAACTACAGTATCTTTCGTTTGTCCCATCCAGTGCCCACTCCATTGGTCGATCTTGTCCTTACCATTCCTCTCACCTACACAACTACCCATTTAGCGCCAATTGCTGGTCCACTATTTGCTATCAATAATGCACCCTTTTTTGTTTACAAACGGCACATGACATGCTGATATAAAGCATGAGCAACAGCGTATCGGGGAGCATCATCGTTGTGTACGGCAGTGATACCTTGTATCCGCCGGCCCTTCCTACTGCAACAAACCTTTAAATGTTCTACCGTAAGTGAGTGTGTGATGGGCTGAAAGACGGAGGGCTGGGAGTGTAGTGAGCGGATGGACGGAGGGCTGGGAGTGTAGTGGGCTGATAGGCGGAGGCATACAGAGTAGACTCTATACGAAAGATAGGAAAGCGATTATCCCTACCATTAAAAAAGATGTGCGGTCTAAATCCACGACAGTGCCATCTATTGAGCTGGCGCATCACTATCCGGAGCATCATTTTTTAACGATTGCTAACGTGATAGGAGTAGGTGGAAAGATTCAGTGTATATGAGGTTTAGATTAGGATATAAATATTATTGGGAACTTGGAGCTGAGAGAAGTGAACAGGATAAAGAATGTAGAGTTTGTGACATCCAGATCCCATACCCTGCCACATTATATACTGGAATGCCCATTGCTTAATGTATATAGAAATGCCCATATAAATAATGTCCCCATGCAAATAGAGTGGATGATTAAAATAGGAAAATAGATGAAATATTAAAGAAATTTAGAAATTTTGCATCTAGAATATAACTATGTACTATAACTGATTATATGAAATATTAGGGATTTATGTGAGTCCTGAGAGGACTTTTCCTGGACTGGGGTGGGGATGACTTATGTCACTTCATCCCTTTGAGATGTACTAATGTTTTTTGTATCTCAATAAACGTATCAATCAATCAATTGCTAACGTGTCAATTTTTCATATGAAATATATTTAAGATATGTTAGTATAACCAATATTATATTTTCTCTATATAATACACAAAGAATGAATAAATTAGTCGTTCACCTTGCTATGTTATAATAAGTTACTGCAAATTGTTACTCCCTTTAATTTGTATTAATGTTTGGAACATATTTTTTATAATTTATGTGTGAATCATAAAAATATCCTATTTCATGAATTTATTTAAGTCAACTGAATGTCAACTCATTTTCTATGCTTTAGAGTTTAGAATATAAAATATTACATTGTTTTTTTTGTATCATAAGTAACAGACGGAGGGCTGGGAGTGTAGTGGGCGGATAGACAGAGGACTGGGAGTGTAGTGAGCGGATAGACAGAGGACTGGGAGTGTAGTGAGCGGATAGACGTAGGGATGAGTGTGGAGTGAGCGGATAGACGGAGGGCTGGGAGTGTAGTGAGCGGATAGACGGAGGACTGGGAGTGTAGTCGGCGGATAGACGGAGGGATGGGAGTGTAGTGAGCGGATAGACTTGAACAGTGGCGAATGAATAATATTTTAGATATAACCGTAGCCGAGGCCCTACAGATGCAGTCCTGTGTAGAGGGTAGGGTCGTACAGTGTGAAGTCCTGTGGTACAGAGTGTGGTACGATGTGAGGTCCTGTGGTACAGTGTGGGGTCGTGTGGTACGATGTGAGGTCCTTCACAGTGTGGGGTCCTCTGGTACGATTTGAGGTCCTGTGGTACAGTGTGAGGTCCTGTGGTACAGTGTGAGGTCCTCTGGTACAGTGTGAGGTCCTCTGGTACAGGGGTCCTCTGATAATGAGGTCCCGGTACAGGAGGTCCTTGCAGGTCCTCTGGTACAGTGTGGGTCCTCTGGTACGATGTGAGGTCCTGTGGTACAGTGTAAGGTCCTCTGGGACAT
>NW_024730668.1:10794960-10809619 GCF_018991925.1 Homarus americanus | reverse complement strand
AGGATCAACTCCCCCACAGTTCACCATCACCACCTGCTGCTGCTGCACCTACAGGATCACCTCCCAACAGTCCACCATCACCACCTGCCGCCATTGCACTCACAGGATCAACTCCCCACAGTCCACTACCACCATCACCTGCTGCTGCTGCTATTGTTGCTGTTACTGCTGCACCTAAGGCATCAACTTTCCCACAGTCCACCACCACTGTGCAGCTGCACCTACAGGATCAACTACCCCACAGTCCACCACCCTGCTGCTGCACCTTCAGGATTACCCTCCCCACAGTCCACCATCACCACCTGCTGCTGCACCTACAGGATCAACTCCCCACAGGCCGCCGCCACCACCACCTGCTGCTGCTGCTGCTGCTGTTGCTGTTGCTGCTGCTGCTGCTGCTGCTGTTGCTGCTGCTGCTGCACCTACAGGATCAACTCCCCAAAGTCCACTACCACCACCTGCTGCTGCGGCTGCACCTACAGGATCAACTCCCACAGTCCACTACCATCACCTGCTGCTGCTGCATCTACAGGATCAACTCCCCACAGTCTACTACCACCACCTGCTGCTGCTGCTATGATGTTGTTGTTGTTGCTGCTGCTGCACCTACAGGATCAACTCCCACAGTTCACCATCACCACCTGCTGCTTCTGCACCTACAGGATCACCTCCCAACAGTCCACCATCACCACCTGCCGCCATTACACCTACAGGATCAACTCCCCACAGTCCACTACCACCATCACCTGCTGCTGCTGCTGCTGCTGCTATTGTTGAGAGATCCTGTATGACTGCTGGGTCGCTTCTAATCAGAACATGATCTTGTGTACCGACTCTGAACTGAAACTCAGCCTCTGGGTGTTTGTCTTCCGCATCGTTCAGCCAGAGATACTTGTCTTCAGGTGATGTACCTTCAGGAAGTATAATCTACCTCATGGGGGTTGAGGTAGATGATGGTCTCTAAGTCTTTCTGCCTTTCGCCTTCCGCTTGTTCCTGGACTGAACTAGTTGAAAGCCATCTTCTCCGTTGGTGTCAAGGTCAACACCACAGTCGCCTGGCTCACTCAGTGCATCAGGAGAGTAGCGAGTAGCTGGGTCTCCAGTCAACTCAGACATGGTGGAGTTACAGGCTCGACTTATATGCCTACGTCGAGGGCCGAGGACTGCTTGGCACCCTAGGAAGTCAGCGGTGGTTGGGAGGCGTAACCCTCGAGGACAAAAAGGAGACTGGCATCTACAGCGTATTAGCGGTGTGAGGGGAGGCCATGAGCGGGCCTCATGCGGAGGGAGTGTGGTGTCGGGGGACTAAGGTAACAGGAGTTTTCTCAGTTTATAAACACTTTTATTACACTACACTTGTTCTTAATAGTATCTCTGTTTTTCTGGTTAGATACAGTATCAAAGTCAATTTTAGTTTCAAAAGAACTAACCAGCTTGGCACACTATGAGGACGGGGGTTTGTAAACAAACCCTCACCACATGGCCGAGCGTGACCACAAGGGTATAGGCCTTGCCTCGCGGGCACCTACACACGACACAGTGCTCAACACACGGTAGTTCACTTGTTATACAGGCAACATATTTGCAGTTGTTGACCTATCCTCACCCTACTGGGTGGTGTTGTGTTATTTCGAAGTCAAGTGTGAAGCCGACCCACTGTTGTTCTCAGGGTGGACTGATTAGCACCTCCTTGTCAGGAGATGGCGGTCAGTTCCCAGCGGTGTTTTCTCACTGGCGGGTCACGGCTCTCACTGGTACTGTCTAGTACTGAATTCACTGGCTTAAACACTGTTCATAACTGTTCAACACTGGTTCCACTTCTTTCCGAAACGAAATGTCACTTTGATTATGTTGATATCCGGTGGTGAGGATGGGTCGGGGAGAGGGACGTGGGGAGTGGGCCGAGCATTGGCCAAGGGTGAGAGCTGCCAGCAGGAGCAGCGCCAAATAGGTCTTGACCCTACGGTGGTCAGGTCATCACTCTGGGACAGTATGAGGTCCTCTGGTACAGTGTGAGGTCCTGTGGTACAGTGTGAGGTCCTGATACAGTGTGAGGTCCTCTGGTACAGTGTAAGGTTCTCTGGTACAGTGTGAGGTCCTCTGGTACAGTGTGAGGCACTCTGGTACAGTGTGAAGACTTGTGGTGCAATTGAGGTCCTCTGGTACAGCGCGAGGCCTTCTGATGCAGTGTGAGGTCCTCTGGTACAGTGTGAAGCCCTGTGATACCGTGTTAGGTCCTGTAGTACAGTGTGAGGTCCTGTGATACCGTGTTAGGTCCTGGTACAGTGTGTGAGTCTCCCCTGCAGTGTAAGGTCTTCTGGTACAGTGTGAGGTCCCTGGCACAGTGTGTGAAGACTTTGGTGCAATTGAGGTCCTCTGGCACAGCGAGGCCTTCTGATGCAGTGTGAGGTCCTCTGGTACCATGTGAAGCCCTGTGATACCGTGTTAGGTCCTGTAGCACAGTGTGAGGTCCTGTAGTACAGTGAGGTCCTGGTACAGTGGGTCCGAGATACCGTGTAGGTCCTGTGGTACAGTGCGGGGTTCTGTGATACAGTGTTAGGTCCTGTGATGTGTTAGGTTCTGTGACAGTGTTAGGTCCTGTGATATAGTGTTAGGTCCTGTGGTACATGAGGTCCTGTGATACCGTGTTAGGTCCCAGGATACCGTGTTAGGTCCTGTGGTACAGGAGGTCCCATGATACCGTGTTAGGTCCCGTGATACCGTGTTAGGTCCTGGGTACAGTGTTAGGTCCTGTGGTACAGTGTGAGGTCCTGTGATACCGTGAGGTCCTGTGGTACAGTGTTAGGTTCTAGGATACTGTTAGGGTCTCTGTGGTACAGTGTTAGGTTCTGTGATACTGTGTTAGTCCTGTGGTACAGTGTGAGGTCCGTGATACCGTGTTAGGTCCTGTGGTACAGTGTTAGGTTCTGGATACCGTGTTAGGTCCTGTGGTACAGTGTGAGGTCCTGTGGTACAGTGTGAGGTCCTGTGGTACAGTGTGAGGTCCTGTGGTACAGGTGTGAGTCCTATGGTACAGTGTTAGGTCCTGTGATACCGTGTTAGGTCCTGTGGTACAGTGTTAGGTTCTGAGATACCGTGTTAGTCCTGTGGTACAGTGTGAGGTCCGTGGTACAGTGTGAGGTCCTGTGATACAGTGTTAGGGTCCTGTGGTACAGTGTTAGGTCTCAGGATACAGTCCTGTGGTTCAGTGTTAGGTTCTGTGATAGTGTAGGTCCTGTGGTAGTGTTAGTTCTGTGATACAGTGTTTTCTGTGATACAGTGTTAGGGTCCTGTGGTACAGTGTTAGGTTCTGTGATACAGTGTTAGGGTCCTGTGGTTCAGTGTTAGGTTCTGTGACAGTGTTAGGTCCTGTGTTCAGTGTTAGGTTCTGTGATACAGTGTTAGGTCCGGTGGTACAGTGTTAGGTTCTGTGATACAGTTAGGTCCTGTGGTTCAGTGTTAGGTTCTGTGATACAGTGTTAGGTTCTGTGATACAGTGTGAGGTCCTGTGGTACAGTGTTAGGTCTTCTGGATACCGTGTTAGGTCCTGTGGTTCAGTGTTAGTTCTGTGATACAGTGTTAGGTCCTGTGGTACAGTGTTGGTTCTTTGATACCGTGTTAGGTCCTGTGGTTCAGTGTTAGGTTCTGTGATACAGTGTTAGGTCCTGTGGTTCAGGTTAGGTCTGATACAGTGTTAGGTCCTGTGGTACAGTGTGAGGTCCGTGATACTGTGTTAGGTCCTGTGGTACAGTGTTAGGTTCTGTGATACCGTGTTAGGTCCTGTGGACAGTGTGAGGTCCTGTGATACCGTGTTAGGTCCTACAGTGTTAGGTTCTGTGATACCGTGTTAGGTCCTGTGGTACAGTGTGAGGTCCGTGATACCGTGTTAGGTCCTGTGTTAGTGTTAGGTTCTGTGATACAGTGTTAGGTCCTGTTGTTCAGTGTTAGGTTCTGTGATACAGTGTTAGGTCCTGTGGTACAGTGTGAGGTCCTGTGATAACGTGTTAGGTCCTGTTATTAGTGTTAGGTTCTGTGATACAGTGTTAGGTCCTGTGGTTCAGTGTTAGGTTCTGTGATACAGTGTTAGGTTCTGTGATACAGTGTTAGGTCCTGTGGTACAGTGTTAGGTTCTGGATACAGTGTTAGGTCCTGTGACAGTGTTAGGTCCTGTGGTACAGTGTTAGGTCTGTGATACAGGATAGTCCTGTGGTTCAGTGTTAGGTTCTGTGACAGTGTTGGTTCTGGATACAGTGTTAGGTCCTGTGGTACAGTGTTAGGTTCTGTGATACCGTGTTAGGTCCTGTGGTAGGTCTGTGATACAGTGTTAGGTTCTTGATACAGTGTTAGTCCTGTGGCAGTGTTAGGTTCTGTGGATACAGTGTTAGGTTCTGTGATACAGTGTTAGGTCCTGTGGTACAGTGTTAGGTTCTGTGATACAGTGTTAGGGTCCGTGTACAGTTAGGTTCTGTGATACAGTGTTAGGTTCTGTGATACAGTGTTAGTCCTGTGGTACAGTGTTAGGTTCTGTGATACGTGTTAGGGTCCTGTGTACAGTTAGGGTTCTGTGATACAGTGTTAGGTCCTGTGGTTCAGTGTTAGGTTCTGTGATACAGTGTTAGTCCGTTAGGTTCTGTGATACAGTGTTAGGGTCCTGTGGTACAGTGTTAGGTTCTGTGATACAGTGTTAGTCCTGTGGTTCAGTGTTAGGTTCTGGATACAGTGTTAGTTCTGTGATACAGTGTTAGGTCCTGTGGTACAGTGTTAGGTTCTTGATAGTGTTAGGTCCTGTGGTACAGTGTTAGGTTCTGTGATACAGTGTTAGGGTTCTGTGGTGGTTACGACAGTGTAGGTTCTGTGATACAGGTTAGGTCTGTGATGTACAGTGTTGGCTATACAGTGTTTGGTTCTGTGATACAGTGTTAGGTTCTGTGATACAGTGTTAGGTCCTGGATACGTGTTATGGTACAGTGTTAGGGTTTGTGATATGTTAGGTCTGTGGTTCAGTGTTAGGTTCTGTGAACATGGTCTATGGTAGTTAGGTTCTGTGATGTGTTAGGTCCTGTGGTACAGTGTTAGGTTCTGTGATACAGTGTAGTCCTGTGGTACAGTGTTAGTTCTGTGATAAGTGTAGTCCTGTGGTTCATGTTAGGTTCTGTGATACAGTGTTAGGTTCTGGATACAGTGTTAGGTCCTGTGGTACAGTGTTAGGTTCTGTGATACCGTGTTAGGGTCCTGTGGTACAGTGTTAGGTTCTGTGATACAGTGTTAGGTCCTGTGGTGCAGTGTTAGGTTCTGTGATACAGTGTTAGGTCCTGTGGTTCAGTGTTAGGTTCTGTGATACAGTGTTAGGTTCTGTGATACAGTGTTAGGTCCGTGTGCATGGGTTAGGTTGGATACCGTGTTAGGTCCTGTGGTACAGTGTTAGGTTCTGTGATACAGTGTTAGGTCCTGTTCAGTGTTAGGTTCTGTGATAGTGTTAGGTTCTGTGATACAGTGTTAGGTCCTGTGGTACAGTGTTAGGTTCTGTGATACAGTGTTAGGGTCCTGTGGTACAGTGTTAGCCTCATACAGTGTTAGTCCTGGTCAGTGTTAGTTCTGTGATACAGTGTTAGGTCCTGTGGTACAGTGTTAGGTTCTGTGATACAGTGTTAGGTCCGCAGTGTGGTTCTGTGTAGTTCCTGTGGTACAGTGTTAGGTTCTGTGATACAGTGTTAGGGTCCTGTGGTTCAGTAATTCTGTGGTCAGTGTTAGGTTCTGTGATACAGTGTTAGGGTCCTGTGGTACAGTGTTAGGTTCTGTGATACAGAGGTCCTGTGGTACAGTGTTAGGTTCTGTGATACAGTGTTAGGTTCTGTGATATAGTGTTAGGTTCTGTGGTGCAGTCCGGTCCTGTGTACAGTGTTAGGTTCTGTGATACAGTGTTAGGTCCTGTGGTTCAGTGTTAGGTTCTGTGATATAGTGTTAGGTCCTGTGGTACAGTGTGAGGTCATCTGGCACAGTGTGAGGTCCTGTGGTTCAGTGTTAGGTTCTGTGATACAGTGTTAGGTTCTGTGATACAGTGTTAGGTCCTGTGGTACAGTGTTAGGTCCTGTGGTTCAGTGTTAGGTCCTGTGGTACAGTGTTAGGTTCTGTGACAGTGTTAGGTCCTGTGGTACAGTGTTAGGTCCTGTGGTTCAGTGTTAGGTTCTGTGGTACAGTGTTAGGTCCTGGTACAGTGTGAGGTCCTGTGATACAGTGTTAGGTCCTGTGGCAGGAGGTCCGTGATACCATGTTAGGTCCTGTGGTACAGTGTTAGGTCCCTGGATACAGTGTTAGGGCCCGTGTACAGTGCGGGGTCCGATACCATGTTAGGTCCGTGATACAGTGTTAGGTCCTGTGGTTCAGTGTGAGGTCCTGTGATACCATGTTAGGTCCTGATATGAAGGTCCTGAGGTTCTGTGATATGTTGGTCCTGTGTTCAGTGTGAGGTCCTGTGATACCATGTTAGGTCCTGTGGTACAGTGTTAGGTTCTGTGATACAGTGTTAGGTCCTGTGGTACAGTGCGGGGTCCTGTGATACCATGTTAGGTCCTTTTACAGTGTTAGGTCCTGTGGTTCAGTGTGAGGCGTGATACCATGTTAGGTCCTGTGATACAGTGTTAGGTCCTGTGGTTCAGTGTTAGGTTCTGTGATACAGTGTTAGGTTCTGTGATATAGTGTAGGGTCCTGTGGTACAGTGTTAGGTCCTGTGATACCGTGTTAGTCCTGTGGTACAGTGTTAGGTTCTGTGATACAGTGTTAGGTTCTGTGATATAGTGTTAGGTCCTGTGGTTCAGTGTGAGGTCCTGTGATACCATGTTAGGTCCTGTATGTTAGTCTCTGTGATACAGTGTTAGGTTCTGTGATACAGTGTTAGGTCCTGTACAGAGCGGGTCCTGTGATACCATGTTAGGTCCTGTAATACAGTGTTAGGTCCTGTGGTTCAGTGTGGGTCCTGTGATACCATGTTAGGGTCCGTGATACAGTGTTAGGTTCTGTGATACAGTGTTGGTTCTGGATATAGTGTTAGGTCCTGTGTCAGTGTGAGGTCCTGTGATACCATGTTAGGTCCTGTGATACAGTGTTAGGTCCGTGGTACAGTGTTAGGTTCTGTGATACAGTGTTAGGTTCTGTGATACAGTGTTAGGTCCTGTGGTTCAGTGAGGTCCTGTGATACCATGTTAGGTTCTGTGATACAGTGTTAGGTCCTGTGGTACAGTGTGAGGTTCTGTGATACAGTGTTAGGTCCTGTGGTACAGTGTTAGGTTCTGTGATACAGTGTTAGATCCTGTGGTACAGTGTTAGGTTCTGTGATACAGTGTTAGGATTCTGTGATAGTGTTAGGGTCCTGTGGTTCAGTGTGAGGTCCTGTGACATGTTAGGTCCTGTGGTACAGTGTTAGGTTCTGGATACAGATCCTGTGGTACCATGTTAGGTCCTGTGATACAGTGGTCCTGTGGTTCAGTGTGGAGGTCCTGTGATCCATGAGTCGGTACAGTAGGTTCTGATACAGTGTTAGGTCCTGTGGAAAGGGTTCTGTGATACAGTGTTAGGTCCTGTGGTACAGTGTGAGGTTCTGTGATACAGTGTTAGGTCCTGTGGTACAGTGTTAGGTTCTGTGATACAGTGTTAGGTCCTGTGGTACAGTGTTAGGTTCTGTGATACAGTGTTAGGTTCTGTGATATAGTGTTAGGTCCTGTGGTTCAGTGTGAGGTCCTGTGATACCATGTTAGGTCCTGTGGTACAGTGTTAGGTTCTGTGATACAGTGTTAGGTCCTGTGGTACCATGTTAGGTCCTGTGATACAGTGTTAGGTCCTGTGGTTCAGTGTGAGGTCCTGTGATACCATGTTAGGTCCTGTGGTACAGTGTTAGGTTCTGTGATACAGTGTTAGGTCCTGTGGTACAGTGTTAGGTTCTGTGATACAGTGTTAGGTTCTGTGATATAGTTTTAGGTCCTGTGGTACAGCGTGAGGTCCTGTGATACCATGTTAGGTCCTGTGGTACAGTGTTAGGTTCTGTGATACAGTGTTAGGTCCTGTGGTACAGTGTTAGGTTCTGTGATACAGTGTTAGGTCCTGTGGTGCAGTGTTAGGTTCTGTGATACAGTGTTAGGTCCTGTGAGTGTTAGGTTCTGTGATACAGTGTTAGGTCCTGTGGTACAGTGTGAGGTTCTGTGTGTGATACTGTGTTAGGGCTCCCTGTGGTACAGTGTGTGAAGTTCTGTGGTACAATGTTAGGTCTGTGGTACAGTGTTAGGTCCTGTGGTTCAGTGTTAGGTTCTGTGGTTCAGTGTTAGGTCTCTGTGGATACAGTGTGTTAGTCCTGTGGTTCAGTGTTAGGTTCTCTGTGGTACAGTGTTGGGTTCTGTGGTACAGTGTTAGGTTCTGTGATACAGGCAAGTTAGGTCCTGTGGTTCAGTGTTGTGCCTTCAGATACAGTGTTAGGTCTTGTGGTTCAGTGTTAGGTTCTCTGTGGTACAGTGTTAGGCCTGTGGTTCAGTGTTAGTTCCCAGGTTCAGTGTTAGGTTCTGTGATACAGTGTTAGGGTCCTGTGGTTCAGTGTTAGGTCTCAGGTTCAGTGTTAGGTTCTGTGATACAGTGTTAGGTCCTGTGGTTCAGTGTTAGGTTCTGTGGTACAGTGTTAGGTTCTGTGGTACAGTGTTAGGTTCTGTGACACAGTGTTAGGTCCTGTGGTTCAGTGTTAGGTTCTGTGATACAGTGTTAGGTCTTGTGGTTCAGTGTTAGGTTCTGTGATACAGTGTTAGGTCCTGTGGTTCAGTGTTAGGTTCTGTGGTACAGTGTTAGGTTCTGTGGTACTGTGGTTCAGTGTTAGGTTCTGTGGTTCTGTGATACAGTGTTAGGTCTTGTGGTTCAGTGTTAGGTTCTGTGATACAGTGTTAGGTCCTGTGGTTCAGTGTTAGGTTCTGTGGTACAGTGTTAGGTTCTGTGGTACAGTGTTAGGTGTTAGGTCCTCAGTGTTAGGTTCTGTGATACAGTGTTAGGTCTTGTGGTTCAGTGTTAGGTTCTGTGATACAGTGTTAGGTCCTGTGGTGCAGTGCGGGGTCCTGTGGTACAGTGTGAGGTCATCTGGTTCAGTATGAGGTCATCTGATGGAAAGTGAGATAATATTTATTTCACAGAAGTCAGCAAACAAAACTGAACTTACACCGACAATATCTCAGTAGTGAGTAAAAAGTATATGATAGTTGTAGTTTGAGAACTTCAACAAATAGTTTGACTTTTGTCTTCAGTAATTTTTTTGGAGATTGGATAAACTTTCCTTTAAATTTTTCTGGAGTGACAAGTCACTGTGGTTATAAACTTGTTTTCCTTCTTAAGAAATAGGATTTGTACATAGCCATAGGAATGTTATTCTTATTTGACGTTATAATGTTACTTAGAATATTTGTCTTATGTTTCAGGTGAGTCGTGTGAGAGGAAGTGTACGAGGACCTCCTCCTCTCTGCCTACTTATTTACTTCTGCAGGTAACTTGACTTAAATCTGTTTCACTCCGCTAGAAAAACCTTTTGGATTGCTGGTATCACCTCGACACCAACTCCTTATATTCTGGCTTATATTCTGTCACTTATAAAGTCAATGAATGTTTCTCAGTGATCATAAGTGTTCATATGTTGAAGGTAGTAAAGATAAAATGCATTCCATATTCGACGAACTTATCATAATTATACTTTATATTCGATGCATCGCTGAAATACTCGTATTTACTGGAAAACACGACGTACATTGCTTTACAGTGTTGGAGTTTCGGGAAATTTTCCTTTTTTATCTGCTAGAGAAAGCTCGAATTGTGTCAGAAATGTGTTTGTAAAAATACTGTTTCCATAATGATTTATTATACAAATAGAAGAAGGAAATATATTTGTGCAGTGTCTACCAATTTTATTTCATTTCTTAAAAAGAAGTAGGAAAATAACATTATGCCAACTCTCCTGTACATTTTTTTTCCGTAATCCATATTTCAGTTGCAGTACAGAGACTTGTAAATAATACAATATTATTTGATACTCCTCCATCTGGTACAATTATATATCCATATTCAATCATATCTTAGTTGACCTACTAAATAAGGGAAAGAAATCAGTGGCCTGTGTAGGATCCCCTCCATTGTTCCTGTTAGATTTGCCCAACGATTTATTAATGCCCATTGTTTTTGCTTCTACTGCCAGCGCTGAAAATGGTGAACCACTTTGCTAGAAGAAACATTTCTGTGGAAAGACGTAGCGAGCTTACAGTCATGATGATCTTTGTGACTATTGTAAGAGTTATCTGATTCTGGAGGAAGTGGTATAGGTATACATTTTCCAACTGTCACCTTTCACTTACGTTGAAGTACAATTAATCTGACAAAAATGTTTTTAAGTAAAATAAAAGTAATATTTACAAAATGTACTTGAATTAGAGTAAAGAGTATCCAGTTCTAAGTATACTCAAGTAGTGAAAGTAGAAAGTAGCGTCTTGTACTAAACACTAAATTCCCATCAGATACACATGTAAGTTTAAAGTGTTCTGGGGAAACAAGTGGCATTTTAGGCTAGTGGTTTTTAACCATTACAAGTTTACTTACACTTAAACCACATACGGTCGCCTGCTTGATTAGTAGACCATTTCCTGCTTGTTTGGGAAGTGGAGGCACAAGTACTAAAACTAAATTACTTATTTAGATGAGCATAACTTACGATGTTATCAGTGATGTGCATAGAAAGCTGAGGTGTGAAAACTAATAATGGTACTTACAACTAAATTTTATACTTATACGCTTAAGAAATTCAAAAATATTTATAATAACTAGTGTATTATGATTGGTTTGAATCAGTCTGGCTACAACAGCTCTGAAAAAAAGCATCAATATCCAGTTAATCAGGAACCTGGCACTACTTTGCTACCAGAGCTAGTATACTAGGCTGAGTGACCGAAAAGGCATATCGAAGATTAGAGTCAGCGTCCAACACTGAGCAGCATTATGTCTTGATCGCCAAAAGCGTGAGAAAACAGACTCACACACACAAGTAGACAAGAAAAGAAGGGAGTAAAATTCCCAGAGTGAGACGACCGACCCCGTAATACTGGTCTTCGCCTTCCCCCAAAATGTGCCGTTTTTTCCATCTACGATCCTCTCTTTGGTGGCACTGTTGTTGAAGAGTCCCAAAAACCCTTCCTGCAACTCATTAGGCAATTCATCTACTTGACATAGGAATTAATTTCTTGTGGGTGACATGAATGCGTTATCCGCCTCAATTAAGGGGAAGTACCATTTGAACTCATCTGCCGAGGAACGTAGATAATCTGAGATAATGTATCGCAAGTTTGTTTTTACAACTGTTTATAAACCTTCACTGGTATTAGGGGAATACAGATGTATGTTCAGTTTATTAACATGATTCACCTTCTTCTCGCAATGATCTGATAACTTCACTTCGTTGTCAACATAAATACCCAGATCCTTTTCACATTTAGTTACAGTTAATGATATGAAATAAAGACTCATAATCACGATGGGGCAAGTGATGCACCTCCTTACTATTAGTACCACAAAGGATGCATCCTCTCGCATTTCGTAACAATGAATCTCAGTAACTATTCCTCTGGTCACTCCTGGAGCCAATACAGATCTTCCTGTAACTCTTCACTGACCGTTAGATTCCAAATCTCCCTGAATAGCTTAAATTTGTCTCCATCTCCAAATGTTTGTACAGTATATACAGTAAGAATGAACATAATTTGGCATATCATTTTTAAACACACGAACAATATCGATCTCAGCACACTGCCTTGTGGTACATCACTTGTCACTCCTGTAGTTTACATCTTAAGCCATTTACAAAGCACTGCCACTGAGGTAGGTTGTATGATGTACCACTTTTACTTAACATAAATTCTAAGACTGCATCAGGTGCAAAAGACCACTCATCCAATCTATTGTAAGTTGTTCACCCTCCAGGAGCCAGCATTGACCTTCAGGACTAGGTATGTTTGAATATTTATCCAGGCTTCTATGCGATATTGTAGCTCGAGAGTTGGTACGGGGAGAATGCTTTATATAAGTTGTATTCACATGGTGGCACCTTGTCTTATTCAATATTTCATTTTTTATCCTGGAAGAATTTATATCTCATTTCATTTATCTTTTTGACTGGTAATCGAAATGCATACATTTTGCAGGTAAATTTGTGAACATTGAATTGAACTGCTGACAATACTCATTCCTTACCAAAGGTTTGCATTGCCTGCTGTAGGTATCTCTTTGCCGTCATTTACTTAAAATTTGGCACTTTTCTTTTCCAGTAGCATCTGACAAGAGACTGCATCCATACTAAAGTTGTGCACGAGTCTTCTCTAAGACGTTGGATGCAATTTTGCTGATATACAGACAAATTAAATAGTCCTGTCTTCCTTCTGGAGCTTCCATGATTAATAACTAGAGGACAACGGCAGTCAGCTGCTCTTCACCACCCATAGCTAGCGCTGCCGCATACCAGCTACTTCAAACTGTTGCTATATCTGGAAACTATACCTAATATAATGAAGAATGTGTATCAGACACAGTGGAACTGGGATTGCACTACATATTTGTGTCTGTCATAGTCTTTATTATTGTAAGATATTAAATATTTTAATATAAATTCTTTTTGTCTTCTCTGGTATAATATTAATTAGAGTTTTATTAACTGGGATTACCTGTGCATTAACAACCGCCAGACTGTGGAATCAGTAGGAGATTTCGAAAGAGTTCGCTAAAGGTTTATTGATTTAATACTTTATTAAATTTCTTTTTACATTCTACATTTAGTTTATGTTTAAGGTACTCATTAAAATAAACTATCATACATATACTTTTATTTATCCAATCAGTTACCAGTCCAACTTCTCCCATGTATCATATACATTGTTAAACTTGTTTGGAAGTGATTTCATAAGATTCATGTATATATTCAGGTGCTGCTAGGTTCTCCCCCACACCTCTTGTGACTTATTTTCTATCGCTTGAAAACTACGTTCTTCCACATTCCAGTCTTGGCTCATCATTGCTCAAAGATTCTCTATTGGGTACATGTCATCCTTTGGTTGGCCAGTCTAACACCTCAAACAATGGGTGTGCAGCAATCCAGCCCTGAACTACTCTGCTGGTGTAAATAGGACTATTATCATGTATCAACTTAATTGGGGTAGGGGCTGGAATAGTTATTGCCTGCAAGGATGTCAATAGAACGGTCTCAAAAATTAGAATGTATTCTTGACTGGTGTGGAGTCCGTCAGTCTTTGCAAACTCTCCTGGCCTGTATGCCCAAGGACTAAACACAGTAGTGTATGCCCACATCCAGCCCCAATAAGCAATAATCACTCTTCTTCTTATGCCTCTTTCCAGCATTATTTCGACCCTGCCTCCACGGATGTAAAAGAATTATCATCCATAAAAAAATCACAGAATTCCAATAATCAAGATCCAAGGTGCAGTGCTTTGTCAGCTTCCTTCAGCAGGGATATAGCGGTGGACTTTGTTCTCGTGTAAATATTGTCAGGTGATCAAAAGGAAAAAAAGGAAGCTTCATATATTGAATTAGCAACACAGGTGATCTGACAAATTGGTTAGTAAACACCTCCAAAATTCGTACGTCAACCTGTTGAGTTATTGCCCATGTTTGTCCACTTCTAGGTCTCGTAGCCCACTGACAGCTGACTTCAACCATATCAGTTGCCACTCTCCTACATCCCAATCATACTGGCCATGTTTCCGATCACATCAGGGGCATTGCCGCAAAAGTCAAAACCAGTTTTAACTAGTAAAACTAGAAGCCACAAAGGCTGTACAATACAACTAGCATTAACTATACAATACTAGTTATATCTAGGGATGCTGAGCAAAACCTGAAATCCATGACGAGCATATTGTTAAATCTTGTTTTAACTAAACATTTAAGTTAAAGCTAGTTTCAACCACAGCACTGTGTAAGAATATTAGTTTTTTCTCGGATTGCCAGGTCACCTTATTGAAAACTAGGTACTATAACAGTTCTGTGTGAGCTAGGTTAAGTTACATTAAGTTAGGTTAGGTTAAGTTGGGTTAGGTTAGGTTAGGTTGGGTTAGGTAAGGTTGGGTCTAGTTTCGGTTGTGTTTAGGTTAAGTTAGTTTAAGTCGGGTTATGTTAGCTTAAGTTGGGTTGGGTTGGGTTGTGTTGGTTGGGTTGGGTTGGGTCAGGATATGTTAAGTTGAGTATAGTTGGGTTAGAAAAGGTGACCAATCAGCAAGCATTCTACTCCACTAGTTTGCACCACACCGAACTGTTATAGGACCTAATTTTCACTCAAGTTACTTAGTAATTCCAGAAAGAACTAGTTTTTTCAAACAGTACTGTTGTTCAAACTAATTTTATCTTAAATGTTTCATTAAAACAGTGCAGTTTTCATCCATGTTAAGAAGAATAATCATGTCATGTATTGGAAAAACAGTATAAAGGTGTAGAAATCAAAATGTGATGAAGCAAGTCTAATTAGAGATATAAATTCAATAAACCTTAAAGATGGTCAATATAGTGGATTAGTAGATCTCGTGTTATTGACCTGAACTGATGTAATGTGATGTTACCCATTTGAACTGGCCCTTTAACCGTTGATTCTTGCTG
>NW_024730668.1:10776010-10794860 GCF_018991925.1 Homarus americanus | reverse complement strand
TAGATCTGGATAACATCCAGGCTGGCAGTGAGCCCCCTCTTACCTGCAGCCTCACCAATGTTCAAGTCAGAGCTTTCCTGGACAACCCCATGCATGTCCCTGCCTGGCCCTCGCACACCCAGAGTATAGAGCGTTGTGTACAGCAAGTGAGCGAGGCCAGCAGTCACGTGTACAGTAGGGGGCAGTGAAATTTTGCTCAAAGCTGCACTCTTCAGGCGTTGTTCCTTATACATATCTAAGACTCCATGCCAAATTTGAAGCTGATATGTCGAGGTTTAGTCTGCCGCATTTTCTACTGAAATTTTTAAATTTACCTACAGTACTAGCCAAACATAGATATCTGGTAGCTGGAGATATTCAGAGATAATTCAGATGATTCAAGAGATATTCCTCTCGTCAATACTGATGCTGATTTTGTCCCTGATCCAAGGGCTCTGACAGACACCAGTTCACAGAACGGGACAAGACTCCCTACACTGGCTGCCGCTTGTGACCGATACTTGATTAGTGATTATGCTGGAGCTGCTAATGCTACTGCCACCTTAACTGACTATGGCATTATCACAAAGGATGACAAGAGTCAGGTTATTGGACCACATAAGCTGCGGGATGCGAGACAAAAATACCGATTTAAGAGGCAAGAAATTGACGTCACTCTATTTTGATGGTAAGAAGACCGCCACTCGTGTGATGATAAAGAACGAGAAGACCGAGAAATGGAGTTCGAGGATGATGGTGAAAGATCATTATGTCATCATGGTTGAGCCTGGCAATGAATATCTCACACATGTGACTCCCAAGACTGGACACGGAAAGCAGATTGCCAAAACTATTCACGAGTTTCTGGTGGAGAAAAATCTAACCCAGCAGCCCATTGTGTGTGTTGGTTGTGATGGAACCAATGTAAATGTAGGATCAGAAAATGGAGTCATTCATCATCTTGAAATGTTACTTGGTCACCCGCTCCATTATTTCATATGTCAGCTTCACGGAAATGAGCTGCCTTTCCGCGCAGTTTTTTATCACTATGATGGTAAACCAAGTGGTCCTGAGCATTGGCGTGGTCCCATTGGAAAGCAGATCAAGGAGTCTTTGTCTGAGCTTCCAGTTGTCGCCTTCCAGCCAGTCAGTTTCCCTGATTTCCCTGTGTTTAATGATGAAGTGGAGAAAGATCTGTCCTGGGATCAGAAATACCTGTATAGGATTTGTAAGGGAGTTATCACAGGTGTTGTTGAAGATGACTTGGCTGCTATTGAGCCAGGTCCTCCCTGTGTGTCAAGGTGGAACACCTTATGGAGTAGAATCCTCAGGCTGTATGCAGCAACATCAAGACCCAGCCATGAGTTGAAAAGAATTGTCATTACAATAATAAAGTTCAGTGCTCCAATGTGGTTTTACATCAAGATACACCCTTACGTAACACACGGCTCAAGGAACGTATTCCAGTCCCTGCTATATATGAAACACCTGAATAGTGAGGAGGAGACGATAGTGAAGAAGGCTGTCCAGAGAAATGCATACTTCGCCCACACAGATCAACTTCTTCTTGGTATGTGTGCAGATGAGGACATGACTGTTAGAGAAAAAGCTGTCTCAATGATAAGAAAAATTAGAGAGGAGAATCAGCAAAAGGAAGAATGCACTGGCAGATCTGAACAGGAGGAGGAAGATTCTGATGCTGCTGTTGACGAGAATTTGTTAAACTATACTGATGAGGAGGGTAAAGATGGAGATGGGAATGAGGATGTGCCTCCTGTAGTCAACATGAGAAAGGTGGTGACTCCGAAACTAAAGTGGCAAGCAAAAAACTATCATTCCATGATTAACTGGAGGAATGAACTCAAGACTGAGCCTCCTTACATTGCTTCTCTGTCAAATCTACAGGTTAATGACATTCTTGAGACACCATTAGTGGTGCCCAAGTGGCCAAACAGCACTCAGGCGGTCGAGAGGCATAAAAGTGATGACTGAAGCTTGCACTGAAGTGACGGGATACGAATCGAGAGATGGATATATTAGGCAAAGATTATTGTCTAGGAAAATGATGCCAAGGTTCCGCAAAAAAAAGAATTTCAATATGAACTTGTAATGATTTTCTATACGGTGTACCTGTAAAATAACATGTGAATTAAATCGATGTCACCCATGTAAAATTTATCATTATCCTGGAAAACATTAAATGACACCTAATTTTTGGTATACACTAAAAGTTGACAAAAAGTCGTTCGCGATGCGGCAGGGTAAGTATGCATGAAATGGCATGAAATTTTGCACAGGTGTTTGTTACAGCCATACAAACGATGCCTGAAAAGTGCAGCCTGCAACTCAAATAAAAGTGTTTTTTCCCTGCCCCCTAGTGTACAGCCAGGAGAGGAGGGAAGGCTACATCCGAGCTCAGGTGGTCAGCAGGGAGGTGATGAGTAGAAACAGAAGCAAGAAAGACATGTTCTCTATGGTGTGCAGCAACACCGGGTCGTAGTAGTAAAACCGGTTTTTGTATTTGATGATTTTGTTTTCTAAAGGAATATTAAATTTAATAAATGTGTCAAGATCATTCGTTTCACTATTCTGGATCATTTTCATCCTAATAAATTAACCTGATACATTTACTTTACTTTAAATAAGCTATTTAGTGGTGTTGGTAAAAGGGTGGGAATACTTAATTTTCATAAGATTTCAAGTTAAAATTTACCTAGCAAAAAATGAAAACTTTTCAAATCTGAAGATATCACATGATTCTGCACATAGAACTACATCATTAATACCATGGGCCGATTTTTCAAACTCAAAAAAAAAAATTCGCCTCCGTATGACACACCCTACGTGTCCCAGAGCTTGGTAGCTGCGTCCTGCACACGCACCTGCGTGCCCACGACTAGGGGAGCCAGCTGGCGGGATACCTCCCTCCGCGACAGAAGGACCCCATCCTGGGTTTCGGCCAAGCGCACCTCCCTCATATGAAGTGCCTGCCGCCAGTGCTGGTCCACCTTATAGTGCTGTCTAGCCATGGGAACGCCGTCATGGAGCTGGCGGCCGGTGGCAAGTTGGGCGGTCGACTTGTTCACCCCCCGCAGAGGCGTGTTCAGGTACTGGAGGAGGGCCTGGGATGTCCTATCGCAGTCCAAGCTACCCCCGGGCCCAGTGTTATCCCTGAGGAGCCTCTTGGCAGCCTTGACCCCAGCCTCTGCCCTGCCATTGGACTGGGGAAGTGGGCCGACGAGAGGCGCACCTCAATCCCCCATGACTTGAGGAAATCTGTCATCTCAACTGGCAAGGTTGGTACCTCCAACCGTGGAGATCTGCTCAGGTACCCCCCACCTCGTGAAGTAGGCCCGCAGACGGGCGATGATTTTTCCAGAGGTGGCCTCGTTGGAGAAGTGGGCGATCTCCAGTCAACCTGTCAGTCGGTCAGCATATGCTAGGTACGCGTGGCCTTGCAGATGGAACAAATCGGCCACCACTTGTTGAAAGGGATAGTCTGGCTCTGGGGTCAGAACCAACGACTCCGGAGGCTGGGAAGGGGCGTGGGTCTCGCAAGCAGCACACCCTTCATGCCAGGCCAATAGACAGACTGTCGGGCCCGCCTGAGCATTGAGTCGAGGCCCTGGTGCCCCACGTGCAGGTTAACGGCGACCCGGTGGAGGAGGGAGTCGGGGATGACAAGGCGCACGCAGCCCTGGTCAAAGGTGTAGGTGACCAAACCCCTGACCACAGCCAACCTGTCCCTCACCGAGAAGTACGGGCGCAGACAGGCCACCTCCTGCGACTTGTAGGGGTGCCAGTCGCCCGCCAGCACCCTCGACACTAGAATCTGGTACACTGGGTCGTCCGCAGCTGCTTCGCACACCGTGTCTTCGTCCATAGTGATGCACCCATCCTGATTCAGTGCTGCGATTGTGACTGCACACACTGCAGCCAACAGGTCCTCCTCTTGGTCCATGGCCTCCGCATCGGGTGCCGCCCTGAGGGAGGGGAAGCGGGATAGGGTGTCAGCTGCACAGTTCCGCTTCCCTGGCAAGTATTTGACCGTGAACCGGTACTGCAGGGTCTTCTCCTTGAGCCTGAACAGGCGCGGATTCGCCACATCCGTGAGGGTTCTGTCCCCTAGCAAGCCAACTAAGGGGCGGTGGTCCGTCACCAGAATGAGGTTCGGGCAGCCAAGGAGGAACAGCCTGGCCTTGCGCAGGCACCATACCACAGCCAGGGCCTCCCCTTCTACTGCAGCATAGCCGGCCTCGGCCGTGCTCAGATGTCGGCTACCACACAGAGCCAACCGCCACCCTCCCCTGCAGCAGAAGGGCGTCTCTGGGGAGGCACAGTCACAGTATTGTTGCAGGACGACGAAGCCGATGCCCTTCCTGCTCCAAT
The DNA here is from genome assembly GCF_018991925.1 of Homarus americanus. Taxonomy (NCBI): domain Eukaryota; kingdom Metazoa; phylum Arthropoda; class Malacostraca; order Decapoda; family Nephropidae; genus Homarus; species Homarus americanus. The sequence goes on along the minus strand of NW_024730668.1, from coordinate 10,790,492 downwards.
CCGTGACAGCTGCCGTAGGCCTGGATTTATCTTAGTATCTCAAGCCGTCCCTGGCCAACTGACAGATGGTGTCCTGGGCCTGGCGAAACTTGAGCCGCAGCTGGTCGTCCCAATACACCCGCTTGCCCACTGGCTTCTTGAGGAGCTCACGGAAGGGCTCCATCACCGTGGCAAGGAAGGGAGCCAACTGGTTAACCAGGCCATGCCAGGACCTTATGTCAGTGATTGATGGCTGATCCGGCATGGGGAAGTCCTTGATGGCTGACAGACGTTGGGCAGCAGGCTGGTAGAGGTCCCACCCCAGGAGGAAACCCACAAACTCGGCTTCTCTCCTGCAGAACAAGAACTTTTCTGGTTTCAGAGGGATACCTGTGCGAGCGCAGGTCTCCAGAAAATCGTAGGTGTGCCAGAACGCCCCCTTCATACTGGAGTTATAGAGGAGAATGTCATCCACGCACTTGTACTTGCGGGGCACATCCTGAATAGCGTCGTCAAACCTTTTGGTGTAGGCATCTGACGCTGAGCAATGTCCCATGGGCGTCCTGCAGTATCGAAAACGGCCCCACAGCATGATGAATGTGGTCAGACGTCTACTCTCCTCCTCCAACTCCACCTGATGAAATCCCCAAAAGGCGTCGGCGACGGTTTTGAACGAGTGCACTGGCACCCCAGCCACCATGTCAAATGGTGTAGGTGTGTGGTGCGTCTCCCTCAGACAGCTTGCATTGAGGCGTTGGAAGTCCACAGTGCGCCTGGGCTGACCGTTTTTCTTGGCCACCACGATCATCCTGGTGCACCACTCTGTAGCCACACCAGCAGGCACTGGCTGGATGACGCCTCTCCTGACGTCCTCCTCCAACTGGGCCTTCACCTCCGCTTCCCAGTGTTTCGGAACGGGAGCGGGTGTGTGACAGGCGTAGGGGGTCGTGCCGGGCGTCAGGTGGATACGGTGAGGGGGACCAGTCATGACTGGCAGTGGGGACCTGCTGGTGTTGAATGCGGTAGATGAAAAGTCAGTGAGCAGCCATGCCTACAGCCTGGCCACATTCTCCTCCAAAGGAGGCAAGGGCATCTCAACTGGCCTCGGCGGGAAACGGCTGCTCTCAGGTAAAGGGTTCGGAGGAAGGTCGTCGGCAGTGTGCCGCTCCCCTCCATCGCCCACGGCAGCCACAGCACATCTATGGAGCGGGAAGTCGACAGGCACTAAGTTGAGGCACTTGCAGGCCTCCAATGACAGATAGAGGGCCTTGGCTGTCTGCACGAAGTAGACCTCCTGGACGGTGGACCCCTCGTCCACACTGAGGCGGCAGGGGGCGGACCCCAGACACTTGAGCTGTTTGTTCGCCACGTCCCTTAGGCCATTACGGGCCCGAAGTTGCCCCGGACACAAACCGATGTCCCGGAGCAGGGATGCCCCTGCCACACACACTATAGCACCCGTGTCAGCTACAGCCAGCACAGGGGTGGCGGGGGAATTGCCCCCTGCCTGGGTCACGAACACTTGTAACCTGGGGTGGCGGGATAGCTGGGCTGTTGCCACTGTGACAGCCCCTGACACAGCCACATGAGCACTTAGGGCTGACTTACTCCTACAACACCTTTTGAAGTGACCAACCTTAGAGCAATTGCGACATGTGGCCCCACTTGCAGGGCAGTTACGTTTACCAGAGGCATGTGACATCCCGCAGTTACCACAGTGCGCGCGACTGGGTGTGTCCAGGTCGGACAGCTGCTACCTCAGACTCACCGGTGACGCCATCACCAACCGCCGCTGCCTCCGCTGCTGTTCCCACCACTGCCTGGCCAGACTTCCGACACAATACACCAGCATCTCTCACTGCTGCCTCAAATAACATGCATTTGTTTCTAAGCACTTCAACACTATTATAACTAGAGTACCCATGGAAAATTTCCCTTTTCAACACTGGGTTACTCAGGCCCACCATAACTTTATGTAATAGCATGTACTCAGAGAGATCGTTATCACAGGTGGGACATTTAAATTCACACTCCACTGCCTCTGCGAAGCAGCGTTGAAAATACCTTTTCATGGGCTCCTCTTCACCTTGTTTGCTGTTGACAAACTCGTTCCATTTCACAGCTTGGTTTGAAGATTGAAGAACCACTCCACTGATGGCGTCCAGGGCTTCCGTGGGCGAGAGCTGCTCCTACTGACCGCTGGGGTATCTTGAGTCAATCACCCTTTGGAGTGCAGGGACGCAGTTCAGGCGGATGTGGAGTGTAGCCACCAGTTGTGACCACCAGTTCAACAGCACCCATGACTCCATGGACCGCCTCCATGTCCTAAACGCAGCTGCTGGCATTTCTGCCTCACACTTCTCTGGAGCGACAGTTGCTGAGGGCTACATGACCGGCATGGAAGCATGACCACCGCCAGCAGCTAGAGACGCCATCTGAGCCATCAATACACTCATGGCCTGCTGCTGGGCGGGCGTGGTGTTCCCCGCCGGTGTAGAGAAGCCCTGGTGTCCCCTTGAGGGCATCGAGAATCGTGGACGTGTAGGGGCCATGTCAGCGTTCTTGTCAGGGCTGTAATGGCGTGTCGGGCCCCGACATATCCTACTCACTGCGCCATGTGGGAGGTTTGAATCATAGATCACGTTCTTTGTAGACTTTATTCTAACAGCGTCAGCTGGTGACCGGCAACCGGGCGCTGCCAAAGACAAGCCCCCACCTCGACATGGGAAAACATATCGTACGATGGTACAATCTTACAGAGTTAGAAGCCTTAACTAACTGACTCGATAATGAAATGGAAAGAAGAGTGAGAGAATACTCGTGGAGAACAAGACTAAACCTTGCACAATACAACTAACAACCTTAAAGCAATACAATAAAAAATAAAACAAAAAAATAGCATAAAATGAATAACCAGTTAACACACTGCCAACTCAAACGTCAACCTTTTCAATAAAATAAAAAGATAGGACCACTTCCTTGCTAACCAAAGTTGCAAGTTGGATAGTACACCACTTCCTTGCCAAAAAAATCCCCCCCCCCCCAAAAAAATAAACATACAAAAGACTAACGCCTTCCTGCCCCTTCCTCCCACCTTTATTAAATTAAGAGACGATGCTCAGCCAACTCCATAAAGAACCTGTGAACTCTTCATCAACCATCCCATCAACATTTTGCTGTGAATATGATATAAACCTAACCTAACCTAACCTAGTCCGACTGGCTCATTATTCGCCGCGTTAAACAAAGTGGAGGTGTTGACTGTACCAGCGAGGATAGGTAACAATCAGTTGTCCCTAGATATAGATACGGGGGCCTGTGCCAATGTTATCTCATTAAAGTCGTTCAATGAACTCCAGCGGCGATATCCTCCAAATAAGTGGTCAATAAGACCTACAGACATTCCTCTGTCCGGTGTGTCGGGAATCCAATTAGACAGAGCGGGGGTGATAACATTACCAATCCGTTTTTCTAGGCCCAGTAAAACGTTTTTGGCGGATTTCTACATAGTTAAGGCATTTTCTTTGCCAGCGGACGGGTTACTTGGTCTGACCACTCTAAGGTAGAACAACATTAACGTTCAGCCACGAGATCAAGCAATCACATATAATTGTAAAACATATCACGCAATGCAAACATCACATCCATTGCTTACTTCGGGTGTTCGTGTAATAACTGCCTCGACAGGCGCGGGGGAGTCTTTGGCACAGCAGCAATTAGTTATGGAGTCACTCTCTGAAACTCCACCTAGTAGCTCAAAGGACATTTCGGATGAAAGCGGCCAGAACTGGACTCTAACGCCTGCTGTGTTAACTGGTGTACAATGGTTACATAGCCAAGAACTAACTAGAGTCAAAGTACGTTTGCCAAATGTGAGTGAAGGAACAGATGTTGTGTGTCTGAGTGAAAGTTCACAAGTGAAAGGTTTGTCACTTAAGTCTACCTTAAGCACTGTTAGAATAGGTAGTCTCACAGATGTCCTCGTTCTCAATAAAACTGGAGGATCCATAACCTTAAGGAAGGGATGTTGTTTAGGTAATTTCCTTGTTTATGACAAAGCGGTTGTCGAAGAGCCATTCGAATTACCAATAAGTAGTGAAACACAGGGTAAATCGAACGAAAAATCACATATTGTAAACAATGTAGCGTTAATAGTGCCACACGTGAAAGTAGTCGATCATCCTCGAGGCAAAAGTGATCTTTTAGAATTACTCGCCGAGTTCAAGGAAATCATAGCATTATTTGGAGAATCCCTAGGTAAAACAACGTTGACAAATCATCATATTCCATTCAAACCGGAAGCTAACGCAATCTACATCGCAGCATATAGGCTATCCCACAGCAAAAGAGCGGTAGTCCAGCAAATAGTACAAGACATGTTGGACCTAAAGGTGATCTAACCTTCCTCATCACCATGGAGCTCACCTTTATTTTTAGTTCCCAAGAAAGATGGAGGATGGAGACCAGTCATAGATTTTCGACAAGTCAACCAGGTAGCTGTACCGGACAAGTTCCCAATGCCTGTCCTAACTGACTTACTACAGTCACTCGGGAAAAGACAACGCAGTCTTCAGCAACTTAGATTTACTTAGCAGGGACTGGCAAATTCCCTTACATGAGGATTCCTGCGAGATAACTGCATTCAGCACGCCTATGGGACATTTCAAATTCTTAAGAATGCCATTTGGCCTAAGAAATGCGCCGCTATCATTGCAAAGAATGATAAACATCTTGTTTGCTGGAATGATAGGTAACACAGTCTATGCCTATCTATATGATCTTATCATAGTAAGCAAAAACTTACAAAGTCATCTAAAGAAGCTACGAGACGTTTTCACAAAGCAACATCTAGCGGGATTGAAAGTGAAACTTTCCAAATGTGAATTTCTCAAATCCAGAATCCAATTTCTTGGACACTTAGTAGATGGCAATGGTATACACACACTAGATTGCAAGGTAAAGGCGGTGAAGCAATTCCCTTGATCCCAAGAACGTAGATCAGCTTCATAGTTTCCTAGGATTATCAGGATACTACCGTTCTTTCATTGTAGGTTATGCCACGTAAGCATCACCACTCACAAAACTCCTAAAAAAGGATGTGGAGTTTACATGGAATAAAGAACAAGAGGACAGTTTTAATGCCCTCAAGAGCGCCTTAACGAAAGCTCCAGTGTTAGCCTTTCCGGACTACACAAAACCATTTACCATGTGTACTGATGCCTCGGGCCTAGGTTTAGGGGCGGTGCTCATGCAAACTGATTATCGAGGAAAATGGCGTGTAATAGCATACGCCAGTATCACCCTCAACGATGCAGAAACATGTTATTCAGCTACTCATTTAGAAGCATTAGCTGTATTGTGGGCTCTCAAGCATTTTCGGGATCTCATTTTGGGATATCCGATCACAGTCCACACAAATCATGTAGCCGTGACAGAACTATTTAATGGGAAGAACTTATCAGGGCGTTTAGCACGTTGGTATCTGACCATACAGGAGTTCGCACCCGACTTCACGTATTTGCCGGGCCGTGCGAACGTGGTAGCTGATTCGCTATCTCCTGTCACGCCACTACCTACGTTCACCCTGTCACAGTTAAGGGCGGAACAGTTACAGGATCCATTATGGTCCAAGGTTATATATGCCTTAGAATCGGGAGATGAGGTACATATGTTCAAATTACCTCTACCACTCTCACAGTTTGAGCTGCGGCACGAAATACTATATCGCTCAGTGAAAACACAAGAGTCATTCTCTCAAATTGTTATTCCTACATCATTAAAGGAAAACATTCTCACCCTCTTCCATGATGCACCCCAAGCTGGGCATCCAGGGCGAGACAGATGTATAACAGAAATTAGACAAAAACAATAGAGGAAAACTATGAGGACCGATATCGAGCATCACATTGCTAAATATTTATCTTGTGCAAAACAAAAGGGAACAACGATGGATCAAGCTCCAATCTTAGAATACCATACGCCGGAACGTCCATGGGATACAGTCGCGATCGATTTATTGCAACTACCAAAAAGCCATCAAGGCTCTAGTTACATACATGTCTGCGTTGACCACTTCTCTAGATTTGAGGTACTAGCACCACTGCAGAACAAGTCTGCCGAATCAGTGGCTCATGCATTACACTCATCTAATCTGTCCTTTTTCTACACCTAGTGTGATACTCTCGGATAACGGGGCAGAATTTAAGAATCAACTTTTAGCTGCAATATGTCAACAATATGACATTACACAAACCTTCACAACCGCCTACCATCCATCTTCAAATGGGTTGGTCGAGCGTGCAAATAGAAAAATTCTTGAGATTCTCCAACATGTGGAGAGTCCAATGCATAGTTTGTGGGAGGACTGGCTTTCACGGGTTGCAGCATCCATCAATGGATCTATAAATAGCTTTACAGACAAATCGCCATACTACATAATTTACGGTACCGATAAATGATTGCCATATGTTCTACTAGCAGGAACCCCACAACCTGTGTACAATATGGATGACTATGCCAAAAAACAAATCAATGTTTTCACGAGCATCCATGGAAAAGTACGAAAACACTTAGCAGCCTCACGTGCTGAAATGAGCTGCAAGCAACATAAAAAGGCTAAGCCTAGAAAATTAGAAATAGGAGACAAAGTAATGATAAAAGCGACAGAACACATATCAAATCTCTCGCCTAAATTCACAGGTCCGTACGTGATTAGAGCGAAAGAACATGGAAACAAATCCCAAGTAGTTGAGCCAACGTCAAATGTCACAGATATAGTACATGTAGATAGAATGAAAAAAGTCAGCAAAAACTTAGTAGGGACTCCTAGTGTCAGTCAAGTACATCCTACTTCTACTACAACAGTTGCTCAACAAAATATAACTGTAGACAATACATATCATCAAAAAACTACGATCAGCAACCACAAATCGTTAATTATCCTCGCCTCTTTCAGACATGGCTTGGATATCACTACTGGAGCGTGGTGACAATAGCCGCCTCCCTAGCAGACGTCGTCAATCCCGGAGCCTTAGTTGCCCCACTAGGCAAAGTACTGGTAGTACAAGACGTTGTAACTGTCAAATATGAGCTCCATGACTTTAAGCGCATGCCAGTGCATCTGAGGTCGATATCTGTCCACATTGAAACAGCTATGCAAACTTTGCAAGATCTCGAACAACAATCCACAGTCTCTACAACAATGGGTCAGACCATCTCTTTTCAACACGACCGTATGAATAGTCTACTCAAGCGAGTAAGGCATTTCGAGGGAAAGCTCCCTATATCTCCTGAAGACATCGAGAAAAATGTACATTCTCAGCGGCGTCAAAAACGTGGTCTGTTTAATTTTGTAGGGTTAATAAGTAACACCTTGTTTGGTACGGCAACTGCCGAAGATGTAGCTAAACTAGGGAGTGCAGTTTCAGACATGGTTAAGAAACAAAATAGGGCCATTACACAGTCCTACAAGGCAATACAAATTCTGACCTCTCATATGAATGCTATTGTTGAAGAAACTAATCAACTAGCTGAAGTTGTCCAGGGATTAATTTTCAGAATCTACACTGGAATGGCTACTCTGCTTATCTGAATATATGCATGCTGCTGAGGCCTCTGTACAATTTTTCATAGAAACCAGTAATAGGCTCATTGCTGATCTTGTAAATGCAGGGTTAGGGCGTGTTCACGCACAGTTGTTGCCAGTTGGTCAACTAATTTCCGCGTTGCATATATCTGAAACTAAATATCGTCTAACTCCTATCTTTCAGGAGCATGAAGTGAATATTATTACCCCTTATAAGAAGCAACATTAACACACAGGGAAATACACATTTCACTAAAATAAAATAAAAATTTAATGCATGGCATTTGGAACCATTTCCACTAAAAGCGAATGAGGGAATATTAATTCTGAACAAACAATCTGAACTTATAGTAGTGTCAGTGGATTTTTCATTAGTTGCTGTGGCTAATCATGAAGTCCTAATCATTGTAGGTCAACATATTTGCATTTGCATGTTTGTCCGGTGTATGCTTTAGCATTCACTCGGCTGCTGAGGTTGCATGTGAATTAGCTATATTACAAACTAATGCCTCTACAGCTCTACAACAATGTGTATATACTCCAATTCCACATAGGTTAGTGTTTCACGCACATGTCAATAATGTGCAATACCACATGGGTGCACGGAGATTATTTAATGCTTGTGAGAGTCAACGTCTAACATATTCTCAACAACTGACATCTCCAGGTTATGCCTCCTCGTCCCCATTTCCAAGAAGATTGGTTAGCGAAGGACGTTTTGCTGTTGACTAGCTTGAGTACCAGGAACTCCGACCAAGGCATATCGTCAGGTTTGCCATAAATACTTAAGTGCCGAGACATCATCGTTGAAACGCCACCGCACCTCAAGATAGCATACGGGTAAGGAAGAACTCCTCAAAGCTAGCACCTCTGCTCCGGGTGGCACGTTTGCTCATTGTGGTCAGCTTGGCGGCGGTGCCTTTGATCAACCTCTATTTCAAACTCTATTCGAAACCTTTCAAACTCTATTCGAAACCACCTGGAGAACCACAAGTTGATCAATGATTCCCAACATGGCTTCACAAGCGGGCGTTCATGTCTAACTAATCTATTAACATTCTTTTCATCAGTTTTCGAATCGGTGGACGAAGGGCACAATTATGATGTGGTATATCTCGACTTTAGCAAAGCCTTCGACAGAGTCCCCCACGAAAGACTAATTAGAAAGGTAGAAGCACATGGCATCAAAGGTAATATCCTTAAATGGATTAAGGCGTGGTTACAGGACAGGAAACAGCGAGTGAGCATTAACGGCACTAAGTCCCATTGGAGCAACGTCACTAGTGGAGTTCCCCAGGGCTCAGTACTTGGACCATCATTATTTATTATATACATAAACGACATAGATATCGGCATAGACAGCAACATAAGTAAATTTGCTGATTACACTAAAATAGGAAGTGTTATTAAATCTGACGAGGACTCGGCAAAACTACAGGAAGATCTAAACAAATTCTTCGAATGGTCTGAAAAATGGCAGATGAAATTCAACGTGGACAAATGTAAAGTGCTCAGTATAGGATATGTAAACAGGGAAACCAGATACCAGATGAACAACGATGCCATAGAGAAATCCGACTGTGAGAGAGATTTAGGAGTAATGATCAGTAGGAACCTTAGCCAAGTAAACAATGTGTTTTTGCTCGTAACAAGGCTAATAAAGTACTTGGGTTCATACAAAGGAGTGTTAGTTACAAGACTAGCCAGGTCATCCTAAAACTGTATCTTGCTCTTGTGAGACCACACCTGGATTACGCAGTTCAGTTCTGGTCACCGTATTACAGAATGGATATAGAATCCTTGGAAGGAATTCAGAGGAGAATGACAAGACTAGTCGTTAAGACCTTGAGTATAGAGACAGGTTAAGCATCTTAATTTTAGTACCTCGAGGCGTGGGCGAGGCGACCTGATAGAGGTGTGGAAACTGGAAGGCAGGGCTAAACAAAGGACGATACAAGTACTCAAACTATCAGCAAGGCAGGAACTGTATGATAGTTTTAAATTAGACAAATTTAGATTTAGGCGTGAAATGGGTAAACACTGGTTTGGAAACAGAGTAGTGGATGAATGGAACAAGTTACCAAATATCATCATTAACTCGAATACGCTGAATAGCTTCAAACATAGGTTGGATGCTTATATGAGCAATAGGGGTTGGGTGTAAACGGGACTGCCCAGTATGGGCCAATAGGCCCGCTGCAGTTTCCTCCATTCTTATGTTCTTATGCTCTTATATTGTTTCTGATAAGCTTAATCTCCTATCTTGTATTAATGAGAAACAGTTTCGTGACATACACGATTCTCTTCCTTTATATTTATCTTCCGGTATAATCCTACCTGGTTTCATTATACCTACCATCATATTTATTAGTTCCTTCATTGTTATGATAATTTGTTAAAGGAAGATTTCTTCTAGGTACACAATAGTTTCTAAGAAGACTTTTCTGAAGGAATTACAAAAGCATATGCACGTTGAAAAAGTTTAGCTAAAGCACATCTTTTTGTAACAAGGTTAGGTACACCTTGGTTTTATACGGTGAGGTCTTGGTTGGAGGTAGCAGAGCCGTGGAACACCACCATATGTATTATATAAATATTTACCCAAATGTGAAATACCAAATTATTCACTAAGTTATTCAACAATGACTCAGTAGTTAGTTATTCACTAACTTATTCAACCATGACTCAGTGTTGATGTTATGAATTGCTGAGGTGACATTTCCTTCCAGGAGCGAGAGAGGTCTGGCTGAGGTCAGCGCAAGTCAGCAACAACATATCTGACGCATTTCCTCTCCGAGGCCTGTTCGCTCCCTCTCCCTGGGTCAGTGACAAGAGACTCATATCACTTGTTACCCAGTGAACACCTCACTTAAGTGTTCTCCTATAAATGCACTAAGACACTTCCCTTAGTAGAGAAAATACAATATATTCTCAACTGAACACAGTACCTGTGAAACTATACTTTTCTACAATAAAGCAAAACCAACAAAGTGGTTACTTCAGCCCTGCCACTTATCAGTTCAAGAACTAATATATATATATATATATATATATATATATATATATATATATATATATATATATATATATATATATATATATATATATATATATATATATATTTCATTAACAATAAAGCATGCAGACTTATATATATATATATATATATATATATATATATATATATATATATATATATATATATATATATATATATATATATATTTCATTAATAAAGCATGAACATATATATATATATATATATATATATATATATATATATATATATATATATATATATATATATATATATTGTGAACTTAACTTTTAGTAATATACTATGATAACAAGGTAGCCTATAACCCATTAACGACAAGTAACCTATCTCTGTTAGCGACAAAGTGGCCTGCTGTGATAGCGACGAAGAGCCTTACACTGTGATAACGACAAAATAGCCTTTCATGACGAAGCGACAATGTAAGCCCTGTGACAACGACAAGGTAGCCTGCCTGTGATAAGGACAAGGTGGCCTATCGAGTGATAACGACAAGGTGGCTTCTCTCTGTTAACGACAAGGTAGCCTACACCTTGATGCTGACAAGGTAGCCTGCCTGTGGTAACAACAAGGCCAGCCTGTCAGTGGTAACGACAAGGTAGCCTACCTCTGTTAACGACAAGATGGCCTGCCTCCAGTATTAACGACCAAAGAGGCCTGTGATGGGACAAGGTGGCCTGTAATATTTATAACGGCAAAATTAGTCTGCCTGTGATAACGACAAAGGCTTATACTTATAGCGATAACTTTGACAAAATAACCTGTGACAGCGACAAGGTAGCCTACCTGTGATAACGACAAGGTAGCCTGCCTGTGATAAGGACAAGGTAGCCTACCTGTGATACCTGTGATAACGACAAGGTAGCCTGCCTGTGATAAGGACAAGGTAGCTTACCTGTGATACCTGTGATAACGACAAGGTAGCCTGCCTGTGATCACGACAAGTTAGCTTACCTGTGATAGCGAAGGGTAGCCTGCCTGTGGTAACAACAAGGTAGCCTATCAGTGATAACGACAAGGTAGCCTACCTCTGTTAACGACAAGATAGCCTGCCTCTGATAACGACAAGAGAGCCTGCCTGTGATAAGGACAAGGTAGCCTATATGTGATAACGACAAGGTGGTCTGCCTGTGATAACGACAAGATAGCCTGCCTGTGATAACGATGTCATGGTCACAATGACTGCTCGTCTGTTTGAAACCTGATGACTCATATTATGCTCCACGCCCCCAAAACATGTGGATAACTGGTGAGTTATTCCTAGGAAGAAACGAGTTTTCCCTCTCTTAAGGTGCTGGCCATTTTCTCAGACTCCCTGAATCCAACCTCCCTATAAAGCAAATTTGAATGTGAGAGCAAGCACCATTGTTTTGAGGCAACTTAGATAGGTTTCATTACAGTTAAAGCATTCAAGATCCTTTGTGAGTGATGTTGAAAGCTTCAACTGTCTTTATTGTTAGTAACAGTTGTCTAGTAAATGAGAGTCGAGTCTGACTGTACAAAGGCCAGCTCATGTTGTCGTCCGTAGGGATATCCTTGAATTTCCGATTGCTCCTGAAGTTATATTATTTTGTTGCCCAAACATCAGGGAATCTGATGGTTGTAGTTTAGTTATTGTCAGTTGTCTATTTAAGAAAGTCACTAATCTCCCGAGAAGAACATGTCAAACTCCTAATCTCCAAGATCTCAACGTATATACACAAAGGCTCCTTGTCCATAAGTTCCGCCCATTTGGGGAACTAACAGTTGTCAACGTGTATATTCCACTTTTTCCTGGTAAGCTCAATCTCTAATTAGTTTATGTAAATCAACTTAAGAAATTCGCCAGACCTGTGTCAACTGAGTGTCATCTTTAAATGTGTAGCAGTTGATTTGAATGTAATTTCTGTCATTGCGTGAGTAGCCATATCTGGCATGGGTTGAGTTGCCATCTAGCTATATATAAGCTTGCAAGCAAGAGAGAAGTCCCTTCCTTGACGATCTCCAAATTATCTCAGGTATGTGAACGAGTGTTCCCCGCCGATATAGTCATTCAGTTTAACTTAGTAAATTTTGTGAATATCAGTGTTCATGTTGTAACAGTGAAATTGTCATTTACCCAGTGTAAGATTTACTATAATGTAAATGTGGTCTGTTGTTGCTAGATGAAAGATTGTTTGTGATTGTGTCATTATCACCCTTCTGTGACGATCTCCAAATTATCTCAGGTCCAGTGTGTGTGTGTTAGTTGAACACCCCACCGGCTGCCTGGGATTGGTGGCTACCTAACAGTTAGCTGTATTGGACAATGTCGTTAATTCGGCAGGATTAAACTGCTCAAGTCCTCGTCCTGGAAACTAGACCCCAGACTCTCGCCGTGTGTCTGACTGCAACCGACCATAACCACGATCTTCATTTGTTGAGACACCAGTGGTATACCCTGGGACACTCCTTAAAGTTATATGGTCCACAGTATTTGTTATATAAGATTGGAGATAATTAACCGAAATATAATTATCCCATGTTGGGTAGTGAACCCATAAAAATTGTTAGTATCAATAATAACGTGTTATGTGTTGTGAGAGCATCCTCCATATGTACTACCAACAGTTTTAGTGAAGGTACCATATGTAAGTTTGTCATGTGGTGTAGTCTATGAAATGTGCCACCAGTAATGTTGTAAGAAGCAAGAGTATCCAATTGGAATTGCAGATGAGTAAGGCCAAGGAGTTGATCCTTGTAGTTGTATGTTAATGACATCTTTTACCAAATTTAATGTCATATTAATAAACCATTTCTTAGAGAATATTAGGGGTATCATTTTCCCTCAGTATTCACCTTTATTCTTGTCCAATGACTTGATACCAGAATTACAGAACCCATGTGCCCTACCAAAGGTCAGAGGTTATGAAGTAACTATGAAATGAAATAATTAGACAGAACAAATGTCGGAAATAAGACAAAGAAAGAAGTATGAAATAAGAATACAGTATAAGGGATAAAAAGAAGAAAACCCCCACCCTTATAACGACAAGGTAGCCTCCCTGTGATAACAACAATGTAGTTTGCCTGTGATAACGACACGGCAGCCTGCCCGTCATAACGACAATGTAGCCTGCCTTTGTTAACCACAAGGTAGTATGTTGAGTTTGTCAGATCAAACCAAGCCAGTGGAAAAACATACATACCAGTCATTATCTATGAGGTTGTTGTTTGTAAAGTGTGAGGATGCATTATCGCCTCAGAGGCTATTCTAGAGACTGCACAGTGCACATGCTATTACTGTCTATATCAGGGGTTCTCAACCAGGGGGGAATTCCCCCGAGGGGGGGAATTCAGGTTGTCATGGGGGGGAAAACTGATTCGGGAGCAAGAGATATGTTCGATGAGAAATCAATCACAGAATTTTGGCCCTTGATGTGCGATTCCTACCCAAAAGTGGCAGAAAGAGCTATCCGTGTCTTGCTTCCGTTTGTGTCGACATATCTTTGTGAGTCAGGCTTTTCAACTCAGTTGCAAATTAAAACGAAGCAACGTAGTAGATTAGAGGTAGAAAATGACCTGCGTTGTGCCCTTTCAAACACTCCTCCGCGTATTCCAGAATTGGCGAAGAAAAAACAATCACAGGTTTCTCATTGACTGTAATCTTCATCTGAATAAAATTAATTATAAATTTACAATATCCTGGTATTCTATTGAACTTTTTGTTTATTGCATTATGCTTCAGTTTGGTCTGTTAAGTAATTCATTATAAATAAAAAAAAAAACTATTTTACTTTTATTCAAGTTTTAAAAATCCATCAACATTTTCAATTGGCATTTAATTTGTAAAACTCCACTATAAAAATAATCCATGTAAAATTGTAAATGTATATGTACTAATA
>NW_024730668.1:10748280-10775910 GCF_018991925.1 Homarus americanus | reverse complement strand
TAACACACTGCCAACTCAAACGTCAACCTTTTCAATAAAATAAAAAGATAGGACCACTTCCTTGCTAACCAAAGTTGCAAGTTGGATAGTACACCACTTCCTTGCCAAAAAAATCCCCCCCCCCCCAAAAAAATAAACATACAAAAGACTAACGCCTTCCTGCCCCTTCCTCCCACCTTTATTAAATTAAGAGACGATGCTCAGCCAACTCCATAAAGAACCTGTGAACTCTTCATCAACCATCCCATCAACATTTTGCTGTGAATATGATATAAACCTAACCTAACCTAACCTAGTCCGACTGGCTCATTATTCGCCGCGTTAAACAAAGTGGAGGTGTTGACTGTACCAGCGAGGATAGGTAACAATCAGTTGTCCCTAGATATAGATACGGGGGCCTGTGCCAATGTTATCTCATTAAAGTCGTTCAATGAACTCCAGCGGCGATATCCTCCAAATAAGTGGTCAATAAGACCTACAGACATTCCTCTGTCCGGTGTGTCGGGAATCCAATTAGACAGAGCGGGGGTGATAACATTACCAATCCGTTTTTCTAGGCCCAGTAAAACGTTTTTGGCGGATTTCTACATAGTTAAGGCATTTTCTTTGCCAGCGGACGGGTTACTTGGTCTGACCACTCTAAGGTAGAACAACATTAACGTTCAGCCACGAGATCAAGCAATCACATATAATTGTAAAACATATCACGCAATGCAAACATCACATCCATTGCTTACTTCGGGTGTTCGTGTAATAACTGCCTCGACAGGCGCGGGGGAGTCTTTGGCACAGCAGCAATTAGTTATGGAGTCACTCTCTGAAACTCCACCTAGTAGCTCAAAGGACATTTCGGATGAAAGCGGCCAGAACTGGACTCTAACGCCTGCTGTGTTAACTGGTGTACAATGGTTACATAGCCAAGAACTAACTAGAGTCAAAGTACGTTTGCCAAATGTGAGTGAAGGAACAGATGTTGTGTGTCTGAGTGAAAGTTCACAAGTGAAAGGTTTGTCACTTAAGTCTACCTTAAGCACTGTTAGAATAGGTAGTCTCACAGATGTCCTCGTTCTCAATAAAACTGGAGGATCCATAACCTTAAGGAAGGGATGTTGTTTAGGTAATTTCCTTGTTTATGACAAAGCGGTTGTCGAAGAGCCATTCGAATTACCAATAAGTAGTGAAACACAGGGTAAATCGAACGAAAAATCACATATTGTAAACAATGTAGCGTTAATAGTGCCACACGTGAAAGTAGTCGATCATCCTCGAGGCAAAAGTGATCTTTTAGAATTACTCGCCGAGTTCAAGGAAATCATAGCATTATTTGGAGAATCCCTAGGTAAAACAACGTTGACAAATCATCATATTCCATTCAAACCGGAAGCTAACGCAATCTACATCGCAGCATATAGGCTATCCCACAGCAAAAGAGCGGTAGTCCAGCAAATAGTACAAGACATGTTGGACCTAAAGGTGATCTAACCTTCCTCATCACCATGGAGCTCACCTTTATTTTTAGTTCCCAAGAAAGATGGAGGATGGAGACCAGTCATAGATTTTCGACAAGTCAACCAGGTAGCTGTACCGGACAAGTTCCCAATGCCTGTCCTAACTGACTTACTACAGTCACTCGGGAAAAGACAACGCAGTCTTCAGCAACTTAGATTTACTTAGCAGGGACTGGCAAATTCCCTTACATGAGGATTCCTGCGAGATAACTGCATTCAGCACGCCTATGGGACATTTCAAATTCTTAAGAATGCCATTTGGCCTAAGAAATGCGCCGCTATCATTGCAAAGAATGATAAACATCTTGTTTGCTGGAATGATAGGTAACACAGTCTATGCCTATCTATATGATCTTATCATAGTAAGCAAAAACTTACAAAGTCATCTAAAGAAGCTACGAGACGTTTTCACAAAGCAACATCTAGCGGGATTGAAAGTGAAACTTTCCAAATGTGAATTTCTCAAATCCAGAATCCAATTTCTTGGACACTTAGTAGATGGCAATGGTATACACACACTAGATTGCAAGGTAAAGGCGGTGAAGCAATTCCCTTGATCCCAAGAACGTAGATCAGCTTCATAGTTTCCTAGGATTATCAGGATACTACCGTTCTTTCATTGTAGGTTATGCCACGTAAGCATCACCACTCACAAAACTCCTAAAAAAGGATGTGGAGTTTACATGGAATAAAGAACAAGAGGACAGTTTTAATGCCCTCAAGAGCGCCTTAACGAAAGCTCCAGTGTTAGCCTTTCCGGACTACACAAAACCATTTACCATGTGTACTGATGCCTCGGGCCTAGGTTTAGGGGCGGTGCTCATGCAAACTGATTATCGAGGAAAATGGCGTGTAATAGCATACGCCAGTATCACCCTCAACGATGCAGAAACATGTTATTCAGCTACTCATTTAGAAGCATTAGCTGTATTGTGGGCTCTCAAGCATTTTCGGGATCTCATTTTGGGATATCCGATCACAGTCCACACAAATCATGTAGCCGTGACAGAACTATTTAATGGGAAGAACTTATCAGGGCGTTTAGCACGTTGGTATCTGACCATACAGGAGTTCGCACCCGACTTCACGTATTTGCCGGGCCGTGCGAACGTGGTAGCTGATTCGCTATCTCCTGTCACGCCACTACCTACGTTCACCCTGTCACAGTTAAGGGCGGAACAGTTACAGGATCCATTATGGTCCAAGGTTATATATGCCTTAGAATCGGGAGATGAGGTACATATGTTCAAATTACCTCTACCACTCTCACAGTTTGAGCTGCGGCACGAAATACTATATCGCTCAGTGAAAACACAAGAGTCATTCTCTCAAATTGTTATTCCTACATCATTAAAGGAAAACATTCTCACCCTCTTCCATGATGCACCCCAAGCTGGGCATCCAGGGCGAGACAGATGTATAACAGAAATTAGACAAAAACAATAGAGGAAAACTATGAGGACCGATATCGAGCATCACATTGCTAAATATTTATCTTGTGCAAAACAAAAGGGAACAACGATGGATCAAGCTCCAATCTTAGAATACCATACGCCGGAACGTCCATGGGATACAGTCGCGATCGATTTATTGCAACTACCAAAAAGCCATCAAGGCTCTAGTTACATACATGTCTGCGTTGACCACTTCTCTAGATTTGAGGTACTAGCACCACTGCAGAACAAGTCTGCCGAATCAGTGGCTCATGCATTACACTCATCTAATCTGTCCTTTTTCTACACCTAGTGTGATACTCTCGGATAACGGGGCAGAATTTAAGAATCAACTTTTAGCTGCAATATGTCAACAATATGACATTACACAAACCTTCACAACCGCCTACCATCCATCTTCAAATGGGTTGGTCGAGCGTGCAAATAGAAAAATTCTTGAGATTCTCCAACATGTGGAGAGTCCAATGCATAGTTTGTGGGAGGACTGGCTTTCACGGGTTGCAGCATCCATCAATGGATCTATAAATAGCTTTACAGACAAATCGCCATACTACATAATTTACGGTACCGATAAATGATTGCCATATGTTCTACTAGCAGGAACCCCACAACCTGTGTACAATATGGATGACTATGCCAAAAAACAAATCAATGTTTTCACGAGCATCCATGGAAAAGTACGAAAACACTTAGCAGCCTCACGTGCTGAAATGAGCTGCAAGCAACATAAAAAGGCTAAGCCTAGAAAATTAGAAATAGGAGACAAAGTAATGATAAAAGCGACAGAACACATATCAAATCTCTCGCCTAAATTCACAGGTCCGTACGTGATTAGAGCGAAAGAACATGGAAACAAATCCCAAGTAGTTGAGCCAACGTCAAATGTCACAGATATAGTACATGTAGATAGAATGAAAAAAGTCAGCAAAAACTTAGTAGGGACTCCTAGTGTCAGTCAAGTACATCCTACTTCTACTACAACAGTTGCTCAACAAAATATAACTGTAGACAATACATATCATCAAAAAACTACGATCAGCAACCACAAATCGTTAATTATCCTCGCCTCTTTCAGACATGGCTTGGATATCACTACTGGAGCGTGGTGACAATAGCCGCCTCCCTAGCAGACGTCGTCAATCCCGGAGCCTTAGTTGCCCCACTAGGCAAAGTACTGGTAGTACAAGACGTTGTAACTGTCAAATATGAGCTCCATGACTTTAAGCGCATGCCAGTGCATCTGAGGTCGATATCTGTCCACATTGAAACAGCTATGCAAACTTTGCAAGATCTCGAACAACAATCCACAGTCTCTACAACAATGGGTCAGACCATCTCTTTTCAACACGACCGTATGAATAGTCTACTCAAGCGAGTAAGGCATTTCGAGGGAAAGCTCCCTATATCTCCTGAAGACATCGAGAAAAATGTACATTCTCAGCGGCGTCAAAAACGTGGTCTGTTTAATTTTGTAGGGTTAATAAGTAACACCTTGTTTGGTACGGCAACTGCCGAAGATGTAGCTAAACTAGGGAGTGCAGTTTCAGACATGGTTAAGAAACAAAATAGGGCCATTACACAGTCCTACAAGGCAATACAAATTCTGACCTCTCATATGAATGCTATTGTTGAAGAAACTAATCAACTAGCTGAAGTTGTCCAGGGATTAATTTTCAGAATCTACACTGGAATGGCTACTCTGCTTATCTGAATATATGCATGCTGCTGAGGCCTCTGTACAATTTTTCATAGAAACCAGTAATAGGCTCATTGCTGATCTTGTAAATGCAGGGTTAGGGCGTGTTCACGCACAGTTGTTGCCAGTTGGTCAACTAATTTCCGCGTTGCATATATCTGAAACTAAATATCGTCTAACTCCTATCTTTCAGGAGCATGAAGTGAATATTATTACCCCTTATAAGAAGCAACATTAACACACAGGGAAATACACATTTCACTAAAATAAAATAAAAATTTAATGCATGGCATTTGGAACCATTTCCACTAAAAGCGAATGAGGGAATATTAATTCTGAACAAACAATCTGAACTTATAGTAGTGTCAGTGGATTTTTCATTAGTTGCTGTGGCTAATCATGAAGTCCTAATCATTGTAGGTCAACATATTTGCATTTGCATGTTTGTCCGGTGTATGCTTTAGCATTCACTCGGCTGCTGAGGTTGCATGTGAATTAGCTATATTACAAACTAATGCCTCTACAGCTCTACAACAATGTGTATATACTCCAATTCCACATAGGTTAGTGTTTCACGCACATGTCAATAATGTGCAATACCACATGGGTGCACGGAGATTATTTAATGCTTGTGAGAGTCAACGTCTAACATATTCTCAACAACTGACATCTCCAGGTTATGCCTCCTCGTCCCCATTTCCAAGAAGATTGGTTAGCGAAGGACGTTTTGCTGTTGACTAGCTTGAGTACCAGGAACTCCGACCAAGGCATATCGTCAGGTTTGCCATAAATACTTAAGTGCCGAGACATCATCGTTGAAACGCCACCGCACCTCAAGATAGCATACGGGTAAGGAAGAACTCCTCAAAGCTAGCACCTCTGCTCCGGGTGGCACGTTTGCTCATTGTGGTCAGCTTGGCGGCGGTGCCTTTGATCAACCTCTATTTCAAACTCTATTCGAAACCTTTCAAACTCTATTCGAAACCACCTGGAGAACCACAAGTTGATCAATGATTCCCAACATGGCTTCACAAGCGGGCGTTCATGTCTAACTAATCTATTAACATTCTTTTCATCAGTTTTCGAATCGGTGGACGAAGGGCACAATTATGATGTGGTATATCTCGACTTTAGCAAAGCCTTCGACAGAGTCCCCCACGAAAGACTAATTAGAAAGGTAGAAGCACATGGCATCAAAGGTAATATCCTTAAATGGATTAAGGCGTGGTTACAGGACAGGAAACAGCGAGTGAGCATTAACGGCACTAAGTCCCATTGGAGCAACGTCACTAGTGGAGTTCCCCAGGGCTCAGTACTTGGACCATCATTATTTATTATATACATAAACGACATAGATATCGGCATAGACAGCAACATAAGTAAATTTGCTGATTACACTAAAATAGGAAGTGTTATTAAATCTGACGAGGACTCGGCAAAACTACAGGAAGATCTAAACAAATTCTTCGAATGGTCTGAAAAATGGCAGATGAAATTCAACGTGGACAAATGTAAAGTGCTCAGTATAGGATATGTAAACAGGGAAACCAGATACCAGATGAACAACGATGCCATAGAGAAATCCGACTGTGAGAGAGATTTAGGAGTAATGATCAGTAGGAACCTTAGCCAAGTAAACAATGTGTTTTTGCTCGTAACAAGGCTAATAAAGTACTTGGGTTCATACAAAGGAGTGTTAGTTACAAGACTAGCCAGGTCATCCTAAAACTGTATCTTGCTCTTGTGAGACCACACCTGGATTACGCAGTTCAGTTCTGGTCACCGTATTACAGAATGGATATAGAATCCTTGGAAGGAATTCAGAGGAGAATGACAAGACTAATCCCGGGCATTAGGAACCTTGAGTATAGAGACAGGTTAAAGCATCTTAATTTGCACTACCTCGAGAGACGTAGAGCGAGGGGCGACCTGATAGAGGTGTATAAGTGGAAGGCAGGGCTAAACAAAGGGGACATTACAAAAGTACTCAAACTATCCAACCAGGAGCGAACTTGTAACAATGGTTTTAAATTAGACAAATTTAGATTTAGGCGTGAAATGGGTAAACACTGGTTTGGAAACAGAGTAGTGGATGAATGGAACAAGTTACCAAATATCATCATTAACTCGAATACGCTGAATAGCTTCAAACATAGGTTGGATGCTTATATGAGCAATAGGGGTTGGGTGTAAACGGGACTGCCCAGTATGGGCCAATAGGCCCGCTGCAGTTTCCTCCATTCTTATGTTCTTATGCTCTTATATTGTTTCTGATAAGCTTAATCTCCTATCTTGTATTAATGAGAAACAGTTTCGTGACATACACGATTCTCTTCCTTTATATTTATCTTCCGGTATAATCCTACCTGGTTTCATTATACCTACCATCATATTTATTAGTTCCTTCATTGTTATGATAATTTGTTAAAGGAAGATTTCTTCTAGGTACACAATAGTTTCTAAGAAGACTTTTCTGAAGGAATTACAAAAGCATATGCACGTTGAAAAAGTTTAGCTAAAGCACATCTTTTTGTAACAAGGTTAGGTACACCTTGGTTTTATACGGTGAGGTCTTGGTTGGAGGTAGCAGAGCCGTGGAACACCACCATATGTATTATATAAATATTTACCCAAATGTGAAATACCAAATTATTCACTAAGTTATTCAACAATGACTCAGTAGTTAGTTATTCACTAACTTATTCAACCATGACTCAGTGTTGATGTTATGAATTGCTGAGGTGACATTTCCTTCCAGGAGCGAGAGAGGTCTGGCTGAGGTCAGCGCAAGTCAGCAACAACATATCTGACGCATTTCCTCTCCGAGGCCTGTTCGCTCCCTCTCCCTGGGTCAGTGACAAGAGACTCATATCACTTGTTACCCAGTGAACACCTCACTTAAGTGTTCTCCTATAAATGCACTAAGACACTTCCCTTAGTAGAGAAAATACAATATATTCTCAACTGAACACAGTACCTGTGAAACTATACTTTTCTACAATAAAGCAAAACCAACAAAGTGGTTACTTCAGCCCTGCCACTTATCAGTTCAAGAACTAATATATATATATATATATATATATATATATATATATATATATATATATATATATATATATATATATATATATATATATTCATTAATAAAGCATGCAGACTATATATATATATATATATATATATATATATATATATATATATATATATATATATATATATATATATATATATATTGTGTGACCAACACAGTAGCCTGCCTATGATAACAAGGTAGCCTACCTGTGATAACGACAAGGTAGCCTATCTATGTTAACGACAAGGTAGCCTGCCTGTGATAACGACAAGAGAGCCTGCCTGTGATAACGACAAAATAGCCTGCCTGTGACAGCGACAATGTAGCCTACCTGTGATAACGACAAGGTAGCCTGCCTGTGATAAGGACAAGGTAGCCTATCAGTGATAACGACAAGGTAGCCTATCTCTGTTAACGACAAGGTAGCCTACCTGTGATAACGACAAGGTAGCCGCCTGTGGTAACAACAAGTGCCTATCAGTGATAACGACAAGGTAGCCTACCTCTGTTAACGACAAGATAGCCTGCCTCTGATAACGACAAGAGAGCCTGCCTGTGATAAGGACAAGGTAGCCTATATGTTATAACGACAAGGTAGTCTGCCTGTGATAACGACAAGAGAGCCTGCCTGTGATAACGACAAAATAGCCTGCCTGTGACAGCGACAAGGTAGCCTACCTGTGATAACGACAAGGTAGCCTGCCTGTGATAAGGACAAGGTAGCCTACCTGTGATACCTGTGATAACGACAAGGTAGCCTGCCTGTGATAAGGACAAGGTAGCTTACCTGTGATACCTGTGATAACGACAAGGTAGCCTGCCTGTGATCACGACAAGTTAGCTTACCTGTGATAGCGAAGGGTAGCCTGCCTGTGGTAACAACAAGGTAGCCTATCAGTGATAACGACAAGGTAGCCTACCTCTGTTAACGACAAGATAGCCTGCCTCTGATAACGACAAGAGAGCCTGCCTGTGATAAGGACAAGGTAGCCTATATGTGATAACGACAAGGTGGTCTGCCTGTGATAACGACAAGATAGCCTGCCTGTGATAACGATGTCATGGTCACAATGACTGCTCGTCTGTTTGAAACCTGATGACTCATATTATGCTCCACGCCCCCAAAACATGTGGATAACTGGTGAGTTATTCCTAGGAAGAAACGAGTTTTCCCTCTCTTAAGGTGCTGGCCATTTTCTCAGACTCCCTGAATCCAACCTCCCTATAAAGCAAATTTGAATGTGAGAGCAAGCACCATTGTTTTGAGGCAACTTAGATAGGTTTCATTACAGTTAAAGCATTCAAGATCCTTTGTGAGTGATGTTGAAAGCTTCAACTGTCTTTATTGTTAGTAACAGTTGTCTAGTAAATGAGAGTCGAGTCTGACTGTACAAAGGCCAGCTCATGTTGTCGTCCGTAGGGATATCCTTGAATTTCCGATTGCTCCTGAAGTTATATTATTTTGTTGCCCAAACATCAGGGAATCTGATGGTTGTAGTTTAGTTATTGTCAGTTGTCTATTTAAGAAAGTCACTAATCTCCCGAGAAGAACATGTCAAACTCCTAATCTCCAAGATCTCAACGTATATACACAAAGGCTCCTTGTCCATAAGTTCCGCCCATTTGGGGAACTAACAGTTGTCAACGTGTATATTCCACTTTTTCCTGGTAAGCTCAATCTCTAATTAGTTTATGTAAATCAACTTAAGAAATTCGCCAGACCTGTGTCAACTGAGTGTCATCTTTAAATGTGTAGCAGTTGATTTGAATGTAATTTCTGTCATTGCGTGAGTAGCCATATCTGGCATGGGTTGAGTTGCCATCTAGCTATATATAAGCTTGCAAGCAAGAGAGAAGTCCCTTCCTTGACGATCTCCAAATTATCTCAGGTATGTGAACGAGTGTTCCCCGCCGATATAGTCATTCAGTTTAACTTAGTAAATTTTGTGAATATCAGTGTTCATGTTGTAACAGTGAAATTGTCATTTACCCAGTGTAAGATTTACTATAATGTAAATGTGGTCTGTTGTTGCTAGATGAAAGATTGTTTGTGATTGTGTCATTATCACCCTTCTGTGACGATCTCCAAATTATCTCAGGTCCAGTGTGTGTGTGTTAGTTGAACACCCCACCGGCTGCCTGGGATTGGTGGCTACCTAACAGTTAGCTGTATTGGACAATGTCGTTAATTCGGCAGGATTAAACTGCTCAAGTCCTCGTCCTGGAAACTAGACCCCAGACTCTCGCCGTGTGTCTGACTGCAACCGACCATAACCACGATCTTCATTTGTTGAGACACCAGTGGTATACCCTGGGACACTCCTTAAAGTTATATGGTCCACAGTATTTGTTATATAAGATTGGAGATAATTAACCGAAATATAATTATCCCATGTTGGGTAGTGAACCCATAAAAATTGTTAGTATCAATAATAACGTGTTATGTGTTGTGAGAGCATCCTCCATATGTACTACCAACAGTTTTAGTGAAGGTACCATATGTAAGTTTGTCATGTGGTGTAGTCTATGAAATGTGCCACCAGTAATGTTGTAAGAAGCAAGAGTATCCAATTGGAATTGCAGATGAGTAAGGCCAAGGAGTTGATCCTTGTAGTTGTATGTTAATGACATCTTTTACCAAATTTAATGTCATATTAATAAACCATTTCTTAGAGAATATTAGGGGTATCATTTTCCCTCAGTATTCACCTTTATTCTTGTCCAATGACTTGATACCAGAATTACAGAACCCATGTGCCCTACCAAAGGTCAGAGGTTATGAAGTAACTATGAAATGAAATAATTAGACAGAACAAATGTCGGAAATAAGACAAAGAAAGAAGTATGAAATAAGAATACAGTATAAGGGATAAAAAGAAGAAAACCCCCACCCTTATAACGACAAGGTAGCCTCCCTGTGATAACAACAATGTAGTTTGCCTGTGATAACGACACGGCAGCCTGCCCGTCATAACGACAATGTAGCCTGCCTTTGTTAACCACAAGGTAGTATGTTGAGTTTGTCAGATCAAACCAAGCCAGTGGAAAAACATACATACCAGTCATTATCTATGAGGTTGTTGTTTGTAAAGTGTGAGGATGCATTATCGCCTCAGAGGCTATTCTAGAGACTGCACAGTGCACATGCTATTACTGTCTATATCAGGGGTTCTCAACCAGGGGGGAATTCCCCCGAGGGGGGGAATTCAGGTTGTCATGGGGGGGAAAACTGATTCGGGAGCAAGAGATATGTTCGATGAGAAATCAATCACAGAATTTTGGCCCTTGATGTGCGATTCCTACCCAAAAGTGGCAGAAAGAGCTATCCGTGTCTTGCTTCCGTTTGTGTCGACATATCTTTGTGAGTCAGGCTTTTCAACTCAGTTGCAAATTAAAACGAAGCAACGTAGTAGATTAGAGGTAGAAAATGACCTGCGTTGTGCCCTTTCAAACACTCCTCCGCGTATCCCAGAATTGGCGAAGAAAAAACAATCACAGGTTTCTCATTGACTGTAATCTTCATCTGAATAAAATTAATTACAAATTTACAATATCCTGGTATTCTATTGAACTTTTTGTTTTTTGCATTATGCTTCAGTTTGGTCTGTTAAGTAATTCATTATCAATATAAAAAACTATTTTCTTTTATTCAAGTTTTATAAATCCATCAACATTTTCAATTGGCATTTAATTTGTAAAACTCCACTATAAAAATAATCCATGTAAAATTGTAAATGTATATGTACTAATATGGAAAAAATAAAGGATTTTCAGTATTATATGCATATTATTTGGAATGCACTTTTTGAGGCAGACAATCTTGGAAAGGGGGGGGGGGAATGACATTCTGACATATGGTGCAAGGGGTGCATGGGGCAAACAAGGTTGAGAACCACTGGTCTATATGTGTTATCAGTTCTCTGGTATGGAAGCTTTGGTCTTGGCGGGATGTGTAATGTTTGTTTTTTCAGACCACAGCTTACAGCCCAGAGAAGAACAGCACATATAATAGTAAGTAGATGCCCACTTGGTCACCCACATAGGTTGCACACCCTACAGTGACAGTAAGACCTGACCCAGGAGAGCTGACGGACACAAGGTACCTGAGTTAACCTGGCGTTATGACCTTGTTACTCAAGAAACTACACCTGGCCAGACACACCCGGCTGGTAATAATTAGGAAGCAGTACCGACCGGCGACATGACTACGCACCTAACAAGCTTAGTGTTAATTAGGAGAGGTCATCTGCCGGCTTGTCATCGCCAATATAAGAAACCTACAGCTCCTTCCATGGGGCATTTGGATTATTATTAGAACAGCGCCCAGAGACAGAAACAGACGGTGACTGACAGGGAGAGACAGAACTTAGAAGAAGACAGGAGCCATACTCGTCACTAGCACCGAGTCCCCAGCAAGTAGAGTCTCCCACAGGAGACAGAGTCCAGCAGCACCTGCACACAGTTTCCCCAGCCGCTGGGCCTCCCTCAGGTCACCTGTGAATCATTGTCAGAGCGATCCTAAGGGTGAGTTACTTACGGTGGGAAGCGTATCCATTTCATGTTTGTGTCCGAGTCATTGTCTAGTAAATTTGATATAATGATTTATTAATGTGTCCACGCCATTCAGTTAACTAAATAGCTGTACTTAAAGTTGGCGTTTAGAAGATTTCCCCTAAGAATATATTAACAATAAAATAACTAATCGGCCACGCTACCAAACGTTCCTCACTTCAACCTACAACTATAAATGGATTCCTTATTAGAATATTTAGGTATTATATTTTATGTTCATATGTTGATTAAAATCGTACATTACAAAGTATCAGTGTTCCCAACACCAAGACGACGGCAGGTGAGTATTTGTAGTTGCAAACATGGACCATTAAACACGACAAGTATGGTGGAGGTGGAGTAACTACCACGAGTATGGTGGAGGTGGAGTAACTACCACAACTATGGTGGAGGTGGAGTAACTACCACAACTATGGTGGAGGTGGAGTAACTACCACAACTATGGTGGAGGTGGAGTAACTACCACAAGTATGGAGGAGGTGGAATAACTGCCACAACTATGGTGGAGGTGGAGTAACTACCACAAGTATGGTGGAGGTGGAGTAACTACCATGAGTATGGTGGAGGTGGAGTAACTACCCTGAGTATGGTGGAGGTGGAGGAACTACCACAACTATGGTGGAGGTGGAGTAACTACCACAAGTATGGTGAAGGTAGAGGGTCACCTGGTAGCAATCTGCAAGTCAGCATCGGCCTTGAGGCGGTAAGCGGTCTGCATGCGGTTGGAGCCTTTGACACGCCTCACGCCGGGGTAACTCTGCTCTAGCACATCGAGCCGAAACTTGCGAATAAAGTCAAAAGCTTGGAGGTCATCTTCACCAGGCTGGTAGTCCGCGCACGGGCCGTTCAGTTCATCATAGTTGTCATATTCTGTAGGAGGGAGACGACATGTTAGAAGTGTTGAGAACGCAGTATAATTTGCGTTTCCCTGTAACTCAACAGTGTTAAGGACACAGTATAAGTTTTGTATGTTCACCAGTTACCCAACACTGTTAAGAACACAGTATATGTGTTGTGTGTTTGCCAGTAGCCCAACAGTGTTAAGAGCACAGTATATGTGTTGTGTATTTACCAGTAGCCCAACAGTGTTAAGAGCACAGTATATGTGTTGTGTATTTACCAGTAACCCAACAGTGTTAAGAACACATTATATGTGTTGTGTATTTACCAGTAACCCAACAGTGTTAAGAACACAGTATATGTGTTGTGTATTTAACAGTAACCCAACAGTGTTAAGAGCACAGTATATGTGTTGTGTATTTACCAGTAACCCAACAGTGTTAAGAGCACAGTATATGTGTTGTGTATTTACCAGTAACCCAACAGTGTTAAGAGCACAGTATATGTGTTGTGTATTTACCAGTAACCCAACAGTGTTAAGAACATAATAACGGCAGTACAATAAAGACAACAATTGGTCATCCAATCTACAAAGTGAACTATTTACCCTAAAAATCGTAACTAGGAAAGAACATGTTGATGATTTTGAAGTAAACAAACAAGTGCAAAAAAGGCACAAGTAAACCCATTGTCTACCGTGATGAAATGTATTAATAAAACGTGTATATTGAGCAAGAAACAAGATCACTAGATTACATGATGCTGTGATTGCTAGACTGAGGTTATGATATAAGTACTACAAGTAGTATGCCTCTCAAGTATAGTCTAAATGTTAAGTGTGTGGCCAGACATATGGCCACTCACTCCACCACTATGTCTTTGAATGTAAAAATAGAACTTTTGCTCGAGCAATGGCGCAGCACTTAATCTCTGATGGAAAGATTGCTGATAGTGTATATTAAAACTGTGTCCAACATATCGCACCTGGTAGCTAAGTGAACCTCAATGTAAAGAATTAAACAAACAGTGTACTGAAAATACTCTAATATTCAACGCCATAATATCCTGACCACTGGGGTCTAATAAAAATCCTGAGTGACTTCTGCTTTGCAATTCTTTTTGCTTTACCGCTCATAAAATGAGTAGCCTAAAGAGTGCGCGATAAACTAGCTGCTGTCCGGGCAAAATTCAAGTTTAATCACAATATTATCAATATAAAATTTAACACTCCGCTGATAAAGGTGTCCACCACTGTTTTCAGTGACTGTGTGGGTCTAATCTCTAGTCAGGGAGCTCAGTCCCTGTCTTTTACAAAATATTGACCCGCAAGATATAAAATTTTTAATACAGGTTTTGAATTTTGATACATCTTAGCTTCTACAAAGCAATGTTGGACATCTGAACTCTCTTGCACAATATTACAGCAGGGGTACAAATAAAAGCACCCTTGTTGTCAAAAATAACTAATTCATGAATGCAAAAAGCACATGTGGAGTAACATTAGTTCCACTTTATTATATACATAACATAAACAATTGGATGTAACATATAAGACGAGGTTAATAATGTGCTGAAATGAATCTGCCACATTTTTGCACAAAATAGTCTTTATTTTATCCACAATAGAGAGTATGTTTGTATGCGAGTCTCAAGTTCTAAAGTTGTTACACATAAATTTGTACTAGTCCACGAACACAGCAGGCTTACGAATAAAAAATTTCAATATAAAAACATGGTATGCCATTTTTTATTTTCATTATTATCATTATTCATCATATCGTTGACGTCGCTGTCGTTCTCGTCGCCGTCATCTTCAGCATCCGGAAGGCGTCCACATTGTACTTGTTGCCCGAAGCAGGAACAGGCTGCACAGTGCATGGTGCAGAAGCTTTCAAACATGAACGCCGATTCTCACAGACCTGTTTGGAGCAGTTACAGAAGGTTATTTTCACACTTGCAGGTTTAGTAGGCTTTGACATGAGAATGGGAACAAGATGATTGTTTCGAATGCAAAGGTCGAAGTTGATGATACCTGGAAGAATCATGTTGCTGTTAATTGACTGCTTGAAGACAAGGAATTGACTGAGAGCGCGCAACAGGTGGAATGAAAAGGAGTCTTCTGTAGGTGGCAAAGAACCTAGGTCACTTTTGTTGTTAACAAAAATATGTTCCCGAAGAGTATTCAGAGAAGAAATTGATGGCTTTCCATAAAGAGTTGCAATGCAGTTCCAGGCATCTTCGATGAATTGCTGTATAACGACATGTACACCACTATCTCCGAATCTGGCAAACTTTGAAAAATGCCCTTTCTTACGCAGAGCAACAGAAGCTGCTCTGTGTTTTCCTTTTTTGAATAGGTAACTGAAGAAGTCACATCCTGTAAGAACATAGATACTAAGCAAAGATTCACACAAATCTACAGGTGATTTTTCATACTTAGTGGAAAGGTTGTGAACAAACACATGCACAGGCAGGTACCTGTGTTTCCTTTTAACCCATAACTCTTCCAGCATGACAATCTTGTTGAAGTGATACATACTTAGAAGAAGTATATGAGTATCATTTGCATGAATTACAACACGCCTGGAGCCATGTGTTCTACAGCTGTATGCAGTATGTGCAAATAGTCGTGTATCTGCTTCCTCATGATTCAGAGACTCGTGTTTATCCACAATCAAGGTTTCTGCATTTGGCAGGAAACTGCCCTCCCATGGTCACCGCCTGTTCCACCAAAGGTGGCTTTAATGCCATAAGAAAAGCTTGTGTCGTCATGTATTGTAACAGGTTTACTTTGTTACAAGGGTTGTTGAGGAATGATTTCCATTCAGGAATATCCCTATTATCAGATGGGATATATTCCTTAGACAGTAAATTGCTTCCTCTACGTTTCCTTTCGTACAGTTTGAGACGATGTGGCATCTAAGTCATATCTGTCTCCGACAAGGTAAATATGACATCAGTTAACTGGTTTCAGTTGGAGAATTTTTTGACAATACTGCGTCATCAGCTCTACAAAGGTCTTTGCCATAGCGTCATTTAGGATCACGGTTGTAAGATCTGATTCTGGCAAGGTAAAATATGGTTGTTGAATATCTGCTTGTTGCAGAAGGGGTGTAAGAAAACACTTTTGGTAACATTCCACCTAACATATTGATGATCATCTTTACAACTTGGTTGAAACAAGAACGACGGATACTGTGTCCACTCATGAGCAAATACTTCCTTTCGGGTAGCTTCTGCAGCTCTTTGAACAAAACATAAGGCACGAATGACCTCTAATTCGTTCTGGGTAATTTTTGTTACACTTTGCTTCCTTTCTCGATCCAAATGTCTCCAGTTTAGGTGCATCAATTTTGACTGCTGTACATTTTTCTGCTGATTGTATGACGGCGCCTTTTCCCCCGTAGATATGTTTATCAAGTCGGTGGTATTTTCGGTGACAAAAGGATCTATCATTATTGTTGTACTCCTCACTTTCTCCACCAATCTTTGATCATACAGTACTTTGTTTGTTTTTGTGACTGTCCATGGACTTTGGCTGATTGTGATTACTTGCTATCATTGACTTAACACTTTCAGAGACTCTAGACATGAAAGGGACAGTTTTGATGTACTTGCTTTGTGATTTCCTTTAACACTCCTACTTTGCCATCTCTGTTGAATGTTTGTTAGAGGCCAGATTGGTCCATATACCATTAAAATTTCTCTTGCAGCGATGTACAGTAAAGTTGCTTTGCATAAATGATATAAAAACGTCTGGGTAGAGCCGCAACATTTTTATGCTATCGAACATTGTGTTTCATATGTAGGAAGGGTTCATCTTTCACGAGAAACATTCAAAACTTTTATATTCGATGGGTAGAAGGTCTGACCCTTTTTTTATCACGATACGGGTCACTGGCTACCTGACAACTCATTCATTAATACAACTGAGAGGAATGTGTTACACTGTACTAACTGAGATGTGTAAATATTACGCTGTAGCAAAAGAAACACAAAGTCGGAGAGACAGCTTTACTTCTGACGTTTCGTCACGAAGGACCTTTTCAAAGGACGAAACATCAGGTATATAGTTTCCTTTGCTACCACATCAATCATTTCCCCATATGAGTCCTACTCATTTGTCAGAAAATATTATACTCTACAGTACTGACTAATGGTGAGAAGTACTGCCCGATGAAAGGAAGTATTGTACTTTGCTCGTGGAGCAAAGTACTATATTATACTGAATAATGGAAGGAAGTCTTTTACTATACATACTGGTGGAGAGAATTATTGTACTATACTGGTGAAGAGTATTATTGTACTATATTGACTGGTGGAGAGGATTATTGTACTATACTGACTAGTGGAGTAAATTATTGTACTATGCTCACTGGTGGAGAGAATTATTGTACTATACTGACTGGTGGAGAGAATTATTGTAATATAATGAATGATGGAGAGAATTATTGTACTATACTGACTGGTGGAGAGAATTATTGTACTATACTGACTGGTGGAGAGAATTATTGTACTATACTGACTGGTGGAGAGAATTATTGTACTATAATGAGTGATGGAGAGAAGTATTTAACTATAATGACTGGTGGGGATAATTATTGCACTATACTGACAATGGGAGGGAAGAATTGTACTATACTGAGTGTGGGAGGGAAGTATTGTACTCTACTGAGGGGGAGGGAAGAATTGTACTATGCTGACAGTGGGAGGGAAGTATTGTACTATACTGACAGTGGGAGGGAAGAGTTTCATGAGAGCAAAGGGAGAATAAGGACAGGTGGAAGGCAAAAGAGAGAGAAATCAAGATAGTATGTCGCCAATATTATAATTTCCTTTACTTATGTTCTTAAATTATATTTTTCACCACTGCTATTTGATGGCTATTGCTTAGTAACATAGCCTGGACATTAATTATGTAAGGGTGACTGGGAAAGTCCAGTAATGCACAGTATGTTATGCCGGTGTCACACATTACAAAGTATCTGTTAGATTAGTCAAGAATCAACTGGACTAAGGTTGTGAGAAATTTTGCTTCTCGTTTCACACCGCAAGGCCTTCGTTTATTGGCAGGTTGGAGCTTGGAGCAACAGTGTATTGAATATAATAAAAATAGAAACTTCAGTGGAAGTATCATTATCACAGCGCCTTCTGAAGTACTTCAGTCTCTATCAAAAAGAGTCAGATAGTGAGAGAACCGTAGCTAAGTGCAAGAACTGCGAAACGAAGATTAAGGCTCCTGTGAAGGCTATTTCAAACCTCATAACTCACTTAAAACGTTAGAATGAAAAGAAGTATGCTAAGTATTTGAAAGAGAAGCAAGATGATGCACAGAATAAAATGACTGAAAGAGCTACTGGAAATGACAGCAGTACACAGAAGGAATCTTCTGCGTTGTCATATTTCAGGAGTAAGACAGAGGAGGAGGTGAAGTTCAGCCGAAATGATTTGAGACAAAGATACTTAACCCCCCAAAAAAAAAATCTTGCATTTTATTGCATGTGACCAGCTGCCACTGAATATTGTGGAGAGTTCTATTTTCCGGGATCTTCTTCTAGAAGCAGAACCAAAATATGTGATTCCTGCACGTTCAACAATTAGAATCACACCTCTTCCAGCACACCTAAGAAAGATGGAGGCTGCATTGAAAGAAGGATTCCAAGATCTAAGCCGAGTTTCTCTAATATTCGATTTTTTAACCAATCGCAAGATGATATCATTCCATGGGGCAACAATTCATTTTATAAACAAGAACTGAGAACTAAAGTAAAGAGTTTTTGTTTTTGATATATACAGTATGAAGAGAGACATACTGTCGTCACAGAGCAACTGCATATGGGAAGTTAGTTGACTGTTATGCTATCAGAGATAAAGTAAAGAAAGTTGTGGCAAACAAGGCCTCATCAATGGTTAATAGTAAGGCGGCCAAAGAGAGAAAAGTCATCTAGAAAAAAAACGGTGTTTTTTGTTAATAACAGGAACCCACCTTAAATAAATAGTATTAGGGATGCCAGGCAAGATGTGGGTGGAAGTATGTTTCAATTTTGGGTTTGAAGGTCATATACAAGGTCACAGAAGTAAAAATCTGAAAAATTCCGAATTTTTGAATTTCAGTGGTGGCTCTATATAACAACGTGTTTAAAGGTGATCATTGGCGCATAAAGCATATTTTTGTGATTTTATGGAAAATAAATGTATAAAATTATGACTCAGAATGTCTTTATTTAGCATACTGGGTGATGTGCGCATGTACCTACTGCTACCATAGTACAAGTATTAGCATACTTTTACATGCTGAATATTTTCAATGCACTGGTTGGTGTTACGGTCATCTCCCCGTTTCACTCAATATTTGTTTCAGTTACCCATTGTATTTAGTTTCTATTGTGTCCCGTTTTCTTTAGACTAAATTCCATTTTTTTACGGTATTAACCCACCAGGGCACAGGTCACTGACCCACATCGGGGCCCGGGGGGCGAAAATGTAATGATAATAATAATTCAGAGTAAATAAAATTTATAATAAAAATAAAAATAAAATATAAATGATAATAATAATAATAATAATAATAATAATAACACTGTAATAATAATAATTATAAATACAAAGATATACAAGAATGAAAAAAAAATCAATAGTGAGAAACAATATATGTATGTTGTGTTGTCATGTAAGAGAAACAATTGAGACCCTGCTATTGTGTGTAAATGGGGCAGAAAGACAGATCAGCAACCTGGGACTTGGTCACAATTTTCGTGGTGCCATATGGCAGCAGGGTCTACCATTAGACAACACATTATGCTTCTAATATCATCCCAGGCAGTGGTACCTTGGTAGCTTACTACTCGTAAAAATGTCTTGATTATTGTATATAAGTATTTATGTTTCATTATGTAAACTTTACAGAATGTATCTTTATTTTGTATACAGTTATGAGAGACCGTAAGAAGCAGTTGTAAAGTAAAAAAAAATAATAAAAATAAAGAGATTATATGTTGACGAAACAAGAAAAGTGTTGGAACGGTTTAGTTTTGTTTTTCTCTCTCTGGTTTGGCTTTGGGGTATATAGGACTGGACAAGCTTGGTCGGTGTATATTTATCTATTGTTATCTGGGCAATCGTGGGTAATTTTGGTGTTAACTAAGGTGCAGTATGTTTATTATGGCTGAAAGAGTGATGTAATAATGAGAGAGCATTATATTTGGTGGAGACAACATTATTTAAGTGAATTAATTTGTGGCATTTTGTATGTATACGGATGGAGAGCACAGGTTTACTTTGATTATTGTTAAATATATATATATATTTTTTTTTATTTTTAGAGCTGTGTTTTGCTTAAATCAGTTTTGAAGGAACAGTGATACTGATATAAACACCTGTCAGCTGTCAGGAGATGTTAGCCAGAAAGGTAAGGTAATGGTCAGTGTCCAACACGAATCTCTCTGAACATAAGAACATAAGAACATAAGAAAGTGGGATACTGCAGGAGGCCGACTGGCCCATACAGGGCAGATCCCTTTCACACCCATCCCAGCACTTCCATGTGCCTATCCAACTTCGTCTTGAAGCTCCCTAGCGTCCCCGATCCTACTATAGCAATCGGTAGCCTATTCCACATATCCACAACTCTATTACCAAACCAGTGCTTGCCTATATCCTTTCTGAATCGGAATTTATCTAATTTAAAGCCATTTGTTCTAGTTATTTCGTTATTACTGAGCTTCAGAACATCTTCCATTTTACCCTTGTTAATCCCACTTACCCACTTGTACACTTCTATCATATCTCCCCTAACTCTACGCCTCTCTAATGAATGTAAGCCTAAGCTTTTCAGTCTTTCTTCATATGGAAGGTTTCTAATATTATGGATCATTTTTGTCATTCTTCCTTGTACTCTCTCCAAAGAATCTATGTCCATTCTATAATAAGGACACCAGAACTGAACCGCATAATCCATGTGTGGCCTCACTAATGCTAGGTAAAGTTTCAAGATAACGTCAGCAGTTCTGTTACTCACAGACCTAGATATGAACCCAAGAATCCTGTTTGCCTTGTTGCGAACGCTAATACATTGTTTTCTAGGTTTCAAGTCATTGCTAACAAATACACCTAGAAGCTGTTATTTCAGAGTCTACTCTGATCTAATGGGCCTATGGGCTGACTGTACATCCTCCAGTGAGGTTTAGAAGAGGGTGTGAGGTGTACACTGGCCGGACATTGATTTGGTTTATGCAATGATAAATGCAGACAGAGCCAACTGACAAAATAATAATAATAATAATAATAATAATAATAATAATAATAATAATAATAATAATAATAATAATAATAATAATAATAATAATAATAATAATAATAATAATAATAATAATAATAATAATAATAATAATAATAATAATAATAATAATAATAATAATAATAATAATAATAATAATAATAATGATGCTGAAGGATAGGTAATTTTCGAATTGTTTCAGTATATCTATGCCTACTAGTACATACTGCCATTCCCAGTTGTCTTGGCAGGTAGGGAGCTCATCCCCAGTGGACCCTGTAACTGTCATCAATCGCAAGAGGGAACGTCAGGATGTCAGTGAAGATTGTTGCTTCTGCCAAAGCAGCGTTGGTGATCTGTGCACAGCATTAGCAGAAGGAAAAGCAAGAATTTTGACTGTGGACGATGAAAAAACCTGGAAAGTCATTCCAAGGATGATTTCAATGCATTGGAACTGAAGCGACATAAATCATGCTACTCTTTATTCACCTCTGTAGGCAACCATAGACACTGCACCCAGAGATGTTGTGGAGAACCTGCTGACAGCTCAGGATCGAGGAAAGCAGCATGTAATCGGCTACATGAAGGAGAGACTGATAGAACAGACAGTAAGCTGCCAATAAACGATAAAAACCTTCGCTGATGTGTACAAAGCTACAGTTTCCACCAAGCAGAACATGCAGAAGACCATCAAAGCTGACAGAAAGCTTCTATAGTGGCTCCTGAATGCCATGACCACAGGTCACATGGTGGAGATAGTCAACATCTTGAAGCATGAAGTATCCACAGTCCCATTTAGTCTGGCGAATGCAGGAGGAGATATAAATTCGACATCGAAGTCTGAGCTGATAAACATCTTGATGACTCATCAGATCATAAGCTCAGAGATTCCAACCTCTGATCTGAAGACCTGTGTGACGATAGATGGTCATGCACTCATCCAAGCCCTTGGCAAGCCTGGCGGCTGTCGGACATTCGAGGACTATGCTGAAGTGTTCTTCAAGGCCGTGTAGAGTTATTTCAATGAAAAAACAACAAGAGTTAATGTCATCTTTGATCGGTACGCAGGGGAAGGAACGATAAAAACAGTTACCAGGACAAAGCGTACTAGCAAGATGAAACCGATTTGGAAGTCATTAATGGCCCACAAGTTCCACTGCCTGAAGTGAGGAAAAACTTCATGGCCCTAGATACAAACAAAGCTGACCTAGCCTAGCTTCTTTCTCACGTCATCAATGAGAAGGGCGGAGATCTTCCAGAAAGATGTGAGCTAGTGACAAGGGGTTACTTCTCTGAAGCCAATGAAGTACGGTCAACCAGGTGACATGACGTTCCACTGCATAGCAACCATGAAAAGGTGGACACCAGGCTCACCCTTCACTCATGTGATGCAGCGTCCCAATGATATAAACAAATACTGGTAGAATGCAGAGACACTGATGTAATGGTGCTGCTGATTCAAATCGTTTGCACTAAGGTCGCTAAAGTGTGGATGCTGTTCGAAACGGCCAAGAACCGAAAATGCTACCCCGTGCACGATATGTTCAAGAGTTTGTTGCCCCAAGTCTGGACAACCTTGAGAGCTTGCACGCTTTGACCGGATTTGACACAATTTCGTCCTTTAGTGGTCATATGAAAAATAAGTGTTGAAAGGTGTTCAGTGACCACCCATTCCTGCTGCACGCAATTGGTTAAGATGGGGATATCGCAGATGTTGAGAAGTTTGTGTGTCATTTGTATTGCACCCCGAACAACACACAGTTGATGACGCCAGAGTTCACCTTTGTGGGAAGGCAAAGAAGACTCTGGAAAAGCTCCCACCGACAAAGGCTGCCCTGGAGCTACACGCTGAGCGGGCAAGCTATCAGGCCAAAATATGACTCCAGGCTGACAAAGACAACATAGATGTTGAAGATCCGGTGAACACTTCAGCCTGGAAGTTGGACAAGATTTCCTCCAATCCTCGAAGCCTGCCTGGAGCTTATTGCTTATGGTTGCAAGAAAAAGTGCAAGACATCTAGGTACAACTGCTTCAGAAAAAGGATGAAGTGTACAACAGCTTGTGGTTGTGACAACAGTGGTTGCTGTAACCCAGCTGGACAATAGATCTGTGTCCCTCTTCCCGGCTGAAATCGAGAGAAGCTGGAATGTGCTGTAATGAACTAAAAACTCTGTTCTTAAGTGATTGCAATCCACACAATTGTGACTGTCAGTGCAGCATGTAGGTGCTGTTCATCAAGAAAAGTGAGCTTGTAGATGTTACAAGTGTTACGGAAACTGAGCAATCAAGAAGGCAAATGTCTTAAGTTACTTTTTCTTTAACTTGTATTTTAATCTCAAAAATTTAAATTATTTATTTACCTGTGCGCGTCTAGGCCAGTGGTTCTCAACTTTTTCACTCCATTCACCCCTTGAGGAATTTTCAACATCCTCGTGGCCTCCTTCATTTTTCTCCCAGAACAGACAAACAGACAAGTGATAAAGACGAAAGAATAATAAAGAAGGACAGATAAATAGGACAAGAGTTAGAATGGCAAACACACACACACACACACATTCACATACATAACACGCCCATGCACTCACACATAAAGCACACATACAGTCATACACAAACATGCACACAGGTAAACATTCACACTCAAGCTAGCAAGCTGAATTGTACTTCCTGTAAGCAAGAACACTTCTCCTTTGACAAGCACTGCCCAACTTGGAAGAATGAGAAGAATAGTGAGTCATACCAATTTAGCACTAAAAATGGTAGGATTATATAAGTAAAGAATGAGTATGAACAACAATGGCACCAATAAATAAGGAAATAATTAATAAAGGAAGTGTACAAATATTTCACCCACGTAAAGCAGCGACCATATGAATTATGAAACAAAATAAGTAAAACCAATTACGGAGTATATTATGCTTGAGTCAAGCTCAAACACAATATATGGTTCAGAGACAATACATACACTCCACTGTTTTCGTGATGGTATCTCAGGCCAGATTGAGATCATTCGGTCCTATCACCACTTGCAAAGGGATGACACACGGACACGTACTGAACAAGTCAGTTCAGCACCTCGGTCCAGCGCCTGTCACACAGACAGGGACTGGACCTGTGAAATCTAAAATAATCAGTAAAAAAAAAAAAAAAAAAAAAACACCAGAGTATGTAAATATTAAAATTGTATTGTCGTTATGATTAAAAAAAAGAAAAAAAAATGAAAATTCTCTTCTGCTTAGGAGATGACTACGCTCCTTAGTCTTTGATCGGATGGGTGGGGGTAAGTTGTTCCACACCTTCACACCATGATAATTTATGGAGGTCTGGGACTGAGAGGAGCGCATGGGGGATGGTCTTAATTGCTCTGGGTGCCTTAAGTTGCATCTCTGATAATTCCGGAACTGGAAATAATTAATGTCAAGCAAGTGATTGATAGACTTGTAAACAAAGAAGGCGCAGCAGTAGGTGTTAATATCTACGAATTTTAACATTTTCAATTTAGCAAATTTTTCGTTTGTGTGATCTGTTTTTTTAAAGTATGTCATTGCCCGTACAACTCTCTTTTGTGCAGTAACCACAGATTGTGTTTTTGAAGAGCTAGAGGCTCCCATAGTGTGTGACAGTGTATCAGGTGTTGGTAAACAAGATCATGATAGATTTCTTTCATTACTGCGAGAGTGAGTAACTGTCGAGTGCGATACGATACCGCACTGTTTATTGACTTTTCTGTGAATGACTTGTATGTGGTTTCTCCAGTTAAGTTTCTCATCAGCAATAACTCCGAGGAATTTAATATTTTGTTCGCGTTTGAGAACTGTATTACCAAGGTACAGGGGGTCCAGGTCTGGGGGTAAGTTTTTCCTTCTGTGAAAGATCGTGTAGTGGGTTTTCTCAAGGTTTAAGGTCAGTTTATTACGTATTACCCAGGTCCTGACTTTAGTCAATTCAGTGTTCATAGTTCTCATCAAGGAATGGAGGTCTGAGTTGCTGGCATATAGATTACTATCGTCTGCAAATAAGTTGTATTTCATGAGTGCGCTGGCGTGGACTATGTCGTTTATGTACAACAAAAACAGTACTGGACCGAGAATGGAACCTTGGGGCACACCATACAAGATTGGCGAGGAGTCAGATTGGTGATTATTATAGCAGACATATTGCATCCTGTTGGACAGATATGAGGTAAACCAATTGTGGGACAGGCCCCTAACGCCGTAATGTTCAAGTTTTGAAAGGAGAATGGTATGGTCGACAATATCGAAGGCTTTAGAGAGGTCCAAGAATATACCAACTGTGAACTGGCTGTCATCAAAGGAATTTAAGATTTCATTAATAAAGGATAGCAGAGCACTCTCAGTCGACCTTCTAGCTCTAAATCCAAACTGGGAGTCTGTAAAGATGTTATTGCATTGCAGAAGGAATTTAGTCCATTACATGCTAGCTTTTCCAGTATCTTACTCAAGGCTGGGAGGACTGATATGGGGCGGTAATTCTTGAAGAGACCTTTGTCCCCAGATTTTTTATATGCTGGGTGAACTTTAGCAACTTTCAGTTTATCCGGAAAGACATCACTCGTGAAGGAGGAGTTACAAATGTGTTGGAGAACAGATAGTAATAAGTGGGCTACTTTCTTAATGATGCTCATTGGTATATTGTCTTCGCCTGCTGCTGCATCTTTGGACATTTTTATGATGGCCAGTAATTCATCTGCTGTGACAGGGGATAAGAACAGCTCATTTTGCTGTCTGTTTTGCAGGTAGGCTCTAAATTCCTCATGGTGATCAGGGATGTTCTTTGCAATAGTTTTGTCAACATTAATAAAATATTTATTGAAGTGGTTGGCAATGAGAGGGGTTCAGTTACAACTGAATCATTTATCATAAGAGCTGAGTGGGGGGCCGAAGGCTGAGTGTTCCTCTTCTGAATAGAATTTCAGGTTTTCTTACCGTCGCCTGATGCTGACTGGAGCTTATTTGTATAAGAACATAAGAACATAAGAAAATAAGGAGTCTGCAATAGGCCGGTTGTCCTGTGCATGGCACTTAGATGATGTAAGTTCACATTTAACACGCCCCAATCTAGTGAGTCCATGACGTAATAATTATTTTAATAAACATGTAATTGTAAAATCAAACTAGTCATTGTCTACTAAGTAACCATTGAACATAAGAACATAAGAAAATAAGGAGTCTGCATAGGCCGGTTTGGCCTGTACATGGCAGCTCCTGTCGAGAGTTACAACCACTCTCTATCATCCAAGAATCTATCCAGCCTCCTTTTAACTTCCCAGAGTTCAGCACTTACTACAAAGTTGGTAAGCTTGTTCCTCGTCCACCACCCTATTTGTGAACCAGTTCTTCCTATCTCCTCCTAAATCTAAACTTATCCACTTAAATCCGTTGCTCCGGGTCTATCCTGCTCGGATATTATAAGAGCTTTATCTATATCCCTTTATTGATTCCTTTCACCCCTTAAATACTTCTATCATATCTCCCCGCACTCTTCGTCTTTCTAGGGAAAGCAAGTTAAGTTTCTTTAACCTATCCTGATATGGAAGGTTTCTAAGTCCCGGAATCATTTTCGTCATTCTTCGCTGCACCGACTCCAGTGAATTGATATCCATTCTATAATAAGGGCACCAGAACTGAACCGCATGATCGAGGTGCGGCCTGACTAGCGCAAGATATAGTTGCAATAAGACCTCTGCACTCTTATTACTTACACTTAATATAAAACCCAATAGTCTGTTTGCCTTATTTCGAACATTAACGCACTGTTTTCTAGGTCGTAGGTCCGGGCCTTAAGTACCTCTGGGTCTCTTTTTCAAGTCGACTTCTCTAGGTTGATGTTGTTAAGGCTGTATACATTGTCAGTATTTGTTCTTCCAATATTAAATGCGCTGCACTTGCTGGTATTGAATTTCATTTGCCATTTTTCAGACCACCCCTGCAGTTTATTTTGATCCTCCTGTAATGTTGCATCCTGCCCTGAATTAATCTGCCGCCCTATTTTGGTGTCATCCGCAAACTTATAGGAACATAAGAACATAAGAATGGAGGAAACTGCAGCGGTCCTACTGGCCCATACTGGGCAGTCCTGTTTACACCCAACCCTATTGCTCATAAGCATCCAACCTATGTTTGAAGCTATTCAGCGTATTCGAGTTAATGATGTTTGGTAACTTGTTCCATTCATCCACTACTCTGTTTAA
>NW_024730668.1:10508413-10748180 GCF_018991925.1 Homarus americanus | reverse complement strand
TCAGCTTCAAATTTGGCATGGAGTCTTAGATATGTATATGAACAATGCCTGAAGAGTGCAGCTTTGAGCAAAATTTCACTGCCCCCCTACTGTACACGTGACTGCTGGCCTCGCTCACTTGCTGTACACAACGCCTATACTCTGGGTGTGCGAGGGACAGGCAGGGACATGCATGGGGTCCAGGAAAGCTCTGACTTGAACATTGGTGAGGCTGCAGGTAAGAGGGGCTCACTGCCAGCCTGATGTTATCCAGATCTATGAGAGATCAGTGAGGGTCTTGGCACCTAGATTGACTTCAGGAGTCTTCCTGACCCTGAAGGAATCGTCACCAACTGATTCGTCATGCCCAGATCCTCTCATAAGTCTCATATCCAAGATCTTTTGACTGCCACTTCTCTCCTCCTCATCCTTACTGCAGAGCATTGTCTGCAGAACTGCCTCGGGATGAGCATACCAGGAGGATCTCCTCACAGTCTGCTCCACAATCTGAACAACCTTCCTTGGCTGACCTCAGGAGCTCAAGCTGGAAGAGAACATGCCTCGGACCTTCGGAGAACGATGACTTAAGAACATAAGAACATAAGAATGGAGGAAACTGCAGCGAGCCCATTGGGCTCATACTGGGCAGTCCTTGCTTATACTCCAACCCTATTGCTCATATGAGCATCCAACCTATGTTGAAGCAATTCAGCGATTCGAAGTTAATGATGATATTTGGTAACTTGTTCTATCTATCCACTACTTGTTTCAAACAGTGTTTACTCATTTCACGCCTTAAATCTAAATTTGTCTAATCTCTTAAAACCATTGTTACGAAGTTCGCCTCCTGGTTGGATAATTTGAGTACCTTGTCTTGTCCCCTTTGTTTAGCCCTGCCTTCCACTTCTATACACTTCTATCAGGTCGCCCCTCGCTCTACGCCTCTCAAGGGAGTGCAATTAAGATGTTTTAACCTGTCTCTATACTCAAGGTTCCTAATGCCAGGGATTAGTCTTGTCATTCTCCTCTGAATTCTTTCCAGATTCTATATCCATTCTGTAATACGGTGACCAGAACTGAACTGCGAATCCAGGTGTGGTCTCACAAGAGCAAGATACAGTTTGGTTGACGACTTCGCTAGTCTTGTAACTAACACTTTGTATGAACCCAAGTACTTTATTAGCCTTGTTACTTGTTAAAACACATTGTTTA
This sequence comes from Homarus americanus, assembly GCF_018991925.1. NCBI lineage: Eukaryota > Metazoa > Arthropoda > Malacostraca > Decapoda > Nephropidae > Homarus > Homarus americanus. The sequence goes on along the minus strand of NW_024730668.1, from coordinate 10,746,989 downwards.
CTTGGCTTGTTGTTCCTTACTTATCATTACTCCTAAATCTCTCTCGCAGTCGGATTTCTCTCTCTATGGCATCGTTTGTTCATCTGGTATCTGGTTTCTGTTTACATCTCCTATAATTGAGCACTTTACATTTGTCGATGTTAATTTCATCTGCCATTTTTCAGACCATTCGAAAAATTTGTTTAGATCTTCCTAGTTTTGCCGAGTCCTCGTCAGATTTGATAACACGTCTCTATTTTAGTGTCATCAGCAAATTTACTTATGTTGCTGTCTATGCTGATATCTATGTCGTTTATGTATATAATAAACAATAATGGTCCAAGTACTGAGCCTTGGGAACTCCACTTGTGACGCTGTTCAATGGGACTTAGTGCCGCACGCTCATCATTGTTTCCTGTCCTGTAACCACGCCTAATCCATTTAAGGATGTCACCTTTGATGCCATGTGCTTCTACCTTCTAATTAGTCTTTCGTGGGGACTCTGTCGAAGGCTTTACTAAAGTCGAGATATACCACATCATAATTGTGCCCTCGTCCAATCGATTCGAAAACTGATGAAAAGAATGTTAATAGATTGGTTAGGCAAGAACGCCCACTTGTGAATGCTGGGAATCATTGATCAATCGGTGCTTCTCCAGGTGATTTCGAATAGAGTTTGAAATGATTGCTTCCAGTAATTTGCCTACTATTGATGTTAGTCTGATTAAGGTAGTTAGAGGATAGTGATCTATACCCCTTCTTGAAAATCGGTATTACATCTGCTTATCCTCCAGGGATTCTGGTACTACACCTGTTTTAAGGACATGTTAAACAACTTTGCTAAGGGCATACTAAGCTCTTCCTTACATTCCTTTAATACTCTGGGCAAATATCTCATCGGGACCAGGTGACTTATTAGGCTTTAATTTGTCTATTTGCTTACTAACATCGTTACTAGTCACTACTACTCTACTCTAATTTGTTTTCTTCTTACTATTCTGAATAGAGTCGGTGTCTCGGTATCATGTTTAAATTTTCGGTGGTGAAAACTGTTGAAAAATATTTATTCAAATATTGCTCATTTCTCCATCGTATCAGTGAGCTCTGGGCTGAGTCTGACCGTATTGGTCCAATCTTTTCTTTGTTTAGTTTGATACATTTGTAGAACTTTGGGGTTTACCTTCGCCTCCCTTGCTATCCTTACCTCATTATTCCTCTTTGCTTCCTTATCTCGGTTTTAACCCTACTCGCCACTAAATTCTATAATAGTCCCGAGGTGAATTTCGCCACGATTTGTCCTTTCCACTTATAGCCTTCTTTGGCCAATGATGTTCTTTTAAATAATTATTTATCCATTTAGGTCATTGTTGTCTGATCTGAGTTTTTGTATGGTATGTTCTGCCTTTTAGCATTAAGTAACTCACTATTTAAATTGTCGTGGAACTCGGCAATCTCAGATCTCGTTATCAGGTCGGTGTATCTGTCAGGTTCACGGGTGCCGCGACACCCCCTCTCTCAGCTGCCTCTTTAAACTGTCAAAGTTTGCCCTTCTGACCTTGGTGTTGAACCAATTTGGCAAGTAGACACTCACGATGAATTGGACAATAAGTCTCAGGTTGTGAAGCTGGTTCCCTTTCAGTTTATGATGAGCGACCCAAATTCTGCAGAACCTGAGAGCCGTTGTGAGCCACCTAGAATGTGAGACTGGACCTATCTGCAGGTAAGCCTCATCAGGCATGACCCCAGTTTTGATGGCACTGCAAATCATGTAACCATAGTACTGGTCAGTACTCAGGTCGTCAATGACAGTATGCAAGCTCAACGAGTGGAGGGCCAACTGTGATTTTTCAAAGCCGGATTTATTTCTAACTCAGTGGCAGAGTCCAGCATCTTGCCAAGAGGACCAGACCATCTGTTGTTTGAAAGAGTCTTGCCATCCAGCTCCTGGATCAGATGTCTGAGTGGCAACTCGTTGGTGTGGAGGTCACAAACAATCCAGACCAGCTTCCTCCAATCTTCCCTTTATCCACTGTATGACCCCCCCTTGCCACCCCTGTGTTCGTGTTGGTGCTGTCCCTCCAATGGCCTGCAGGGTCTGGTCTACGTTCTCTCTCTCTGAGCCAGTTCACAATGTTATCTGCCACTATCTCAGCTGGTTTCTGATGTCATCTTTTCTCTGGAGTGAAATGCCACAAATACTTCCCTCCTGGTTCACTGCAGCAGGAGTAGTGTTCCTCCTTCACCATGGCAGGGAACAACTTGTCAGAATCTCCAACTTTCATGAACACTTTAGTGTCATCCCTTCTCCCATCAAAGAACAAACAATTGATTCCATTTTCTCTTATCCCTTATCAAACTCCTCTTCTAGGTTACTGACAAGTTTCTCCTGAGCTCTCCTTACTTTGTTATGATCTATCACCAGGTGAACATCATCAGGTGTTATCAAACCACCGTCAACCCAGGCAGCTGTTGCTATCTCTGCAGTTTCTCTGAGACCAGTGTGGTGTCGCATGCTGGCCAGAGCTATGCTTCGGGATATCTTTCCTATTTCGAATCTTATGCCTGGAAGGTTTGGGATCATTATTTCTTTTCGGGTTAGGGACAAAGTCACCATTCTCCTGGTCAGCACTCGATCAGCCATGGGAAGTCATTAAACTCACCCTGGGCCTTCTCAAGTCTCTTTTCCTCGGCAACTCTTTCTCCTCTTCTGTCTCTCTGTGGCAGCCTCCTGTCTTGGACTCCAGAATATCTTGGCTAGAAATCATGAGAGCCCCTATACTGCCAGTCTTTCTCTCTGTGCTGACAAATGCCAGTTCGATCACAGGAATCTTCAGTTCACGCCAAATACAGGAGATGTGGGCCTCGGATTTACAGTCACGATCGCATCCAAACTCAGGACAGAGAACAATTGGGCACTTGCAAGTAATTATGTCAAATAACTGGTCCAGTTGTTTGGCAGCTGTCCTTAACTGCAAGTTTTTCCTCCCAACCCAATAGCTCATAATCTTCTTGACTTTATGACTGGGCTTAACTGCAGCCAGAGTGTACTGTGCCAAGACAGCTTTGGTCATATCACTGGCAATGTCTTTGTTTGTGTGTAAGTTCTGGTTCTTTTCACTGATTTGCCTGATTAAAACACCGTATCTCAAAGCATCTCAATGTAGGCAACTCCAACTTCAGGAGCTCTCCCCAGACCCAAGATAGTGATTGAGATGGCTGGATTTTTGGTTCCTCGTCCTAACACAAGCAGCCATCGCAAATATTATCAACTTATAAATGCATCAGAATCTGAAACAGAAAAAATATTGTTAGTTGGGTTGTTAAAGAATGAAGTCAGAAAACAATGTTCACTATTTAATTGTAATGCACTAATGCAGCTGTATCGTTAGATTTTCGATAAATTTCACGCTAAAATTTACCTAGCAAAGGTTGCAAAATATTGAAACTGAAATTATTTTCTGTTTATATACACTAAAATCTACCAAAAAAGTGATGGGCCATTAGTTTTAGCTGATCTTCCCTCCTATGACACACCCTACTAACAGGACAGGCATAGTGGTGGAAGCCTGCCTCACAGGCAGTATGCCGTCAGGTTGAGTGGCAGTGGCAGGGTGTCCATCCGCAACAGACGCCACATGCGAAACGGCTCCACACCTGTGCCTACTACTCCGGTGGTGCACCAAGCTGTGCCTCCTGGCCCCCCTTCTGCTGTGCCCTCCGTACCCGCTCCCTCCTTCGCACCCCCGGCCCCTCCCCAGTCGAGCGCGGCCAGGCCCAGGAGAGGCTGTAGGCCTCCGGGCTGGTTGACGGACTACGTGGTGTTTTTGTTTTGTTTTCCTTTGTTTAACTGGTTTTTCCTGCATTATTGTTGTTTTTATGAATGCATTGTTTTCCTTTTGTTAGTTCAAATGTGCATTGTCATTTCCTTTTAACTTGTGGGGGGGAGATGTAAGATTGTACCATCGTACGATATATTTTCCCATGTCGAGGTGGGGGCTTGTCTTTGGCAGCGCCCGGTTGCCGGTTACCAGCTGACGCTGTTAGAATAAAGTCTACAAAGAACGTGGTCTATGATTCAAACCTCCCACAAACTCTATCTCTTCTTCTTACCCCTACGTTCTTTTAGCTTTGTTGTATATGTCTACATTTACTGCCTCGATATTGGTTCTCCTAAACAGTTCTTCGTTTTTTGTCCTTTGTTCAGGTTTTATGTTATGTATAAATTCTATAAATTTATTTTGTATTGTTTGTAGTTTCTTGATTCTTGTATCACTGAATGCGTTAATTGGTACAAGAGGGTAGCTTATTATTAATTTTATTATTGCCGCATATTTAGCCCCTTTGTGGCCCGATAACCTGTGCCCGGGTGGGCTATTCCCCGTAAAAAAAAAAAATCTATATACTGAAATATATATATATATATATAAAAAAAAAAATATATATATATATATATATATATATATATATATATATATATATATATATATATATATATATATATATATATTCAGGTTTTGGAATCTCTTAACTTTTGAGATCCAGTATCCGGTTTTTGTGATCTTGAGTCCTAATATGGTGCCTTCATTAGTGTATGGGTATATTTCTTCATCCACGATGATTGGTTCGATCTTTTGTTTGGCAAGTGCTTTGATTTTAAATTTGTTAATGTTTGTTTTGATCTTCCATTTCTTTTTCATAACCATTTATGTTCTTTATTGCATGCGTTGTGTAGCGTGCCATCATTGCCTTTGACTTCCCTGGATATAATATGATTTGTGTGATGTCTGCAAAGATATGCTCGCTCTGTTGTGTTGGTTCTGGTAGGTTGCTTGTATACATAACGAATAATGTTGGGGACAGGACGCTGCACTCCACTTTCGAGGTCTAGGGTTGGCCCTAGATACTCCCCAATTTGCAGCTGTACTCTTCTGTTTCGGAGGTAGTCACACAGGAGTCTCTCGCTTTCTGCAGGCAGGTGTAGTTGTACGATTTTGTACTTTAGGCCCGTGTGCCACACCTTATCAATGGCTTTTGCCACTTCTCTTAGGACAAAGTTTACTTGATTTCCATGATGTTGGTTTTTTTGGCGATATGTGTTATTATCGCTATTGCAGTTTCGGTTCCTCTCTCTCTCTCCTGAAGCCATGTTGTCTTGCGTTGTATTTATTATTTGTATCCAGGAATTTTTGTAGCCTGTTGTTTATTTTGCGCTCTAGGAGTCTGCCAGTTATTTTCAGTACAGATATCGGTCTGTACTTGGTTATTTGTTTTGGATCCTTGCCTTCTTTAAGGATGAAGATCATTTAGCGCTTTCGAGGGATAAGTAACCGGCTGATAGGACTGAATTGTATATACATAGGAGTGCTTGTATAGGTCTGTTAGGTAGGTTTAATAGCATATTTCGAGTTATGCCACTTATTCCAGGGGATTTTTCTTTAAATTTGCGTAAGCTGTGTAGTAGTTCGTCGTGATCTATGAATGTATTGGGTTTTAGTCTATCTGGATTTCCTGTATGGTAGGGCGTCAGTCTATTGTTTCGCTCTCTTAGCCAGTCTTCAATGACCTCTTCATGTTCTTTGTCAAAATTCTCAGTTTTCTCATATTCTGAAGATATTTTTCCATTCTCTACGAAAAGCCTCTTCTTTTTCCTGGTCTGTATAAAGTTTTTCTCCGTTTTGGTCTTTTATGTAGTTTACTGTTTGTTTTATAGTGCCAAGTAATTTGTTGATGTTTTGCCAGAATGTTTTTGTGTCCTTTGTCGTATCTATGTTTGATATTAGGCTGTTCCATTTTTCGTTGTTAATTTCTATATATTCTTCTTGAAGGTCATGCTGAATTTCTTGTACGTTTTGGAGTTGTTCTCTAGTGGGTCCTGCTTGTTCTGAATATATCCTTGTATTATTGTACTGTACTTGTAGCCTCTTTAATTTCTCAGTGAGTTTATTACTTGGAAGGGTTCTGTATATCATTATTGGGGTTTTTTGGTTGATTGCTTGCGTTATGGCATTGTGTAACTTACAGTGTCTACCTGTTTGTCTATTTCCTCACGTGTTAATTCTTTGACATTCTATAGTAGGTAGTTTTCCAGTAGTTCCTTGTATTTTTATCCAGTCTGTTTTGCTCATCTGGAGTCTTGGTGGTGTTTCTATTTATATTGGGCTAGTTGAGGCAAGTGATCGCGGGCCCTTCGTGCCCGGTGAAAGTTTGAACGCTCTTGACAGCGTACAGCGAATGAGGGTGCGCCAAGTCCTTAAACTTGCACGGTTAATTAGGGTGCACCAAGTTCGTAGACTTGCATCGTTTTCCATCATAAATAAAATGGTTAATTCATGCCTTCCTAAAGAAACCATCGACATGGGACCTGGTTTGTTCCACTTCACGAATTTTTTTACGATTTTTCCACCAAGTTTGATGAAAAAAGATTGTGCCGTTTCGGCTGCCCAGAACAGACACACAGAGAGACAGACAGACAGACTGACAGACAGACACACGGCTATTCCTATAGCATATTAGATTGTGAATATTATCGGGATATGATCACTTGGGGTAATGGGGCCTTGCTCTATGTGGTAGTTTAGGAATGCTTTGTTGTTACACACGATTTTGTCAGGTGTTGAGATGCTGTTTGGTCCCTTCCATGTGGTTAAGTACGGTCCCAGGTGTAATAGTCTTCCGGTGTTTATTATTCCTTCTGGTTCTGCACCTATGTTGTTATTGTTGCCATTGTTAAATATACGATGTTTAGCATTAAAATCTCCCAGGATGTACAGTAGCAAAAAGAACTATATGTGCATACTTAGGAAACAATATGAAACCATGGACGATAAATATTGGTATATGAGGGCTGCTCTTAAAAAATATCTATTGTCTAAGTATTTATAATTCTTGTAATACCTTCTATATTTACAGTACCTGCTTTTATTGTAAATTATCATCTCTAATACAGTACAACCCATGTTGTACTGCTTCCCCATTATACTTATGTTTTTCAATTCCACTGTATAAAAATAAAAAATAAAATATAAATAAATAAATATTGAAGTGATAACCGTGGTAACATTATGAGATGTTCTTGTGACCAAGTCCCAGGTTGCTGATTTGACTTTCTACCTCATTTACACACAATTGCAGGTCTCAATTGTTTCTCTTACCATTGACAACACAACACACATATATTGTTTCTCACTGTTTATCTTTTTTTTCATTTTTGTAGTTCTTTATTATTATTATTATTATTATTATTATTATTATTATTATTATTATTATTATTATTATTATTATTATTATTACATTTTCGCTCCCCAGTCCCCTATGTGGGTCAGTGACCTGTGACCGGGTGGGCTAATCCCCTTAAAAAATGCTCTTGTACTTTTCCAGATGATACTAAATGTTACATAATACTTCCTTGAGATAAATGTATAGTGTATATCACGTGCCTATAGGAGAGCTCAAGTTCTCAACTGGCTCAGCCATGTTAATATTGTTATTATTATCCACTCTGTATCTGTGTTTTTCTGGCTAGATAAACTGTTTCAATTCAATTCACTAGTCACACGTAAAATTTCGGAACATATCGACCCCCACCTGCACAAATAGTTGTTTAAGCTACTTTACATTGGGATACTGTAGTTTATTAGTTTAAGGAGATCTTTGATAGGGAGGAATGGTCTTCTTGTTGGTAGGTAAGTTGTTGCTATTACTATTTCGCCCTGAGGTGTCTGTAGTTTGATGGCAATAAATTCACTATTAAAGTTGTTATATATTTTATTTCTTTTTCACCGCTACTGCCACTCTGTCGTGTTTTTTGTCCGCTTTTGATCGTTTGGTGAGAGTCATAGTAGAATATTTTTTTTTTTTTGTCAGGTTAGCCATGTGCGTTTATTGGTGTTATGTCCGGACTGATTTCATTGTATATGTTGTAAAGTGATGTTTTGCACGTATTCCAGTCACGGATCTTGAGTGTTTTCAATTGAACATGATCCATTATTTCTTTTTCTTTGAGGGTTATAGTAGAGGCGATGATCTCGTTTCGCGAAGTCCCGATGTTTTCCTATTTAGTTCTGCTGATGAAATTGCATTGAAGTCTTTTGTGCCAAATTTTATTTTGTATTTCTTGATCATTCTCCATACGGTGTCTTGATCATACTGTTGATCGGTATACTGCCATACAGTATTACTTAATGTAACTAAGTCCTCGATGAGTTCTTGTGAAGTGTTTTTAGTACCTATGCAAGCGGCCTCCATCATTTTTCTGATATTTTTTTGTCATCATTCATGATTTAAAATAGGTTTAGGATAATTATGCACTTAAAAATGGCTAAATATGCATGCAAATATGCAGTTAAAACTGGTAAAATATGCACTTATTCCTAAGGAAATTAATATTAGCAGTAATAAGTTAACAATTTTAACTTATTAGATTTAATAATATAACTTATTTTGCAGTAATTTACCCCAAAGAGTTTACTTTCCCCACAAAGCTGTGGCTGAGTGAGACCTTTTCATAAAGGATTAAATTAAAGAACACAATGTACTGACAAAATAATTTACTTGATAATACAGAAAAACACCAATACATTTCTTCATATTAAACACTGAATGTAGGAATTTGCTACTTTTAAGGTATGTAGCCTAACCTTGTTCAAAATCAATTCTTAAATAACTCCCAAGCTGTCTATGAAAGTGAATTGCATTTGATTACAACATGGTGGAGTAGATTTTCAAACACAAACTTTCGCCTGTTGTCAGCAAGAATGCATTTGTACTGTGAAACACTCGTTCAACATCGCACGAAACGATAGGAGCATACTGTAACTTAACTATGTCTGACAGCTCAAGTTCTCCTGAGTGGTAGCATCAAGAGAAGAATTGCTTTGCAATATCTCACTAATTTTCTTCAGTCGGCTGTAACTTGGTTTTAGCAAGAACTCGCTGATTTTTTTTCAGTAATTCTTCTTCTCAAGGTGACTCAAAGAATCAACAACTCCTTGTACTACATCCATGCTGCTCTTTAGAGTTAGTCCTTTCTTCTCCAACTTGAGGATTGCAGAGGAAATACATGCTAAGTTGGCTCTGATGAAAATTAGATCCTCCCTCAAGCCATCTGTCTTGAGTACATTTTGTGCCTCCTTCATATGTACAGATGCTATGGGATCAAATGATTCAACTACACACTTGACAGTTTCAAAATTGTCAGCATAGTACAATGCTGCCTCGATCCAGGTGCCCCATCTAGTCACTTCTGGTGAAGGAGGAAGTGGCACAGTACCAGCAATTTGTCGAAATCTCTTTTGACTCGGTGCTTTCAGAAATGCCTTCTTCACAGTAGAAATCAACACATTCACATCAGGCATAACTGCACGAGCTAATTCAGCAACCCTGTGCAGGCCATGGGCTAAACAAGTCACATGAATCATTTTTGAAACAGAATTTCTAGTCCTGCCATACATTTAACCATATATGGGGCTGCATCAGTGCATACAAAAGTACACGATCATACTTGATGCCATCCACCCATAATAATCCCAAGGAATCAGTGAAAAATGGTTGAGTGATTTACCTTATCTAAGACCTTCAAATTAAGCAAGTTTGATTTGTCTCTTTCTTCTTCTGGCCCAAAATGCCAAACACAAATTTGCAACACATCTTGCATCTACATCTGTTGTCTCATCCAATGATACCCAGATGGAATTATCACCTACTCTCTCAGTCTATCTAAAGTTTCATTGTAAAGATCAGGAACATAATTTTTCTCAGTGTTGATTCACTTGGCACTTTTTGATCCGTGTACTTCTCTAAGAATGAGACCAGTTCCTTGTTGTTCAGCTTATTCAATGGTATATCAGCTGAGACCAAGGCTCACAAAAATCTTGATTAAACTGAGAATGTTTCGGCCCAGGCCGAGACAATGTTAATGGTAGCAGTGCCTGTTGTTTGGCACTCGTTTTGACTTCTTTTTTCATGGCATGCTTTGCAGTTTGAATATGTTGTTGCACTTGAAATTTCTTGGATGAAAAAACTACGACCTCACAGTATTTACAAAATAATACTGGCCAATGGTGGTGAAGTCATTGTATACATTTACCAATGCATTAAGAGTACTGGAGCGATTTCTTAATCTTAGGCATCTTGCAGTGCTAACTAACCCCAAAATATATAAAATACAAGAGTCAAAGAAAATTTCAGTGGGAAGATGAGGGATACAGAATTCACACAGCTACTGTACCTGCTCACATAAGAACATAAGAACATAAGAAAATAAGGAGTCTGCAATAGGCCGGTTGGCCTGTGCATGGCAGCTCCTGTCGAGAGTTACTACCACTCTCTATCATCCATGAATCTATCTAGCCTCCTTTTGAAACTTTCCAGAGTTCCAGCACTTACTACAAAGTTGCTAAGCTTGTTCTACTCGTCCACCACCCTATTTGTGAACCAGTTTCTTCCTATCTCCCTCCTAAACCTAAGCTTATCCAACTTAAATCCGTTGATCCGGTCCTATCCTGCTCGGATATTATAAGAACTTTATCTATATCCCTTTGATTCCTTTCACCCACTTAAATACTTCTATCATATCTCCCGCACTCTTCGTCTTTCTAGGGAATGCAAGTTAAGTTTCTTTAACCTCTCCTGATATGCAAGGTTTCTAAGTCCCGAAATCATTTTCGTCATTCTTCGCTCCACCGACTCTAGTGAATTGATATCCATTCTATAATAAGGGCACCAGAACTGAACATAATCGAGGTGCGGCCTGACTAACTAAGATATAGTTGCAATAAGACCTCTGCACTCTTATTACTTACACTTCTAGATATAAAACCCAATACTCTGTTTGCCTTATTTCAAACATTAACGCACTGTTTTCTAGGCGTACGTCCGGGCTTACAGTGGTCTCTTTCATCAAGTCGACTTCTCTAGGTTGATGTTGTTAAGGCTATACATTGTCAGTATTTGTTCTTCCAATATTAAGTACACTGCACTTGCTACGTGTTGAATTTCATTTGCCATTTTAAGACCACCCCTGCAGTTTATTTAGATCCTCCTGTAATGCATTTGCATCCTGCCCTGAATTAATCTGCCGCCTATTTTGGTGTACCATAAACTTTTATGTCTGCTGACCCCAGTATCTAGATCGTTTATAGATTATGAACAAGAGTGGGCCTAGTACTGACCCCTGGGAACCCCACTGGCTACGGCCAGATTTACATCTATGCTGATTTAACACCATCTACGCTGACCCTCTGCGTTCATCAGTGAGCCATGATTTTATCAATTTATAACTTTCCCTCGACACCATGAGCCTTAATTTTTTCTCAGAAGCCTCTGATGCGGTACCCTGTCAAATGCTTTGCTAAAGTCTAAGTAAATAACATCGTAATTTTCGTCATTATCTACTACCTCGAAGACTTTCCTAAAAAAGTCAGCAGATTTGTTAGACAAGATTTTCCCTTTAAACCCCATTTGCGAGTTGTAGATTAATTTGCTTCTCTCTAGATGCGATTGGATGCTATCTCTATAATTGATTCAAGAAATTTCCCCACTACTGACGTCAAACTGATCCCGGTAATTTGGCGCTGATGCTCTGTCCCTTTTTGAATATGGGTACTACATTTCCCTGTTTCCCCAAGTCTGGCACAACTCCAGTGTCTAATGATTTTGTAAATAAATTTACAAGGGGTCCGCTAATCTGCTCTACACTCTTTCAAGACTAGAAAAATTTCATCTGGCCCCGAGGATTTTTCTTCTGTTTTTTATCCTCTAAGAACATCCTCTTTTCTGATAGTGATATTCTTTAATTTCTCTTCTTCCTTTCCCTAAATATCAGTTCCACTCTGAAATTTCTCGCAAATTTCTTCTGTGAAAACTGATAAGTAGTTGTTCAATGCTTGCTTATTTCTTCACTGCCATTTATCACTTCTCCCTCTGACTAAAGGCCTTTGTCCTTGAAGTTTGTTCTATATACCTGGAAAATCCTTGGGATTCGCCTTGGATTCTCTTGCTATTTTGACTTCATAGTCTCTCTTTGCTTTCCTTACATTTTTCTTAACATTCCTAGATAATTCATTAAGCGGAACTGATGGAGCCTGACAGTAACCAGGGTTGCCAGATGTACGACAAGCTTCACGGCCAAATTCACGCCATCTTACGGCCAAATCGGCCAAAATTAGGCCAAAACTTTTTGGATGGGAAGCACAAGGCTATTTTTGCAATCCACACAAAATAAAAGTATCCCCTACAATATCCACTTAAAATGTCGCAATAAAACCAAATTTTCACTTATAATTGAGAGCCCAATAATTACATAAACATAATATCTATAATCTACAGTGAAGATTTACCTTAATCTGAAATGGTGGTGGAGCATGATAATGGTGGAGAACTTGATAACACCAGTTGGCGTAAGCAAAACGTCTAGTTCGTCATCGTCTGGTTTGTTATATTTTCTACCACTGTCCTAGGACCCTTTTTTACTAGTGGACATTTTGAAAACTAGCACTCGGAACTTCAGACAGTAACTCAGATGGCTTTGTAAGCTCTGAAGTTTAACCCATATGCTGGACACGTTCAGCCTGAACAACTCAAATATGAGAACTAACAACTAAGGTCGTAACTAGAAAGATCAGTCAACTCAGTAGGTCACGTAAACATGTGAAAAGGTGAGGTCACTGATTAGGTGAGATCATGACAAGGTGAGGTCACTGAGCCAGCATTTTCATTGTGAAATTTGAAAATCTGCTAAACTTTTCTTCAAAATCCACTAGATAAGGAATTAATACGTGTTTTACAAAATTCGGCCAGAATACGGCCAAATAGTTTGGCCGTGACCATCCGTTTTTTCACGGCCAGGCGAAGCTTTTTACGGCCTAATTACAGAAATTTGGCCGTGGAAACGGCCATCTGGCAACCCTGACAGTGACAACCCTCTGTACCCTGGTGCGTCACATGTCCGATACACGAATCAATCACGTACAGTTGTCCCGCGTTCACTGACCAGTTCTATGACTATTGAGCCGTATAGACGTCACTATCTATGGCCCTTATGATTATTATGAGACTTATGAGTAAATTATGACTTAAAGTACTATAATATATATATAATATTTATCAATTTATCATAAATACCAAAGAACTTTTGAAGAGTATGCCGTATGAAAAGAAAAGTTACAAATATGCACTTAAGCTCAAAAATAGTTAAAATGTGCATTTGCATATGAACATATGCAAATGCATAATTATCCTAAGCCTATGAAATCATGAATTACTTCTATACCTTGCCAGTTTGGTAAGTGTGCATGGCAGCTCCTGTCGAGAGTTACTACCACTCTCTATCATCCATGAATCTATCTAGCCTCCTTTTGAAACTTTCCAGAGTTCCCGCCCTAATTTTTAAGCTTGTTCCACTCGTTCACCACCCTATTTGTGACCAGTTTCTTCCTATCTCCTCCTAAACCTAAACTTATCCAACTTGAATCCGTTGCTCAGGTCCTATCCTGCTCGGATATTATAAGAACTTTATCTATATCCCCTTTATTGATTCCTTTCACCCACTTAAATACTCTCTATGTGCTTATCCTCTATGAACTACAATTTACCGATGATCAATGGTAAAATGGTACTATCATTTTACCATTGATAAACTACTGATAAATACATTACGGTAGAGTGCATTTCATACTTTATTATTTTTAATATAACATTATTAGTTATATTGGCCACTTTCAGTCGGTAGCTAAAACACAATTCCTCGATCACTCACCATACTCTCGAGTTTTAATGTACACTAATACTTGTATCCATGTAAAACAGCCGTGCTGCGGTGCATAAAGAAAGGACATGAAATGTTATGTCCTAAGAGAAATAAATTACTTAATTGTTACAAACACACTTTAAATAAAAAAAACGAACACACATTGTGTTTCCTAGACACCTGAATTATGTGAACAATCCATTCTATAGCGTATCAATGTGCTCCTCCACTTTGAACTACATTACTTATCTGTGATAATATTTCTTCTTTATTCATAGTACAGTGGTTCATAATGGAGACTGGTGGTGGTGGGTATATTATCCCTCTCCTGTTGCTTTTACTGAAGTTATTAATAACGCCAGTCTCATTGCACATGACAGTTTATGAAATATGGAAATGACGAATCTAGGGAAAATTAATACCATTCACCGTTCGGTCAATCCACTAGGGCAGTTAGGCGACGACTCCGTGGAATTGGGATCCACCACAAGGTCTCTGCTGTCGAGGAAAGGCTAGAGGAACACCAGGTTGGGAGACTACGGTTCATTAATCATTATGTGGGGGAGATCCTGGACTTCTGGGCAACCACGACCATCTTCACTGCTGGAGACCTGATAACACCTGTTACGAACGGCAGCATGTTTATCAAAAAGCCATGAGCGGCCAAGTGACCGTAAATATAAGAACATAACAACAGAAGAATTGTGGAAGCTGCAGCGGGCCTATTGGCCGATATTGGTCAGTCCTGTTTACACTCAACCCCAATCGCCCACACATCCATCCAACCTATATTTGAAGCTAACCAGTGTATTCGTGTTAATGATGATGTTTGGTAACCTGTTCCATTCATCCATTGCTCCTTGTCCAAACCAATGCTCACCTATCTCTCGCCTAAATCTAAATTTGTTTGATTTAAAACCATTGCTTCGAGTTCGCTCCTGGCTATAATAGTTAGAGCACCTTTGTTATATCACCTTTCTTTAGCCTGCCTTCCATTTATACACCTCGATCATATCGTCCCTCACGCTGCGTCTCTTGAGGGAGTGCAAATTAAGATGCTTTAATCTGTCTTTGTACTCAAGGTTCCTAATGCTCGGGATGAGTCTTGTCATTCTCCTTTGAATTCTTTCTAGGGATTCTATATCCATTCTGTAGTACGGTGACCAGAACTGAACCGCGTAATCCAAGTGAGGTCTTACAAAGGCAAGATAAAGTTGTAGGATAACCTCGTTAGTCTTGTAACAAACACTCCTTTTTATGAACCCAAGTACTTTGTTAGCCTTGTTTCGAGCAAATATTCATTTTTGCAACATTCGCGGCTTGAGATCCAATTTCTCTTTTGTGGAGCACCATCTATTAACCTCTTACCCGATCTCTTACTACTATCTGAACTTCAACTGACAAAACCAGCTTCACTCAAACCTTTTTAAGTCTCCAACTACAACCTTTAGACCTCTTTTCATTCTAAGGGAAGTGTATGAGACTATTACCTTACATGCACCTATAGCTCAACTCACGGATCTTGAATCTCCCCTTTATGATGTCATCTGGCTAAAAATATCTCTACCTACTGTGACTATTTTTCTTTGTTTCCTATACTGTTCTCCCAACTCTACCAACTATTTGGAACTCTTTGACTATCTCACTTCTTGCCATGAGTCGGTGCTATCCACACACCCCAACTCCAAGATCCTCTACCTAAGGGATTTCAATGCATAGTCTCGTTCAAGATTCTTCGAACACTGCTGGAGACAGCTGGCAATTCTAGGCCGTTTGTTTACTATGGTACGTAGTATAATATAATACGAAAAAACAAAGCCCAACCATTAAATTAAGCAACGGGAACTAAGTAATCAATCACCGATTACTTTTACATTTATTCAAAAATTTTACTACGTACTATAGTAAACAAACGGCCTTGATTTGCCAGCTGTCTCCAGCAGTGTTCGAAGAATCTTGAACGAGACTGTACATCACAGAGACTGGCTTGACTCTGCAAGGGATGGCCCAGGTGGAGCTGAGGCATTCTCTTTTTCCTGACTTAATGATCAGGAACAAATAATTAAACACCCTACACGTGTTCCACATCAACACGATCAACTTACTAACATTCTTGATCTTTGTGCTACCTCTAACCCCTCACACTATTTAATCAAACTGGACATGACCACCTCCCTCACCCCATCTACACGCCAACTATGGCACTATCGGAGGGCAAACTGACAATCCTTGCGAGAATTCTTTTCCGACTTTCCCTGGGATGAATATTGCTTTTCCACTCGGGACGCCTCGGTATGTGCTGACAGCATTGCTGGGGTTATACTCGGTGGTATGAGTGCATTTATCCCATCTTCGACCAAAACTTTCACTTTACAATCATGGTTTGATCGCTCCTGTTCACTTGCATGTAGGGAGAGAGATAGGGCGTATCAAGTTATGAAACTATATCCTTCTCATGATACCCACTCGTCTTTCATTACTTCTAGGAATTGTTGTAAGGCTATTCTTCGTCGGGCCAAGTGGAATTTTATAAAAATAAAGACTGCTGTCCTGACTAACTCTTCTTCTAGTCACTCCTTCTGGCCCTTAACCAAAAAATCTGTAATAACTTCTGCACTCCCTCTTTTCCTCCTCCCTTCTGATCTGATAACTCTATAGCCAACTCTCCCCCTGATAAAGCCAATCTCTTTGGCACCTTTTTCTCCTCTATCTCCACCTGAGACGATTCCATCTCTACCCCTCCTACTCCAGCTCCTCCTACTGAACCTATGTACTTTCCTATAATCTCCACTCGTAGGGTTGCTAGTGTGTTATCCAAGTTGGATGTGGGTAAGGCTCATTTACCGAACGGAATACCCCCTTGTGTTCTGAGGAGGTGCTGAAATTATGGCCCCTGTGCTTGCTCGCCTCTTTCGCCTTTGCCTCAAAACCCAAACTTTTCCTTCTTCTTGGATACATGCCTCGGTTCAGCCCATCCCGAAGAATGGTGACCATTCTAATCACTCTAACTTCATCCCTCTCAAAGATTTTCGAAACTATCTTAAGCTCTCATTTTCTCTGTCACCTTGAACGCCTTTCTCTTGTCGGATCACCAGCATGGCTTTCGCCAGGTGAGATCTACTGGTGATCTACTCTCCTACTTCACCCATCTTTGGTCATCCTCTCTTAGGTGTTATGGGGAGACTTTTGTCGTGGCCCTCGACATCTCCAACGCATTTGACAGGGTATGACTCAAGTCTTTGCTTTCTAAACTTCCCTCTTGTGGTTTCTCTCCTCCACTTTGTTCTCTAATTTCTAGCTTCCTTGAGGACCGATCCATGGCAGTTGTTGTCAAGGGATCGATCTCATTATCTTTCTACCAATAGTGGTGTCCCACAGGGTCCTGTACTTTCACCGACTCTCTTCCTTTTTATATCAATTATTTATTTCACACTACGACTAATTCTCTCCATTCTTACGCCGATGATACTACTCTACACTCTTCATATTTTTCCCTCCCCCTAATTCTCAAACTAGATCTGTTTCTAGAGCTGATATCAATATCAATTCATCTATCAATGCGGATCTATGCAGCATTTCTGAATGGGAAGGTGGAAACCTGGTTAAATTCAATAGTAATAAAACACAGTATTGACCAAATACACTTTTCACAATAGAAGATCTCCCACCTTTCACATTTCAGGACGCAAACATTCTGCTAAATTCTAAAATAGGTATGCTAGGTCTCACCATTTCCTCTAATATGTCATGGAAACCACACATCCACAACATTACAAGTTGCCCCCCGAAAGCTGGCAATGCTGGACAGATGCCGTAGCTACTTCAGCCCAGAGCAGCTGGGTGGTTCTTCTGCCCAACTGTTAGATCGGGTGAAATCAAAGACATTTCGTTTTATTAACTCTCTTCCTTTAGTTGATAATCTCTCTTCCCTTTCTCTTCCCCACAATGTTGCTTCACTCTCTCTCTTTAACAAGTGCTTTAACGGGCAATGTTCGGTGGATTTGGCATCCTGTGTACCGCCGGCAAGGCCATGGGCTCGTAACGCTCGTCTTGCCCGCAGTGCCCACCGTTTTTGTGTGGATGTCGGTCACACTAGAAAAACTCGTTATAGTACATCCTTCTTTCCTCATACAGCCTAACTGTGGAATGCTCTGCCTTCTTCTGTTTCCATTCTGTTACAATCTGTCTCACTTAAAAAAGTTGGTTTTCCGGCATCTTCGTGGTGTAGATTAATATAGTCTTTTTCTTTCCTATTTTTAATGTATTTTTACTCTTATTTTTTCAACCCCCAGGTTCCGTTGTGGGTCGATGACCGGTGCTCGTTTGGGCTATTCCCCGTAATATATATATATATATATATATATATATATATATATATATATATATATATATATATATATATATATATATATATAATAAATAGCAATGGTCCAAGTACTGAGCCTTGGAGTACTCACAGTAACGTTATCCTAATCGGATTTGGTGCCATTAATACTGACTCTATGTTTCCTGTCTTGTAACCACGCTCTAAACCAGTTTAGAGCCTCTCAAGTTTCACGAGCCTTCTCTTTCAAATAAAGTAAACATTGCAAACAAATTAAGGATGTTAACCATGTAAATAATGATATGCAATTCACAGTTGAACTAGAGAAGCAAATCCAAATACCATTTCTAGACGCTATGGTGGTGGTAGGTAATGAATGTTGATGGTGGCAAACATTGAATAATGGTGGCATGCATTAAATGATGGTGGCAGGTAGTTATGATGGTGACAGGCAATGAATAATGGTAGCAGGCAGTAAATGATGGTGGCAGGCAGTGAATGATGGAGGCAGGCAGTGAATGATGGTGGTAGGCAGCGAATGATGGTGGTAGGCAGTTAATAATGGTGGCAGACACTGAATAATAGTGGCAGACAGGCAGTGAATGATGGTGGCAGGCAGACAGTGAATGATGATGCCAAGTAGTGAATAAGAGTGACAGACAGTGAATGGTAGTGGCAGACAGTGAATGTAGATGGCAGGCAGTTAATGATGGCGGCAGACAGTGAATAATAGTGGCCGGCATTGAATTAGGATGGCAGACAATGAATTCTGGTGGCAGGTAGTGAATGATGGTGGTAGGCAGTTAATAACGGTGACATGAAATGAATGATAGTGGCAGGCAGACAGTGAATGATGGTGGCAGGCAGACAGTGAATGATGATGCCAAGTAGTGAATAAGGGTGGCTGGGAATGAATGATGGTGGCAGGCTGTGAATGATGGTGGCAGGCAGTGAATGATGGTGACAGGCAGTGAATGATGATGGCAGGCAGTGAATGATGGTGGCAGGCGGTGAATGATGGTGACAGGCAGTGAATGATGGTGGCAGGCAGTGAATGATGGTGACAGGCAGTGGATGATGGTGGCCGGCAGTGAATGATGGTGGCAGTCAGTGAATGATGTGGCCGGTAGTGAATGATGGTGCAGTGAATGATGGTGGCAGGCAGTGAATGGTGGTGGTAGGCAGTTAACAATGCTGACAGGCAGTGAATGTTGATGGTGGCAGACAGTGAATGTTGATCGTGGCAGATAATAAATCATGGTGGCAGGCAGTGAATGGTGGTGGTGGACCGTGAATGTTGGTGGTGGTAGACAGTGAATGTTGATGGTGGCAGACAGTGATTGTTGGTGGCAAACAGTGAAGGCTGATGGTGGTAGGCAGTGAATGTTGGTGACAAGAATATCTAGGTAAATTGACAAGTGGTGTCAGATTTTAAACATTTTAAGCAGTGTATGTAACCCACATGGTGTTGCAGAGACATCTTCCCGCTGGGTCTACAAGAGTTCTCCCTCATCTGCACCTACCGGGCTCGTCGGCCCCCCCGCGGTCCCTGGGACATCATTAGGATCAATGACCTTGAGGACAGGCCGCAGTTTGCCGTTACTCTTAACCCCATCACCGAGAATGTTGAGTTCTCCATTCTGGCGTACGACGGAACACTTCAGACGTTAGAGTTTGACCAGGCAAAGGTTTGTGACATGCTATATAATACTGTAGTCCCACCACACTTTGTTTTTCACTTTTTATCACGAGCATCTTAAGTGAAACAAAATAATTTGTTGCCTGAGTCTCACAAACTCATATTTCCAAACTGGTAAGTTAGTAATATATAAATTGGGTTATGGACGAAACAAGCTAGGATGACCAAAGGTGGTGACGAGTGTATGGGCAGATGCAGGTTGACGTCCACCGGTCTGTAAAGGAGAGCAAAAAGGTTACTCTTTCCGGTAGTCAGTCAATCATGTCTTGCATTATCAGAGCTAATGATGCAGCTAAATATTAAGGTGAACTTAAAAAGGCTAGGTGTTAATCTTAATAATAGGTAAAAACATTGTACAGGTAGTAAATGAGAACGACAAATATAGAGTTAATGGTCAGCTCCAGATTACTGCTGCTTTCCATTTCATGAATAAACACTTGCAAAGGATAGTCTGTGTCTCACATTGCTAACGTAATCCCTTACTTGAAAAACTAGAATACGATACAGAGGGGAAAGAAACCGCCTTGCTGATTATCTTCGAGTAACGAATTTTTTTTAAAGATAACGCTGGAACTCTGAGGCAGTGAGTACTACGTCCGTATTTTCCCGGACATGTCCTCCATTTAGGTCTCGAAATCTTCATCCGGAAGAATTTTAAATTCTTCAAAAGTCCGGAATTTCAGCATCCATCATTTTCTCCACGGAAAAAACATGAAACTGTAATGACGGAGAGAGAAGGTGGAAACCGTAGAGATCTCGTTCAGTTTTCGTCAGCTGATAAGTCACTTGTACGCCTGTACGGTGTTGTCAACTTAGCTGTCAAATATTTGATTGATAAGGGGTAGAAGTTGATGAAGTGCTTTGACCAAGTTAGTAACCTGAAGCAGTTTGTGGAAGATTACAAGAGTGATGAAGAATTTAGTAATCTGCCAACACAAAAAGTGGACCAGATACTTTGAAAAATCAAAACACTGAATGCCACTCAGAATTGCTAAGAATTGCACAATTCTTCCTTGCTATATCATCTCACAATGCAAATGTAGAAAGAGTTTTTCACTGATGCAAAGTCAATGGACACAGAAAGGAACAAATTGAATGATGAAACAATGAAAGGCATTCTGACAGTACAGTACAACTTCCGAAAACACCTTGCAGTGACTTCTATACTTTTTAAAACAATCAGCCAATACTGAAAAAGATCCGATCTACAGAAAAGTATGCATGGGTACATCAAGTCACACACACAGTGGGGGAAAGACTGCAGCAAGGGAATGAAAATGTTCAGCCTTAAGCAAAAGGTAATTTTTTTTTTTAAGATTTCTATACCATGTACTGTATGTTGTATAGTAGCCTGTGTGTGCCGGGCGGGGGGGATGTCTTCGGGAGCGTCCTCTTTTTTGAATGTTCAGATATGACAACCCTAAGTGAGTGACCACTGACGTACGACACTGAGGCAGTGACTGACCACTGATATATGACACTGAGGTAGTGAGTGACAACTGATGTATGACACTGAGACACTGACTGACCACTGATATATGACACTAAGGCAGTGAGTGACCACTGATGAATGACAATGAGGCAGTGAGTCACCACTGACAAACGATACTGAGGCAGTAAGTGACCACAGATGTATGACGCTGAGGCAGTTAGAGACCACTGATGAATGACAATGAGGCAGTGAGTCACCACTGACAAACGATACTGAGGCAGTAAGTGACCACTGATGTATGACACTGAGGCAGTTAGGACCACTGATGAATGACAATGGGCAGTGGTCACCATGACAAACGATACTGAGCAAGTGACCACTGATGTATGACGCTGAGGCGTTAGAGACCACTGATGAATGACAATGAGGCGTGAGTCACCTGACAAACGATACTGAGGCGTAAGTGACCACTGATGTATGACACTGAGGCAGTTAGAGACCACTGATGAATGACAATGAGGCAGTGAGTCACCACTGACAAACGATACTGAGGCAGTAAGTGACCACTGATGTATGACGCTGAGGCAGTTAGAGACCACTGATGAATGACAATGAGGCAGTGAGTCACCACTGACAAACGATACTGAGGCAGTAAGTGACCACTGATGTATGACACTGAGGCAGTTAGAGACCACTGATGAATGACAATGAGGCAGTGAGTCACCACTGACAAACGATACTGAGGCAGTAAGTGACCACAGATGTATGACGCTGAGGCAGTGAGTCACCAATGACGTACGACACTGAGGCAGTGAGTGACCACTTATGTATGACACTGAGGCAGTTAGGACCACTGATGAATGACAATGAGGCAGTGAGTCACCACGACAAACGATACTGAGGCAGTAAGTGACCACTGATGTATGACACTGAGGCAGTTAGAACCACTGATGAATGACAATGAGGCAGTGAGTCACCACTGACAAACGATACTGAGGCAGAGTGACCACTGAGTATGACACTGAGGCAGAGACCACGATGAAATGAGGCAGTGAGTCACCAATGACGTACGACACTGAGGCAGTGAGTGACCACTTATGTATGACACTGAGGCAGTGAGTCACCAATGACGTACGACACTGAGGCAGATTAGTAACCACTGATGTATGACAATGAGGCAGTGAGTGACCACTGATGTATGACATATGCGTATGTTATTCAAGAGAATAGCATGTAATTATAGAAGAAAAAGGTAAAGTTATGACTTATGTGTCATAACTTCATATATTTAAATGTGGAAAATGAATGAAAACTTAGGCTGGCGAATATAATATTTTTACTGTCAACTTCATGACTATCATTATTTCCTCATTCGATAGCTAAATTATAAAGACTAGATTAAAAACTATGTTCACTGATATTATGAAAGCTGAAGTAATGAAGGCTAAAATAAAGCACTAAAATCAATGAAGAATTGTTCAACAACATCACTGGTACGAAGCTGGTTAGTAACGTTATGAGAAGTAGTCAATCACTATATTGTTGTCTGACCTCAAGTTTGCTGGATTCTGGACTTAATTGTCTTAAGATCATAAACCAACCATCACTGACTTCTTAAAATGGTTATCATAAAACAAAGTGAATACCACCTATTGAATGAAACAAGAATTATGTTTGGTCAGTAAATGTTAAATCACCCCAACAGTGATGTCTATACTAAACGGTCTTAAAATAAAAATACACTGACTAGGACGTCTTAAAATGGTGATTCTTATTCAACCTTAGTTTCCCGTATTGCATGAAGCGAGGTTTTTATTTGGTCATCAATAATTGTTGTCTGATCTCAACAATGGCGACGACAATGGGTCGCTCCGCCGCCCCACCCAAACCCAGCGTCGATGACTCATAAGACTAGACATTCCTTCCTTTCTAAGGCTAGTTCCTGCAGTCCAAGAGCTGAAACCTTTTAGTCATTGACTGTTAATATAACCCCCATCCCCAGAGGACGTACTATAAGGTTTAAGTGAACGGCTGTAGTGGCCGACACTTCCCTCTCTCCGGTACTGTTGTCCTACTACTTCCTACTTTGCTGTCACTCGGAATCGAGTATGACGATCATCCAGCTATAATACAATGATATGAGTTATTAGGGATGTCACCTTCATTAGTGAGTTTTGGGGTGACTAAAGAGGCCGATACGGGACCGACATGTCACAGAGGTTGCACATGTGGAGGGCTACAGCTAGTGCGGGAGGGGCGACGGTAGTGTCTTTCCGACGTTGGTGCTTGTCTGCCTCGGTTTCCAGTCGGGCTAACTCAAAAGTATTGACACCTTCTTGTCTGGTGCTCTTCCAAGGGTTACAATGTGAAGTAATTGTCTCCCAGGTGAGGGGGGGTCGATTTGGTACTGTTTTAGGTTTGTTTTAAGACTATTCTCATACCTTTTCAGTTGTCCGCCAGGTGACTGTAAAGTAGCTGCTTTAGCAGTCTACTGTCGTCCATGCTGGTAACAGAACCAGCCCAGCGTAGTTGCTCATTTATAATGGTAGCCTCGATGTTCCTACAGTTGGTGTCAGCAAGAATACTGGCATTTGTTCTCTTGTCTTCCCAGCGAACTCGGAGAATGGAACGTAGACTACGTTGGTGAAACTTTTCAAGTGCTTTGAGGTGCCTCCTGTATGTGACCCATGTCTCGCTGCCATATATCAGGGTGTGGAGGACCACTGCTCGATATATATGTAACTTTGTAGATAATTTCAACTCCCTACAGCTGAAGACACGCTTTTGGAGTCTGCCAAAGGCTTGAGATGCACATCTGAACCGATGCTGAATCTCTTCATCGATGTCCGCGTTGGTGTACAGGTGGGAGCCGAGATACCGAAAGTGGGTAACATTAGAGAGGGTAGTACCGTTAAACTGGACGGATGGTGGAGATGTGTCTGAACCAGGGGCAGACTGAAAGAGAATCTGAGTCTTACGTACATCCACCTCAAGGTCGAAGTGTGCATATGCATCTGCGTAGGTGTTCAGGATTTTCTGTAGGTCGCGATCAGTGTGAGCGACAAGGGTGAGGTCGTCTGCCTGGAGTCGTCTTATATTGAAAAGCACCCCCTTCACCCAGTACTCTATGTCCACCCCACCAGCAAAATTGGCACTGGCACTAGTAAGGAAGGCAGCCAAGAAAATGGAAATGAGAGTTGGTGCCAGTACACACCCTTGTTTAATCCCACTTGGATGGGGAAGAACTCAGACTGGGCTGTGTAGGACGGTGCCGTTCATTGCCATCATGGAGTTGCCTCACAATGGCGATGAATTTTGTGGCAGCCAAAACGGCGGAGGGTCCACCAGAGGGCTTCCCTGTTCACCGAGTTGAAGACCTTGCTTAGGTCGATGAAAGCCATGTACAGGTCACGACGCTTTTTTCTACACTTTTCCTGTATCTGGCAGGCAGCAAAAATCATGTCAGTGGTGCCACATGATGGTCTAAAGCCACATTGAGATTCTGGGAGGAAGTTTTTGGCCTCAGGAAGAAGTCTGTTTAGGAGGACTCGGGCGATAATCTTGACAGCTATGGACAGCAGAAAGATCCGCGGTAGTTGCCACAGTTTGACCGGTCTCCCTTGTTCTTATAAATATTGATGATAGAGGCATCTTTAAGAGCTTGGGGGATTTCTCCTTTCCATATATTCTCCAGGAGAGTGGACACAGCTGGTAAGCAGAGATCCTCCACAGACGAGAATGACAAGAATAATCCCGAGTATTAGGAACTTCGAGTACAGAGACAGGATAAAGCATCTTAATTTGTACTTCCTCCAGAGTTGTAGAGTGTGGGGCGATATGACAGAGGGGTATAAATGGAAGTCAGGGCTAAACAAAGGGGACATAACAAAGGTACTCAAACTATCCAACCAGGAGCGAACTCTTAACAATAGTTTTAAATTAGACAAATTTAGATTTGGGCGCAAAATAGGTAAACATTGGTTTGGAAATAGAGTCGTGGATGAATGGAACAAGTTGCCTAACATCATTATTGACTCGAATACGATGGATAGCTTCAAATATAGGTTGAATGGATATATGAGCAATAGGGAGTGGGTGTAAATGCGACTGCCCAGTATGGACTAATAGGCCCGCTGCAGTTTCCTCCATTCTTATGTTCTTATGTTCTTATGTTCTTATTTATACATTTCGGCTGGGATTCCATGAGGTCCTGAGGCTTTGTTATTTTCCATCTGTTTGATGACAGTAGCTACCTCATCCAGGGATGGAGGATAGCTGAGGTTGGTCAGCTCTGGATGCTGTAGTAATGCTCTTTCCAGCACTGAAGGATGCCTTCATCGTTTTTAATTAGGGAGTTACCTTCGGATGAGCGGAGGGGGGATGTGCTCATAAAATATTTTAGTGGAATTGAAACATTTGTGCATCTTGTGCTGATCTGTAAATTTTTGTGGTTCACAGGCTTTTTTTTAAAACCAGTCGTTCTTTAGATTGTGAAGTTCATGCTGGGCCGCCACTTTCTTCTTGTGAAAGGTATCATCGCTTATCATCGACGAGTACATTGATTTTCGGGTCATTTTCATCAAACCAGTCCTGGTTTATTCTTTCGACTTTGGCAGAGGGTCTTTCTGCAGGTTTTTGTCATGACAGTGTCGAGAATATCCCATTCTGCACTGGGATTTGGGTTGTTTGTTGTAGGGTTGTTTATCAGCCCATGTTCGAGCTGCTCTCTGAAAGCATGTGCTACTGCTATATCCTCCAGACGTTTAGTGTTAAGACCTCTTCTGGAGGCTTGCTGCCTTCGCCGTTTTGAGGCGGCGTGAATTGATAGCGTGGCTCTGATGAGCAGATGATCAATGTCGCAGTGGTCTGAGCCACGCATGGCTCGGGTGATGAGGACATCTCGGCTATCTTTTTCTGACAATGATGTAGTCAATGAGATGCCAATGTTTGGATCCTGGGTGTTGCCACGAACCCTTGAACTTGTCGGCCTGCCTAAACAAGGTATTGGTGATAGTGAGGTTGTGTGCATCGCATTTGCTTAGGAGGATTAGGCCGGTGGGATTACACCTGCCTGGTCCCTTTCTCCCTATGGTTCCCTGCCAAATGTCAGCATCTCTGTCAACTCTGGCATTTAAGTCACCAAGGAGCACAACCTTATCTTCTCTGGGGATAGAGGTTAGCACTCTGTCGATGTCGGCGTAAAAGGCCTTCTATATCATCCTCTGCATCCAGTGCTTGGGCGAATGCACTGATGAAAAAGACATGACGTGAGTGATTCATTGGGACTCGGAGAGTCATGAGGCGTGTCGAGGGCCACGACGAAAGTTTCCCCATAATCCCTAAGAGAGGATGACCAAAGATGGGTGCAGTGGCAGATCACCAGTAGCTCTCGCCTGGCTACATACTGGTGATCCGACAAAGAAAAATGACTTTCAAGGTGACGGAGAAAATGGGAGTTCAAGATAGTTTCGAAAATCTTAGAGAGGAATGAAGTTAGGGCAATGGGGCGATAGTTAGAGGGACTAGAATGGTCACTCTTCTTCGGCATGCTTCTAAGAAAAGGAAAGTTTGGGTTTTGAGGCAGAAGCGAAAGAGTCGAGTAAGCCCCAGGGCCAGAGCTTCAGCACACTCCCTCAGAACACGAGGGGGATATTCCATCCGGTCCATGCGCCTTACTCACATCCAACCTGGATAACACACCGGCAACCCTGCGAGTGGAGATTATAGGAAAGTGCATAGATTCAGTAGGAGGAGCTGGGGTACGAGTGATAGAGTGAGAATCGTCTAAGGTGGAATTAGAGGAGAATAAGGTGCCAAAGAGGTTGGCTTTGGGGAGAATTGGCTATAGAGTTATCAGGTCGGAAGAGAGAAGGAAAAGAAGGAGTGCAGAAGTTGTTACAGATGTTTTTGGTTAAGGACCAGAAGGATTTACTAGAGGATGAATTAGTCAGGACAGCGGCCTTTCTTTTTTTTAAATTCCGTTTGGCCCTACGAAGAATAGCCTTACAATGATTCCTAGAAGTAATGAAAGAGGTGTGGGTAATAGGAGAAGGAGATAGTTTCATAGCTCGATATGCCCTATCTCTCACCCTGCAAGGAAGAGAGCAGGAGCGATCAAACGATGATTGTAATGTGAAAGTCTTAGTAGAAGATGGGATAAATGCATTCATGCCACCCTATATAACCTGCAATGCTGTCAGCACATACTGTACAGAGGCGTCCCGAGTGGAAAAGCAACATTCATCCCAAAGAAAGTCCGTGAAGAATTCACGCAAGGATTGCCAGCTTGCCCTCCGATCGTGCCATTGTTGACGTTTAGTGGGGTGGGGAGGCGGTCGTACCCAGTTTGATTTAATAGAAATAAGATTGTGATCAGAAGACCCTAAGGGGGCAGAAATTGAGTACGAATAGTGTGAGGGGTTAGAAGTAAAACAAAGATCAAGAATGTTAGCAAGTTGATCGTGTCGATCAGGAACGCGTGTAGGGTGTTTGATTATTTGTACCAAATCATTAAGCTCCACCTGGGTCGTCCCTTGCAGAGCAACTCTCTGTGATGTACATTGAAATCCCCTAGGCTGCTTTGGACAGTTGAAGTTCGGAATGTAGTAAGAGGTCGGGGGAAGAGGTTAATAGATGGTGCTCCACAGAAGGAAAAATTGGATCTCAGGCCGCGAATGTTGGAAAAATGAAGTGTGAAAAGAGCCGATCCCCCAGCAACCGCGGTGGCGTCAGTTGAGGCCCCATTAACTTGATTAGATCAGGTCGGCCCTGGGGTCCACAACCTTCCAGACCAGTGGGACCCATCTGAGAAGGCCCCGCTTCAATATTAATATCAGCTGAAATAGGAGAATAAAATAGAATGAATAAAACAGATCAAAAGTGAGTACGGTTATATTTGTTGTGTTGTCAATAGTATGAAAGACAATTGAGACCCTGCAATTGTGTGTAAATGAGGCAGAAAGATAGTAACCGATACTTTCTTCCCTCCATAACTGTTGCCTATCACTCACTGGCCAACCAAACTTCCCTCCCTCCATAACTGTTGCGCAATCACTAGTAACCGACACTTTCCTCCTCCATAACTGTTGTCTATCACTCGTAACCTGCGGCAGTTCCCTCCCTCCATAACTGTTGCCCTATAGCAAGCGTAGGCTTGCTTCCTCCCCTCCATAACTGTTTGCCAATCACTAGTAACCGACACTATCCTCCCTCCATAAACGTTGCCTATCCTTGTAACCGACCTTTCCTCCTCCATAAATGTTGTCTATCACTCGTAACCGACACTTCCCTCCCTCCTTAACTGTTTGCCTATCACTCGTAACCGGCTTCCTCCTCCATAACTGTTGCCAATCACTTGTAACCGACACTTTGCTGCCTCCCTCCTGCTGTTGCCCTATCACTCGTAACCGACACTTCCCTGCCTCCACCAACTGTTGTCTATCACTCGTAACCGGCTTACTTCCCTCCTCCATAACTGTTGCCTATCACTCGCCAACCGCCAGTTTCACTCCTCCATAACTGTGTGCCCCTATCACTCTTAACCGACACTTTCCTCCCTCCATAACTCTTTGTCTCCAGTCGTAACCGACACTTCCCCTCCCTCCACCAACTGTTGCCTATCACTAATGGCTCGGCTTTCGCTTCCTCCATAACTTTTGTCTATCCTCAGAAACCGATACTTTCCTCCCTCCATAACTCTTGTCTATCACTAGTAACCGACACTTTCCTCCCTCCATAACTGTTGCCTATCACTCGTAACCTTCCCTTCCTCCATAACTTTTGTCTACTCATAAAGCAGCACTTTCCTCCCTCCCTTAACTGTTTGTAACCAACACTTTCTTCCCTTTCATAACTGTTGTCTATCACTTAAACCGACACTTTCCTCCTCCATGACAGTTACCAATCACTAGTAACCGACACTTTCCTCCCTCCATAACGCATATCACTTAAACCGACCTTCCTCCCTCCGCAACTGTTGCTACTTACTTTCACTCCCTCCCATAACTGTTCCCCAATCACTTGTAACCGACACTTCCTCCTCCATAACTGTTGTCACTCACTATTAACCGATAACCGACACTTTCTCCCTCCATAACTTTGTCTATCACTAGAAACCGACACTTCCCTCCTCCATAACTCTTGTCTATCACTAGTAACCGACACCTCTCCTCTCCAACTGTTGTCTATCACTAGTAACCGACATTTCCTCCCTCCATAAACTGTTGCCTATCACTAGTAACCGACACTTCCTCCCTCCATAACTGTTCTATCACTAGTAACCGACATTTCTCCATAACTGTTGTCTATCAGAACCGACACTTTCCTCCATAATTTTCATAACACACTCCCTCCATAACTGTTGCTCATCACTAGTAACACATTCCTCCCTCCATAACTGTTGTCTATCACTAGTAACCGACATTTCTTCCCTCCATAATAACCTGTTTATTTATTGAACTGACATTTTCTCCTCCATAACTGTTGTTCATCACTAGTAACGACACTTTCCTCCCTCCATAACTTTTTGCTATCACCTAAAACCAACATTCCTCCCTCCATAATGTTGTCTATCACTAGTAACCGACACTTTTCCCTCCATAACTGTTGCTCATCACTAGTAACCGACACTTCCCTCCTCCATAACTGTTGTCATCACTAGTAACTGACACTTCCCTCCCTCCATAACTGTTGCCTATCACTAGTAACCGACACTTTTCTCTCCATAACTTTTGTCTACCACTTAAAACCAACACTTCTCCTCCATAACTGTTGCCTATCACTAGTAACCGACACTTCTCCCTCCATAACTGTTGCCTATCACTAGTCTCAGACACTTCTCCCTCCATAACTGTTGTCTACCACTAAAACCAACACTTCTTTCTCCTCCATAAATCGTTGTCCATCACTTGTAACCGACACTTTCCTCCCTCCATAACTGTTGCCCTATCACTAGTAACCGACACTTTCCTCCCTCCCCTATGTTGCCTATCACTAGTAACCGACACTTCCCCTCCATAACTGTTGTCTATCACTAAAGACACTTCCCTCCCTCCACTGTATTGTCTATCACCTGTGCATTTCCTCCTCCTCTGTTGTCTATCACTAGTAACCCACTTTCTCCTCACCTCTTTCTCTCTCCTTACCCTTTTGTCTACCACTTAAAACCAACACTTTCCTCCCTCCATAACTGTCTATCACTCTTAACCAACACTTTCCTCCCTCCACCTTTCTCACTAGTAACCGACACTTTCCTCCCTCCAAACTTATTTGCCTATCACTAGTAACCGACCTTCCCTCCCCCACCACTATTTCTATCACTAGTAACCGCACTTCCCTCCCTCCCTACTGTTGCCTATCACTAGTAACCGACTTCTCCTCCTTCCCTTTTGTCTACCATAAAACCAACACTTTCCTCCCTAATCTGTTGTCTATCACTTGTAACCGACACTTTCCTCCCTCCTGCATTGTTGCCTATCACTAAGTCGACACTTTCCTCCCTCCATAACTGTTGCCTATCACTAGTAACCGACCTTCACTCCTCCATAACCGTTGTCTATCACTAATGACTTTTCCTCCCTCCATAACTGTTGCCTATCACTAAAACCGACACTTTCCTCCTCCATAACTGTTGCCTATCACTAGTAACCGACACTTCCCCTCCTCCACTTCTGTTGCCTATCATAATGGCAAACACTTCCCTCCCTCCATAACTGTTGCCTATCACTAGTAACCGACTTTCCCTCCTTCCATAACGTCTACCACTTAAACCAACACTTTCCTCCCTCCATAACCGTTGTCTATCACTTGTAACCGACACTTTCCTCCCTCCATAACTGTTGCCTATCACTAGTAACCGACACTTTCCTCCCTCCATAACTGTTGCCTATCACTAGTAACCGACACTTCCCTCCCTCCATAACTGTTTGCCTATCACTAGTAACCATCTTTCCTCCTCATAACTGTTGTCTATCACTTGTAACCGACACTTTCTTCTCTCCATAACCGTTGTCTATCACTTGTAACCGACACTTTCCTCCCTCCATAACTGTTGCCTATCACTAGTAACCGACACTTCTCTCCCTCCACCAGCATTTTATGTTTCCTTCCCTCCCTCCATAACTGTTGCCTATCACTAGTAACCGAAACTTTCCTCCTCCACCTTTGTCCTTAAAACCTTTTCCTCCCTCCATAACCGTTGTCTCTCACCACTTCTGACCTTTCCTCCCTCCACAACTGTTGCCTATCACTAGTAACGACTTTCCTCCCTCCATAACTGTTGCCTATCACTAGTAACCGACACTTCCCTCCTTCCTTTGCCTATCACTAGTAACCGCACTTCCTCCTCCATAACTGTTGTCTATCACTAGTAACCGACACTTTCCCTCCTCCATAACGTTGTCTATCACTTGTAACCGACACTTTCCTCCCTCCATAACTTTTGCCTATCACTAGTAACCGACACTTTTCTCCCTCCATAACTGTTGCCTATCACTAGTAACCGACACTTTCCTCCCTCCATAACATTTGTCTATCACTTGTAACAAACACTTTCTTCTCTCCATAACTGTTGTCTATCACTAGTAACCGACACTTTCCTCTCTCCATAACTTTGTCTATCACTTAAAACCAACCTTTCCTCCCTCCATAACCGTTGTCTATCACTTGTAACGACACTCTCCCCCTCCCTACTCTTGCCTATCACTAGTAACCGACACTTTCCTCCCTCCACCTTGTTGTCTGTCACTAGTAACCCGCACACTTCTCCTCCATAACTGTTGTCTATCACTAGTAACCGACACTTCCCTCCCTCCATAACTGTTGCCTATCACTAGTAACCGACACTTTCCTCCCCTCCATAACTGTTGCCTATCACTAGTAACCGACACTT
Organism: Homarus americanus; assembly: GCF_018991925.1. Lineage (NCBI taxonomy): Eukaryota > Metazoa > Arthropoda > Malacostraca > Decapoda > Nephropidae > Homarus > Homarus americanus. Next base: position 10,714,923 of record NW_024730668.1, on the reverse strand, counting down.
TCCTCCTCCATAACTTTTGTCTACCACTTAAAACCAACACTTTCCTCCTCCATAACCGTTGTCTATCACTTGTAACCGACACTTTCCTCCCTCCATAACTGTTGCTTATCACTAGTAACCGACCTTTCCTCCTCCATAACTGTTGCCTATCACTAGTAACCGACACTTCCCTCCCTCCATAACTGTTGCCTATCACTAGTAACCGACACTTTCCTCCTCCATAACTGTTGTCTATCCCCTTAACCGACACTTTCTTCTCCATAACCGTTGTCTATCACTTGTAACCGACACTTTCCTCCCTCCATAACTGTTGCCTATCACTAGTAACCGACACTTTCCTCCCTCCATAACTGTTGCCTATCACTAGTAACCGACACTTTTCTCCCTCCATACCTGTTGCCCCTATCACTAGTAACCGACACTTCCCTCCCCTCCATACTTCTTGCCCTCTCACCTAGTAACCGACACTTTCCTCCTCCATAACTGTTGCCTATCACACTAGTAACCGACACCCCCTCCCCTCCCTGCTGTTACTATCACTGTTAACCGCTTCCCTCCATAACTGTTGCCTATCACTAGTAACCGACACTTTCCTCCTTCCATAATTTTTGTCTACCACTTAAAACCAACACTTTCCTCCCTCCATAACCGTTGTCTATCACTTGTAACCGACACTTTCCTCCCTCCATAACTGTTGCTTATCACTAGTAACTGACACTTTCCTCCCTCCATAACTGTTGCCTATCACTGGTAACCGACCTTCCCTCCCTCCATAACTGTTGCCCTATCACCTGGCTAACCGACACTTTCCTCCCTCCACCAACTGTTGTCTATCACTTGTAACCGACACTTTCTTCTCTCCATAACCGTTGTCTATCACTTGTAACCGACACTTTCCTCCCTCCATAACTGTTGCCTATCACTAGTAACCGACACTTTTCTCCCTCCATAACTGTTGCCTATCGCTAGTAACCGACACTTCCCTCCCTCCATAACTGTTGCTTATCACTAGTAACCGAAACTTTCCTCCCTCCATAACTTTTGTCTACCACTTAAAACCAACACTTTCCTCCCTCCATAACCGTTGTCTATCACTTGTAACCGACACTTTCCTCCCTCCACAACTGTTGCCTATCACTAGTAACCGACACTTTCCTCCCTCCATAACTGTTGCCTATCACTAGTAACCGACACTTCCCTCCTTCCATAACTGTTGCCTATCACTAGTAACCGACACTTCCCTCCCTCCATAACTGTTGTCTATCACTAGTAACCGACACTTCCCTCCCTCCATAACTGTTGTCTATCACTTGTAATAACACTTTCTCCCCTCCATAACCGTTGTCTATCGCATAACCGACTTACTTTCCTCCCTCCACAACTGAGTACTATCACTAGTAACCAGCACTTTCACTCCACCTCCATAACTGTTGCCTATCACTAATAACCGACACTTCCCTCCGTCCATAACTATTTGTCTATCACTAGTAACCGACACTTCCCTCCATAACCGTTGTCTATCACTAGGAACCGACACTTCCCCCCCTCCATAACTGTAGTCTATCACTAGTAACCGACACTTTCCTCCCTCCATAACTGTTGCCTATCACTAGTAACCGAAACTTTACCTCCCTCCATTATTGTTGCCTATCACTAGTAACCGACACTTCCCTCCCTCCATAACTTTTGTCTACCACTTAAAACCAACACTTCCCTCCCTCCATAACCGTTGTCTATCACTTGTAACCGACACTTTCTCTCCCTCCATAACATTGCTGCTTATCACTAGTAACCGACACTTCTCTCCCTCCATAACTGTTGCCTATCATTAACCATACTTCCTCCATAACTTCTTGCATCACTAGTAACCGACAATTTCTCTCCTCCATAACTTGTTGTCCATCACTGTAACCGACACTTTCTTCTCTCCATAACTGCTGTCATCACTGTATTGTATAGTAACCATCTTCTTACATATCTTATCTCAGTAAAACCACGACTGCTTCATTTCATTCTATAACACAAACACCTATATTTTTATCTTACTCACACTGCCCTACTTCCTTCCTCCATACACTTGCATATTTAGCTTCCATACTTAAATACCTGTGGATATGGTCATAACATTGCCACACATCTATGTCTATAAATATAATGGACATACATAATAATACATAATACTAATCCACATAATATACATACAACCGACACTTTCTCCTCCATAACTGTTGCTTATCACTAGTAACCGACACTTTTCTCCCTCCATAACTGTTGCTTATCACTAGTAACCGACACTTCTCCTCCATAACTGTTGCTTACTAGTAACCGACACTTTCCTCCTCCATAACTTTTGTCTATCACTTAAAACACACTTTCCTCCCTCCATAACCGTTGTTCATCACTTGTAACCGACACTTCTTCTCCCTCCACAACTGTTGCTTATCACTAGTAACCGACACTTTCCTCCCTCCATAACTGTTGCCTATCACTAGTAACCGACACTTTCCTCCCTCCATAACTGTTGCCTATCACTAGTGACTGACACTTCCCTCCCTCCATAACTGTTGCCTATCACTAGTAACCGACACTTCCCTCCCTCCATAACTGTTGTCTATCACTTATAACCGACACTTTCCTCCCTCCATAACTGTTGTCTATCACTTATAACCGACACTTTCCTCCCTCCATAACTGTTGCCTATCACTACTAAACGACACTTCCCTCCCTCCATAACTTTTTTCTATCACTTGTAACCGACACTTTCCTCCCTCAATAACTGTTTTCTATCACTTGTAACCGACACTTTCCTACCTCCATAACTGTTGCCTATCACTAGTAACCGACACTTTTCTCCCTCTATAACTGTCGTCTATCACGTGTAACCGACACTTCCCTCCCTCCACAACTGTTGTCTATCACTTGTAACCGACACTTTCCTCCCTCCATAACTGTTGTCTTTCACTACTAACCGACACTTTCCTCCCTCCATAACTGTTGTCTATCACTTGTAACCGACACTTTATTCCCTCCGTAACCGTTGTCTATCACTTGTAACCGACACTTCCCTCCCTCAATAACGGTTGCCTATAACTAGTAACTAGTAACCGACACTTCCCTCCCTCCATAACTGTTGCCTATCACTAGTAACCGACACTTTTCTCTCCCCGTCCTAGTAACCGACACTTTCCTCCCTCCATAACTGTTGCCTATCACTAGAAACCGACACTTTCCTCCCCCCATAACTGTTGTCTATCACTTGTAACCGACACTTTCCTCCCTCCATTACTCTTGCCTATCACTAGTAACCGACACTTCCCTCCCTCCAAAACTGTTGTCTATCACTTGTAACCGACACTTCCCTCCCTCCATAACTGTTGCCTTTCACTAGTAACCGACACTTTCCTCCCTCCATAACTGTTGTCTATCACTCGTAACCGATACTTTCCTCCCTCTAGTACTGATGTCTTAAAATATCAAACAAATTAGAGAATCAGTTAATTTTTCTCCACACTCCAGTTATTACAGCAACTATGTTTCTCCTTATTTAAACCTTTTATATAACATGCTCTAAATGTTTTTACGAGCCAAAACTTAGCCAAATGTGTGTGTGTGTGTAATCATTAGCTAATGTTACCCTCATACTGATGTGTCCAAAGTTAACTGGATGTTACCCTCATACTAGTTTGTCCACAATTAACTGGATGTTGCCTTCATACTGGTGTGTTCACAGTTAACTGGATGTTGTCTTCATACTGGTGTGTCCACAGTTAACTGGATGTTACTCTCAAACTACTGTGTCCACAGTTAACTGGATGTTACCCTCATACTGGTGTGCCCACAGTTAACTGGATGTTACCCTCTTACTGGTGTGTCCACAGTTAACTGGACGTTATCCTCACACTAGTGCGTCCGCAGTTGACTGGATGTTGCCTTCATTCTGGTGTGTCCACAGTTGACTGGATTTTTTTTCTGTTTTGGTGAATTTTGTTCAAGTTATTATCTCATTATAAGTTGTGTTATGTACTGAACCATACGCTTGTTCAAGTTTTTATCTCATTATAAGTTGTGTTATGTACTGAACCATACGCTTGTTCAAGTTATTATCTCATTATATATTGTGTTATGTACTGAACCATACGCTTGTTCAAGTTTTTATCTCATTATATGTTGTGTTGTGTACTGAACCATACGCTTGTTCAAGTTATTATCTCATTATATGTTGTGTTATGTACTGAACCATACGCTTGTTCAAGTTTTTATCTCATTATATGTTGTGTTGTGTACTGAACCATACGCTTGTTCAAGTTATTATCTCATTATATGTTGTGTTATGTACTGAACCATACACTTGCTCCCAATAAGCTGAATGTTTAATCAAACTAATGTTTTTGTCGTCCTGACAGAGTGCCTTCGACACAAACTGGCATAAGCTTCACTTCGGTGTGTTCCGAGATAGTGTGACGCTCTACCTTGACTGTGAAAATACGACGCAAGTACCACTTGACCCCTTTGGTCCCATAGACGTCAATGGTAATATCCATATTGCAAAGCTGCAAGATTCTTCTCGCACCGTTCCAGTAAGTTTAGAAGTCTTCTGCAACCTGTATGTGAGACAGATAACAGGTAAAGCCCATTTTATACTGTATTACACCACTGATGATGCTGACTTCATGTAAGTAACCACTTATTATTACAGAGATTACTTTAAAATGTAATCTATTGCAATATTCATTTAACGATATTTGTCAATAGAATTTTCATGAGCGTTTTTTTTCTGAACAGTAATTTTTTGTGCATTCTTAAAATATGCATTTTGATGTGTTTTTTTTATTTCAATCATTAATTTTTTCTTCTTCTGTTTTACTACTTAATTTATATGTTTTTTTAAGATTTTGTATATGGAGCATGTAACATTCAGCTCTTGTATTAATTTGCCAAACTTTGATTCTCTCAATATAACACAGTTAACAACACTAAACATTTCTCATATACTGGTATCTGTTGTTATCAACAGTAAACTTACGCTTCTCTCACATACTTGTATATCTGTTGTTATCAACAGTAAACTTACACTTATTTCATATACTTGTATATCTGTTGTTATCAACAGTAAACTTACACTGATTTCATATACTTGTATCTCTGTTGTTATCAACAGTAAACGTACGCTTCTCTCACATACTTGTATATCTGTTGTTATCAACAGTAAACTTACACTTATTTCATACATTTGTATATCTGTTGTTATCAACTGTAAACTTACACTAATTTCATATACTTGTATCTCTGTTGTTATCAACAGTAAACTTACACTTATTTCATATACTTGTATCTCTGTTGTTATCAACAGTAAACTTACACTTATTTCATATACTTGTATCTCTGTTGTTATCAACAGTAAACTTACACTTATTTCATATACTTGTATCTCTGTTGTTATCAACAGTAAACTTACACTAATTTCATACACTTGTATCTCTGTTGTTATCAACAGTAAACTTACACTAATTTCATATACTTGTATCTCTGTTGTTATCAACAGTAAACTTACACTAATTTCATATACTTGTATCTCTGTTGTTATCAACAGTAAACTTACACTAATTTCATATACTTGTATCTCTGTTGTTATCAACAGTAAACTTACACTTATTTCATATATTGTATCTCTGTTGTTATCAACAGTAAACTTACACTTATTTCATATCTCTGTTGTTATCAACAGTAAACTTACACTTATTTCATATACTTGTATCTCTGTTGTTATCAACTGTAAACTTATACTAATTTCATATACTTGTATGTCTGTTGTTATCAACAGTAAACTTACACTAATTTCATACACTTGTATCTCTGTTGTTATCAACTGTAAACTTACACTAATTTCATATACTTCTATCTCTGTTGTTATCAACAGTAAACTTACACTAATTTCATATACTTGTATCTCTGTTGTTATCAACAGTAAACTTACACTAATTTCATATACTTGTATCTCTGTTGTTATCAACAGTAAACTTACACTAATTTCATATACTTGTATCTCTGTTGTTATCAACAGTAAACTTACACTAATTTCATATACTTGTATCTCTGTTGTTATCAACAGTAAACTTACACTTATTTCATATACTTGTATCTATGTTGTTATCAACAGTAAACTTACACTTATTTCATATCCTTGTATCTCTGTTGTTATCAACAGTAAACTTACACTTATTTCATATACTTGTATCTATGTTGTTATCAACAGTAAACTTACACTAATTTCATATACTTGTATCTCTGTTGTTATCAACAGTAAACTTACACTAATTTCATATACTTGTATCTCTGTTGTTATCAACAGTAAACTTACACTTATTTCATATACTTGTATCTATGTTGTTATCAACAGTAAACTTACACTTATTTCATATCCTTGTATCTCTGTTGTTATCAACAGTAAACTTACACTTATTTCATATCCTTGTATGTCTGTTGTTATCAACAGTAAACTTACACTTATTTCATACACTTGTATCTCTGTTGTTATCAACAGTAAACTTACACTTATTTCATATACTTGTATCTCTGTTGTTATCAACAGTAAACTTACTTATTTCATATACTTGTATCTCTGTTGTTATCAACTGTAAACTTACACTAATTTCATATACTTGTATGTCTGTTGTTATCAACAGTAAACTTACACTAATTTCATATACTTGTATCTCTGTTGTTATCAACAGTAAACTTACACTTATTTCATATACTTGTATCTCTGTTGTTATCAACAGTAAACTTACACTTATTTCATATACTTGTATCTCTGTTGTTATCAACAGTAAACTTACACTTATTTCATATACTTGTATCTCTGTTGTTATCAACAGTAAACTTACACTAATTTCATATACTTGTATCTCTGTTGTTATCAACAGTAAACTTACACTTATTTCATATACTTGTATCTCTGTTGTTATCAACAGTAAACTTACACTTATTTCATATACTTGTATCTCTGTTGTTATCAACAGTAAACTTACACTAATTTCATATACTTGTATCTCTGTTGTTATCAACAGTAAACTTACACTTATTTCATATACTTGTATCTCTGTTGTTATCAACAGTAAACTTACACTTATTTCATATACTTGTATCTCTGTTGTTATCAACAGTAAACTTACACTTATTTCATATACTTGTATCTCTGTTGTTATCAACAGTAAACTTACACTTATTTCATATACTTGTACCCCTGCTGTAAACATACACCGGTGGTAGCATGTAGCGTGTAGACGTGCCGTACCTGGCTCTATAAAATAATATATTCGTCAGTGAATGACTCATAATATCACCATGGTTACCTTGGCGAAGAAACTACTCTTATTATTGGCGCCTACGTCGGAAATTGAGGGAAAATATCAACTTTATTAAATTGAATGAAACGCCTAACGGTTAAGTAACAGTTACCTTAGGTCACTAGTCAGTTGAAATAAGAGTGGAAGTAGAGAAATTAACCAGAGATACAGTGGTGACCGTGAGTTACCCACCATAGAAAACTGGGTAATTTAGTGAAAAAACACCAAGACAAACTCACAGAAATACCAGTATGTAAAATAAACAGGGAAATGGTGAATTAGAGAAAATTAGTAATCTGATAACAAGCTCATTACTGGTCACCGCGCTGCCACCAAGTCATCAAGTGGTGAATTTTTAGTGTACTACAATAATACTCACAGTGTTAGTTCGATCATGCAACATTATAGCGAAGCAGCAAAGTGTCCATTTCTAAGTGAATCTTGCAAACGGGGATACATATATGAAATTGACATGAAGATTCAAAATGAGTTAGTTATCAAATCTACCTGATTGTACATTCAAAATTCCAAGATGGTCGCCAAATGTGGAAGTCAGAATTTTCTTTTTGGCATAAAAATTATTGTGTTCATCAATTCAGGTGATTTCAGTGTTGATTTCCATGTTTTTGAGTATGCAAAATCTGAATTTTGTGTTGAAAACTCTGAAATGGATACCATTCAAAGGAAATATGCTTATAAAGAGTGAATTTCAATACACTACCAGGGCACACTGGCGACAAACACTGCTGTGAAACTCAGCATTGGGTTCAGTGTCAGCTAAGTACGAAACTCACAGTAAAGATTATATATATATATATATATATATATATATATATATATATATATATATATATATATATATATATATATATATATATATATATATATATATATATCTTGATAAAATCACACGGGAAAAGGGAAACAACATAGAACCTTAGCTTTCGTCTTTATTCAAGACATCTTCAGAGGCAACTGGATTACATGGACAGAGAGAGGCTTAAATATACAGGGTGACCTTATTAAACATGAGGTCAGGTCATAATGATGTTATCCACTAATCCCCACACCAACACCAACACACACGTAGAGGAGCTTAAGAGAAGGGGCGACGTGACTAGTCAGGTCAGGTCAAAAATAAGGGACCCACTAAATAACTATCCTACATCTAGATCAAAGGTTTTCAAAGCATTTTTAACCTTGGGCCACTGACAAATACATTTATGTAACATATTATCAGTTTTGAACTGACCATCACTAATGTTTATTGATTTTAATTCCCTAATCAAACTAGCTTCAACCAGAAGTCTTTATGTCACACAAGATGATTTGAATACTTCTAAGCTTTTTTCCCAAGCAATGGGATGATTATTATTCCCGTGTGATTTTATCGAGATTTATCTTATCCACGTTTTCATTGTAGATCTACATGAAATATGTGCCAGAGCCGGAGAGCCGAGCCAAGGATAATGGGGTTAAAGTTATTCGGATGGTGTACAGATCACACAAGACTTAAATGATACTGCATGAATGATCGGGATAAGTGGAGGGCAAACAATTGCTTGAACCTATTTGTATCCAATACAGGAAAGTACATCTGATACAGAGTGGTAAAAGGATAAACCCTCGGCTCTGTACCACAATGGCGATGAATATTGGTCCTAAAAGTAATCCTGAAAGGAAAACAAACTGGGCCAAGTGCTGTCTATGTCAAGATGATAAGAAGGAAAAATTAAAATCTTCAAAGACTAACCCTACTACAGCAAATTATCCAAGAATATTCCTCTTTTCAACTCAACCAATGCCCTTCCAATAAGGCTTGATATGGAAAGGCTAGATGATGGAAATGGTATTGCTGAGACATCGAGGAAAAATAAAGAAAAATATCATGAGAGCTGTAGAATTAGGTTTAACAACACATTGTCGCAAAGAGCCCCCAAAATAACAACTACCTCTGAAGTTGACAGTGATGAAGGTTGCAGAAGTAAGGTACCATGAAAGCCAAGAGACACAAAAACCACAACAGAATGCTTTTTGTGTGACAAGCCAGCACCAGAGAGTGCTCTCAGGCAAGCAATGACAATGAAACTCAATGACAGAATCAACGAATGTGCAAAGACACTCACTGACAAAAGAATCCTTGTTAAACTTAGTGCAGGAGATGTAGTGACACAAGAGATGAAATATCACCCAACTTGCTTAGCTGCACTGTACAATAGAGAAAGAGCTTATCTTAGTGCAAAGGCATATGAGAAAACACAAAGAACCTTGACAAAAACGATGCATATCCAACTGGCGTTCTCTGAAATGGTGGCATACATCAATGAGACTAAAACTTCCTTTGAAGATTCTAATCGAACAATATTTAGACAAGCCAGCTTAGTCTTACTGTACAAGCAAAGACTCTAACAACTTGGTGTCGAATCTTCTGAAGTGCAATCTACTAGACTTAAGGACCAAGAGTGGTTTCACATATTCCTCAACTGTAAGCTCACAATCAAGGAAGAGATGTTTTGTTTGCATTCCAAGAGGATGTAGGCTCCATTCTGGCTGAGGTCGGCAAATACTGGGGTTTCGCCAGTAGAGAGGGGTCGGGGAAAGTGGGAATCAAAAAACAAGCAGGTCCTGGGAAGTAAAATTAGTTGCTCAGGACAAGGGGTAAAACAGGACCAGGGAAGAGTAGGTTTAAATGTATACTATACAAACAGTAGGAGCGTTAGAAATAAAATAGACTTGCTGAGAGCGGTTGTATGTACCGAGAATGTAGACGTCATAGCAATCACCGAAACTTAGATGAATCTGGCGAGCAAAAATTTTTTATCAGAGTACCACAAGGACAGGAAAGGTAGGAAGGGGGGAGGGGTCGCACTCTTCGTCAAGGATACATTAAAATGTTGTACTAATAATTCAATAAAGGGTGAAATAGGAACCGAGTCTGTGTGGGTAGAAATCACGGAAGGAAGAGAAAAACTAATTATGGGAGTGATTTACAGGCCCCCAAGTCTTAGCAAAGAAGCAGCTCAGCCCATATGGCAGGAAATGAGTAGGGCAGCAAAATATAACAACCTATGCATTATGGGGGATTTCAACTTCAGAAATATTGACTGGGACAACATTGTAGGCGACTATGAATCTGAAGACTTCCTAGACGCAGTACAGGACAATTTTTTGAAACAACTAATTACAGAACCTACTAGAGGTGACAATATATTAGACCTAGTATTAACAAATAAAGAAAATATTATCAGAGATATCACAGTAGGGGAAGAACTAGGTAACAGTGATCACAGAGAAATCAGGTTCACCCTAAATTGGGAAACGAAAAACAATGACAATATGGTCAGAGTCCCAAACTTTCGGTTGGCGGATTATCAGGGGTTAAGAAGGTACCTAGGTGAGGTCACCTGGGAACAGTCACGTCAGTTCCCAGTAGGAAGTGGTGAGGTCATAGATGACACAACAATTGATCATGACTATAATATATTCACCAGTATACTACATAAAGCACAAGAACAAAATATACCATACAGAAAAATTAGGTCAAACAAGAATGAGCCAAGGTGGATGACCAGAAAACTTAAACATGACATAGGAATAAAGAAAGGAATATATAAGAAATTAAAGGGAGGGGAGGAGCAGCTCAGAAACAGGTATAATGAACTATCTAGGAATGTTAAGAAAAATGTAAGGAAAGCAAAGAGAGACTATGAAATCAAAATAGCAAGAGAATCCAAGGCGAATCCCAAGGGATTTTTCCAGGTATATAGGACAAAGGTCAAGGACAAAGTTGGGCCTTTAAAGTCAGGGAGGGGAGAATTGATAAATGGCAGTGAAGACATGAGCAAAGCATTGAACAGCTACTTCTTATCAGTTTTCACAGAAGAAATTTGCGATGAAATTCCGGAGGTGGAACTGATATTTAAGGGAAAGGAAGAAGAGAAATTAAAGAATATCACCATCAGAAAAGAGGATGTTCTTAAGAAGATAAATAAACTAAAGAACACAAAATCCCCAGGGCCGGATGAAATTTTTCCTCGAGTCTTAAAAGAGTGTAGGGAACAGATTAGCGGACCCCTCGTAAATTTATTTACAAAATCATTAGACACTGGAGTTGTGCCAGAGTTGTGGAAACAGGCGAATGTAGTACCCATATTTAAAAAGGGAGACAGAGCATCAGCGTCAAATTACCGGCCGATCAGTTTGACGTCAGTAGTGGGGAAATTTCTTGAATCAATTATAGCAGATAGCATCCGATCGCATCTAGAGAAAAGCAAATTAATCTACGACTCTCAACATGGGTTTACAAAGGGAAAATCTTGTCTAACAAATCTGCTAACGTTTTTTAGGAAAGTCTTCGAGGTAGTAGATAATGACGAAAATTACGATGTTATTTACTTAGACTTTAGCAAAGCATTTGACAGAGTACCGCATCAGAGGCTTCTGAGAAAAATTAAGGCTCATGGTATCGAGGGGAAAGTTTTAAATTGGATAAAATCATGGCTCACCGATAGAACGCAGAGGGTCAGCGTAGATGGTGTTAAATCTGAGTGGGGCCGTGTAACCAGTGGGGTTCCCCAGGGGTCAGTACTAGGCCCACTCTTGTTCATAATCTACATAAACGATTTAGATACTGGGATCAGCAGTGACATAAGCAAGTTTGCGGATGACACCAAAATAGGGCGGCAAATTAATTCAGGGCAGGATGCAAATGCATTACAGGAGGATCTAAATAAACTGCAGGGGTGGTCTGAAAATGGCAAATGAAATTCAACACCAGCAAGTGCAGCGTACTTAATATTGGAAGAACAAATACTTATAATGTATACAGCCTGAACAACATCAACCTAGAGAAGTCGACTTGTGAAAGAGACCTAGGGGTACTTGTAAGCCCGGACCTACGGCCTAGAAAACAGTGCGTTAATGTTCGAAATAAGGCAAACAGAGTATTGGGTTTTATATCTAGAAGTGTAAGTAACAAGAGTGCAGAGGTCTTATTGCAACTATATCTTGCGCTAGTTAGGCCGCACCTCGATTATGCGGTTCAGTTCTGGTGCCCCCATTATAGAATGGATATAAATTCACTAGAGTCGGTGCAGCGAAGAATGACAAAAATGATTCAGGGACTTAGAAACCTTCCATATCAGGATAGGTTAAAGAAACTTAACTTGCATTCCCTAGAAAGACGAAGAGTGCGGGGAGATATGATAGAAGTATTTAAGTGGGTGAAAGGAATCAATAAAGGGGATATAGAAAAAGTTCTTATAATATCCGAGCAGGATAGGACTCGGAGCAACGGATTCAAGTTGGATAAGTTTAGGTTTAGGAGGGAGATAGGAAGAAACTGGTTCACAAATAGGGTGGTGGACGAGTGGAACAAGCTTAGCAACTTTGTAGTAAGTGCGGGAACTCTGGAAAGTTTCAAAAGGAGGCTAGATAGATTCATGGATGATAGAGAGTGGTAGTAACTCTCGACAGGAGCTGCCATGCACAGGCCAACCGGCCTATTGCAGACTCCTTATTTTCTTATGTTCTTCTTATGTTCTTAAATACAGTGAAGTTGTTCATTTGGCCAAGGCTGCAACAATAATACGGCAGGATATGCTCAAACACAAGTCAAAATTCTTACCATACTTGATGATAGAAGAATTAAAGAGGCAGTTCCTTCATCACTTCTCCAATTCATATGTATGATTGAACATGACGCAGACACAGATATCATTGTCATATAGATATAGATCTGTGTTCATTAGGAGAAATTGGTCTTGAAAAAACGTGGATTTCTTATGGTGAAGGAGCTTATACAAGATGGATTCCTGCTCATGAGTTAGTTGTAGCCATAGGACCTGAAAAAACACTGGAATCACATTTTTCCACGCATTCATTGGTTGTGATACTGTGTCAGCCTTCCGTGGTGAAGGTAAAAAGACTGCATGGCAAACATGGAATGTGTTTAACGAGGTTTCCAGTACCTTCACCAAAGTCAGTTAGTGCAGAAGACCTCCGTGTCTTGGAAAGGTTTATGGTAGTGATGTATGACAGGTCTAGTCCAGCCTTATGTATCAATGGTGTAAGACATGATTTATTTGCTCGCAAACAGAGATCATATAATTCAACAATTCCACCATCACTGTCTGCCTTAAAGGAACATGTAAAGCATGCAGCCTATCAAGGTGGAATTATTTGAGGTCAGGCAACAGTAGCCCAACCAGACATTCCAAGTCCTGCCAACTGGGGCTGGAAAAAGAAAGATATGTGGCAAATACACTGGACAGACCTTCCACCAATAGCAGCGAACTGCCAAGAACTGACCAAGTGATCTTGCAAGAAAGACTGTGGACAGCGATGTAAATGTATCCGCTCTGGTCCCACTCTCACAGCTCTTTGTGGGTACTTAGTATGCCAGCAGCTGTAAACATGAAAGAATTCTTATAACAATATCACCCAAGGCAGAAGCCTTGTTAGTAAGACATATATTGAGCGCTTATGCTGACACAGAACAACGAGGCGGCATTGGAATTAACTAGTTCTGCGGTGACAAATATGCGTACCTTGTAAATGCCCTCGTCAAACTCGCATCTTACAAAGACACTGTTGAATACAATTCGGATCTGTCAAAAAAACAAAAAAACATTAAACTGTAATAATGAAAGAACTTGTTGATGAATTTGACGCAAGCAGACAATTGCAAACAGGAAATAGTCAATCCGTTGTTTACCATGATGAGATGAATAAGTGAAACTTGTATTTGGTGCAAATACCAAGATCACTAGATTACAATATGTTGTAACCGCAAAATTAATATTTGGCAGTATATTCCTCAAGGAAATGTGAACAACAAGTATGTGGTCAAACATATGGCCATACATACGAACACTACATTCTCGACTGTGTGAAGATAGAACCTTTAAGGAACAGATTTAAACACACTGTGTGTGTGAAATCTCACAACACCTTATCTCTAATGGCAATATAGCCAACATATTAAGATTGTATCCACTTTTTTGCCCTCAGTAGCTATATCATTTCTCATGTATAGAAGCAAATACACGTGTTATTGAATATCTCTCACGCAAATGTGAATAATATAGTGGATGACCAGACATGTTGCCTCGCACTGCTGTACGCATGCAGCTGCGAATACATAGTAAGTCACCCTCCATGTACAGAACTAAACAAAGAATGTATTTGAAATACTCTGTTACATTCTATGTCACAAAATCCTGGCCACTGGGGACCGTTGTACACACCCTTTGTGACCTCCACTCTGTAATGCTTTTGCGCTACCGCTCTCAGGATAAGTATGGGGTACACAATAAACTCGCTGATGTAAGAGGCAAAATTTAAAGTTAAAATTAATGATGAGCTAAACGAAACGGTTTCATACGAATCTATCTGGTGGGATTTGATTACCCAAAACAAAAGCAAGCTGGCAGTAGGTGTGTGCTATAGGGCCAACTCATCCTCGGGGGGGGGGGGGAATAGCAGATCCCCATAGTCATCCAGACAGGTACGCCCTCATCATGGGAGATTTTAATCATGAGGCAATAGACCGGGTTAATCTTACCACACAAGCCAAGGGAGAAGAATTCCTTGATCTCATTCAAGACTCATTCTTCACACAACACGAGGGGAGACAACATTCTATTTTAGTCTTGACGACTGAGAATGCTATGGTGGGCGAGGTCCGCGTCGGGGAGAAACTAACTCCAACCAGCGACCACTAAGAAGGAATACAATTTTTGATAGTCGAGAGAAAGTAGTTTAGGAGGAATACTATGACTTTAACCATGGAGATTACCAGCTCATGAGAGACAAACTATAGAAAATTAACTGGGAGGAAATCGTTAGAGAGGAGGCAGACATAGAAGAATAAATGTAAAACCTCATGGAAATTCTTGAGTTAACAGAAAGGGACTGTATACCTCCGAAAACAAAGAGAAGAGGGAGAAAGTCTAGGTGGATGAATCACATATCAAGGGAAGCCTGTAAAAAAAATACCAGATGCAGAAGAAATGCCGGAGCATATAACATCATGCAAATTATGTTGTATACAATAGAACCTACAGGGGGGTAAATGGGGGCCCAATCTGGAAATTAGATCAGCCAAATGGCATTTCGTGGTGAAATTAACCCAGAACGTTAAGAAAGATCATACGTCCTTGTATGCGTATGTCAGGAGGAAAATGAAAACCAAGGATACTGTCGGCCCTCTATAGGACGAAAACAACGTGGCCCTGGAGGATGACAGACGAACAGCTGATACTTAAATGAATACTTTGTATCAGTGTTCACACAAGAGACAATATATAACATGCCAGTGCCTAAGAGAATGTATACCTCAGGGGTGGAAAATAAAATATAAGAGATAGCAACTACAGACGATATCATCAAAAGAAAAAGTATCCAGCTTGAAATAATTCAAACGCCCTAAACTGGATAAAAACAAACCAAGGTGATAAAGTAGGTGGCAAACGAGATTTACACCCCACTAAGGCTCTTATTCAGGAAATCCTTGAATCAAGATAAAGCGCATAGGGACTGAAAATTAGTCAACGTCACCCCAGTATACAAGAAGGGTAGCAAAAGTGCCGAAAAAAACTATAGGCCGATCAGCCTAACATCACATATACAGTATTTAAACTTTTTCAAAACATTCTGAGGGGCTTTATCATCCAACACCTGACCGAACACAGTCTTATCAACACATCACAGCACGGTTTCACGGAAAAAAATCCCGCCTGACAAACTTACTCACGTTCCTAGACACGGTAACAGAATATGTGAACCAAAGCTCACCAGTGGATGTGTTGTACATGGATTTCTTCAAGGCGTTTGACAACGTCCCATATGTATGAATTAGCCTCTCAGATACAGACACATGGCATAGGTTGGAGGATAGCTTCAAATATAGGTTGGACGGATATATGAGCGATAGGGGTTGGGTTGTAAACGGGACTGCCCAGTATGGGCCAATAGGCCCGCTGCAGTTTCCTCCATTCTTATGTTCTTAAGACTTTGACTTGGATTAACAGCTGGCTTAAAGACAGGCAACAAAGAGTGGTAATAAACGGAGTACATTTTGAATGGAAAATGGTTCTCAGTGGAGTACCACAAGGCTCTCTTTTTGGACCCACCTTGTTTGTGATCTATATAAATGACATAGATGAATATATATCGAGCCACATTGTCAAGCTTGCGGACGACACGAAGATATTTGGGAAGTAGCAAGTCAACACGATATCGCAACAATGCAGGAAAACTTGAGTGAGCTGTTCAAATGGACCCAAGACTGGCAAATCGAGATTTGCAAATTATAAAGCACACCTTTGACTACAAAATAGGAAAATTCTATTTCAACTGTACAAATCTCAAGTCCATCCTAATCTGGATTACTGTATACAGGCATGGAAGCCCTACCTCCGCAGAGATCAAACAGCCTTAGAAAAAGTGCAACACAGAGCGACTAAGATGATTCCGGGTCTATGTTATCTCTATTATCCAAGTACTGAGGACCTTAGGACTAACTACCCTTTAGACAAGGCAGAATAGGGCAGATCTCGATGAAACATTCAAAATCCTGAAAAGAAAAAAAATGTGATCCCGGAACATTTCTTTACGATGTCACGCACCACGAACACGAGAGGACATAACTACAAGTTCGTCAAGTTATCATGCAAAACGAATATAAGGAAATACCTTTTCACACAGAGGTGGTAGACCTATAGAACGGTCTACCAGCCCAAGTCGTGCAATCAAGAACAGTACTGGGCTTCAAAATATCTCTTGACAAAATTATCGAGCCGGTGCATGCCCAGTATTTGCCAACAGTGCGTGACAGAGACGTGACCGATCGCCCGGGCGGCTAGCGAGCCGATCTTTTGGTGAAGAATATAAATGAAAAGAGACGTGACCGATCGCCCAAGCGGCTAACAAGCCGATCAGTGGCGAAGAGGATAAAAGTAAAAGTAAAAGTAAGAACAATGGAAGGATCTTATACAGGTCACTGGACTCCTTTCCTCGGCATGGCCACCTCCAGTGGATGGCCATTAGGTAAATACGGTATGGTAAATACTTCTATCTCTGCTGTTATGAACATTAAACTTACGCTTATCTCATATACTCGTATATCTGCTGGTATCAATAGTGTATAGCATAACTGAGGGGAACAGTGTTTAAGACTGAGGCCGGTGTATAGCATAACTGAGGGGAACAGTGTTTAAGACTGAGGCCGGTGTATAACATAACTGAGGGGAACAGTGTTTAAGACTGAGGCCGGTGTATAACTTAACTGAGGGGAACAGTGTTTAAGACTGAGGCCGGTGTATAACATAACTGAGGGGAAGTGTGTAAGAATACTATCCACTTAAGTTTGTGTCAGCTGAGTGCCGATGAATGAGATAGATTCTGTAGGAGGAAGGTGTTGTGAAATTAAAGAGTGAACACAGTCAAATATTAGAAACAGGAGGGAATAGATGGAAGAGGTTTTGCTGGGAACTGAGACTCTTTAAGATGTGGATGTGGAATGAAACATTAACACTCGTTAATGTTTCTTATGTAGATGAGCTTAATAAGAATTCATACTGTACATCTAAAGGTTAAAATTTATAAATGTGGTATATTAAATCAGTGTCGGGTGTTTCTAGGCACTCCCGGCCACTAACATCGTAAAAGTATGACATCAATAATAGTCAACAACATTACTCCAGTTGTTTACTCTAATAATGTAATTCACTATGGTGATATTTTCTGCTGAAATGAGAATACTCTAAATGGTATTCACAACTTTCCAGCCCATTCTATATAAGATCCGACCTACTGTAGGGTATATATAGTCTGGGAGGGTAAACACCTAAACCACTGGATCTCACCTCATTAATGAAGAGGCTATCCTGGACTTTGACGGTCATATTAACACTTGTCATCACGTGGCATTGTTCTTCAGATTTGCTTCTTACTTGACGCTTGGTGGGAACACACCAGAGTTTAAATAATATGAAGGTTTTTTAGAAAGAAGAAACTATCAGCCTCGCCTGTTGAAGGATAAGACTGGGCACTCTACAGTACTTGGAAGTACATAGAGAACAGTTAAATAACAAATAGTTGTACATGTAGGCAAGAATATACATCTTGCTGAGTGAAATCTCACAAGTCACATGTAAAAAAAATCATATATTGTATGTGGATCAAAGGTGAGACATGAAAATGACAGTCATGCGGAATTCGGCAATAATAAAGCGGAAGAAATAAATTAAGTTTTTTCCCCCTGTGTTTGTGAGAACGGTTGAGAACATTTTATATAGTTCTGAAAAGAGAGTTGTTCTCGGTTTTAAGGTATACACAGGTCTCGGAAGAGAGTAATAAAAACAAGCGCAAAGCTCATTAAAGTCCAAATCCTGATGGCTTACTTCTTAGAATGTGAAGAGAAATATGACAGTCTTTCAGTTTCTTGTTCATGAGGGAGTAAGGAAAGCTTCCTTATGACGATAAACGAGCAAACGTGTCTTTTAGTTGAACAAGTTGATCGCCTTAGCACGAATAATTAAAAAATGAGATAATATTTAGAGTATATACCATGACAATGCCAAGTGATATGATTGTGTGCCTCACGAAACAGAAAATTAAATAAAGTGAATACATCATCCAAAAAATGTTTATTTAGAATTAGTGACTTAGTTTATAAGGGGAACCAATAGCATGAAATATGCGTGTAAGCGGTGTGCTGCAATATTGTAGTGTACAGTACTTGAATCCATACTGTAGTACCATTTGTTTTACAATGACCTCACACTTGTGTTCGCTGATAATGTTAAGTTATCTACAAAATACATAATCTAACAGAATTTGAAGACAAACAAAATATTTTCTATAAGCTATAAACATTGTTACAAGAATGAACGACACGATTAACACCATACATTTGTGATACGATTAAAGTACAACAAAAAGTGTGCCATATATCATTAGATCCGAACTATTACCTTGATTTAAACTCCGTGTGAACGATCTTTGTCTTCGTGATCATACTTTCATGTTACTGTGAGGAAACGTAAACAATGCAAATAAACTTCGGAAGGCGCTGTACTACTATACTTGGAGTATGGTGAGTATACTGGTATCGTGTTTCACCTTCGTAAAACTACCAAAACTGAGTACAGTACCTGCACACCCTTACATCTATCAAAATACCTGTGACCACGTTAAACCAAACAGATAGCTTAATAAAATAAAAAATAACCTAACTTAACCATCATGTGAAGGTGCAATGTAAATATTGCAACAAACAACAGCTGTCAGTAGGTGAAAAAGTTTTTGTTTAATTCTCTCAACACAGCACTATCACGCACCTATATTTCTCTCAACACAGCACTATCACGCACCTTTATTTCTCTCAACACAGCACCATCGTGCACCTTTATTTCTCTCAACACAGCACCATCGTGCACCTTTATTTCTCTCAACACAGCACTATCACGCACCTTTATTTCTCTCAACACAGCACTATCACGCACCTTTATTTCTCTCAACACAGCACTATCACGCACCTTTATTTATCTCAACACAGCACTATCACGCACCTTTATTTCTCTCAACACAGCACTATCACGCACCTTTATTTCTCTCAACACAGCACCATCGTGCACCTTTATTTCTCTCAACACAGCACCATCGTGCACCTTTATTTCTCTCAACACAGTACTACCACACAACCTTCATTTCTCTTAACATAGCAATACCACGCATACTGTGTATTTATCCTAATACAGCACCACCACATACATTTGCTTATCCTAACACAGCAATACCACACACATTTGTTTATCCTAACATAGCACCACCACACACATCCTAACACAACACGACCACAAACATTTGTTTATCCTAACACAGCAATACCACACACATGTGTTTATCCTAACATAGCACCACCACACACATTTATCCTAACACAACACGACCACAAACATTTGTTTATCCTAACACAGGAATGCCATACACATTTGTTTATTCCTAACATAGCACCACCACACACATTTGCTTATCCTAACACAACACGACCACAAACATTTGTTTATCCTAACACAGCAATACCACACACATGTCTTTATCCTAACATGGCACCACCACACACATTTATTTATCCTAACACAGCACCACCACACACATTTGTTTATCCTAACACAGCAATACCACACACATGTGTTTATCCTAACATAGCACCACCACACACATTTATTTATCCTAACACAGCAATACCACACACATTTGTTTATCCTAACACAGCAATACCACACACATTTGTTTATCCTAACATAGCACCACCACATACATTTGCTTATCCTAACAAAGCAATACCACACACATTTGTTTATCCTAACACAGCAATACCACACACATTTGTTTATCCTAACATAGCACCACCACATACATTTGCTTATCCTAACACAGCACGACCACACATATTTGTTTATCCTAACACAGCAATACCACACACATTTGTTTATCCTAACACAGCAATACCACACACATTTGTTTATCCTAACATAGCACCACCACATACATTTGCTTATCCTAACACAGCAATACCACACACATATGTTTATCCTAACACAGCAATACCACACACATGTGTTTATCCTAACACAGCAATACCACACACATTTGTTTATCCTAATGTAGCACCACCACATACATTTGCTTATCCTAACACAGCACGACCACACACATTTGTTTATCCTAACACAGCAATACCACACACATTTGTTTATCCTAATGTAGCACCACCACATACATTTGCTTATCCTAACACAGCAATACCACACACATATGTTTATCCTAACACAGCAATACCACACACATTTGTTTATCCTAATGTAGCACCACCACATACATTTGCTTATCCTAACACAGCACGACCACACACATTTGTTTATCCTAACACAGCAATACCACACACATTTGTTTATCCTAATGTAGCACCACCACATACATTTGCTTATCCTAACACAGCACGACCACACACATTTGTTTATCCTAACACAGCAATACCACACACATTTGTTTATCCTAATGTAGCACCACCACATACATTTGTTTATCCTAACACAGCAATACCACACACATTTGTTTATCCTAACACAGCAATACCACACACATTTGTTTATCCTAATGTAGCACCACCACATACATTTGCTTATCCTATCACAGCACGACCACACACATTTGTTTATCCTAACACAGCAATACCACACACATTTGTTTATCCTAATGTAGCACCACCACATACATTTGCTTATCCTAACACAGCAATACCACACACATTTGTTTATCCTAACACAGCAATACCACACACATTTGTTTATCCTAATGTAGCACCACCACATACATTTTGCTTATCCTAACACAGCAATACCACACACATTTGTCTATCCTAATGTACCACCACCACATACATTTGCTTATCCTAACACAGCAATACCACACACATTTGTTTATCCTAACATAGCACCACCACATACATTTGCTTATCCTAACACAGCATGACCACACACATTTGTTTATCCTAACACAGCAATACCACACACATTTGTTTATCCTAATATAGCACCACCACATACATTTGCTTATCCTAACACAGCAATACCACACACATTTGTTTATCCTAACACAGCACGACCACACACATTTATTTATCCTTACACAACACGACCACACACATTTGTTTATCCTAACATAGCACCACCACACACATTTATTTATCCTAACACAGCACGACCACACACATTTGTTTATCCTAACACAGCAATACCACACACATTTATTTATCCTAACACAGCACCACCACACACTTTTGCTTATCCTAACACAGCACGACCACACACATTTGTTTATCCTAACACAGCAATACCACACACATTTGTTTATCCTAACATAGCACCACCACACACATTTATTTATCCTAACACAGCACGACCACACACATTTGTTTATCCTTACACAACACCACCACACTTATTTATACAAAGTACACAAAATATTTTTTCAGGCAGAAGAAGACATACATCTCCCAGATTATCTTATTGTCTATAAATAAATGCAATGATTTGTGTGACAATAGCATGATGGATAATCGTAATAATGGTAGTTATAGTAAAGTGCTTCTCTACATTGAACAATAATGTAAATGAACATAATTATTAGCTTCTTAATATTTTAGTGTTAACCCACATAATAATAAGGTCTAACAGTAGCAGCACTAATGTTATACGCGGGAGAAAACTCTAACTTTAATGTGAGTCTTCACATCTATATATATATATATATATATATATATATATATATATATATATATATATATATATATATATATATATATATATATATATATATATATATATATATATATATATATATATATATGTATGTATGTATGGGTGTGTGTGTGTGTGTGTGTGAGTGTGTCAGTGCGTGTGGGTGTTGCATTGAATAATGCTAACTGCTTAACAAGGTTTATAAACCAAACATTTGGTGAACTAAGATTAACAGGGTTGTTTCCCCACCAACTAACGTTAATTGTTCAAAATTTGATAACCTAACTAGCATTAGATTACACGAGGAAATACCGAGAAAATATAAACAATCAATATACTGAGGTTAGGTTTGCTTAAATTAGGTTAGGTTAGGTTAAGTTAGGTTAGGTTTGATAAGGTAAGGTTAGATTTGGTTATATTTGTTTAAGTTAGGTTTGGCTTGGTTAGGTTAGATTTTCTTGAATTAGGTCAATTCCAACATGGCAAAGAAAATATACAAATAATATTAAAAATATAAATTCCTCTAAAAAAGACTACAGTTTTTGCTGAATAGGGAAAACATACTGTCTTTACTGCTATAGTCAATGGAAATTAAAATGTACATGTTAATATTTGATCTGTTTCATGTCAGGCGTCGCTTACTATCATAAAATAGCAAAATTATATCTAAAGTCGGTTAGATTAGGTTAGATTTTGCATGAAACTTTTTCTTCAGATATTTTTATGATCTAAATGGTCACATATGGCCAGACAGATGTTTCCAAAAGGGAGAAATACACAGGAGTTATCGCTAATCACCAATTATCTCTGTTTAGCGTAACACACACAGACACAAACACACACACACGTATATATATATATATATATATATATATATATATATATATATATATATATATATATATATATATATATATATATATATATATATATATATATATATATATATATATATATATATATATATATATATATATAATATTAGTCTCTGATGCTTTTGGCCTTCCGTGGCTGTCAAAAGTAGTTGGGCGTAATTAGTGAATTATGTAGTAGTACGGTAATAGTGAACAGTCGTAGCCAGTGGCCCAACTGGTGGTCCTCCCAAGTGTCACAGTTTAACACTTGCTGACCTTGGGATTAATAATTATTTTATTTTTACAAGACCCTCACACTGCATGGTCGATGTAGAGACTAACAGGACTTTCCTTCCTTTCTTCAAGAGGAAAAGGCAGAGGAAGAATGTAAGTAAGTTCCTGGATGACTTATATGGTTCTAAGTCCCCATCCTCCACGGCTTAATTACCGTCTTTGGTCCTCTTCTCCGTCTTACTGTCCATTAACCACGGTTCTTTTTTTCTTACTTTCTTTATCTTCAATAAATTATCTCATTATTCTCACTTTCATTCATCTTTCGTTTTTATTGAACTCTAATTTATTCTGCCGTACCTTACTACCTCAGTACTCAGCCACCTACTACACCACCTACCTCAGTACCCAGCCACCTACTACACCACCTACCTCAGTACCCAGCCACCTACTACACCACCTACCTCAGTACCCAGCCACCTACTACACCACCTACCTCAGTACCCAGCCACCACTACACCACTCCCCAGCCACTCAGCACCAGCCACCACACCCACCACCTACCACACCTCAGCACCCAGCCACCTACTACACCACCACAGCACCCACCCACACCACCCACCTCAGTACCAGCCACCTGTACCACCACCCCAGCCACCCACACACCACCCCCCAGTACCCAGCCACCCACTACACCACCTACAGCCACCTACTACACCACCCACCAACCCCCTACTACACCACCACCTCACCCAGCACCCACCACCCACCCCAGTTACTACACCACCTACCTCAGTACTCCAGCCACCTGCTACTACCCAGCCACCTACTACACCACCTACCATCACACAGCTACTTCCTAACCTCACAGCTTTTAATAATCCTAACAATTTTCTTCATTTTGGAAATACTGGAAGTACATATGATTTTAAATATATATATATATATATATATATATATATATATATATATATATATATATATATATATATATATATATATATATATATATATATATATATATATATATGATAAGATAAATCCATATATATATATATATATATATATATATGTATATATATATATCTAGGTATATGATAATCATTAAAGAAAACAAAGTCAGGTTTCAGTGTAATTCACACTCTGAAGATGTAATCAGAGTGTGACCTTCTATATATATATATATATATATATATATATATATATATGACCCACTTGCATGTCTTTTTCTCTTTTCTTAGTTATATGACATTTTTACCTATTAACCTAATTACCACCCCTCTTAGAGGTAGCGAAAACGGGGATCAGGGCCATTGGCCACAATGATAATATAATAATTGCACACTTACCTCACATTTCCATTTGTGTGACAGTTACAAAGTTGTAATAAATTTGAATATTTTAAATATATGTAATTGATTCTATTACATGTATACTGGTATTGTGTATTGCATGTACAAAGTTAGTGTATATCCCCTTAACAGTTATGTTACATTACTTGTATACCATTGAATAAAATTTGTTCAATAATTGAAATGCCATGTAATTAATACATGGCATTTACACACCAGTAGCCTACGGTATTTACACAGTTGAAGACTATGTTATTTACACACCAATTAGGCCATGGACTAACACAGTTATCTGACACTAACACTTATTTAATACTAACACAGTTGCTTGACACTAACACTGTACCTCGACGCTAACACAGTTACTTGAAACTAACACAGTTTCTAGACACTCACACGTTTACTCTCCACTGACACTTGACACTAACACATTTACTCGACACTAACAGTTATTTGACAGTAACACAGTTACTCGAAACGAATACAGTTGCTCGATACTAACACATTTACTTGACATTAACACAGTTATTTGAAACAGACATAGTTACTTGACAATAAGTTAATTACTTGAAACTCACACAGTTACTTCACACTAACACAGTTACTCGACACTAACAGTTACTTAACAATAACACAGTTACTTTGAATCTAGCACAGTTACTTGACACTAACCCTGTCACTTGAAACTGACAACTACTAGAATCTAAAACAGTTAATTGACACTAACACAGTTACTTGAAACTGAAACAGTTACTTGACACTAACACAGTTACTTCAAACAGATATAGATACTTGACAATAAGATAATTGCTTGAAACTGACACAAAAACTTGACACTAACACAGCTCCCTGAAATTAATAATTACATAAATCTAACAGAGTTACTTGACACTAACACAGTTACTTAACACTGGCATAGTTACTTAACAGGAACATAGTTACTTAACACTGACATAGATACTTCACACTAACACAGTTACTTAAACCTGACATAGTTACTTTACACTAACACAGTTACTTAATGCTTACATAGTTACTTGAAACTAACATAGTTACTTGACACTAACACAGTTACTTGACACTAACACAGTTACTTGAATCTAACACAGTTACTCGACACTAACACAGTTACTTGCCACTAACACAGCTACTTGCCACTAACACAGATACTTAACACTAACACAGTTACATGACAACAACACAGTTATTTGAAACTGACACTGTTACTCAACACTAACACAGTTATATGCCACTAACACAGTTACTTGCCAATAACACAGTTACTTGACACTAACACAGTTACATGACAACAACACAGTTATTTGAAACTGACACAGTTACTCAACACTAACACAGTTATTTAACAACACAGTTAATGGAAACTGACACAGTTACTTGACACGATCACAGTTACTTGACTCTAAAACAGTTACTTGAAACTGACACACTTACTTGACATTAACATACACACTTGATGCTAACACAGTTTCTTGACTCTAACACTGTTACTGGAAACTGACACAGTTACTTGACACAAACATAGTTACTCGACACTAACACAGTTACTTTAAACTGACAGAATTACTTGAAAATAACAGTTATTCGACATTATCACTGTTACTTGACAATAAGATAGTATACTTGAAATTAACACATTTACTCGACATTATCACAGTTGCTTGACACTAACACAGTTATTGGAGACTGGCACAGTTATTTGAAACATACAGTTACTTAACACTAATACAGTTACATGACAACAACACAATTATTTGAAACTGACACAGTTACTCAACACTAACACAGTTACATAACACTAACACAGGTACACAACACTAACACAGTTACTCCACACTAACACAGTTATTGGAGACTGGCACAGTTATTTGAAACATACAGTTACTTAACACTAATACAGTTACATGACAACAACACAGTTATTTGAAACTGACACAGTTACTCAACACTAACACAGTTACATAACACTAACACAGGTACACAACACTAACACAGTTACTCCACACTAACACAGTTACATAACACTAACACAGTTACTCAACAGTAACACACTTACTCAACAGTAACACAGTTACTCAACACTAACACAGTTACACAACACTAACACAGTTACACAACACTAACATAGTTACTCAACACTATCACAGTTACAGTACACAAACACAGTTACACAACACTAACACAGTTACACAACACTAACATAGTTACACAACACTAACACAGTTACACAACACTAACACAATTACACAACACTAACACAGTTACATGACACTAACACAGTTACTCAACAGTTACACAGTTACACAACACTAACACAGTTACACAACACTAACACAGTTACTCAACACTAACACAGTTACTCGACACCAACACAGTTACACAACACTAACGCAGTTACAAAACACTATGACAGTTACATGACACTAACACAGTAAATCAACATTAACACAGTTACACAACATTAACACAGTTACACAACACTATCACAGTTACATGACACAAACACAGTTAATCAACACAAACACCGTTACACAACACTAACACAGTTACATGAGACTAACACAGTTACACAACACTAACACAGTTACTCAACACTAACCCAGTTACACAAAACTATCACAGTAACTCAAAACTAACACAGTTAAACAACACTAACACAGTTACTCAACACTAACACAGTTACACAACACTAACACAGTTACTCGACACCAGCACAGTTACTCAGCACAAACACAGGTACACAACACTAACACAGTTACAAAACACTATCACAGTTATATGACACTAACAAAGTTACTCAACACTAAAACAGTTACACAACACTAACACAGATACTCGACAGTAACACAGTTATTCAGCACAAATACAGTTATTCAACACTATCACAGTTACACAACACTATCACAGTTACATGACACCAACACAGTTACTCAGCACAAATACAGTTATTCAACACTATCACAGTTACACAACACTAAAACAGTTACTCAACAGCAACACAGTTATTCAACACTATCACAGTTACTCAACACTAACAAAGTTACACAACACTAAAACAGTTACACAACACTAACACAGTTACTCAACAATAACACAGTTATTCAACACTAAGACAGTTACTCAACACTAACAGAGTTACATGACACTAACACAGTTACACAACACTAACACAGGTACACAACACTAACACAGTTACATGACACTAACACAGTTACACAACACTAACACAGTTACATGACATTAACACAGTAACATTACACTAACGCAGTTACTCAACAGTAACACATTTACTCAACAGAAAAACAGTAACTCAACACTTACACAGTTACACAACACTATCACAGTTACACAACACTATCACAGTTACTCAACAGTAACACAGTTACTCAACACTAACACAGATACTCAACAGTAACACAGTTATTGAACACTATCACAGTAACACAACACTATCACAGTTATTCAACAGTAACACAGTTACTCAACAGTAACACAGTTATTCAACACTATCACAGTTACACAACACTAACACAGGTACACAACAGTAACACAGTTACACAACACTATCACAGTTACACAACACTAACATAGTTACTCAACACTAACATAGTTACATGACACTAACACACTTACACAACACTAACACAGTTACACAACACTATCACAGTTACACAACACTACCACAGTTACTCAACAGTAACACAGTTACTCAACAGTAACACAGTTATTTACCACTATCACAGTTACACAACACTAACACAGGTACACAACAATAATACAGTTACACAAGACTATCACAGTTACACAACACTAACATAGTTACACAATACTAACACAGTTACTCAACGCTAACACAGTTATTCAACACTATCACAGTTACTCAACACTAACAAAGTTACACAACACTAACACAGTTACACGACACTATCACAGTAACTCAACAGTTACACAGTTACTGAACAGTAACACAGTTACTCAACAGTAACACAGTTATTCAACACTATCACAGTTACACAACAGTAGCACAGTTACTCAACACTATCACAATTACACAACACTAACATAGTTACTCATCACTAACACAGTTACTCAACAGTAGCACAGTTACACAACACTAACACAGTTACACAACACTAACACAGTTACTCAACAATAACACAGTTACACAACACTAACTTAGTTACTCATCACTAACACAGTTACATGACACTAACACAGTTACACAATACTAACACAGTTACACAACATTAACTCAGTTACTCAACACTATCACAGTTACACAACACTATTACAGTTACTCAACACTAACACAGTTACACAACACTAAAACAGTTACACAACACTAACACAGTTATTCAACAGTAACACAGTTATTCAACACTAACACAGTTACTCGACACCAATAGAGTTACGCAACATTAACACAGTTACTCAACAGTAGCACAGTTACTCAACACTATCACAGTTACACAACACTAACACAATTACACAACACTAACACAGTTACACAACACTAACACAGTTACTCAACAATAACACAGTTACACAACACTAACATAGTTACTCATCACTAACACAGTTACATGACACTAACACAGTTATTCAACACTATCACAGTTAGACAACACTAATACAGTTACATGACACTAACACAGTTACACAACACTAACACAGTTACACGACACTAATACAGTTACACGACACAAACACAGTTACACAATTCTAATACAGTTACACAACACTAATACAGTTACACAACACTAATACAGTTACACAACATTAACACACTTACACAACACTAATACAGTTACCTGACACAAACACAGTTACACAACACTAATACAGTTACACAACACTAACACAGTAACATGACACTAATACAGTCACACAACACTAACACAATTACACGACACTAACACAGTTACACGACACTAACGCAGTTACACAACACTAATACAGTTACACGACAGTAACACAGTTACACGACACTAACACAGTTACACGACACTAACACAGTTACACGACACTAACACAGTTACACAACACTAATACAGTTACACGACACTAACACAGTTACACGACACTAACACAGTTACACAACACTAATACAGTTACACAACACTAATAGAGTTACACAATTCTAATACAGTTACACGACATTAACACACTTGCACAACACTAATACAGTTACCTGACACTAACACAGTTACACAACAGTATTACAGTTACACAACACTAATACAGTTACACAACACTAATACAGTTACACAACACTAACACAGTTACACAACACTAATACAGTTACACAACACTAACACAGTTACACAACACTAACACAATTACACAACACTAACACAGTTATACGACACTAACAAAGTTACATGACACTAACACAGTTACACAACACTAACACAATTACGTGACACTAACACAGTTACACAACACTAATACAGTTACACAACACTAACACAGTTACACGACAATAACACAGTCACACAACACTAATACAGTTACACAACACTAACACAGTTACACGACACCAACACAGTTACATGACACTAACACAGTTACACGACACTAACAGAGTTACACAACACTAATACAGTTACACAACACTAACACAGTTACGTGACACTAACATAGTTACTCAACACTAAAACAGTTACACAACACTAATACAGTTACACAACACTAACACAGTTACGTGACACTAACATAGTTACTCAACACTAAAACAGTTACACAACACTAACACAGTTTCGTGACACTAACACAGTTACACGACACTCACACAGTTACATGTCACTAACACAGTACACAACACTAATACCGGTACACAACACTAACACAGTTACTCAACACTAATACAGTTACACAACAATAACACAGTTACACAACACTAATACACTTAGACAAGACTAACACAGTCACACAACACTAATACAGTTACTCAACACTAACACAGTTACACGACACTAACACAGTTACACAACACTAATACAGTTACACAACACTAACACAGTTACACGACACTAACACAGTTACACAACACTAACACAGTTACATGACACTAACAGAGTTACACGACAGCAACACTGTTACGCAACATTAACACAGTTACACGACACTAGCAGAGTTACACGACACTCATACAGTTACACAACACTAACACAGTTACACGACACTAACACAGTTACACAACACTCATACAGTTACACAACACTAATACAGTTACACAACAATAACACAGTTACACAACACTAACACAGTTACACAACACTAATACAGTTACACAACACTAACACAGTTACACGACACTAACACAGTTACACAACACTAATACAGCTACATAACACTAACACAGTTACGCAACACTAACATAGTTACACAACACTAACACAGTTACATGACACTAACAGAGTTACACAACACTAACACAGTTGCACAAAACTAACACAGTTACACGACAGTAACACAGTTACGTGACACTAACACAGTTACACGACACTAACACAGTTACGTGACACTAACACAGTTACACAACACTAATACAGTTACACAACACTAATACAGTTACATGACACTAACACAGTTACACGACACTAACACAGTTACACGACAGTAACACAGTTACGTGACACTAACAACAGTTACACGACACTAACACAGTTACGTGACACTAACACAGTTACACAACACTAATACAGTTACACAACACTAATACAGTTACATGACACTAACACAGTTATACAACACTAACACAGTTGCACAAAACTAACACAGTTACACGACAGTAACACAGTTACGTGACACTAACACAGTTACACGACACTAACACAGTTACGTGACACTAACACAGTTACACAACACTAATACAGTTACACAACACTAATACAGTTACATGACACTAACACAGTTATACAACACTAACACAGTTGCACAAAACTAACACAGTTACACGACAGTAACACAGTTACGTGACACTAACACAGTTACACGACACTAACACAGTTACGTGACACTAACACAGTTACACAACACTAATACAGTTACACAACACTAATACAGTTACATGACACTAACACAGTTACACAACACTAATACAGTTACACAACACTAACACAGTTACACAACACTAATACAGTTACACAACACTAATACAGTTACACGACACTAACACAGTTACACAACACTAACGCAGTTACACGACACTAACACAGTTACACAACACTAATACAGTTACACAACACTAATACAGTTACACAACAATAATACAGTTACATGACACTAACACAGTTACACAACACTAATACAGTTACACAACACTAATACAGTTACACGACACTAACACAGTTACACAACACTGACACTAACACAGTTACACGACACTAACACACACACTAATACGGTTATACAACACTAATACAGTTATACAACACTAATACACACACACAACACGTTACACAACACATGACACTAACACAGTTACACAACACTAACACATGTTACACAGTTACATAACACACACAGTTAACACAAACCGTTACACACAGTTACATTACACTAACACAGTTACATGACACTGACACAGTTACATAACACAAACACAGTTACTTGACACAAACCGTTATATAACTCAAACACAGTTACACGACACTAACACAGTTACACGACACTAACACAGTTACACAACACTAACACAGTTACACAACACTAACACAGTTACACAACACTAACACAGTTACACGACACTAACACAGTTACACAACACTAATACAGTTATACAACACTAATACAGTTATACAACACTAATACAGTTATATGAAAATAACACAGTTACACAACACTAACACAGTTACACAACACTAACACAGTTACACGACACTAACACAGTTACATGACACTAACACAGTTACGTGACACTAACACAGTTACATGACACTAACACAGTTACACAACACTAAAACAGTTACATGACACTAACACAGTTACATAACACTGACACAGTTACATAACACAAACACAGTTACTTGACACAAACCGTTATATAACTCAAACACAGTTACATTACACTAACACAGTTACATGACACTGACACAGTTACATAACACAAACACAGTTACTTGACACAAACCGTTATATAACTCAAACACAGTTACACGACACTAACACAGTTACACGACACTAACACAGTTACACAACACTAACACAGTTACACAACACTAACACAGTTACACAACACTAACACAGTTACACGACACTAACACAGTTACACAACACTAATACAGTTATACAACACTAATACAGTTATACAACACTAATACAGTTATATTAAAATAACACAGTTACACGACACTAACACAGTTACACAACACTAACACAGTTACACGACACTAACACAGTTACACAACACTAATACAGTTATACAACACTAATACAGTTATACAACACTAATACAGTTATATTAAAATAACACAGTTACACGACACTAACACAGTTACATGACACTAACACAGTTACATGATACTAACACAGTTACATGACACTAACACAGTTACATGACACTAACACAGTTACACGACACTAACACAGTTACATGACACTAACACAGTTACATGACACTAACACAGTTACACGACACTAACACAGTTACATGACACTAACACAGTTACACGACACTAACACATGTTACATGACACTAACACAGTTACATGACACTAACACAGTTACACGACACTAACACAGTTACATGACACTAACACAGTTACATGACACTAACACAGCTTACACGACACTAACACAGTTACATGATGCTACACAGTTACATGACACTAACACAGTTACATGACACTAACACAGTTACACGACACTAACACAGTTACACGACACTAACACAGTTACATGACACTAACACAGTTACATGATACTAACACAGTTAACATGACACTAACACAGTACACGACACTAACACAGTTACACGACACTAACACAGTTATATGACACTAACACAGTTACATGACACTAACACAGTTACACGACACTAACACAGTACGACACTAACACAGTTACATGACACTAACACAGTTACATGATACTACCACAGTTACATGACACTAACACAGTTACATGATACTAACACAGTTACATGACACTAACACAGTTACATGACACTAACACAGTTACACGACACTAACACAGTTACATGATACTAACAGTTATGACACTAACACAGTTACATGACACTAACATAGTTACATGACACTAACACAGTTACACGACACAGTAATGACACAACACAGTTACACGACACTAACACAGTTACACGACACTAACACAGTTACATGACACTAACACAGTTACATGACACTAACACAGTTACACGACACTAACACAGTTACATGACACTAACACAGTTACACGACACTAACACAGTTACACGACACTAACACAGTTACACGACACTAACACAGTTACACGACACTAACACAGTTACATGACACTAACACAGTTACACGACACTAACACAGTTACATGATACTAACACAGTTACATGACACTAACACAGTTACACGACACTAACACAGTTACACGACACTAACACAGTTACATGACACTAACACAGTTACATGACACTAACACAGTTACACGACACTAACACAGTTACATGACACTAACACAGTTACATGACACTAACACAGTTACATGATACTAACACAGTTACATGACACTAACACAGTTACACAACACTAACACAGTTACACGACACTAACACAGTTACATGACACTAACACAGTTACATGACACTAACACAGTTACATGACACTAACAAGGTTGCACGACACAGTTTTTCTGTAAGTCTTAACCGTATAGACCACCGATTATATCTGATCGATAATAGCAATATTATACTATGATATTTACAATGGTTACTATAATAATAATAATAATAATAATAATAATAATAATAATAATAATAATAATAATAATAATAATAATAATAATAATAATAATAATAATAATAATAGATTTGAGTTGTACAGTCTCACCCAAAAGTTCGTTAACTCTCCCAGCCAGCTATTGCTGCACTGCCTGCTTCAGATGTATGAACTTGAGTCTGATGCTTCGAACCATTAGATTCATTCGTATTGGTTACATGTTCTGGTTGGTACTGAGACAGTTTCAAACATCTGCAGGAGGCAGTGCAGCAATAGCTGGTTGGGAGAGTTAAAAAAGTTTTGGGTGAAACTGTATACCGTATGAAAGTGACAGATGTGTCTGAGTGCTCAGTGACTCCTGGTAACATTAGTTATGTTTAAGACATTTTAATATTGTTATAAGGGATCAGTAATAGTGTTTATTTCGGTACTATATGTTTGTCAGAACATATCTCAGATTACATTGGTCATGCATAGCCATCATAATGACAGCTTTAAAAGTGATAATATTTTATTTCTTTTCATCTTGTTTTGGTGAATTGTATAAGTGCTGTTGGTGTCATAGTCAAAAACCAGACGAAGCGATACGCCATTATCAATGCTCGTTCATGACACCTGGACACACTTCAGAACTATACTACTTACAGACACTCAAGCACCTGGGCACACTTTAAAACCTATTTACTTACAAACACTTAAGTACCTGGACACACTTTAGAACTATATTACTCATAGACACTCAAGTACCTGGACACACTTTAGAACTATAATACTCACAGACACTCAAGTACCTGGACACTCTTTAGAACTATATTACTCACAAACACCCAAGTACCTGGACACACTTTAGAACTATAATACTCACAGACACTCAAGTACCTGGACACACTTTAGAACTATAATACTCACAGACACCCAAGTACCTGGACACACTTTAGAACTATAATACTCACAGACACTCAAGTACCTGGACACACTTTAGAACTATATTACTCACAGACAATCAAGTACCTGGACACACTTTAGAACTATATTACTCACAAACACCCATGTACCTGGACACACTTTAGAACTATAATACTCACAGACACTCAAGTACCTGGACACACTTTAGAACTATATTACTCACAGACACTCAAGTACCTGGACACACTTTAGAACTATAATACTCACAGACACTCAAGTACCTGGACACACTTTAGAACTATAATACTCACAGACACTCAAGTACCTGGACACACTTTAGAACTATATTACTCACAGACACTCAAGTACCTGGACACACTTTAGAACTATATTACTCACAGACAATCAAGTACCTGGACATACTTTAGAACTATATTACTCACAAACACCCATGTACCTGGACACACTTTAGAACTATATTACTCACAAACACCCAAGTGCCTGGACACACTTTAGAACTATATTACTCACAAACACCCATGTACCTGGACACACTTTAGAACTATAATTCTCACAGACACTCAAGTACCTGGACACACTTTAGAACTATATTACTCACAGACAATCAAGTACCTGGACACACTTTAGAACTATATTACTCATAAACACCCATGTACCTGGACACACTTTAGAACTATAATTCTCACAAACACTCAAGTACCTGGACACACTTTAGAACTATACTACTCACAGACACTCAAGTACCTGGACACACTTCAGAACTATATTACTCACAAACACCCATGTACCTGGACACACTTTAGAACTATAATTCTCACAGACACTCAAGTACCTGGACACACTTTAGAGCTATAATTCTCACAGACACTCAAGTACCTGGACACACTTCAGAACTATATTACTCACAAACACCCATGTACCTGGACACACTTTAGAACTATAATTCTCACAGACACTCAAGTACCTGGACACACTTTAGAACTATACTACTCACAAACACTCAAGTACCTGGACACACTTTAGAACTATAATACTCACAGACACTCAAGTACCTGGACACACTTTAGAACTATAATACTCACAGACAATCAAGTACCTGGACACACTTTAGAACTATATTACTCACAGACAATCAAGTACCTGGACACACTTTAGAACTATATTACTCACAGACACTCAAGTACCTAGACACACTTTAGAACTATAATACTCACAGACACTCAAGTACCTGGACACACTTTAGAACTATATTACTCACAGACACTCAAGTACCTGGACACACTTTAGAACTATATTACTCACAGACAATCAAGTACCTGGACACACTTTAGAACTATATTACTCACAGACACCCATGTACCTGGACACACTTTAGAACTATAATTCTCACAGACACTCAAGTACGTGGACACACTTCAGAACTATAATACTCACAGACAATCAAGTACCTGGACACACTTCAGAACTATACTACTCAAAACACTCAAGTACCTGGACACACTTTAGAACTATAATACTCACAGACAATCAAGTACCTGGACACACTTCAGAACTATACTACTCACAAACACTCAAGTACCTGGACACACTTTAGAACTATAATACTCACAGACAATCAAGTACCTGGACACACTTCAGAACTATATTACTCACAAACACCCATGTACCTGGACACACTTTAGAACTATAATTCTCACAGACACTCAAGTACCTGGACACACTTTAGAACTATAATACTCACAAACACTCAAGTACCTGGACACACTTTAGAACTATAATACTCACAGACACTCAAGTACCTGGACACACTTTAGAACTATATTACTCACAAACACCCATGTACCTGGACACACTTTAGAACTATAATTCTCACAGACACTCAAGTACCTGGACACACTTTAGAACTATAATACTCACAGACACTCGAGTACCTGGACACACTTTAGAACTATATTACTCACAAACACCCAAGTACCTGGACACACTTTAGAACTATAATACTCACAAACACTCAAGTACCTGGACACACTTCAGAACTATATTACTCACAAACACTCAAGTACCTGGACACACTTTAGAACTATAATACTCACAGACACTCAAGTACCTGGACACACTTTAGAACTATATTACTCACAGACACTCAAGTACCTGGACACACTTTAGAACTATATTACTCACAGACAATCAAGTACCTGGACACACTTTAGAACTATATTACTCACAAACACCCATGTACCTGGACACACTTTAGAACTATAATTCTCACAGACACTCAAGTACCTGGACACACTTCAGAACTATACTACTCACAAACACTCAAGTACCTGGACACACTTTAGAACTATAATACTCACAGACAATCAAGTACCTGGACACACTTTAGAACTATAATTCTCACAAACACTCAAGTACCTGGACACACTTCAGAACTATATTACTCACAAACACTCAAGTACCTGGACACACTTTAGAACTATATTACTCACAAACACCCATGTACCTGGACACACTTTAGAACTATAATTCTCACAGACACTCAAGTACCTGGACACACTTTAGAACTATAATACTCACAAACACCCAAGTACCTGGACACACTTTAGAACTATAATACTCACAGACACTCAAGTACCTGGACACACTTTAGAACTATAATACTCACAGACACTCGAGTACCTGGACACACACTTTATAACTATATTACTCACAAACACCCATGTACCTGGACACACTTTAGAACTATATTACTCACAAACACCCATGTACCTGGACACACTTTAGAACTATATTTCTCACAGACACTCAAGTACCTGGACACACTTTAGAACTATAATACTCACAAACACCCATGTACCTGGACACACTTCAGAACTATATTACTCACAAACACTCAAGTACCTGGACACACTTCAGAACTATATTACTCACAGACACTCAAGTACCTGGACACACTTCAGAACTATATTACTCACAAACACTCAAGTACCTGGACACACTTCAGAACTATATTACTCACAAACACCCATGTACCTGGACACACTTTAGAACTATAATTCTCACAGACACTCAAGTACCTGGACACACTTTAGAACTATAATACTCACAAACACCCATGTACCTGGACACACTTCAGAACTATATTACTCACAAACACTCAATTACCTGGACACACTTCAGAACTATATTACTCACAGACACTCAAGTACCTGGACACACTTCAGAACTATATTACTCACAAACACTCAAGTACCTGGACACACTTCAGAACTATATTACTCACAGACACTCAAGTACCTGGATACACTTCAGAACTATATTACTCACAAACACTCAAGTACCTGGACACACTTCAGAACTATAATACTCACAGACACTCAAGTACCTGGACACACCTCAGAACTATATTACTCACAGACACTCAAGTACCTGGAGACACTACATAAACACTCAAACATCCGAATATGATAGTATTATTGTAGTGCCTTAGTACGAACCGCACACTCTTTCCTATCATAAATACTTCACATTATAATAACAATCTCTCCAAGCATTATAGTTGTCACAGAACTGTTTCCACAAGCATTATAGTCGTCACTGAACAATCTCTCCAAGCATTATAGTCGTCACAGAATAATCTCTCCAAGCATTATAGACGTCACGGAACAATCTCCCCAAGCATTATAATCGTCACAGAACTGTTTCCACAAGCATTATAGTCGTCACTGAACAATCTCTCCAAGCATTATAGTCGTCACAGAATAATCTCTCCAAGCATTATAGACGTCACGGAACAATCTCCCCAAGCATTATAATCGTCACAGAACTGTTTCCACAAGCGTTATAGTCGTCACAGAACTGTTTCCACAAGCATTATAGTCGTCACAGAACAGTTTCCACAAGCATTATAGTCGTCACAGAACAGTTTCCACAAGCATTATAGTCGTCACAGAACAGTTTTCACAGGTATTATAGTCGTCACATAGCAGTTTCCATAAGCATTATAGTAGTCACAAAACTGTTTCCACAAGCATTATAGTCGTCACAGAACAGTTTCCACAAGTATTATAGTCGCCACAGAACAGTTTCCCCAAGTATTACAGTATAGTCGTCACGAAATAATCTCTCCAAGTTTAATAGTCGTCACAAAATAATCTCTCCAATTATTATAGTCGTCACAAAATAATCTCCATGTATTATAGTCGTCACAAAATAATCTCTCCAAGTATTATAGCCATCACAAAATAATCTCTCCAATTATTATAGTCGTCACAACATAATCTCTCCAAATACGATCGTCGTCACATAATAATCTATCCATGTATTTTAGTCGTCACAAAATAATCTCTCCGTGTATTATAGTCGTCACAAAATAATCTCTCCGTGTATTACAGTCGTCACAAAATAATCTCTCCAATTATTATAGTAGTCACAAAATAATCTGTCCAAGTATTATAGTCGTCACAAAATAATCTGTCCAAGTATTATAGTCGTCACAAAATAATCTGTCCAAGTATTATAGTCGTCACAAAATAATCTCTCCAAGTATTATAGTCGTCTCTTATTTTACATATTTCATGAACAGGAATTTATTGGCCTGCCATAGTTATGTAGGTGACTGTTTTCTTTTATAGGATATTACCATATGCCGTCAAACGCTGTTAACTGAAATAGATTTTTCTTACTGTGCAAACCTAAACATTACACTTGTTACATTACATGAGGGACCAAACAAACTGACCGACACTTTTATGGTAGCTGCATAAGCAGTTTCAACACCTTGTGCAAGTAATATTTATTACTCTTACTTTGTTTAAGTTATATGTTAGTAAGAATAAGAGAGACGCTTCTTAGTATAATTAGAGAGTGCCTCAACAGATTGAGCTACAGTGGATGGTGATGAGCTGCGACCCAGCCAGCCCAGAGAGAGAGACCTGCTTAGAACTTCCAGTAAGTACACCACCTTCATTTACTGCATTTTAAGAAACTATACCAGTCTTCTAGATTATATCACTGTCTTATAATGATACTGTATGAGTTTACTAGGTAATATCACTGCATGATAATTTGTATGGTTACTAGGTTATATCGCTGCCTTATATGATACTATATAACTTTTCTAGTTTATATCACTATCTTATAATGATACTATATAAGTTTACTAGGTTATATCACTGCCTTATATGATACTATATAAATTTACAAGGAGGGGTATGTAGGGTAGGTGTCTTTCTGAGGGGAGGGGAATACTGGGGATGAGGACGGAAAATGTACAGTATATCAGTTGGGAGAGATTACATCGCAGAATATCGCTTTGATAATACCGACGGGGTTTCCTAAAGTGAGTGTAATCATTTGACACTAGCCAATTAAAAATACTAAATATACAGTAGGTTGATAGGGGGGATGAATTTGTGCAAAAGCGGACATTTGTGAGCAAATGAATTATGGACATGTTTGAATCTATATATAGTAGAAGCAGCGAAGTTTTGTTTAAACCCTTGACTACGAGATGGAACTTCCCCAGCTGAATAAAATCGTCTGGCGGTAGCCAGAATAAAATAGATAAGAAGACGTCGTACTGAAGGGATTAATTATCAATCAAAACAATTAGGAAGTTGGCACCACATATTTATTGAAATACAAACTTGATGTGAGCAAAAGTAGTTCAGTTGACCGCTGTCCGGTATAGAATCAGCAAACCACATAGTACAATTGTGCCAAACAGTTACGTTAAATGGGTAACACATAGAACGGTTTGTTTCTTTAACCTGTAAAAACAAAATAACATAGTAAATGACCCTCTGCTCTAGGCCTTATCTGTAGAGGTAGGTATTTTTCTTACTATCCTATTCTTTTGCTGTCAAGAATTACACTTCCTCCGTTGATGGCACACCGGCGTTCATCTGGTCTTCCTCTTGATCTCACTATTAACCCACACTCTCATCTCTTGCTTTGCC
This sequence comes from Homarus americanus, assembly GCF_018991925.1. Lineage (NCBI taxonomy): Eukaryota > Metazoa > Arthropoda > Malacostraca > Decapoda > Nephropidae > Homarus > Homarus americanus. Next base: position 10,672,992 of record NW_024730668.1, on the reverse strand, counting down.
CATCTTTACTCTCCAACTCGCAGATAAGAGCAGCACACCACTACCACCTCCATATCAGTTCTTCAGTCTCTACCTTAGTCCCAGTGTTCCTCTCAGTTTAGTCTCCTACAGATATAGTAGATTATAATAAAAATATGGCAAGTTGGATAACATATTCTCAGAACAGCTTAATTGCTATGATGTACTGATGTTTAAGACATTAATGCAACAGTGCAGTCTCTAGAATAGCCTCTGAGGCGATAATGCATCCTCATACTTTACAAACAGCAACCTCATAGATAATGACTGGTATGTATGTTTTTCCACTGGCTTGGTTTGATCTGACAAACTCAACATACTACCTTGTGGTTAACAAAGGCAGGCTACATTGTCGTTATGACGGGCAGGCTGCCGTGTCGTTATCACAGGCAAACTACATTGTTGTTATCACAGGGAGGCTACCTTGTCGTTATAAGGGTGGGGGTTTTCTTCTTTTTATCCCTTATACTGTATTCTTATTTCATACTTCTTTCTTTGTCTTATTTCCTTCATTTGTTCTGTCTAATTATTTCATTTCATAGTTACTTCATAACCTCTGACCTTTGGTAGGGCACATGGGGTCTGTAATTCTGGTATCAAGTCATTGGACAAGAATAAAGGTGAATACTGAGGGAAAATGATACCCCTAATATTCTCTAAGAAATGGTTTATTAATATGACATTAAATTTGGTAAAAGATGTCATTAACATACAACTACAAGGATCAACTCCTTGGCCTTACTCATCTGCAATTCCAATTGGATACTCTTGCTTCTTACAACATTACTGGTGGCACATTTCATAGACTACACCACATGACAAACTTACATATGGTACCTTCACTAAAACTGTTGGTAGTACATATGGAGGATGCTCTCACAACACATAACACGTTATTATTGATACTAACAATTTTTATGGGTTCACTACCCAACATGGGATAATTATATTTCGGTTAATTATCTCCAATCTTATATAACAAATACTGTGGACCATATAACTTTAAGGAGTGTCCCAGGGTATGCCACTGGTGTCTCAACAAATGAAGATCGTGGTTATGGTCGGTTGCAGTCAGACACACGGCGAGAGTCTGGGGTCTAGTTCCCAGGACGCGGACTTGAGCAGTTTAATCCTGCCGAATTAACGACATTGTCCAATACAGCTAACTGTTAGGTAGCCACCGATCCCCGGCAGCCGGTGGGGTGTTCAACTAACACACACACTGGACCTGAGATAATTTGGAGATCGTCAAGGAAGGGTGATAATGACTCAATCACAAACAATCTTTCATCTAGCAACGACAGACGACATTTACATTATAGTAATTCTTACACTGGGTAAATGACAATTTCACTGTTGCTCATCTGACTTTCTGCCTCATTTACACACAATTGCAGGGTCTCAACTGTCTCTCTTACTATTGACAACACCACAAATATAACGGTACTAATTCTTGATCTGTTTTATTCTTGATCTGTTTAATTCTCCTATGTCAGTTGATATTTATATTGAAGCGGGGCCTTCTCGGATGGGTCCCAATGGTCGGGAAGGTTGTGGACCCCAGGGTCGACCTGATCATCATCAAGCTACTTGGGCCTCAACTGACGCCACCGCGATTGCTGGAGGATCGGCTATTTTCACACTTCATTTTTCCAACATTCGCGGCCTGAGATCCAATTTTTCTTCTGTGGAGCACCATCTATTAACCTCTCCCCCCGACCTCTTACTACTTTCCGAACTTCAACTGCCCAAAGCAGCTTCACCCAAACCTTTTCAACTCTCCAACTACAACCTTTATACCTCCTTCCGTTCTAAGGGAGGTGTCTGCGCCTACTGCAACACAGGTACACCTATAGCTCAACTCACGGATCTTGAATCTCCCCTTTATGATGTCATCTGGCTCAAAATATCTCTACCTACTGTGACTATTTTTCTTTGTTTCCTATACTGTTCCCCCAACTCTACCAACTATTTCGAACTCTTTGACTATCTCACTTCTTGCCATGAGTCATTGCTATCCACACACCCCAACACCGAAACCTCTACCAAGGGGATTTCAATGTACATCACAGAGAGTGGCTTGGCTCTGCAAGGGATGACCCAGGTGGAGCTGAGGCACTCTCTTTTTCCATACTTAATGATTTGGAACAAATAATCAAACACCCTACACGCGTTCCTGATCGACACCATCACCTTGCTAACATTCTTGATCTTTGTTTTACCTCTAACCCCTCACACTATTCATACATAATTTTTGCCCCCATACGATCTTCTGATCACAACCTTATTTCTATTAAATCAAACTGGGCATGACCACCTCCCCCACCCCCCTCTAAACGTCAACTATGGCACTATCGGAGGGCAAGCTAGCAATCCTTGCGAGAATTCTTCACCGACTTTCCTTGGGATGAATGTTGCTCTTCCACTCGGGATGCCTCGGTATGTGCTGACAGCATTGCTGGGATTATACAGGGCGGTATGAGTGCATTTATCCCAACTTCTACCAAAACTTTCACATAACAATCATGGTTTGACCGCTCCTGCTCTCTTGCTTGCAGGGTGAGAGATAGGGCATATCGAGCTATGAAACTATCTCCTTCTCCTATTACCCACACCTCTTTCATTACATCTAGGAATCGTTGTAAGGCTATTCTTCGTAGGGCCAAGCGGAATTTTATTAAAAGAAAGACCGCTGTCCTGATTAATTCTTCCTCTAGTAAATCCTTTTGGTCCTTAACTAAAAACATCTTCTGCACTTCTTCTTTTCCTCCCCTCTACCGACCCGATAACTCTATAGCCAACTCTCCCCCTGACAAAGCCAACCTCTTTGGCACCTTATTCTCCTCTAATTCCTCCTTAGACGATTCCCACTCTATCCCTCCTACCCCTGCACCTCCTACTGAACCTATGCACTTTCCTATAATCCCCACTTGCAGGATTGCCGGTGAGTTATCCAGGTTGGATGAGAGTAAGGCGCATGGACCGGACGGAATACCCCCTTGTGTTTTGAGGGAGTGTGCTGAAGCCCTGGCCCCTGTGCTTGCTCGCCTCTTTCGCCTCTACCTCAAAACCCAAACTTTTCCTTCTTCTTGGAAGCATGCCTTGGTTCAGCCCATCCCAAAGAAGGGTGACCATTCTAATCCCTCTAACTATCTTAAACTCCCATTTTCTCCGTCGCCTTGAACGCCTTTCTCTTTTGTCGGATCACCAGTGTGGCTTTCGCCAGGCGAGATCTACTGGTGATCTGCCCTCCTACTGCACCCATCTTTGGTCATCCTCTCTCAGGGATTATGGGGAAACTTTCGTCGTGGCCCTCGACATCTCCAAAGCATTTGACAGGGTATGGCACAAGTCTTTGCTATCTAAACTTCCCTCTTTTGGTTTGTCTCCCCCACTTTGTTTTCTCATCTCTAGCTTCCTTGAGAACCGATCCATGGCAGTTGTTGTCGAGGGATCGATCTCTCGCTCTTTCTCTACCAGTAGTGGTGTCCCACAGGGTTCTGTTCTTTCACCTACTCTCTTCCTTCTTCTTATCAATGATTTACTTCACACTACAACTAATTCTATCCATTCTTACGCTGATGATTCTACGCTTCACTCTTCTTCACATTTTCCCCTTCCTCCTAACTCTCAAACTAGATCTGTTTCTAGAACTGATATCATTACTTCTATCAATGCAGATCTGTGCAGCATCTCTGAATGGGGAGGTACAAACTTGATTAAGTTCAATAGTAATAAAACTCAATATCTACCAATTACACTTTGTAAATTAGACGATCTCCCACCAATTACATTTCAGGACGCTATCATCCTGCCAAATTTTGAAATAAATATATTAGGCCTCACCATTTCCTCCAATATGTCCTGGAAATCACACATCCTTAGTATAACTAAAGCTGCCTCCCGAAAGTTGGGAATGCTGTACAGTACAGATGCCGTAGCTACTTCACTCCCGAGCAGTTGCTTCATTCGTCCTAACTTGGAGTACTGCTCTCACTCTGGGGTGGCTCTTCTTCTGTCCAACTATTAGATAGGGTGGAATCAAAGGCATTTCGTCTTATTAACTCTCCTCCTCTTCCCTTTCTCTTCACTGCAATGTTGCTTCACTCTCTCTTTTACAGGTACTTTAACGGGCAATGTTCGGTGGATTTGGCATCCTGTGTACCACCGGTAAGGCCGTGGGCTCGTAACACACGTCTTGCCCGCGGTGCTCACTGTTTCTCTGTGGATGTCGGTCGCACGAGAATAACCGGTTATAGTACCTCCTTCTTTCCTCACACAGCCAAACTGTGGAATGCTCTGCCTTCTTCTGTGTTTCCACACTTTTACAATCTGTCTCACTTTAAAAAGCTGGTTTTCCGGCATCTTCGTGGTGTAGATTAACACAGTACAACCTTTTTGGTCTCTATTTTCAATTTCTTTCCTTTTCTTTTTTTTTCGCCCCTCAGACCCCGTTGTGGGTCGTTTGACCTGTGCCCAGGTGGGCTAATTCCCATAAAAAAAAATTACAGCGTACCACATATAATGAGGGAATTATTGTTAGAAACCAGTTGGTGGAGTTTACGTCATCACTGATTGTAAATTTAACAATAATATTATTTATTTAGGGTATCGCTTGAGAATATTTGTCTTCGTTTACATGTGTGTGTGACTGTATGCGTATGTGTGATTTTTTATGTATGTGTATATGTATGTGTATTTGTATGTGTCTTTTTAAGAGATAGTACCATAGTGGCCAGGTGATGAGCAATGGTTGGTGAGGCTGCGTGTAAAGCTTCACAGTGTCTGGTGATGTTATGTAAGTATGTAATAGCAAGTGGCTGGTAATGCTGAATGTGCAGCATAATAATTGATAAGCCAGAATTAGAAGTTCGCCTGAAATTTAATAGTCTCTTGTGGTTTTTTTTTATGATCTATTAGTAAATGGCATATATTTTCCAGACGTTGCATTCATGTATACCTACACTGATAATGCTCTTGTTAACAATACCATATAAGTATCGGTTGTACTGGTAATGCTTTTGTTAATGCGTGTATTATAGGAGCGAGAGCTGATAACGCAGGAGAGACCTGAGCAGTGTGAGGTCATTTGCCCGATTGGTCCTCGCGGCTTCAACGGCACAGACGTAAGTCTTTTCTTGTGTGCCATTGTCTACACTCCTAAACTTTCGTAAAAAGTTAACTATGCTCCTTCAGGAAAGTGATTTTGAAAAAAAAAAAAAAAAATATATATATATATATATATATATATATATATATATATATATATATATATATATATATATATATATATATATATATATATATATATATATATATATATATATATATATATATATATATATATATATATATATTTCATGTAGATCCACAATGAAAACGTGGATAAGATAAATTTTGATAAAATCACACAGGGAAAAGGGAAACAATGGAGCACCTTAGCTTTCATTTTTATTCAAGACATCTTCAGAGGCAACTGAATTACATGGACAGAGAGAGGCTTAAATATACAGGGTGACCTTATTAAACATGAAGTCAGGTCATAACCATGACATCCACTAATCCGCACACCAACACCAACACACACACGTATAGAGGAGCTTAAGCTCCTCTACGTGTGTGCGGATAAGTGTGCTGATAAGTGTGCGATGTCTATTAAGTGAAAAATATGTTTTTGTGAAGTTTTATGTACCATTAATATTTAATTTTAAATGCGTAATTATGACTTTTGACACATTTACTAATGGTAGGGTTTGGATGGCCTACCTGGCCAACGCGGCCCTCGTGGCCCTGCCGGGAGACAAGGTCCTCCTGGTCCACCTGGAGAGAATGGCGAGCCTGGCAGCATCGGCCTCCCTGTAGGTTGGGGTGAAGTTGGCCAGCCTGGTCAATATGGATCCCTCCCAATTTCCTTTCTGGTGCCACGCCCTTCCAATAACACCCTCCACTAAATTTATATTCTTAACATTTATTTACAATGCTTCTTTGATTAACTGGGCCAGTATTAGATATCTGAAATCGCTCAGTAGGACACTACTAGTACTTGGTGTCTACTGAGCTATAGATCAGATGCAGTTAACTTACAGAAGCCATTGAAGCACCAAACAGCAGTGCCGCTGGTTCATTGTGCCCTCTATACCTATCCTCTATGTACTGTATCTTGCTTGCGGCCTGTTACTTAATGGTGACACCATCACTGACTGGTTGTGTATGTCACTGTCTTATTACCAGGGTCGTAGGGGGCGACGTGGTGAACGTGGCCTGCCTGGTGACATTGGCGAGCCTGGTCTGCGTGGTTTTCCTGGCGCCAAGGGTGAGAGTGGAGTGCAAGGACCCCCAGTACGTAGTGCACTGACTCATACCAAGTGCTCAAAGCTTGTTACGGTTATCCTTTTATTGCATGATACTTATACTAATTCTGCTATGAACTGATTATCGTATTTTATTTGTTCTGTTAAATACACATCAGTTTATGATTACAAAATGACTTAATAAATACAAACATCTAGTATAAATTGAAAAGTTGTACTTGGAATACATTATATAGGCAAATGTAAACGTAATTATTTGTGTGTGAAATTAATAATAAAAATTTTCTCTAGGGTTCTGTTGGTCTGCCAGGAGCACAAGGTCGACAGGGAGGGACTGGCAGCCGGGGTTTCCCTGGACCCGCAGGACCTCAAGGTCCCATTGGTCTTCAAGGGCTTTCGGTGAGCGGTGTTTTTTGTTTTCACTATTTATAAGCAACCGATGTATCTTGGATAGTATGCAAGTCAATTTTATATAAATATCGAGTAATGAGTAGCTGTTTCGCCTGCAAGTTTATGAACAACAAACTGGACACCATTACAAACACAATGGATTTTCTGAATATGAAGAAAACATTCAAACACGTATGGCAAAGACAGATTAAGAAAAAACTGTGTCTTATTACAGTTCTTCTCGAGTATATTTACGACAGAGACATATGTGTAAATGCCATCTTTGATGAAGCAGTGGAAGGCACGTGAATATTAAGATCATTTACTAAAAATGGTGCTATGATCTTTAACATGTCGCTCAGAACAGAACACATAAACTGCAACAAGAATTAAAAACTGTTTAATAGCTGCATTATCTAAGAAGAGGAATAGAAAAGTGGCCTGGAGTTACACACTGAGTCTCACATATATCACTTGCAAGGGTACGGAATCCATTACCAGCGATCGTATCGTTTCTATTTAAATAATGAAAGTGATTATCCAGATCTTTATCATTATGGGTCATAGTAGTGAGAGTTAAGTACACTGCCACAGCACCATTGACATAAATTAATGCGTAATGTGGTGAACCATCAATTTCCAATACGACTCTACAAACTGGATTGGAACTACAGAAACTGCTGGATACATTGTCGGAAATAATGGACTCAATTAAAACTTTCAGCATGGTTCCGCATCGATTGAACTTATCACCTAAGAAATTACGAAAGTAAAATACTGGTGGATCTCATCTTTCTATCGTGACAGAGAACGTAGAGGTAATGCAAATTATTCTGACCTGACTGGGCTACAGTGTTAAGAGGTATCCCGCAAGGAAGTATGTTTTGTCCGACTTTTTTTCTTCATATACATCATTGATTCACCTGGTTGTGTCTTCTGACGTGCACAGCATTTTTCCCTCATGAAACACAGAGCTCTGGCTTTCTCAGTGCGACCAACACCACACTGAGCTTCAGATGCGTTTTGATAACTCCATAAATGTAAATTGATGACTATTATTAAGTTAAGAGAAGAAACTGTACAGACACTGAACAAAAACAAATTCATTAAAAAAGAATGCACAAAATTCAGAATGGGTGATAGCACACAGTCGTTTGATGATCATGTCACTGATAAACTCAGCAAGGTAATACAAGGTAATGAATCTGATGCGGGAATTCTCGCCGACTTAACCACAGGAAACTAAGATGGTTGTAAAGGACTCTGTCAACACCTCAACCAATATTATGTTCACACCAGTGTGTGATGGGACAGTATATATATATAGAGAGAGAGAAACACTAGTGTGTTGAGATACAGTATATATGTAGAGAAACACTAGTATGTTGAGGTACAGTATATATGTGGAGAAACACTAGTGTGTTGAGGTACAGTATATATGTAGAAGAACACTTGTGTCTTGAGGTACAGTATGTATGTAGAGAAACACTAGTGTGTTGAGGTACAGTATATATGTAGAGAAAGACGAGAGTGTTGAGGTACAGTATATATGTAGAGAAACACTAGTATATTGAGGTACAGTATATATGTTGAGAAACACAAGTGTGTTGAGGTACAGTATATATGTAGAAAAACATTAGTGTGTTGAGGTACAATACATATGTAGAGAAACACTAGTGTGTTCAGGTACAGTATATATGCAGAGAAACACTAGTGTGTTCAGGTACAGTATATATGTAGAGAAACACTAGTATATTGAGGTACAGAATATATGTAGAGAAACACTAGTGTGTTGAGGTACAGTATATATGTAGAGAAACACTAGTGTGTTGAGGTACAGAATATATGTAGAGAAACACTACTGTATTGAGATACAGAATATATATGTAGAGAAACACTAGTGTGTTGAGGTACAGGATATATGTAGACTAACAATTGTGTGTTGCGGTACAGTATATATGTAGAGAAACACTAGTGTCTTGAAGTACAGTATATATGTAGAGAAACACTAGTATATTGAGGTACAGTATATATGTAGAGAAACACTAGTGTCTTGAGGTACAGTATATATGTGGAGAAACACTAATGTGTTGAGGTACAGTATATATGTGGAGAAACACTAGTGTGTTGAGGTACAGTACATATGTAGAGAAACACTAGTGTGTTGAGACACAGAATATATATGTAGAGATACACTAGTGTGTTGAGGTACAGGATATATGTAGACTAACAATTGTGTGTTGCGGTACAGTATATATGTAGAGAAACACTAGTGTGTTGAGGTACAGTATATATGTAGAGAAACACTAGTGTGTTGAGGTACAGTATATATGTAGAGAAACACTAGTGTGTTGAGATACAGTATATATGTAAAGAAACACTAGTGTGTTGAGGTACAGTATATATGTGGAGAAACACTAGTGTATTGAGGTACACTATATATGTAGAGAAATACTAGTGCATTAAGGTACAGCATATACGTAAAGAAACACTTGTGTGTTGAGGTACAGTATATAAGTAAAGAAACACTATTATGTTGAGATACAGTATATATGTAAAGAAACACTAGTGTATTGAGGTACAGTATATATATATAGAGAGAAACACTAGTGTGTTGAGGTACAGTATATATGTAGAGAAACACTTGTGTGTTGAGGTACAGTATTTATGTGAAGAAACACTAGCATGATCAGGTACAGTATATACGTTGAGAAACACTAGTGTGTTGAGATACAGTATATATGTAGAGTAACACAAGTATGTTGAGGTACAGTATTTATGTAGAGAAACACTAGTGTGTTGAGGTACAGTATAAACAGTATGTAGAGAAACACTAGTGTGTTGAGGTACAGTATATATGTAAAGAAACACGAGTGTGTAGAGGTACAGTATATATATAGAGAAACACTAGTAACATGAGAACATAAGAATGGAGGAAACTGCAGCCGGGCCTGGCCCATACTGGGCAGTCCGTTTACACCCAACCCCTATTGCTCATGAGGCATCAACCTATGTTTGACAATTCCAGAGTATTCCGAGTTAATGATGATATTTGGTAGCTTGTTCCATTCATCCACTACTCTGTTTCCAAACCAGTGTTTACCTATTTCACTAAATCTAAATTTGTCTAATTTAAAACCATTGTTACGAGTTCGCTCCTGGTTGGATAGTTTGAGTACCTTTGTAATGTCCCCTTTGTTTAGCCCTGCCTTCCCACTTATACACTCTATCGGCTCATAGCCCCTCGCTCTACGTCTCTCAAGGGAGTGCAAATTAAGATGCTTTAACCTGTCTCTATACTCAAGGTTCCTAATGCCCGGAATTAGTCTTTGTCATTCTCCTCTAGATTCTTTCCAAAGGATTCTATATCCATTCTGTAATCTACGGTGACCAGAACTGAACTCGTAATCCAGGTGTGGTCTACAGAGTAAGATACAGTTTTAGGATGACCTCGCTAGTCTTATAACTAACTCCCCTTTTGTATGAACCCAAGTCTTTATTAGCCTTATTCACGAGCAAAAACACATTGTTTACTTTGGCTTAAGGTTCCTACTTATCATTACTTTCTAAAATCTCTCTCTGGTCAGTTTCTCTGGCGCATCGTTGTTCATCTGGTATCTGGTTTCTCCCTGTTTACATCTCTATGCTGTGTAGTTTACATTTGTCGACGTTGAATTTCATCTGCCATTTTTCAGACCTTTCGAAAAATTTGTTTAGATCTTCCTGTAGTTTTTGCGAGTCACCGTCAGATTTGATAACACGTCCTATTTTAGTGTCATCCCAGCAAATTTACTTATGTTGCTGTCAATGCCGATATCTATGTCGTTTATGTATATAATAAATAATAATGGTCCAAGTACTGAGCCTTGAGAACTCCACTTGTGACGTTGCTCAATGGGACTTAGTGCCGTTAATGCTCACTCCTGTTTCTGTCCTTAACCGCCTAATCCATTTAAGGATAATGCTCCTTTGATGCCATGAGCTTCTACCTTTCTAATTAGTCTTTCGTGGGGACTCTGTCGAAAACTGCTAAAAGCAAAGATATACCACATCATAATTGTGCCCCTCGTCCACCGATTCGAAGCGATGAAAAGAATGTTTATAGATTAAATTTAGGCAAGAACGTCCACTTGTGAAGCCATGCTGAATCATTGATCAATCGGTGCTTCTCAGGTGATTTCAAATAGAGTTTGAAATGATTGCTTCCCAGTAATTTGCCTACTATTGATGTTAGACTGATTGGGCAGTAGTTGAGATAGTGATCTATCCCCCTTCTTGAAATCGGTATTACATTCGCTATCCTCTAGGATTCTAGTACTACACCTGTTTTTAATGACATGTTAAACAACTTTCTAAGGGCATACTAAGCTCTTCCATACATTCCTTTAATACTCTGGCAAATATCTCATCGGGACCAGGTGAATTATTAGGCTTTAGTTTGTCTATTTGCTTTAACATCGTTATAGTCACTACTATCTCCCACTTAATTTGTTTTCTTCACTATCTCTGAATAAGTCGGTGCCTCGGGTATCATGTTTAAATTTCGGTGGTGAAAACTGTTGAAAATATTTATTCAAATTATTGCTCATTTCTCCGTCGTTATCAGTGAGCTCGCCGAAGTCTGACCGTATTGGTCAATCTTTTCTCGTGTTTTAGTTTGATACATTTGGTACATCCTTTGGGGTTTGTCTTCCTCCTTGCTAACCTTATTATTCCTCTTTGCTTTCCTTATCTCGCTTTTTTAACCATACTCGTAATACCCTATAGTCCGGAGGTGAATTTCGCCACGATTTATCCTTCTACCTATAGCCTTCCTTTGGCCAATGATCTTTAAATAATTATTTATCATTTAGGGTCATTGTTGTCTGATCCTGAGTTTTTCTGGTATTTCTGCCTTTGTGCTTTAAGTAACTCACTATTTAGGGTGTCGTGGAACTTCGGCAATCTCCAGATCTGATTATCAGGTCGGTGTCATCTGTCAGGTTTTGGCCAAGCGCGACACCCCCTCTCTCTCCAGCTACTCTTTAGCTATAAAGTTTGCCCTTCTGAAATCTGGTACTTTAGTGGAATTTTTCTTACGTCTGCCCTGAAAATCTAACTGGAATCTAATTTCTTTGTGATCGCTGTTTGCAAGTTCGTTCCCTACCTCGACATTGCTAATGAGGTTTTCTCTGTTTGACAGAACTAAATCGAGTATATTATTACCCCGTGTGGGTTCGGTTATATGTTGACTTAGAAAACAGTCCTGGATAGTCTCGAGAAAATCCTCTGATTCTGAGTTACCTGTAAGGTCAGTCCAATCTATTTGGCCAAGGTTAAAGTCGCCTACTATACAGACTTTGTTGTGTATGGAAGCCCTGCGCATTTCATCCCAGATAAGTCCCTCATTGACTCTATCAAGATTGGGAGGTCTATATATTACTCCTGTGATTAATTTTTCCTTACCGTCGATTAATTCTATCCAAATTGTTTCTGTATTCCGCTCAGTTTTTATTTCCTTATTTATTTCACACTTCAGATTATCCCCAACATAGGGATTGCTACTCCGCCTCCTTTTCCTGGTCTGGCTCTATCGGTATGGAACAGTTTGTAACCCGCAATTTGGTATTCGACTGGTAACTCACGTGTGTCTAGGTTGATCCATGTTTCAGTGAATGCAATTATATCGATTTTTTCGGTACATACCAAGGCCCTAATATCATCCATTTGTTTCTCATACTTCTACTGTTCGTGTAGTATACATTTAAGTTAGTCGTGTTCTGAGTCCTCCCCTTACCGCGTTTAGTTTTAAACTCCCTGTCTAATTTAGTTTTGTCATCAATTCCTAACACTATTTCCCTGTAGTCTTTCACTTTGTTTACCCGCTCCCACTGCAGCCTCCTCCACCCCCGTGCCCATATGTTCCCTTAGCAGTTTAAAGACTTCGATATCTTTTGAACTGCCCCTACTGTTTGTATAATATACATTTAAACCTACTCTTCCCTGGTCCTGTTTTACCCCTTGTCCTGAGCAACTAATTTTACTTCCCAGGACCTGCTTGTTTTTTAACTCCCACTTTCCCCGACCCCTCTCTACTGGCGAAACCCCCCCTTCGGAGTGACAATTTCACGCTCCAGGGATGCAGACAACGTCTTTACCCCCTCACGAGACAAGTGTACTCCGTCGCGACAGTACAGGCAGTCGTTGCCATAGAATCGTTGCCAGTTATCAATGAATGCCCAACCATTGTTTGCACAATGTTTTTCCAGTCGGCAATTTATAGCAATTGCCCTGGACAGCCATTCACGACCAACCCCTCTTCTAGGCAAGACACCACATACCATCGGGATCCCTCCCCTATCTCTAATCTTCCCCAGCGCCTCCCTATACCTCTTGAATAGTTCCTCACTCCTAACCTTACCTATGTCGTTTCCTCCCACACTAAGACATACTACTGGATTGGTACCCTCCCCTGACAAAACCCTGTCTAACCTCTCGGCTACATGCCCTATCCCAGCCCCAGGAAAACACACCCTAGTCCTACGTGTCCTATCTCTCGTACAAAAAGCCCTATCTACAAACCTCACCTGGCTGTCCCCAACTACCACGACCTTACCTGTGGGCAGGGTTTGTACAACTGCCCTTTCCTCTCCTTGATCCATACTGTCCTGCCTCTTTTCTTTTCCTCGCCAGCTTCCTGCAGCACTTGGTAAGGGTTACTACACTCCACACCCTGGTCAGCTTTCCTGAGCCTGACCCTAGTCCCCTTGGAGACAACCACTCTCCACGCCTGCTCCTCCTTCGCAGGTGTCCTGCTAGGCAGGACACCTACCTGAAGGAGTTCCGTCCTGAGGGCTTCATTTTCCCCCTTTAGAGTGTCAACCTCACTCCTCAACTGCCCCAGCTGCCTTAACAGAGTGGCAAGGAGGTCGTCTTTCCCCACACTCCCCTCATCTTCCCCCACGACACAACGATCCAAAGCGGCCATTTTCCTTGGTCTCTAACGGGAGCACGATCGGGCACGACCTTCTCCAAGCTGGGTGGAGAAACACTAGTGTATTGAGGTACAGTATATATGTGGAAAAACACTAGTGTGTTGAGGTACAGTATATATGTGGAGAAACACTAGTGTGTTGAGGTACAGTATATATGTAGAGAAACACTAGTATGTTGAGGTACAGTATATATGTGGAGAAACACTAGTGTGTTGAGGTACAGTATATATGTAGAAGAACACTTGTGTCTTGAGGTACAGTATGTATGTAGAGAAACACTAGTGTGTTGAGGTACAGTATATATGTAGAGATAGACGAGGGTGTATTGAGGAATTTGGTTATATATGTAGAAAACATTAGTGTGTTGAGGTACAAAACCATATGTACAGAGAAACTCTATGGTGTGTTCAGGTACAGTATATATGCAGAGGAAACACTAGTGTGTTGAGGTACGAGTATATGTAGAGAAACACTACTATGTTGAGTACAGTATATATGTGGAGAAACTGGTGTGTTGAGGTACAGTATATATGTAGAAGAACACATGTGTCTTGAGGTACAGTATGTATGTAGAGAGAAACACTAGTGTGTTGAGTACAGTATATATGTAGAGAAAGACAGAGTGTGTTGAGGGTACAGTATATGTAGAAAAACATTAGTGTGTTGAGGTACACAAACCATATGTAGAGAAACACTAATTGTGTTCAGGTACAGTATATATGCAGAGAAACACTAGTGTGTTGAGGTACAGTATATATGTAGAGAAACACTAGTATATTGAGGTACAGTATATATGTGGAGAAGCACTAGTGTGTTGAGGTACAGTATTTTTAGAGAGAAACGCTAGTGTATTGAGGTACAGTATATATGGAAAGAAACACGAGTATGTGATGGAATACTATATACTGTATGTGGAAGCTACTGGTGTTTTGAGGTACAGAATATATGTAGAGATACAATAGTGTGTTGAGGTACAGTATATATGTGGAGAAACACTAGTGTGTTGAGGTACAGAATATATGTAGAGATACAATAGTGTGTTGAGGTACAGTATATATGTGGAGAAACACTAGTGTGTTGAGGTACAGTATATATGTGGAGAAACACTAGTGTGTGTTGGAACAGTATATACTGTATGTAGAGAAACACTAGTGTGTTAAGGTACTGTATATATGTGGAGAAACACTAGTGTGTTGAGGTACAGTATATATGTGGAGAAACACTATTGCGTTGAGGTACAGTATATATATAGAGAAACACTAGTGTGTTGAGGTACAGTATGTATGTATGTAGAGAAACACTAGTGTGTTGAGGTACAGTGTTTATGTAGAGAAACACGAGTGTGTTGAGGTACAGTATATATGTGGAGAAACACTAGTGTATTTAGGTACAGTATATATGTAGAGAAACACTAGTGTGTTGAGGTACAGTATATATGTAGAGAAACCCTAGTGTGTTGAGGTGCAGTATTTATGTAGAGAAACACTAGTGTGTTGAGGTACAGTATATATGTAGAGAAACACTAGTGTGTTGAGGTACAGTGTTTATGTAGAGAAACACGAGTGTGTTGAGGTACAGTATATATGTGGAGAAACACTAGTGTATTTAGGTACAGTATATATGTAGAGAAACACTAGTGTGTTGAGGTACAGTATATATGTAGAGAAACCCTAGTGTGTTGAGGTGCAGTATTTATGTAGAGAAACACTAGTGTGTTGAGGTACAGTATATATGGAGAAAATCACTAGTGTTTTGAGGTACAGTATGTATGTAGCGAAACACTAGTGTGTTGAGGTTCAGTATACATGTAAAGAAACACTCTTGTGTTGAGGTACAGTATATATGTAAAGAAACACTAGTGTGTCGAGGTACAGTATATATGTGGAGAAACACTAGTGTTTTGAGGTACATTATATATGTAGAGAAACACTAGTGTGTTGAGGTACACTATATACGTAGAGAAACACTAGTGTTTTGAGGTACAGAATATATGTAGAGAAACACTAGTGTGTTGAGGTACAGTGTACATGTAGAGAAACACTAGTGTGTTGAGATACAGTATTTATGTAGAGAAACGCTTTGGGACACGGCAGTGCACTTGAGGAAGGGTCAGGATTGCATCACCGATCCGTTTGTGATTTTTTAACAAATATTTAAAAGTCAATACAAATTTATCTTGAAAAAGTGGAAAGAAGACCTTATTCTCCTGACTATAACTATTATATGTTACACAAATTAGAGCAAATTTATACCGATGCATCACAGAATCACTTGGACATGAAAACCTAACAGTTTTATTTGTTCCACAAGAACCTTACTTTATAAATTAAACCACTAAATCGTGGCATATTTTTTACCGTAAGTAGTTTTTTATACGAAGCTTCTTCAATACCTGTACTTTCCAGAACGATTCGCTCATGAAGCTTACTTCGATCATTGTCAACATCTTCCCCATCCACCTGACTGCTTCCGATTAATCAGACATGTATGTGATGTCATTAGCGTCGAATAAAAACTGGAGATTTATTCTGTAAGTGGCTATAAGAACATAAGAACATAAGAAAATAAGGAGTCTGCAATAGGCCGGTTGGCCTGTACAGGGCAGCTCCTGTCGAGAGTTACTACCACTCTTTATCATCCATGAATCTATCTAGCCTCCTTTTGAAACTTTCCAGAGTTCCCGCACTTACTACAAAGTTGCTAAGCTTGTTCCACTCGTCCACCACCGTATTTGTGAACCAGTTTCTTCCTATCTCCCTCCTAAACCTAAACTTATCCAACTTGAATCCGTTGCTCCGAGTCCTATCCTGTTCGGATATTATAAGAACTTTATCTATATCCCCTTTATTGATTCCGTTCACCCACTTAAATACTTCTATCATATCTCCCCGCACTCTTCGTCTTTCTAGGGAATGCAAGTTAAGTTTCTTTAACCTATCCTGGATATGGAAGGTTTCTAAGTCCCGGAATTATTTTTGTCATTCTTCGCTGCACCGACTCTAGTGAATTGATATCCATTCTATAATAGGGGCACCAGAACTGAACCGCATAATCGAGGTGGCCTGACTAGCGTAAGATAAAGTTGCAATAAGACTCTGCACTTTTGTTACTTACACTTGTGATATAAAACCCAATAATACTCTTTGCCTTATTTCGAACATTAACGCACTGTTTTCTAGGCCGTAGGTCCGGGCTTACAAGTACCCCTAGGTCTCTTTAACAAGTCGACTTCTCTAGGTTGATGTTGTTAAGGCTGTATACATTATAAGTATTTGTTCTTCCAATATTAAGTACGCTGCATTTGTTGGTGTTGAATTTCATTTGCCATTTTTCGACCACCCCTGCAGTTTATTTAGATCCTCCTGTAATGCATTTGCATCCTGCCCTGAATTAATTTGCCGCCTTATTTTGGTGTCATCCGCAAACTTGCTTATGTCACTGCTGATCCCAGTATCTAGATCGTTTATGTAGATTATGAACAAGAGTGGGCCTAATACTGACCCCTGGGGAACCCCACTGGTTACACGGCCCCACTCAGATTTAACACCATCTACGCTGACCCTCTGTGTTCTCTTGGTGAGCCATGATTTTATCCAATTTAAAACTTTCCCCTCGATACCATGAGCGGTACTCTGTCAAATGCTTTGCTAAAGTCTAAGTAAATAACATCGTAATTTTCGTCATTATCTACTACCTCGAAGACTTTCCTAAAAAACATTAGCAGATTTGTTAGACAAGATTTTCCCTTTGGAAACCCATGTTGAGTGTCGTAGATTAATTTGCTTTTCTCTAGATGAGATCGGAAGCTATCTGCTATAAGTGATTCAAGAAATTTCCCCACTACTGACGTCAAACTGATCTGCCGGTAATTTGACGCTGATGCTCTGTCTCCCTTTTCGAATATGGGTACTACATTTGCCTGTTTCCACAAGTCTGGCACAACTCCAGTGTCTAATGATTTTGTAAATAAATTTACGAGGGGTCCGCTAATCTGTTCCCTACACTCTTTCAAGACTCGAGAGAAAATTTTATCCGGCCCTGGGGATTTTGTTTTCTTTAGTTTATTCATCTTCTTAAGAACATCCTCTTTTCTGATAGTGATATTCTTTAATTTCTCTTCTTCCTTTCCCCTAAATATCAGTTCCACCTCTGGAATTTCCTTGCAAATTTCTTCTGTGAAAACAGATAAGAAGTTCAATGCTTTGCTTATTTCTTCACTGCCATTTATCACTTCTCCCCTCCCTGACTTTAAAGGCCCAACTTTGTCCTTGACCTTTGTCCTATATACCTGGAAAAATCCCTTGGGATTCGCCTTGGATTCTCTAGCTATTTTGATTTCATAGTCTCTCTTGGCTTTGCTGTCACCATTTATAAAGGGGGCCGATTCCTCTGTCGTTATTTATAAAAGGGCGGATTTCTTATTAGTCATTTATTATTAATTTATCCACCTGCAGTTAACTTTTAAACTCTTCAACCTGCTTTTCTCTTAATTTCCTACTTCATTCATTTTCTCCATTAATTCTGTCTAGTTATTTAATTTTCTATAGTTACTTCATAACTTCTGACCTTTGGTAACATGGCCAGGGTTTGGGCACATAGGTTTCTGTAATTCTGGTATCAAGTTATTGGACAAGAATAAAGGTAGATACTGAGGGAAAATTATACCCCTAAAATACTCTAAAAAAAAATTTCTTTATAAAATTAAATTTGGTTACGGATGTCATTAACATACAACTACAAGGATCAACTCCTTGGCTTTACTCATCTGCATTTCCAATTAGATACACTAGCTTCTTACATTATTACTGGTAGTACATTTAAAAGAATACACCACATGACAAGCTTACATATGGCACACTTGAGTACCAGCACTACACGGTACCTGAGATTCTCAACTCTTAATCAGACACATGACTCTAGGAACATACCAACAATACTACTTTAACATTTTCAGGGATGTAGCTTCTTTCTGTTATTTTTTCTACATTTGCCGACAATTAATTGGCGACCTCATACTCTTGCTGTTTCCACACACTCATACCCTGAGGAGCTACATACATATGTACTCTGATGAATAACACAGCCACAACGCACTTTACTTAGAGCTGGACTCAAAACACAACACTGCTACTGAGAGCTAGCCATGTTAACTACAGTATGATGCGTGAGATGATCATGGATGGACAGTCAACACAGGTTGGCGAGCGGCTGGCCTGGCTGACTGGCTGAGCCTGGCTGGGCTGGCTGAGCCGGGGCCTCGCTGGGCTGCGTGGATATGACGCTACATAAGAACAACAGAACATAAGAACATAAGAATGGAGGAAACTGAAGCGGGCCTATTGGCCCATACTGGGCAGTCCCATTTACACCCAACACTTATTGCTATATATCCATCCAACCTATGTTTGAAGCTATCCAGCGTATTCGAGTTAATGATGATATTTGGTAACTTGTCCCACTCGTCCACTACTCTATTTCCAAACCAATGTTTACCTATTTCGCGCCTAAATCTAAATTTGTCTAATTTAAAACCATTGTTACAAGTTCGCTGCTGGTTGGATAGTTTGAGTACCTTTGTAATGTCCCCTTTGTTTAGCCCTGACTCGATCATATCGCCCCTCATTCTACGTCTCTCGAGGGAGTGCAAATTAAGATGCTATAACCTGTCTCTGTACAGTACTCAAGGTTCCTAATGCCCAGGAATAGTCTTGTCATTCTCCTCTGAATTCTTTCCAAGGATTCTATATCCATTCTGTAGTACGGTCACCATAACTGAACTGCGTAATCCATGTGAGGTCTCACAAGCACAAGATATAGTTTTAGGATGACCTCGCTAATCTTGTAACTAACACTCCTTTGTATGAACCCAAGTACCTTAATAGCCTTGTTTCGAGCAAATACACAATGTTTACTTGGCTTAAGATTCCTACTTATCATTACTCCTAAATCTTTCTCGCAGTCGGATTTCTCAATAACATCGTTGTTCATCTGGTATCTGGTTTCCCTGTTTACATCTCCTATACTGAGTATTTTACATTTGTCCACATTGAATTTCATCTGCCATTTTTCAGACCATTCAAAATTTTTTTTTAGATCTTCCTGTAGTTTTGCGGAGTCCTCGTCAGACACTAAAATGATCCGAGTACTGAGCCTTGGGGAACTCCACTCATGACATTGCTCCAATAGGATTTAGTGCCGCTAATGCTGTTTCCTGTCCTGTAACCACGCCCTAATCCATTTAGAACATCTCCTTTAATGCCACGAGCCTCCACTTTTTTATTAGTCTTTCGTGGGGGACTCTGTCGAAGGCTTTGCTAAATTCGAGATATACCACATCATAATTGTGCCCCTCGTCCACTCATTCGAAAACAGGTGAAAAGAATGTTAATAGATTAGTTAGACATGAATGCCCGCTTGTGAAGCTATGTTGGGAATCAATGATCAACTTGTGCTTATCCAGGTGATTTCGAATAGAGTTTGAAATTAGTGCTTCCAGTAATTTGCCTGCAATTGATGTTAAGCTGATTGGACAGTAGTTAGAGGATAGTGATCTATCTCCCTTCTTGAAAATCGGTATTACATTCGCTATCCTCCAGGATTCTGGTACTACACTCGTTTTTAAAGACATGTTAAACAACTTTGCTAAGGGCATACTAAGCTCTTCCTTACATTCCTCTAATACTCTGGCAAATATCTCATAGGGACCTGGTGACTTATAAGGCTTTAGTTTGTCTATTTGCTTACTAACATCATTACTAGTCACTACTATCTCGCTTAATTTATTTTCTTCAAAATCACTGTATAGAGTCGGTGCCATGGGTATCATGTTTAAATTTTCAGTAGTGAAAACTGTTGAAAATGTGTTCAGTTTATTGCTCATTTCTCCGTCGTTATCAGTTAGCTCGCTGGTATCTGACTGTATTGGTCCAATCTTTCCTCGTGTTTATTTTGATACATTTGATAAAATCCCTTGGGGTTTGACTTCGCCTCCCTTGCTACCTTCAGTTCATTATTCCTCTTTGCTTTTCTTATCTCGGTCTTAACCCTACTGGCTAATACCTTATAATAATCTCGGAGGTAAACTTAACCACTAGTTATTCTTCTACCTATAGCCTTCCTTTGTCCACTAATATTCTTTAAATAATTGTTTATCCATTTAGGGTCATTGTTGTATGATCTGAGTTTTCTGTATGGTATGTTCTGCCTTTGTGCATTAAGTAACTCATTATTTATATTGTTGTGAAACTCGTCAACCTCAGATCTCGTGGTCAGGTCATCCTCAACCGTCATATTTTGTGAGGATATCATTGTCAGGTCTCCAGGTAAAGTGAGCTCGCCCTCTGTGGGCACATTGTGTGAGGTAACCTCATGTGAGGTCATATAATTCACCCCCAAGCGTGGTACCCCTTCTCTCAGCTGCCTCTTCAAACTATCAAAGTTTGCCCTTCTGAAATCTTGGACTTTAGTGAAATTTTCCTTGCAGCTGCCCCAAAATTCTAATTGGAATCTTATTTCTCTGTGATCGCTGTTAGCTAGTTCGTTCCCTACTTCTACATTTCTAATGAGGTTTTCTCTGTTTGATAGAACTAGATCAAGTATATTATTACCCCGGGTGGGTTCGGTTATATGTTGGCTTATTAAACATTCCTTGGTTGTTTCAAGAAAATCCTCTGTTTCTGAATTACCCTTAAGGTCGATCCAATCTATTTGGCTAAAGTTAAAGTTGCCTACTATACAGACTTTGCTATGTATGGAAGCCCTGCACATTTCATCCCAAATAATTCGCTCATTAACTCTATCAAGGTTAGGAGGTCTATATATTACTCCTGTGATTAATTTTTCCCTACCATCGATTAATTCTATCCAAGTTGTTTCTGTATTCAGTTCAGTTTTTATTTCCTTATTTATTTCACACTTCAGATTATCCCTGACATAGATTGCTACTCCGCCTCCTTCCTTATCTACTTATCTGTATGGAATAATTTGTAACCTGCAATGGTTGAGCAGTGAATGGGAGTGCTCTTTCCAGCACTGAAGGAGTCCTTCATTGCTTTAATTAGGGAGTTACCGTCGGGTGAGTGGAGGTGGGGCTGCGTCACGAATGGTTGGCCCATAAAATGTTTTAGTGGAATTGAAAAGTTTGAACATCTTGTGCTAATCTGCAAATTTTTGTGTTTCATATGCTTTATTGTTAAACCAGTTGTTCTTTAGATTGCTAAGTTCCAGCTTGGCCGCCGTTTTCGTCTTGTTAAAGGTATCAGGTTCTGGTCTGAGACCGAGGGTTGTTCTGCCAGTCAGTTAAAGCAGCACGTTTATCATCGACGCGTACATCGATTGACTGGTCATTTTCATCAAACCAGTCCTGATGTATTCTTTCGATCTGGCCCTACTAGGGTTGGATTCAGTGGCGTGTCGTGAGAAAAATGCTAGGGTAAGCAAATGACGCTTTCTTACTTGTAAAGTCACGAGATCTAAAAGAATTCTTTAGTAGATCACATACAGTGGATGTCGTCCTAACATACAACGACCACTCTTGACCTACAGGAATCTGTGGGTGGAGGGGCTTCAGAAGCTATACTGAGTTTGTTGACATGAATGCCAACGTTTCAAAAAGACGCTAAGGGCGTAAGAACACTTCACTTAAAACACATCAAATTTACGTTACTGTATCACTTGCATAAGCAAACAACTAAGTAAAAATCGCTTAACGTGGCGAGGTACAACACGGAACTGACATTTGGGTTATTCGGCAGGCAAAAAACTTAAAAAGGAGCGAGGCATCTCGGGGTGTATTCATTCACCCAGATCGCACGGTAATGCAGAGGGAACAGCACAAAAGGCTCCTGCAGGACTTGAAGCAGAAGAGGGAGGAGTCAAGGAGGAAAGGGGACGGGTGTACATGGGTGGTTATATTCAGGGGGAGGGTAGTGGAAGCAAGTGTGCCGACACAGGGCCAGGGGGCAGCAGTACACCCTCCACACACTCTACCCCCCACACGGGATGTGGCACCAGCTTCGCCTACCAGACAGGAGGAGGCGAGCGCTGTGTAAACAATGACATTTCTAACCACACCCTGCAAAATACAGTGTACTTAGCAAATGCTGCAGCTTCTGAGAAGGGGGGGGGGGTCGGGGTTACTACTAAGAGCAGAGACGTTACCGAGAACAAATTCTGGCTTGAATGTCATGTACACTATTACTGACACGTTTCTTGATAAGAGAGAGGAGTTTGAAACACTAGTGAAAGTACACCAACCAGATATTGTAGGAGTTGTAGAACTGTTGTGCAAGAACAGGAGAATTGACCCAGAGGAATGTGAGTTCAGTATTGCTGGATATGACTCTTTTACGAACCTTTCTCAAGAAACTTGCAAGATGGGTATGGTTATCAATGCTAGGCAAGACCTTAGAGCCAGCCAGGCGAGGGTACAGGTAGAGGATGTTTTTGAAGAGTCCAAGTGGTGTAAAATTAAATTAAAGAGAGGGGACTTACTTATCGTCGGGTGTATCTACAGATCCCCAAACTGTGGCCCACTAAATCAAAGGAACTTAAGAGCCTTAATAGACAATACGGCGATGCTCAACCATAGCCACCTCCTTATCATGGGGGACTTTAACTATGACGACATCGACTGGAGAAACGAGTTCACCCCAAATGACTTGAATAACCCTGCTACTCTTTTTGTAGAAACTCTGAGAGATAATTTTCTGTTCCAACATGTTAGAGACCCGACACATTACAGAGGGGAGCAAACACCCAAGCCACTTGACCTCATCATAACATAGCAAACGAGGAGGGTATGGTGGCCAAACTGGAACACCTTGCCCCAGTTGGCACCAGCCACCATATAGTGTTGTCATTCAGATTTAACTGTTACCTAGTTCAGGATAAGGCCAGGCCAAGGTGCAAATATTACAAGGGAAATTGCAACGGGATGAGGGAAGAGATGAGAGGTATCAACTGGCCTGAAGGCACAAGAACGCAGACACTACGCTGAATATCATAACTAGTAAAGTGACCTATTTGATCGATGAATATATACCCAAGACCAAACCAAGTGCCTCTAGGAATACGAGAGGATCCTTACACATGAACCACGCGGCGGTCGACAGAGTTAAGAAGAAAACCCAGAAATTCAAGACGTGGGTTAGGTCAAACGATGAGCAGGACAGGAGGATGTATGCAAGAGCCAGAAACCAAGCAAAGATAGAGTGTAGAAGGGCTGAAAAGGAGTTCTTCCAGAGGCTGGTTGCAAGCGAGGTCAAGTCAAACCCAAAGGTGTTTTACCGCTATGCAAAGTCGAAATTAAAAACACGAGTTGGAGTATCATACCTGAGGCTTGAAGATGGTAGTTGGGCAGATTCTGACCAGGATAAAGCTGAGGCATTGAACAGCTTCTTTTCCTCGGTGTTCACAAGAGAGGATGCAATTAACCTTCCTGCGTTTGAGGACAGACGGTTCGACACAGCACTGACCCACATTGTGTTCACAGAAGAGGGTATTAGAAATAAACTGTCCAGGGTAAAGGTCCATAAGAGTCCCGGCCCTGTCATGATGCATCCTAGAGTCCTGAGAGAGTTGTGCAACGAGCTTGCCGAACCCCTGAAGATCCTGTTTTGTAAATGCCTGGATGAACAAAAGATCCCCAGTGAATGGAAAGTGGTATATGTGAGTCCTATCTTCAAGAAGGGCGATCGTCACTCCACGAACAACTACAGACCGGTGAGCCTGACCAGCATAATATGTAAAGTACTTGAGAGTATTATCAGAGATGCCGCAATGGAACATCTACTGCGAAACAACCTTGTAAAGGATTGCCAACACGGTTTTATGCCGGGGCGCTCCTGCTTAACACAATTGCTCAAGGTATTGGATATTTGGACCCATATTCTGGAACGGGGTGGAAATATCGACAATATGTACCTAGATTTTGCCAAGGCTTTCGACAGTGTACCCCACGAAAGGCTGAAAATCAAACTGGAAGGATACGGAATTCGGGGAAATGTCCTAGCGTGGATAGAAGACTTTCTAGATGACCGCAAGCAGTGTGTGGTGATTAATGGCACGAAATCATCATCCGTACCTGTCACAAGTGGAGTACCACAGGGCAGCGTATTGGGCCCGCTGTTGTTGTTTTTTTTTCATAAATGATATGCCTGACGTTGTTTACTCTTCCATACAAATGCTTGCCGATAACGCCAAGTTATTTCGAGAAATCAAGAACCAAGCGGACTGTGAAGAGCTGCAGAAGGACCTCTGTGGGCTCCAAGAATGGTCGAAGAAATGGCTGCTGAGATTCAATGTCACGAAGTGTCAGATGATGTACCTGGGGCGTACCAACGGTAAGGAGGCGTATCATATGTCCCAACGGGATGAAGAAACTGCGCTATTTGAAACTGAATGTGAGAAGGACCTAGGTGTGTATGTTGACAATGAGCTGAAGTTCTCGGGCCATTGCGAGAAGAAGGTAAATCAGGCAAATAAATTATTGGGTCTTATAAGAAGGTCGTTCAGATATCTAGATGGTCCGTCCCTAATAACGATCTTCAAGAGTGAAGTGCTTCCCCATCTGGAGTACTGTCACCTCGTCTGGTCCCCTAAATATGCTAGGGACTGTCAGTTGGTTAAAAATGTTCATAGGAGGGCCACCAGACTGGTGCCTGCACTTTGGCACCTAAGCTACCCTGAGAGATTGGAGCGCCTGAACTTGCCTAGCTTATACTACAGACGGGCGAGGAGTGACCTAATTGAGGTGTATAAGCATCTTAAGGGGCACTACTCAGTCGAGTGTCCTTACTTGGAGCTGGCGGACGCTCGCCCCACAAGGGGTCACAGCTCAAGATTGAAGAAGCCGCAAGTCCAGAAAACTGTGAGGGCAAACTTTTTCGGAGTGAGGGTTGTAAACTCTTGGAACAATCTACCAGAAAGTGTTGTGACGGCACCGAGTGTGAGCTCTTTCAAGACAAGACTTGACCAACACTGGAGCGGGTTCAGGTACATTCAGGAGCCGGTGCATGGCCAGTACTTGCCAACAGTGCGTAACAGAGACGTGACCGATCGCCCAAGCGGCTAACGAGCCGATCTTTTGGTGAAGAGGATAAAAGAAAAGGAAAAGTAATTAGAGACGTGACCGATCGCCCAAGCGGCTAACGAGCCGATCAGTGGTGAAGAGGATAAAAGTAAAAGATTACCTGTGGGTAGAGGGGCTTCACATGCTATACTACGGCCCAAGAGCGCCAGTGTCCCGCTCTCTCCTCCCTTGCATAGCTCCGAGTTCCACACGCCCCAAATAACAACAACAACAACTACGATACTATACTCTTTGACATGTGAAAATGAGATTATGAACTCATTTTAATTTCCCAAGATCCCCTTTTCAAATTACGCTCTGACTGAGCTGTCGAAGACAAGAATTAAATTGATTTCAAGGTTCAGGATGGCAGTCCCTGGTGGGCAGGGCGCAGGACAAAGGATCTCGAATTACTTCCCGTTAGATGGTAAAGATAGGGAGGCTGACACTTCCCTTCAGAATAATTAATTACTTCCGTAGTTAACATCTTTCAACATTTTCATTATGAACATCGGGTTCTCTGATGTTCATAGGTGAAAAATAGGTAACTTCAGCATCAGTTAGCAACTCATAGCGTCTCCAGGGACGATGTCAATGATACTTCATTCTCACAGTAGACTCTACCCTGACTTATATTGACAATTTCATAAACAATAAATACAATTGAAGCTTTCAACGTCAGACACAAAGGATCTTGAATGCTCCATCTGTAATCAGACATATCTAAGTTGACCCAAAACAATGGTGTTCTCACACACATTCAAATTTACTGTATATAGAGGTTGATTTCAGGAAGTTAGTGAAAATGGACGGACCTAAGCTAGAGAAAACGCCTTTTTAACGGGATAACTCACCATTTATCCACATGTTTTGAGGGCGTGGAGCATAATATGAATCGTCAGGTTTCAAACAGACCAGCCGTGCCACTGTGAACATGACATGGCATGTTAAATAAAAAGCTTGCCTAATTTGTGTCGTGTTGAAGAATTGAAACACTGAAATGTTGAAAGCGAAGGTGTATTTAAATTATCTCTATTCAATATGGCAAATGGGAACAGCTCAGATAGCCGTTAAATTACAATGTTGTAGATTAATCGATATCGTTGTTTGATATAACTACCTATTTTCGCGTTTTCTTTTTTACATTAATCAACATTGTTAATACCCTATTTACTGTACTATCATCCAAATTCCAGTAAATGAACGTATTGTACATACTGTATCTTTAATAATTAAAATCTAACGACTTATTTGATTTGTCAAACTGCGCTGCATGTCACTAGTGTTGAGCTCAAGGTCAACCATTCACGTCGTTGGCGTGTAGTGAACTCGTACTGATCTCTTGAGGCGGTCAGTATTATTTTGTGCAATTTACCATTTCTAGCATCTAAAACACAGTAAACACCTCTTTAAGAAAATACAGTACTCTACCCTAATAAACTGTAATCAAAATGACGGTCGTATCACATGTAGGAGTCGCTGTAATATCTAAGTTGTGTTTTAATGACAAATAATTTATTCCCTGATAATGTAATTACGTCATCAGTGAATATAAAGGATATGTGAAAAAAACAATGTCACAAAATGCTTTTCGGAAAGGCTAAAATACGTTGGCTTCCGGGACTTCCCAGCCCCGCTGGTGGAACTACCGCTAGCCCCAGACCCCCTAGCGGCCTAGCGTAATGGATCACACCTTTGACATTCGCCGATTTACACCACCACCTGAATTTTCACCTTAATCAGAACCGGTTGTAAAAAAATTACATCTCACTTGGACAATTCAAATACAGTATGTGGTTCAGCTGCATGATTTTTTCTTTTGTAAGTCTTGTCAACATTTATATCAGATGGTATAAATCATCACAATTCCTGACTTGTGCTACGATAATTTCTAGTATATCAATCATTATTTCTGGATAAGAAACAAGGTTATGTTGTATTCTGTTCAGTGTGCACTAGATATCAAGAAAGTATATGAATGAATTACAATTCAAGAATAACCAAAATTAAAAGAGTTTTAGATTGCACAAACCTTTCTATAGTTGAAAGGCGACAGTACACTAAGTGCAGGATGTTTCGGTCATGTATTAAACGCTTTGATAACATGAGAGTGAATGCCACATTGTTCTTATTTCCACAGGGTCCTCTTGGTCCTAAAGGAAACAGTGGTGACAGGGGTCTTCCAGGTATACCTGGTCCTGTTGGTCCTCCTGGTGAGGCTGGCCCTAGAGGTGTGCCAGGTGACGCAGTCTTGGTGACCGGACCTGCTGGCGAGCAAGGTCCCCCAGGTATTCCAGGACTTGGAGGCCCCCCTGGTCTAGATGGACTTCCTGGTGGAATAGGACCCAAGGGAGAATCAGGTAAAGTGTTGAGTTTGTGTATGTAATATTATTCACACAGTAATCTTCCTCCTATTCTTAATACTACCATGATGGTGTAAAATGCACATGATAAAACTTAGGTTAAAATTACAGTCTGCAATTTAATTTTTTGCAGGAAGACGAGGCGACCGAGGGTTGAATGGGCGACGAGGTATTCCAGGACTAAAGGGAGAACGTGGCCAAGGAGGACCCGTAGGACCTCGGGGTGAGCCGGGGGTTGCTGTAAGTACACGACACTATACTATGCTTATGTTTTCCTCAGTGTGAGAGTAAATGATATCACGGAGGAAAAGTTATGTTTTTATATCATATTTAGTGTACGAAAGCCGAACGTATATTAAGCTTCCTAGATGTGTGTGAATCACTTTGTTACTCAAGAAAATTACTGCTATGCGTAAATCCTGATTTAATTATATCATTTTATAGTTATTCCATCTCCGTTTTGTTGTGGCTTGTTGCAAGACTCGAATATGACCTATGAGAAATTCGGAACATTATAGCTATCCTCTCTCTAATGATAGGGTTACAAACCAGCAGTGAGTCAGTATATGGTACTATACCCACAGTAGTTTTTCAGAGGCAGCTCATAACCTATACCCGTGAATGAACTATCTCCTATATTGCTACCATTACTCTATCTACATTACATCAACCACACTATCTGCATTACATTTACCACATTGTGTTCATTATACACGTTCCTCAATCTACACTACATCCATCCACTACATTGTTACCTACACTACATCAATTATACTACTATCTCCACTATATCAACTATACAAAATCAACACTAAATCAGCTAAACTACCGTCTAAACTACAATTATTTATACTACATCAACTACAATATCGCGTTTAGGTAGAGGTGAATTTAAATAAGTTTCAAATGAAAGGGGACCTTTTCTGGTCTGTTCCGACTATTCCTTGACACTGAGTCAAGCAGCTCGTTAACTCGGGGTGTGGTTGTTGTGTTGGCGATAGCTTCTGCACCTTAAACAAATTCACGGCTGGGTAGCCCTAGGGCTGGCCATCCTCGTACACGAGAGGCAACCATTATATATTAGGTGTGTGTTACATTACCTATGTGACTTTTATCTTATCTGTAGATGTATATAAAGTCTTACACATTGTTGTCTGTTTCAGGGACCACCTGGAGCACCTGGCGGATCTGGTGGTGATGTCAATGGAGTAGCTGTGCCTGGACTGCCTGGTGCACCTGGCACAATGGGACCAATTGGACAACCGGGTGAGATGGGAATGAAGGGTGAAATTGGAGTTCCCGGTAGAGAAGGTCTTCCTGGTCCACGGGGTGATAAAGGTACGTCTTTATAAGTAGTGCATATGATAAACTTAATTTTTATGTTTATCACATTGGGTAATCTACTGAAAAAATACTTCCATCTCTACATTATGTACCGTACATACACTAAGGCACATGTAAAAAAAAAAGCTGTAAGTCAGGGGTAAAACTCCTGCCTCCCGTAGGTCTCGGGTAGTACTCCTGCCTACCGTAGGTCTGGGGTAGTACTCCTGCCTCCCGTAGGTCTCGGGTAGTACTCCTGCCTCCCCCAGGTCAGGGGTAGCACTCCTGCCTCCCGTAGGTCAAGGGTAGTACTACTGCCTCCCGTAGGTCTGGGGTAGTTCTCCTGCCTCCCGAAGGTCTGGGGTGCCTCCTGCCTCCCGTAGGTCAAGGGCAGTACCACTGCCTCCCGTACGTCAAGGGTAGTACAACTGCCTCCCGTAGGTCTGGGGTAGCACTCCTCCCTCCCGTAGGTCAGGGGTAGTACTACTGCCTCAAGCAGGTAAGGGGTAGTACTCCTTCATCCCATAGGTTAAGGGGAGTACTACTGCCTACCGTAGGTCTAGGGTAGCCTCCTCCCTCCCGTAGGTCAAGGGTAGTACTACTGCCTCAAGTAGGTCTAGGGTAGCACTCCTACCTCCCGTAGGTCATTGGTAGTACTACTGCCTCCCGAAGGTCTGGGGTAATGTCTGCCGCCCGTAGGTCTGGTGCACTCCTGCCTCCTGTAGGTCAAGGGTAGTACTACTTCCTCCCGTAGTTCTGGGGTAGTACTCCTGCCTCCCGTACGTCAGGGGTACTACTACTGCCTCCTGTAGGTCTGGGGTAGTGCCTGCCTCCCGTAGGTCAGATGGTAGCACTCCTCCCTCCCGTAGGTCAGGGGTAGTACTACTGCCTCCCGAAGTTCTGGGGTAGTACTACTGCCTCCCGTAGGTCTGGGGTAGCACTCCTCCCTCCCGTAGGTCAGGGGTAGTACCCCTCCCGTAGGTATGGGGTAGTACTCCTCCCTCCCGTAGGTCAGGGGTAGTACTACTGCCTCCCGTAGGTATGGGGTAGTACTCCTGCCTCCCGAGTTCTGGGGTAGTAATACTGCCTCCCGTAGGTCAGGGGTAGTACTACTTCCTCCCGTAGGTCTGGGGTAGTACTCCTCCTTCCCGTAGGTCAAGGGTAGTAATACTGCCTCCCGTAGGTCAAGGGTAGTACTACTGCCTCCCCGTAGGTCAAGGCTAGTACTACTGCCTCCCGTCGGTCTGACGTAGCCTCCTCCCTCCCTGTAGGTCAAGGGTAGTATACTGCCTCCGTAGGTCAAGGCTAGTACTACTGCCTCCCGTCGGTCTGGCGGAGCACTCCTCCTCCCTCCCGTAGGTCAGGGTATGTACACGCCTCCCGTAGGTCAGGAGTAGTACTACTGCCTCCAGTAGGTCTGGGGTAGAAATACTGCTGCCCATAGGTCTGGGGTGCACTCCTGCCTCCATGAGGTCAAGGTAGTACTACTGCCTCCGTGGGTCTGGGTAGTATTCGCCACTCCGTAGTTCTGAGCTACTGCCTCCCGTAGGTCAGGCGTAGTACTACTGCCTCCAGTAGGTCTGGTGGTACTACTGCCGGGTCTGAAGTAGAACTCCTGCCTCCCGTAGGTCTGGGGTAGTACTACTGCCTCCCGTAGGTCTGGGATAGTACTTCTGCCTCCCGGCCTGGGATAGTCTCCTGCCTCCAGGTCTGGGATAGTAATCACTGCCGCCGTGGGTCTGGGGTGGTGCCACTCCTGCCTCCAGTAGGTCTCGGGTAATGTCTGCCTCCCGTAGGTGAGGTAGTACTCTGCCTCCTGTAGGTCTGGGGTGTACTCCTGCCTCCTGTAGGTCTGGGGCACTCCTCCCTACTGTAGGTCCAGGGTAATACTTCTGCCTCCCAGCTAGGTATGGGGTCTGGGGTAGCTACCTGCCTCCCGAAGGTCTGGGGTAGTACTACTGCCTCCCGTAGGTCTGGGTGGTACTCCTCCCTCCCGTAGGTCAGGGGTGATACTGCCTCCCGTAGGTATAGGGTAGTACTCCTGCCTCAAGCTGGAAAGGGATAGTACTCCTGCCTCCCGTAGGTCAGGGGTAGTACTACTTCCTCCCGTAGGTCTGGGGTAGTACTACTCCCTCCTGTAAGTCAGGGGTAGTACTCCTCCTTCCTGAGGTCAAGGGTAAAATACTACCTCCCGTAGGTCAAGGCTAGTAGTACTGCCTCCCGTCGGTCTGGCGTAGCCTCCTCCCTCCGTAGGTCAGGAGTAGTACTACTCCCATGTGTATGGGGTAGTACTCCTTCCTCAACCAGGTAAGGTAGTAATCCTGCCTCCCGTACGTCAAGGGTAGTACTACTGCCTCCCGTAGGTCTGGGGTAGTACTCCTGCCTCCAGTACTTCAGGGTAGTACTCCTGCCTCCCGTAGGTCTGGGGTAGTACTCCTGCCTCCATACGTTTGGGTAGTACTCCTGCCTCCCGTAGGTCTGGGGTAGTACTCCTGCCTCCGTAGATCTGGGATAGTACTACTGCCTACGTAGGTCTGGGGTAGTCTCCTGCCTCCCGTAGATCTGGGATAGTACTACTGCCTACCGTAGGTCTGGGTAGTACTCCTGCCTCCCAAAGGTCTGGGGTAGTACTACTGCCTCCAGTAGGTCTGGGGTAGTACTATTGCCTCTCGTAGGTCTGGGGTAGTATTCCTGCCTCCCGTAGGTCTGGGGTAGAATTACTGCCGCCCGTAGAGTCTCAGGTAGCACTCCTGCCTCCCGTAGGTCAAGGGGTACTAACTGCCTCCCGTAGGTCTGGGGTAGTACTCCTGCCTCCCGTAGGTCAGGGGTAGTAGTACTTCCTCCTGTAGGTCTGGGGTAGTACTCCTGCCTCCCGTAGTTCTGAGCTACTGCCTCCCGTCGGTCAGGCGTAGTACTACTGCCTCCCGTAGGTCTGGGGTAGTACTACTGCCTCCCGTAGGTCTGAAGTAGAACTCCTGCCTCCCGTAGGTCTGGGGTAGTACTACTGCCTCCCGTAGGTCTGGGGTGTACTCCTGCCTCCCGTACGTTTGGTAGTACTACTGCCTCCCGTAGGTCTGGGGTGGTACTACTGCCTGCCGTAGGTCTGGGGTAGTACTACTGCCTCCCATGCGTCTGGGGTAGTACTACTGCCTCCCGTAGGTCTGTGGTAGTACCACTTCCTCCTGTAGGTCTGGGGTAGTACTCCTCCCTCCCCGTGGGTCATGGGTAGTACTACTGCCTCCCGTAGGTATGGGGTAGTACTGCTGCCTCCCGTAGGTCTGGGGTAGTACTCCTCCCTCCCTAGGTCAAGGGTAGTACTACTTCCCCCGTGGGTCTGGGATAGTATTCCTGCCTCCCGAAGGTCTGTGGTAGTACTGCTGCCTCCCGTAGGTTTGGGGTAGTCTCCTCCCTCCCTTAGGTCAGGGGTAGTACTTCTGCCCCCAAACCCCCCAACCCCCGCAGGTCAGGGGTAGTACTCTTCCTCCCGAAGGTCAGGGGGGAACTACTGCCTCCCGAGGTCAGGGGTAGTACTCCTGCCTCAAGCAGGTAAGGGGTAGTACTCCTGCCTCAAGCAGGTAAGGGGTAGTACTCCTGCCTCCCAGGGTCAAGTAGAGTACTACTGCCTCCCGTAGGTCTGGGGGTGTACTCCTCCCTTCCCTAGGTCAAGGAAGTACTCATGCCTCCCGTAGGTCAAGGGTAGTACTACTGCCTCCCGTAGGTCTAGTATAGCACTCCTCCCTCCTTAGGTCAAGTAGTACTACTGCCTCCCGTAGGTATGGGGTAGTACTCCTTCCTCAAACAGGTAAGGGTAGTACTCCTGACTCCCATAGGTCATAAAGTACTACTGCCTCCCAGTCTGGGGTAGTTCTCCTCCCTCCGTAGGTCAAGGGTAGTACTACTGCCTCCCAGTAGGTTTGGGGAATTCCTGCCTCCCGCACGTTTGGGTACTACTGCCTCCCGTAGGTCTGGGTAGTACTCCCCTGCCTCCCGTAGGTCTGGGGTAGTACTACTGCCTCCGTACGTCTGGGATACTACTGCCTCCCGTAGGTCTGGGGTACTACTGCCTCCCGTACGTCTGGGGTAGTACTACTGCCTCCCAGGTCTGGGGAGTACCTACTGCCTCCCGTAGGTCTATGGTAGTACTACTGCCTCCGCAGGTCTGGGGTAGTACCACTGCCTACAATAGGTCTGTGGTACTACACTGCCTCCCGTAGTTGTGGGGTAGTACTCCTGCCTCCCAGTACGTTTGGGTAGTACGACGCCGCCCGTAGGTCTGGGGTAGTACTACTGCCTCCTGCAGGTCTGGGATAGTGCTACTGCCTCCAGTAGGTCTCGGGTAATACTACTGTCTGCCGTAGATCTGGGGTAGTACTACTGCCTCCGAGGTCTGGGGTAGTACTACTGCCTCCCTTAGGTCTATGGTAGTACTACTGCCTCCTGCAGGTCTGGGGTAGTACTACTGCCTCCAGTACGTCTGTGGTACTACTACTGCCTCCTGGGTCTGGGGGACTACTGCCTCCCGCACGTTTGGGTAGCACGACTGCCGCCCGTAGGTCTGGGGTAGTACTGCCTCCCTGAGGCCTGGGAAGTTACTGCCTCCATAGATCTGGAAACACGCTCCTCACTGCCTCTGTAGCCTGGGGTAGTACTACTGCCTCCCATAGGTCTGGGTAGTACTTATTGCCTCCTGCAGTCTGGGGTAGTACTGCCTCCAGTAAGTCTGGGGTAGTACTACTGCCTCCCGTAGGTCTGGGGGTAGTACTACTGCCTCCTGCACGTCTCGGGTCGTACTACTGCTCCGGTAAGTCTGGGGTAGTACTACTGCCTCCTGCATGTCTGGGGTAGTAGTACTGCCTCCCTTAGGTCTGTGTAGTACTACTGCCTCCCTGTAGGTCTGAGGTAGTACTACTGCCTCCCGTAGGTCGGGGGTGTTTGCCTCCTGTAGATCCGGCATAGTACTACTGCTCTCGTAGGTTGGGTAGTACTTCTGCCTCCTGCAGATCCGGCATATACTACTGCCTCCCACAAGGTTAGTTTTACTGTCTCCTATACAGTATGGGGTAGTACTACTGCCTCCTGTCTGTCTGGGTAGTACTTATGCCCAGGTCTGGGGTAGTACTACTGCCTCCTGTAGGTCTGGTGGCACCTGCCTCCCGTAGTGGTGGGGGGTAGTACCCCTGCTTCCCTGCATGTCTGGGGGTAATACTACTGCCTCCCCTGTACGTCTGAGGTATTACTTTCTGCCTCCTGTAGGTCTGGGGTCACACACTCCTGTAAGTCTGGCATTTGCCTCCCTAGGTCGGGGTAGTACTCTGCCTCCCGTAGGTCCGGCAAAGCACGACTGCCTCCCGTACGTCTGGGTAGCACTGCAGATCTGGGGGTAGTACTACTGCCTCCTGTAGGTCTGGGGTAGTACCTGCGTCCTGTAGGCCTCGGGTAAACTTGCCTCCTGTAGGTCTGGGGGTAATACTACTGCCTCCTGCAGTGTGGGGTAGTACTACTGCCTCCTGTATGTCTGGGGTCGTAATACTGCCTCCCAGAAGTCTGGGGCAGTACTACTGCCTCCTGCACGTCTGGGATTACTGCCTCCCGTCGGTCGGGTAGTACGTCTGCCACCCGAAGGTCCGGCAAGTACTACTGCCTCCCTACGTCTGTTAATACTACTGCCTCCTGTATCGTCTGGGGGTAGTACTACTCCCCACGTCTGGGGGTAGTACTACTGCCTCCTGTAGGTCAGGCATAGTACTCCTGCCTACTGCACGTAAGGGTAGTACTACTGCCTCCTGTGGTTTGGGGTAGTACTACTGCCTCTCGTAAGTCCGGGGTAGTACTACTGCCTCCCCATAGGCCTGGGGTAGTACTCCTTCCTCCCGAAGGTTCTGGGGGTAGTACTGCCTCTGTACACATGGGGTAGTACATTCTCTCCCCGTAGGTCTGCTGGGAAGTACTACTGCCTCCTGTAGATCTGCGAAGTACTACTGCCTCCCGTAGGTCTGGGGTAGTACCACTGCTTCCTGCACGTCTGGGGTAACTACTGCCTCCAGGGTCAGGCGTAGTGCTCCTGCCTCCTGTACGTCTGTGGTAGTACTCCTGCCTCCTTAGGTCTGGGAGTAGTACTACTGCCTTCCATAGTTCTGGGATTACTACTGCCACTGTACGTTCGTACTACTGCCTCCTGTAAGTCTGTGGTAGTACTACTGCCTCCCGCACGTCTGGGTTAGTACTGCTGTCTCCTGTACGTCTGGGGTAGTACTACTGCCTCCTGTCTGTCTGGGGTAGTACTTTCTGCCCTGCAGGTCTGGGGTAGCTACTGCCTCCGTAAGTCTCGGGTAGTACTTCTGCCTCCTGTAGGTCTGGGGTAATACTACTGCCTCACGTACGTCTGGGGAAGCACTTTCTGCCTCCCAGGTCTGGGGTCGTACTACTGCCTCCTGTAAGTTCGGCGCAGTACTACTGCCTCTGTAATGTCTGGGGTCTACTGCCTCCTGTAGCCGGGGGTATTTTGCCTCCAAGGTCCGGCATAGTACTCCTGCCTCCCGTACGTCTGGGTTAGTACTACTGCCTCCTGTACGTCTGGGGTAGTATCAGCGTCCCTGTGGTAGTATTACTGCTCCCTGCACGTCTGGGGCACTGCCTCTGTAGGTCTGTAGAACTACTTCCTCCTACTCTCCCTGCAGGGCTGGGGCAGTGCTCACTGCCTCCTGTAGGGTCTGGGGCAGTACTACTGCCTCCCAGTCGGTCCAGCACTCTGCTCCCTGTAGGTCTGGGGTACTCACTGCATCCCGTGAGGGTCTGGGGCACCACTACTGCCCTCCTGTACGTCTGCAGTACTCACTGCCCCCAGGTCCGGGGGGCACTCACTGCCTCCCGCAGTCCAGTAGCACCATTGCCTGTGTCTGGGGTAGCACTACTGCCTCCCGTGAGGTCGGTAGTACTCTGCCCTGTAGGTCAGGCATAGTACCACTGCCTCCCTGCACGGCAGTAGTACTGGTCCCAGGCATGTCTGGGCACCTACTACTGCCTCCTGGGAGAGGCTGTATGGCACTCCAGCCTGAGCGTGGCTGGGGTAGTACCACTGCCTCCTGTGAGGGTCTCGGGTAGTACTACTGCCTCCTCGCAGGTCCGGGGTAGCACACTTGCCTCCCAGACCTGGGGCACTCCTCCCGAAGGTCTGGGGTAGTACTCATCGCCTCCCCTGCATGTCTGGGGTAGTACTCTGCCTCCCCGGGGAGAGGGTCTGGGGTGGTACCACTGCCTGCAGATCTGGGGGTAGTACTACTGCCTCAAGTAGGTCTGTGCAGTACCACTGCTTCCTGCACGTCTGGGGGCAGTACTACTGCTCCAGTGCAGGTCAGCAGAGCCCTGCCTGCACAATTAGTAGTACTACTGACTCCAGTACGTCAGGTAGTGCCCTGTCTCCCGCACGTCTGGGGTAGTACTCTTGCCCTCAGAGAGGTGGTAGTACTACTACCTCCGTCGGTCTGGAGGTAGTATCACTGCCCTGCAATGTCCAAGCACTTTCTGCCTCCCTGCAGGTCTGCTGGCACTACTGCCTCTCGGGGAGGTCTGGGGCAGTACCACTGCCTCCCAGGCCTGGGGTAGCACTGCCTCCTGTAGGTCTGGAGAGGCACTGTCACCTGCAGGTGCTGGGCACTTCTGCCTCAAGCAGGTCTAGGGTAGTACTACTCTCCTGTAGTCTGGGGTAGTACTACTGCCTCCCTGCAGGTCTGGGGTAGTAATTCTGCCTCCTGTGTCTGGGGTAGTACTACTGCTCTTAGGTCTCTACTGCCTCCTGTATGTCTGGGCACAACCTCCTGTAGGTCTGGGATTGTACTACTGCCTCCTGCACGTCCAGTCGTACTACTGCCTCCCGTGGTGTCTGTGGTACTACTGCCTCCCCACGTCTGGGTTAGTACTACTGCCTCCTGTCTGTCTGGGGTAGTACTTTCTGCTCTGCATGTCTGGGGTAGTACTACTGCCTCGCGTAGGTCTGGGGTAGTACCCCTGCCTCCCGTGGTCTCTGCAGGTAGTACTACTCTCCAGAGGTCCGGGGCAGGCACTGCCTGCAGTCTGGGGTAGAACCATCACCCTGTAGGTCTGGGGTGAAATTCTGCCTCCTGCAGGTCCGGGGGTGGCACTGCCCCCAAATCCGGGCAGGCACCACCGCCCCTGTCTGTCCGGGGGGGCAGCACTCACCTCCTGTGTCTGGGGGTAGTACTCACTCCCCTGTCTGTGTGGGGTCAGACACGCCTGTGTTCGGGCACTACTGCTCCGTAGTTCTGGGGTAGTACTACTGCCTCCTGTGAGGCTGGGGGCATTTCACTGCCCACCACGTCTCCTGGGGTAGTATTGCCTCCTGTAGGTCTGGGGTAGTACTACTGCTTCCTGCAGGTCGGGTAGTACTTGCCTCCCCTGTAGTCAGACACATGGCACCACTGCCTCCCTGTACGTATGGGGTAGGTACTACTGCCCAGCAGGTCTGTAGTACCACTGCCTCCTGTAGCCTCTGGTAGTACTACTGCCTCCTGCAGGTCTGAACTGAATTTAATTGAATCAAACATTTGACGAACAGAAAATACAGATATATGGATAATAACAATATTTACATGCATGAGCTCAGTTGAGAATCCTGAGCTCCTTTGAGTGCACTCCTTATATACCCATACATTTATCTCAAGGAAGCATTATATAACATCCAGTATCATCTGAAAAAAAGGCAGCATGGCACAATAGGTTCATCATAATGTTACCACATATCAATATTTATTTTATTTATTATTTATTATTTTTATTTATTTATTTATACATGCATATACACATACATACACACACAACACACATTATATATATATATATATATATATATATATATATATATATATAGAGAGAGAGTATATATATATATATATAGAGTATATATATATATATATATATATATATATATATATATATATCATGTAGATCCACACGAAAACGTGATAAGATTAATCTTGATAAAATCACACGTGTGGAAACAACGACAGAGAGAGGCTTAATATACAGGGTGACTCATAAACATGAGGTCAGGTCATGATGTCATCCACTAATCCTCACCAATACCAACACACACGAGAGGAGCTTAAGAGATAAGACGACTACCAGGCCAGGTCAAAAACAGACCCACCAAATAACTATCCCACTAGATCCTAATATTTTCACATTTTTAACCTTGGGCCACTTGACAAATAAATTTATATGACATATTATCAGTTTTGTACTGATATAAGAACATAAGAACATAAGAATAAGAATGGAGGAAATCATAGGAGGGCCCATTGGCCCATACTGTGCAGTCCCTGCCACACTCCAACCCCTATTTTGCCTTCAGTAAGGAGCATCCAACCTATGTTTGAAGCAATTCAGCGATTCAATTAATGATGATATTTGCAACTTGTTCCATCCATCACTCTGTTTCCAAACCAGTTACCTATTTCACGCCTAAATCTAAATTTGTCTAATTTGTCCATTGTTATTAGTTCGCCCTGTTGGATAATTTGAGTACCTTTGTAATGTCCCTTTGTTTAGCCCTCATTTCACTTATACACTTCTAATCAGGTCGCCGCCTACGCCTCAAGGAGTGCAACTATGATGAATCCTGTCTCTATACTGGGCGTCTTAATGTCCCGATTAGTCTTGTCATTCTCTGAATTCTTTCCAAGGATTCTATATCCATTGTAATACGGTGATTGTGAACTGAACTGGCGAATCCAGGTGGTCTCACAAGAGCAGATGTTTAGGATGACCTCACAGTCTTGTAACTAATAATTTTGTAGGCGAACTCCAAGTACTTTATTATTTTATTACGAAAGCAAAAAATTTATTGTTTCATTTTGCCTTGCTGTTCCTACTGATTACCTAAATCTCTCTAGTCGGATTTCTCTATGGCATCGTTGTTCATCTGATATCTGGTTTCCCTGTTTACATCTCCTGCGTACTGAGTACTTTACATTTGTCGACGTTGAATTTCATCTGCCATTTTCAGACCATTCAAAATTTGTTTAGATCCTCCTGTAGTTTTGCTTGAGTCCTCGCCAGATTTGATAACACTTCCTTATTTTAGTGCCTTTCATCAGCAAATTTGTTGAGATGTTGCCATTGGGTGTTTATATCTATGTCGTTTATGTATATATAATACAATAATGGTCCAAGCACTGGAGGCTTGTGGGAACCCACTCTGTGACGCTGCCCGTCGGGGACGAAAAGTCATATCGCTCACCGCTGTTTCCTGGTCCCG
This sequence comes from Homarus americanus, assembly GCF_018991925.1. Classification (NCBI taxonomy): domain Eukaryota; kingdom Metazoa; phylum Arthropoda; class Malacostraca; order Decapoda; family Nephropidae; genus Homarus; species Homarus americanus. The sequence goes on along the minus strand of NW_024730668.1, from coordinate 10,633,270 downwards.
TAACCACGCCTCTAATCCATTTAAGGATGTCACCTTGATGCCAAGTGAGCTTCTACCTTTCTAATTTGGTTCGTGGGGGACTCCTGTCGGCTGGCTTTGCTAAAGCTTCTAGATATAACCACATCATAATTGTGCCCCTCGTCCACCGATTCAAACTGATGAAAAGAATGTTACAGATTAGTTAGGCAAGAACGCCCGCTGTGAAGCCATTAAATCATTGATCAATGGGCAAGCTTCCAGGTGATTTCTGAATAGAGTTTGGAAATGATTTTTCCAGTAATTTGCCTACTTATTGATGTTAGACTGATTGGGCGTGTAGTTAGAGGATAGTGATCTACTCTCTTCTGAAAAAATCAGTATTACATTCGCTATCCCCAGGATTCTGGTACTACACCTGTTTTTAAGGACATGTTAAAATAACTTTGCTAAGGGTATACTAAGCCTTTCCTTACATTCCTTTAATAATTTGGCAAATATCCATCGGGACCCAGGTAAGACTGATAGTTTTATTTGTCTATTTGGTTACTAACATCAAGCATTAGTCACTACTATCTCACTTAATTTGTTCTTTCCACTGTCTCTGAATTGAGCTCAGTGCCTCAGGTATCATAGTTTAAATTTTCGTATAAACTGTTGGTAAATATTTATTCAAATTATTGCTCATTTCTCCGCTTATTGTGAGCTCGCTGAGTCTGGACCGTATTGGTCCACCTTTCATGTTTTAGTTTTGATACATTTGTAGAACTTTTGGGGTTTGTCTTGCCTCCTTGCTATCTCATAATTTCATTATTCCTTTGCTTTCCTTATCTTGGTTTTAACCTTCACCTGCCAATACCCTATAATAGTCCCGGATATGAATTCTCACTAATGGCTTATCCTTCTACCTATAGCCTTCCTTTGGCCAATGATGTCTTAACTACTATTTATCCATTAGGGCTGTTGTCTGATCTGAGTTTTTGTATGGTATGTTCTTATTCGCATTAAGTAACTCACTATATAAATTGTCGAATCCTGCAATCTCAGATCTCATATCGGTGTCGCTGTCATCTGTCAGGTTCACGCCGTTACTGACATTCTCCTTAGCTGCCTTAAACTGTCAGTTTCGTCTCTGAAATCTGGTACTTTTGAGCGGAATTTTCTTCTTACGCCTGCCCTGAAAATCTAACTTGAATCGTAATTTCAGGATCGCCGCTTGCAAGTTCGCTCCCTACCTCGACATTACAATGAAGTTTTCTGTCGACAGAACTAAATCCAGTATATTATTACCCCGCAGGGTTCAAGTTATATGTTTGACTTAGAAACAGTCCCGGATCGCCCTCGAGAAAATCCTGATTCTGGAGTTACCCGTAAGGTCAGTCCAATCTTATTTGGCCATACAGTCACTACTATACAGACTTTGTTGTGTATGGAAGCCCTATGATTCCATCCCAGATAAGTCGCCATTGATGCTATCAGGGGGTCTATATATTACCCCAGATTAATTTTTCCTACCAGTCATTAATTCTATCCAAATTGTTTTGTATTCTCTCAGTTTTATTTCTTATTTATTTCACACTTCAGATTATCCCTAACACACATTGCCATTCGGCCTCTTTCCTGGTCTGCCTATCGGGTATGGAAACATTTTAACCTGCAATTTGCATTCATCATAATTCACGGTGTCTAGGTTGATCTTACGTTTCAGTGAATGCACTATATCGATTTCTTCGCACATACCGTATGCCTCTTATATTATCCATTTTGTTTCTCATACTTACTGTTCACAAGAGTATACATTTGTTAGTCAAGTTCTGAGTCCTCCTCATCAAGGCTTAGTTTAAACTCCTGTCTAATTTAGTTTTGGCCATCATTCAACACTATTTCCCGTAATCTTTCATTTTGTTTACCCACTCCCACTGCAGTCTCTCCACCCTCGTGCCCATATGTTCTTTAGCAGCTTTAAAGACTTCATATTCCTTTGAACTGCCCTCTAGAGCCCCAGCCAGGCTAAGTACTCCATCCCTAAACAGGGCACCCCATCCTATATTAAAGGCCCTTCTGCCATAGAGTTGTCCCAGTTGTCACCGAATGGGACTGATATTGACTCTGTAATATCTGTCAAGACGTCATGACACCAACTGCCCTTTGACAACCATTCACTGCCAACTCCCTCTAGGCAGACACCGCATGATAGGATCCTCCTAGTCCCACACGATCTATGGCTGCCTCGATCTCATCATGTTCCTCGTCTTCACACCGGCCAATATCATTGCTCTCTGCACTGAGGCAGATAATGGGTTTGTTCCCACAATAGAGACAAGATATTGTCCATCCTTTCAATTGTATCCCCACCCCATTCTGCAAAACACAACTTTCATCCTATTTTGTTTTTACCACAAAAGGCCCTGTCCATGCACCTTACCTGTGAGTCACCAACACTAAAGTTTTTATACCTTCCTTGTCATCCCTGTCCCTGACTGTACTAACGCCCAATCTGCCTGCAACATGGACTGAACGGGATAAGCACTTAGCTTGTTGTCGTTGTTGTCGACCTTTCTCAGGTGCTTCTTCACCACCAGCTTTGTTCTCCTAATTACTCACAACTTTCCACTCGCTGAGTTTCTGGCCAGACACTAGCTTTCACTGCTCAGCCTCTCCTTTAACTTCTCCAGCTCTTTCCTTAATTTCAGGTCTCCAACGCGGGTCTCCCCAATTTCTAACCCCATCTCGCCAATTCTTTTCAATGACTACTCCAGTTTGGTCAACAAACTCTCATACCCAAGACCGCCACATAAGACTACCATATTCGATAATTATCCTCCGACAACCTCCCGTGACCTCTCTCAGTGAGGCCAGAACACAACTAGGTTTATTGATTAATTCCCTAATCAAACTAGTCACCAGAAGTCCTTTCTGTCACAAGATGATTTGAATACTCAAGCTTTTTTCCCAAGCAAGATGATTATCAATTCTAACATGAACGAACAGGACACTGCTTTCAGATGCTGTTCTGATATTGTACTTATGTTGCCCGATTCTGAGCTGCAATATTTTTCCTGTCTGTCCTCCATATTACCAATACATTTACAAATGGAATACAATAAACACTTCCATTTACATTCAAACTTGGGCTATTTTTTATTAACATATTGGTAATGGTTGAGTCATACTTGAAAACAACATTAATATTCAGTAGTTTGAGGACCGAACTAACAGGACAAATTACAGTGATAGGGCAGAATCAAATATTCTTAAGTGTAGGAATTTGTCTGGTTGGAGAGGACTGTGATTTTTAGCCCTTAAAACAACGATCAACAAACACAGAAAAACTTTTTGCAATGGAACGAATGTGTTTCAATTCATCATCAATAAATGTCACAAATACGCAGACATCTCAAGAACATAGCAGAAAAAACTGATATTTAGAGGATTCGATAGTGTACGAAACTGCTACCTGTGTGGGCTTTCTGTAACTACTGTATACTTTCGTAACTACAAATTTATATACAGAAATCCCACACAGGTAGACAGTTTCATACACTTTTATCGAATCACCTGGAGGGTGGAGTACTGAGGGGTGGAGTACCGCAGGTGGAGCACTGCAGGTGGAGTACTTCAGGGGTGGAGGCTTGGGAGGGTGGATTATTGCAGGGGTGGAGACAGAGGCACAGGGTGGAGTACTACAGGGTGAAGACAGAGGGGTGGAGACTACAGGGGTGAAGTACTGCAGGGTGGGAGTACTACAGGTGAAGTATTGCAGGGTGGAGTACTACAGGGGTGAAGTATTGCAGGTGGAGTACTACAGGGTGAAGCATTGCAGGGTGGAGTACTACAGGTGAAGGCACTGCAGGGGTGGAGTACTGCAGGGTGAAGTACTGGGGTGGAGTACTACTGGGGTGAAGTACTGCAAGGTTAGAGTACTGTGAGGGGTGGAGTGAAGTAGCGTACTGCAGGTTAGAGTACTGCAGGTGGAGTATTGCAGGGGTGGAGCACACAGGGGGTGAATATTGCAGGTGAGTACTACAGGGTAGTACTGCAGGGGTGAAGTATTGCAGGTGGAATACTACAGGGGTGAAGCATTGCAGGGGTGGAGTATCACAGGGTGAAGTACTGCAGGGTGGAGTACCACATGGGTGAAGCAGGGGTGGAGTACACAGGGGTGAAGTACAGGGTGGAGTACTACAGGGGTGAAGTACTGCAGGGGTGGAGTACTACAGGGGAAGTATTGCAGGGGTGAGTACTACAGGGGTGAAGTATTGCAGGGGTGAGTACTACAGGGTGAAGTACTGCAGGTGAGCACAACTGGGGTGAAGTACTGCAAGGTTAGAGCACTGGGTGGGGTGCTGGGGGTGAAGTACTGCAGGTTAGAGTACACAGGGTGGAGTATTGCAGGGTGGATACTACAGGTGGATTGCAGGTGGAGTACTACAGGGGAAGTACTGCAGGGGTGGAGTACTACAGGGTGAAATACTGAAGGGTTGAGTACTGCAGGGGGAGTGCTATAGGGGGGAAGTATTGCAGGGTTAGGAGTACTACAGGGAATATTGCAGGGGTGGAGTATTGCTGGGGTGGAGTATTGCAGGGGTGGAGGCTGAAGGGTAGAGTACTGCAATGGGAGGCTAAGGGGTGAAGTATTGCAGGTTAGAGTACTACAGGGGTAGAGACACAGGTGGAGTATTGGCGGTGGAGTATTGCAGGGGGGAGTATTGCAGAGTGGAGTATTGCAGGGTGGAGTACTACAGGGTGAAGTACTGCAGGGGTGGAGTATTACAGGGTGAAGTATTGCAGGGTGGAGTACTACAGGTGAAGCACTGCAGGGGTGGAGCACTACTGTGAAGTACTGCAAGGTTAGAGTACTACAGGTGGGGTGCTATAAGTAAGCACTGCAGGGTTAGAGCACTACAGGGGTGGAGATTGCAGGGGTGGAGTACTACAGGTGAAGTATTGCAGGGGTGGAGTACTACAGGGGTGAAGTACTGCAGGGGTGGAGTACTACAGGTGAAATACTGAAGGGTTAGAGTACTGCAGGGTGGAGTGCTATAGGTGAAGTATTGCAGGGTTAGAGTACTACAGGGTGGAGTATTGCAGGTGGAGTTTTGCTGGGGTGAGTATTGCAGGGGTGGAGGCTGAAGGGTTAGAGTACTGCAGGGGTGGAGGCTATAGGGTGAAGTATTGCAGGGTTAGAGTACTACAGGTGGAGTATTGCAGGGGTGGAACAGAGGTGGAGTATTGCAGGGGTGGAGTATTGCAGGAGTGGGAGTATTGCAGGTGGAGTACTACAGGGGTGAAGCACTGCAGGGGTGGAGTACCAGCGGTAAGTACTGGCAGGGTTAGAGTACTGCAGGGTGAGTACTACAGGGTGATGTATTGCAGGGGTGGAGGTTGGTTAGAGTACTGCAGGGGTGGGAGGCAGGGGTGAAGTACTGCAGGGTTAGAGTACTGCAGGGGTGGAGTATTGCAGGGTGGAGTACTACAGGGTGAAGTACTGCAGGAGGTACTACAGGAAGTACTGCAGGGTTGGAGTACTGGGGGTGGAGGCTATAGGGGTGAAGTACTGCAGGGTTAGAGTACTGCAGGGGGTGGGAGAAGTAGAGGTGGAGTATTGCAGAGGGTGGAGTATGCAGGTGGGAGTATTGCAGGGGTGGAGTACAGGGTGGAGTACAGGTGGAGTACTACAGGTGAAGTACTGTGGTTAGAGTACTGCAGGGGTGGGAGTACTGCAGGTTAGAGCACTTCAGGGGTGGAGCTATAGGTGCAGTACCAGGTGAAGCACTGCAGGTTAGAGTACTGCATGGGTGGAGTGCTAGGGCACTGCAGGTGGAGTACTGCAGGGTTGAAGTACCGTGGAGTAGGGCAGGGGTGGAGTATTGCAGGGGTGGGAGAGATGGTAGGTGAAGTGCAGGGGTTAGAGTACATCAAGGGCGGAGTACTACAGGTGAGTGTTGCAGGTTAGAGTACTGCAGGGTTAGAGTACTACAGGGTGGAGTGTTATAGGGTGCAGTACTGCAGGGGTGAGTACACAGTGGCTGAAGCACTGCAGGGAGAGTACTGGTGAGTATGCAGGTGGAGTATTGCAGGGTGGAGTACTAGGGGTGAAGTACAGGGGTGAGTACTACAGGGTGAAGTACTGCAGGGTTAGAGTACTGCAGGGTGGAGTGCTATAGGGTGAAGCATTGCAGGGTTAGAGTACTACAGGGGTGGAGACAGGGGTGGAGCATGCTGCGGTGGAGGCAGGTGAGTATTGCAGGGGTGAGTACTTTAGGGTGAAGCACTGCAGGTGAATACTAGGTGAAGTACTGCAGGGTTAGAGTACTGTGTGGAGTACTGCAGGTGTGAGTACTACAGGGAAGTACTGCAGGGTTAGAGTAACTTCAGGTGGAGGTTATAGGGTGCAGCACTGCAGGGGTGAAGCACTGCAGGGTTAGAGTACTGCAGGGGTGGAGTGCTATAGTGGTGCAGTACTGCAGGTGTGGAGTACCACAGGGTTGAAGTACTGCAGGGTTAGAGCACTGCAGGATGGAGTATTGCAGGTGGAGTATTGCAGGAAAGCACTGCAGGGTTAGAGCACATCAGGGGTGAGTATTGCAGGGGTGGAGTATTGTAGTACTACAGGGTGAAGTACTGCAGGTGAGCACACAGGTGGAGGTTGCAGGGTTAGAGTACTGCAGGTTAGAGTACTGCAGGGGTGGAGGTAGGGTGCAGTACTGCAGGGGTGAGTACTACAGGGTTGAAGTACTGCAGGGCTAGAGTACTGCAGGGGTGAAGTATTGCAGGGTGGAGTATTGCAGGGTGGAGAATTACAGGTGAAGTACTGCAGGTGGAGCACGACAGGGGTGAAGCACTGCAGGGTTATAGTACTGCAGGGGTGGAGTACTACAGGGTGAAGTATTGCGGGGTGGAGTGTTGCAGGTTAGAGTACTGCAGGGGTGAGTATTGCAGGGTGGAGTATTGCAAGTGGAGTACCAACAGAGGAAGTACTGGAGTGGAGTCCCACTGGGTGAAGCACGCAGGTTAGAGTACTGCAGGTGGAGGCAAGTGAAGCACTGTGGTAGGAGTACTGCAGGGTGGAGATGCAGAGGAGTATTGCAGGGGTGGAGTATTGCAGGGTGGAGTACTGCAGGGTGGAGTACTACAGGTGAAGTACTGCAGGGTTAGAGTACTGCAGGGGTGGAGTACTGCAGGGTTAGAGTACTCAGGGTGGAGGGCTATAGGGTGCAGTACTGCAGGGGTGAAGCACTGCAGGAAGAGTACTGCAGTGGGATTGCAGGTGGAGGCGGGGTGGAGTATGCAGGTGAAGTACTGCAGGAGAGACTAGGAGTACTACAGGTGGGAGTGTTGCAGGTTAGAGTACTGCAGGGTTAGAGTACTACAGGGTGGAGAGGGCATAAGGGTGGAGTACTACAGGTTGAAGTACTGCAGGTTAGAGCACACTGGGGGTAGTGCAGGTGATTGCAGGTGGAGCACACAGGGTGAAGCACTGCAGGGGTGGAGTACTACAGGGGTGGAGGAGAGTACTGCAGGAGAGTACTGCAGGGGTGGAGGCAGGAGTGAAATTGCAGGGTGGAGTACTACAGGGCTGAAGTACTGCAGGTTAGAGCACATCAAGGCGGATACTACAGGGTGGTGTTGCAGGGTTAGAGTACTGCAGGGTTAGGAGTACTACAGGGGTGGAGTAGGTGCAGTACTGCAGGTGGAGTACTACAGGTTGAAGTACTGCAGGTTAGAGTACTGCAGGTGGAGTATTGCAGGTGGAGTATTGCAGGGGTGAGAATACAGGTGAAGTACTGCAGGGGGGAGTACTACGGTGAAGTACTGCAGGTTAGAGTACTGCAGGTGGAGCTATAGGGTGAAGTATTCAGGTTAGAGTACTACAGGGTGGAGTAGCAGGGTGGAGTATTGCAGCGGTGGAGTATTGCAGGTGGAGATTGCAGGGTGGAGTACTACAGGTGAAGTACTGCAGGGGTGGAATACTACAGGGGTGAAGTACTGCAGGGTTAGAGTACTGCAGGGGTGGGTACTGCAGGTGTGGAGTATCACAGGGTGAAGTACTGCAGGGTTAGAGTACTTCAGGGTGGAGGTTATAGGGTGCAGTACTGCAGGTGAAGTACTGCAGGGTTAGAGTACTGCAGGGGTGGAGGTGGTGCAGTGCACTGCAGGTGTGGAGTACTACAGGGTTGAAGCACTGCAGGGTTAGAGCACTGCAGGGATGGAGTATTGCAGGGTGGAGTATTGCAGGGGTAAAGTACTGCAGGGTTAGAGTACATCAGGGGTGAAGTATTGCAGGTGGAGTATTGCAGGGTGGAGTACTACAGGGTGAAGTACTGCAGGGGTGGAGTACTACAGGGGTGGAGGTTGGTAGGGTTAGAGTACTGCAGGGTTAGAGTACTGCAGGGGTGGAGTGCTATAGGGGTGCAGTACTGCAGGGTGGAGTACTACAGGGCTGAAGTACTGCAGGTTAGAGTACTGCAGGGGTGAAGTATTGCAGGGTGGAGTATTGCAGGGTGGAGTACTACAGGTGAAGTACAGTAGGGGTGGAGTACTACAGGGTGAAGTACTGCAGGGTTATAGTACTGCAGGGGTGGAGTACTACAGGGGTGAAGTATTGTGGGGGTGGAGGTTGCAGGGTTAGAGTACTGCAGGTGGAGTATTGCAGGGGTGGAGTAAAGTGTGGAGTACTACAGAGGTGAAGTACTGCAGGGGTGGAGTCCTACTGGGGTGAAGTACTGCAGGGTTAGAGTACTGCAGGGGTGAGTACTACAGGGGTGATGTATTGCAGGGGTGGAGTGTTGCAGGTTAGAGTACTGCAGGTGGGAGTGCTATAGGGGTGAAGTATGGCAGGGTTAGGAGTACTGCAGGGGTGGAGTATTGCAGGGGTGGAGTACTACAGGGGTGAAGTACTGCAGGTTAGAGTACTGCAGGGGTGGAGAGTAGTGCAGAGGTGGAGTATTGCAGGGTGGAGTATTGCAGGGGTGGAGTATTGCAGGGTGGAGTACTACAGGGTGACATACTGCAGGGGTGGAGTATTACAGGGTGAAGTACTGCAGGGTTAGAGCACTTCAGGGGTGGAGTAGGGGCAGTACTCAGGGGTGAAGCACTGCAGGGTTAGAGTACTGCAGGGGTGGAGTATTGCAGGTGGAGTATTGCAGGGGTGAAGTACTGCAGGGTTAGAGCACATCAGGGTGGAGAACAGAGGTGGAGTATTGCAGGTGGAGTACTAGGGTGAAGTACTGCAGGGTTAGAGTACTGCAGGGGTGGAGTATCAGGAGATGCAGGTGATTACTACAGGGTCAAGTACTGAAGGGGTGGAGACTACAGGGTGAAGTACTGCAGGGTGGAGTACTACAGGGTGAAGTATTGCAGGGGTGGAGGTTGCAGGTTAGAGTACTGCAGGGGTGTAGTGCTATAGGGGTGAAGTACTGCAGGGTTAGGAGAACTGCAGGGGTGGAGTATTGCAGGGGCGGAGTATTGCAGGGGTGGAGTACTACAGGGTGAAGTACTGCGGGGTGGAGTACTACAGGGTGAAGCACGGCAGGGTTAGAATACTGCAGGGGTGGAGGCTATAGGGGTGAAGTACTGCAGGGTTAGAGTACTGCAGGGGTGGAGTATTGCAGGGTGAGTATTGCAGGTGGAGTATTGCAGGGGCGAGTACTACAGGGGTGAAGTACTGCAGGGGGGAGTACTACAGGGGTGAAGTACTGCAGGGTTAGAGTACTGCAGGGGTGGAGTACTGCAGGGGTGAAGCACTGCAGGGTTAGAGTACGGCAGGGGTGGAGTGCTATAGGGGTGCAGTACTGCAGGTGTGGTTTACTGCAGGGTTGGAATATTGCAGGGTGGATTACTGTAAGAGTGGAGTACTTCAGTTGTGGAGTACCACATGGGTGGAGTACTGCTGGGTTGGAGTATTGCAGGGGTTGAGTACTGCAGGGTGGAGTACTGCAGGGTTGGAGAACTACAGGGGTGGATTACTGCAGGGTGGAGTACTCCAGGGGTTGAGTGCTGCAGGTGTGTAGTAGTATATTGGTGGAGTACTGCAGGGGTGGAGTACTGCAGGGTGGAGTATTGCAGGGATAAGGTACTGGGAAGGAGTAGTGCAGGGGTGGAGTACTGTAGAGGTGGATTACCGCTGGGTTGGAGTAGTGTAAGGGTGGAATACTGCAGGGGTAGAGCACTGCCGGGATGGAGTACTGCAGGGGTGGAGTATTGCAGGGTAAAAGTCTTGGAAAGGAGTACTGCTGGGGGTGGTTTATTGCAGGGGTGGAGTACTGCAGGGGTGGAGTGCTGTAGTGCTGGAGGATTGCATGGTGGAGTATTGCAGGGGTGGAGTACTGCAGGGTTGGATCACTGTAAGGGTGGAATACTGCAGACGTGGAGTTTTGCAGGGTTGGAGTATTGCATGAGTGTAGTACTGTAGAGGTGGAGTACTGCAGGGGTGGAGTACTATAAGGGTCGAGTAAGAACATAAGAACATAAGAAAATAAGGAGTCTGCAATAGGCCGGTTGGCCTGTGCATGGCAGCTCCTGTCGAGAGTTACTACCACTCTCTATCATCCACGAATCTATCTAGCCTCCTTTTGAAACTTTCCAGATTTCCAGAACTTACTACAAAGTTGCTAAGCTTGTTCCACTCGTCCACCACCCTATTTGTGAACCAGTTTCTTCTTATCTCCCTCCTAAACCTAAACTTATCCAACTTAATTCCGTTGCTCCGAGTCCTATCCTGCTCGGATATTATAAGAACTTTACCTATATCCCCTTTATTGATTCCTTTCACCCACTTGAATACTTCTATCATATCTCCCCGCACTCTTAGTCTTTCTAGGGAATGCAAGTTTAGTTTCTTTAACCTATCCTGATATGGAAGGTTTCTAAGTCCCGGAATCATTTTCGTCATTCTTCGCTGCACCGACTCTAGTGAATTGATATCCATTCTATAATAAGGGCACCAGAACTGAACCGCATATTCGAGGTGCGGCCTGACTAGCGCAAGATATAGTTGCAATAAGACCTCTGCACTCTTATTACTTACACTTCTAGATATAAAACCCAATACTCTGTTTGCCTTATTTCGAACATTAACGCACTGTTTTCTAGGCCATAGGTCCGGGCTTACAAGTACCCCTATGTCTCTTTCACAAGTCGACTTCTCTAGGTTGATGTTGTTAAGGCTGTATACATTGTCAGTATTTGTTCTTCCAATATTAAGTACGCTGCACTTGCTGGTGTTGAATTTCATTTGCCATTTTTCAGACCACCCCTGCAGTTTATTTAGATCCTCCTGTAATGCTGATCCCAGTATCTAGATCGTTTATGTAGATTATGAACAAGAGTGGGCCTAGTACTGACCCCTGGGGAACCCCACTGGTTACACGGCCCCACTCAAATTTTACACCATCTACGCTGACCCTCTGATTCTATCGGTGAGCCATGATTTTATCCAATTTAAAACTTTCCCCTCGATACCATGAGACTTAATTTTTCTCAGAAGCCTCTGATGCGGTACTCTGTCAAATGCTTTGCTAAAGTCTAAGTAAATATCATCGTAATTTTCGTCATTATCTACTACCTCGAAGAATTTCCTGAAAAACGTCAGCAGATTTGTTAGACAAGATTTTCCCTTTGTAAACCCATGTTGCGAGTCGTAGATTAATTTGCTTTTTTCTAGATACGATCGGATGCTATCTGCTATAATTGATTCAAGAAATTTCCCCACTACTGACGTCAAACTGATCGGCCGGTAATTTGACGTTGATGCTCTGTCTCCCTTTTTGAATATGGGTACTACATTTGCCTGTTTCCACAAGTCTGGCACAACTCCGGTGTCTAATGATTTTGTAAATAAATTTACGAGGGGTCCGCTAATCTGTTCCCTACACTCTTTCAAGACTCGAGGGAAAATTTCATCCCGCCTTGGGGATTTTGTCTTCTTTAGTTTATTTGTCCTCTTAAGAACATCCTCTTTCCTGATAGTGATATTCTTTAATTTCTCTTCTTCCTTTCCCCTACATATCAGTTCCACCTCTGGAATTTCCTCGCGAATTTCTTCTGTGAAAACTGATAAGAAGTAGTTGTTCAATGCTTTGCTTATTTCTTCACTGCCATTTATCACTTCTCCCCTCCCTGACTTTAAAGGTCCAACTTTGTCCTTGACTTTTGTTCTATATACCTGGAAAAATCCCTTGGGATTCGCCTTGGATTCTCTTGCTATTTTGACTTCATAGTCTCTCTTTGCTTTCCTTACATTTTTCTTAACATTCCTAGATAGTTCATTATACCTATTTCTGAGCTGCTCCTTCCCTCCCTTTAATTTCTTATAAATTCCTTTCTTTATTCCTATGTCATGTTTAAGTTTTCTGGTCATCCACCTTGGCTCATTCTTATTTGACCTAATTTTTCTGTATGGTATATTTTGTTCTTGTGCTTTATATAGTATACTAGTAAATATATTATAGTCATGATCAATTGTTGTGTCATCTATAACCACACCCCTTCCTACTGGGGACTGACGTGACTGTTCCCAGGTGACCTCACCTAGGTACCTTCTTAATCCCTGATAATCCGCCAACCGAAAGTTTGGGACTCTGACCATATTGTCAATGTTTTTTGTTTCCCAATTTAGGGTGAACCTGATTTCTCTGTGATCACTGTTACCTAGTTCTTCCCCTACTGTGATATCTCTGGTAATATTTTCTTTATTTGTTAATACTAGGTCTAATATATTGTCACCTCTAGTAGGTTCTGTAATTAGTTGTTTCAAAAAATTGTCCTGTACTGCGTCTAGGAAGTCTTCAGATTCATAGTCACCTACAATGTTGTCCCAGTCAATATTTCTGAAGTTGAAATCCTCCATAATGCACAGGTTGTTGTATTTTGCTGCCCTACTCATTCCCTGCCATATGGGTTGAGCTGCTTCTTTCCCAAGACTTGGGGGTCTGTAAATCACTCCCATAATTAGTTTTTCTCTTCCTTCCGCAATTTCTACCCATACAGACTCGGTTCCTATTTCGCCCTTTATTGAATTATTAATACAACATTTTAATGTATCCCTGTCCTTGTGAAAAAGGTTCTACCCTTCTATGTGGTACTCTGAAAAAAAGTTCTTGCTCTCCATATTCATCCAAGTTTCGGTGATTGCTATGAAGTCTACATTCTCGGTACATACAACCGCTCTCAGCAAGTCTATTTTATTTCTAACGCTCCTACTGTTTGTATAGTATACATTTAAGCCTACCCTTCCCTGGTCCTGTTTTACCCCTTGTCCTGAGTAACTAATTTTACTTCCCAGGACCTGCTTGTTTTTTTACTCCCACTTTCCCCGACCTCTCTCTAGTGGCGAAACCCCCCCTTTGGAGTGACAATTTCACGCTCCAGGGATGCAGACAACGTCTTTACCCCCGCACGAGACAAGTGTACTCCGTCACGACTGTACAGGTAGTCGTTGCCATAGAATCGTTGCCAGCTATCAATGAATGCCCAACCATTGTTTGCACAATGTTTTTCCAGTCGGCAATTTATAGCAATTGCCCTGGACAGCCATTCACGACCAACCCCTCTTCTAGGCAAGACACCACATACTATCGGGATCCCTCCCCTATCTCTAATCTTCCCATGCGCCTCCCTATACCTCTTGAAAAGTTCCTCACTCCTAACCTTTCCTATGTCGTTCCTCCCACACTAAGACACACTACTGGATTTGTACCCTCCCCTGACAAAACCCTGTCTAACCTCTCAGCTACATGCCCTATCCCAGCCCCAGGAAAACACACCCTAGTCCTACGTTTCTTATCTCTTGTACAAAAAGTCCTATCTAAAAACCTGACCTGGCTGTCCCCAACTACCACGACCTTACCTCTGGGCAGGGTTTGTACAACTGCCCTTTCCTCTACCTGCACCACACTTTCCTGCCTCTTCTCTTCCTCGCCAGCTTCCTCCAGCACCTGGTAGGGGTTCCTACATTCCACGCCCTGGTCAGCTTTCCTGAGCCTGACCCTAGTCCCCTTGGAGACAACCACTCTCCACGCCTGCTCCTCCTTCGCAGGTGTCCTGCTAGGCAGGACACCTACCTGAAAGAGTTCAGTCCTGAGGGCTTCATTTTCCCCCTTTAGAGTGTCAACCTCACTCCTCAACTGCCCCAGCTGCCTTAGCAGAGTGGCCAAGAGGTCGTCTTTCCCCACACTACTCTCCTCTTCCCCCAAGACACAACGATCCAAGGCGGCCATTTTCCTTGGTCACTACGGGAGAACTTGGGAGCACGTCCTTCTCCAAGCTGGGTCAGGTAGCAACTGAGCTGGGTCAGGTAGCAACTGAATACTGCAGGCGTGGAGTATTGCAGGGGTGGAGTACTGCAAGGTTAGAGTACTGCAGGGGTGGAGTACTACACGGGTGGAGTACTGCAAAGTTAGAGTACTGCAGGGGTGGAGAACTGTAAGGGTGGAATACTGCAGGCGTGGAGTATTGCAGGGGTGTAGTACTGCAAGGTTAGAGTACTGCAGGGGTGGAGTACTACACGGGTGGAGTACTGCAAAGTTAGAGTACTGCGGGGGTGGAGTACTGCAGGAGTAGATTACTGTAGAGGTGGAATACTGCCGAGTTGGAGTGCAGGGGTCGAGTATATACTGCAGGGAAGGAATATATGGGTGGAATACTGCAGGAGTGGGGTACTGCAGTGATGGAGTACTGCAGTGATGGAGTACTGCAGGGTTCGAGTATTGCAGGGGTGGAATACTGCAGTGATGGAGTACTGCAGGGTTCGAGTATTGCAGGGGTGGAATACTGCAGTGATGGAGTACTGCAGGGTTCGAGTACTGCAGGGTAGGAATACTGCAGTGATGGAGTACTGCAGGGGTGGAGTACTGTAACTGTAAGGGTAGATTACTGTAGGGGTGGAGTACTGTAGGGGTGGAGTATTGCAGGGTTGGATTGCATGGATGGAGTGCTGGGGTAGAGTACTGCAGGGGTGGAGCACTGTTGCGGTGGAGTACTGTAGGGGTGGAGTACTGTTGCGGTGGAGTACTGCTGGGTTGGATTGCATGGATGGAGTGCTGAGTTCGAGTAGTGCAGGGGTGGAGTACTGCAACTCTACACGCAAGATAGCTAACATCTAGTTGTGGTATAATTGCATAACAAACTGAAGAGTTAAGCTTTTACACAATAATTATAATGTATATAAAATTGACAGAATTGTCTCTGAACCTAAGCTAAGGCAATTACAGGTAGAACATCTTACAGTGTGAGAACTGATTTGCCACCAGTATAATTATGTGCACTACCTTCACATTTCTGGTCTTCACATTTCTGAGAACTAAACCTTCAACCTACAGTGTTTGTTGATCAAAAGTATCAAGTTTTACTGTTAGGTGTGGAGATGGTCGCTCTTTGTGAGTACCCCGGGGTGGGAACTACATCAAAGGGAACCTTAATTGATATACGAGTAGATAATGTTAGCGTTTATATGAATGATAAGTGATAGTTCCTTTTGACAGGTGACCGAGGACCAACAGGGCTCGCTGGTGCTGACGGCAGTAAAGGAGAGCCAGGAAGGACTGGAAGTCCCGGCAGTGATGGAGCCAAAGGAGAGCTAGGGTTACCAGGCATTACTGGTCTTATTGGCAAACCTGGAGTTGTTGGACTGCCTGTAAGATACTGTTTAGTTCTTAATTACAATTATATTAACCTTACATGTTTCTTCCTAACTTGTGTAAGTAAACTTAGAACAATGTTTTAGCAGCAAGGTTGTGGTGGTGCCGTAGTAGCGAACCCTGTTTACAAGTTTACAAAAGTGGATGAAGCTTTCCGTATTGTAAGACACAGAAAAGCGTGTTTTTAATATGACCATACCGAGTGATTGGAAAAAGTTCATGTTGAATTACTGTTTTGATAACCTAAGACGTGAGCGTTCTGATCTTCAAGCTAAGATAGACCACAAATTGGCACTCCTTATTAGGAATAGTGATTGGACTAAGGATGCCAATCACAACTGTGTAGTGAATCTCTCCCCTAAACAACTAGACAATGATACCTTGTGTGCCCTCGGTTATGGTTTAAGTTTTGATGGCTCTAACAAGGGAGTCAACAGTGTTGACATAGCCAGAGCATTTTGCAATTTGGAGAAATTCAGTAATTTGACAAGTGAAGAAGTGAACATGTGTAAAGGTGTTGTGTATGCATCTATGTCTAAGCCTTGTGTTCCAAACTGTCCAGAAAGATTCACCAAAGCAATCCAAGCCCTTAAGAAAAATAAGGATGGATCTACATGTCACTAAAGCAGATAAAGCCAACACAGTCGTGATTTTAAACAAAGATGATTATATTTCCAAATTGAATGACCTTTTATGTGATGCTGAAACATATTCTAAGCTATAAATAATCCTCTCAACACAGTTAACACCCAGTTCAACAAAAAACTTAAGTCTCTATTGAGAGGCAAAGCTACTCTCATTAAACATTGTACTTCAACGTCCCCTCCACTGCCATACATGTACGGTTTAATCAAGACCCACAAGCCTAATAACCCAGCAAGACCCATCATTAGCTCAGTTGGGTCAATCTCTCATAAATTATCTACATGGTTAATTTCTTTACTAAATCCCCTAGTTGGCAATATTTCTAACTCTAATATTAAGAATAATATGGATCTGGTTGATAAACTCAATAACTTACACATTATTTATGATGTTAAACTGGTCAGTTTTGATGTAACGTCACTCTTTACAAAGGTCCCAGTTGATAATTTACTGGAGTTCCTCATAGATTCCCTGGAGAATATTTCATTGCCCGTCTCGAAAGACGACTTCATCGAACTCATCAACTATGCATTAAGGATTGTAAATTTGAATTCAATGGGGAATATTATGCTCAAAAATTTGGTATGGCAATGGGTAATCCACTCTCACCAGTATTAAGCAACCTATATATGTAATTTTTTGAAAAGAAACTATTAAGTAATATTTTACCACCTTCAGCAATCTGGTTTATATATGTAGATGATGTATTATAAGAACATAAGAAAATAAGGAGTCTGCAATAGGCCGGTTGGCCTGTGCATGGCAGCTCCTGTCGAGAGTTACTACCACTCTCTATCATCCATGAATCTATCCAGCCTCCCTTTGAAACTTTCCAGCGTTCCAGCACTTACTACAAGGTTGCTAAGCTTGTTCCACTCGTCCACCATCCTATTTGTAAACCAGTTCCTTCCTATCTCCCTCCTAAACCTAAACTTATCCAACTTGAATCCGTTGTTCCGAGTCCTATCCTGCTCGGATATTATAAGAACTTTATCTATATCACCTTTATTGATTCCTTTCACCCACTTGAATACTTCTATCATATCTCCCCGCACTCTTCGTCTTTCTAGGGAATGCAAGTTTAGTTTCTTTAACCTATCCTGATATGGAAGGTTTCTAAGTCCCGGAATCATTTTCGTCATTCTTCGCTGCACCGACTCTAGTGAATTGATATCCATTCTATAATAAGGGCACCAGAACTGAACCGCATAATCGAGGTGCGGCCTGACTAGCGCAAGATATAGTTGCAATAAGACCTCTGCACTCTTATTACTTACACTTCTAGATATAAAACCCAATTCTCTGTTTGCCTTATTTCGAACATTAACGCACTGTTTTCTAGGCCGTAGGTCCGGGCTTACTAGTACCCCTAGGTCTCTTTCACAAGTCGACTTCTCTACGCTGATGTTGTTAAGGATGTATACATTGACAGTATTTGTTCTTCCAATATTAAGTACGCTGCACTTGCTGGTGTTGAATTTCATTTGCCATTTTTCAGACCACCCCTGCAGTTTATTTAGATCCTCCTGTAATGCATTTGCATCCTGCCCTGAATTAATTTGCCGCCCTATTTTGGTGTCATCCGCAAACTTGCTTATGTCATTGCTGATCCCAGTATCTACATTGTTTATGTAGATTATGAACAAGAGTGGGCCTAGTACTTACCCCTGGGGAATCCCACTGGTTACAAAATCATTAGACACTGGAGTTGTGCCAGAGTTGTGGAAACAGGCAAATGCAGTACCCATATTCAAAAAGGGAGACAGAGCATCAGCGTCAAATTACCGGCCGCTCAGTTTGACGTCAGTAGTGGGGAAATTTCTTGAATAAATTATAGCAGATAGCATCCGATCGCATCTATAGAAAAGCAAATTAATCTACGACTCTCAACATGGGTTTACAAAGGGAAAATCTTGTCTAACAAATCTGCTAACGTTTTTTAGGAAAGTCTTCGAGGTAGTAGATAATGACGAAAATTACGATGTTATTTACTTGGACTTAGCAAAGCATTTGACAGAGTACCGCATCAGAGGTTTCTGAGAAAAATTAAGGCTCATGGTAACGAGGGGAAAGTTTTAAATTGGATAAAATCATGGCTCACCGATAGAACGCAGAGGGTCAGCATAGATGGTGTTAAATCTGAGTGGGGCCGTGTAACCAGTGGGGTTCCCCAGGGGTCAGTACTAGGCCCACTCTTGTTCATAATCTACATAAACGATTTAGATACTGGGATCAGCAGTGACATAAGCAAGTTTGCGGATGACACCAAAATAGGGCGGCAAATTAATTCAGGGCAGGATGCAAATGCATTACAGGAGGATCTAAATAAACTGCAGGGCTGTTCTGAAAAATGGCAAATGAAATTCAACACCAGCAAGTGCAGCGTACTTAATATTGGAAGAACAAATACTTATAATGTATACAGCCTTAACAACATCAACCTAGAGAAGTCGACTTGTGAAAGAGACCTAGGGGTACTTGTAAGCCCGGACCTTCGGCCTAGAAAACAGTGCGTTAATGTTCGAAATAAGGCAAACAGAGTATTGGGTTTTATATCTAGAAGTGTAAGTAACAAGAGTGCAGAGGTCTTATTGCAACTATATCTTGCGCTAGTTAGGCCGCACCTCGATTATGCGGTTCAGTTCTGGTGCCCCTATTATAGAATGGATATAAATTCACTAGAGTCGGTGCAGCGAAGAATGACAAAAATGATTCCGGGACTTAGAAACCTTCCATATCAGGATAGGTTAAAGAAACTTAACTTGCATTCCCTAGAAAGACGAAGAGTGCGGGGAGATATGATAGAAGTATTTAAGTGGGTGAAAGGAATCAATAAAGGGATATAGATAAAGTTCTTATAATATCCGAGCAGGATAGGACTCGGAGCAACGGATTCAAGTTGGATAAGTTTAGGTTTAGGAGGGAGATAGGAAGAAACTGGTTCACAAATAGGGTGGTGGACGAGTGGAACAAGCTTAGCAACTTTGTAGTAAGTGCGGGAACTCTGGAAAGTTTCAAAAGGAGGCTAGATAGATTCATGGATGATAGAGAGTGGTAGTAGATCTCGACAGGAGCATGCACAGGCCAACCGGCCTATTGCAGACTCCTTATTTTCTTATGTTCTTATGTTCTTATGTACACGACCCCACTCAGATTTAACACCATCTACGCTGACCCTCTGCGTTCTATCGGTGAGCCATGATTTTATTCAATTTAAAACTTTCCCCTCGATACCATGAGCCTTAATTTTTCTCAGAAGCCTCTGATGCGGTACTCTGTCAAATGCTTTGCTAAAGTCTAAGTAAATAAAATCGTAATTTTCGTCATTATCTACTACCTCGAAGAATTTCCTAAAAAATGTCAGCAGATTTGTTAGACAAGATTTTCCCTTTGTAAACCCATGTTGAGAGTCGTAGATTAATTTGCTTTTCTCTAAATGCGATCGGATGTTATCTGCTATAATTGATTCAAGAAATTTCCCCACTACTGACGTCAAACTGATCGGCCGGTAATTTGACGCTGATGCTCTGTCTCCCTTTTTGAATATGGGTACTACATTTGCCTGTTTCCACAAGTCTGGCACAACTCCGGTGTCTAATGATTTTGTAAATAAGTTTAGGAGGGGTCCGCTAATCTGTTCCCTACACTCTTTCAAGACTCGAGGGAAATTCAAGACTCTGGCCATGTAATGAGGACCTAAAAGCTTTTCTCCCACAACTTAACAACTTAGCCCCCTCGATCAAATTCACTGTGGAATTAGAACATGACTGTTAATTGCCATTCCTAGACTGTCTGATAAACAGAATAGGTAACACCTTTAGGTTCAGTATTTATAGGAAACCTACTAGTATGTGTTCATACATTCATTATTATTCTGCCCACCATAATAGAGTCAAACAGTCAGTATTTTCATCAATGTTTTTACGTGCTTTGAGAATTTGCAGCCCGGAATTCATTGATGAGGAATATAAATATATCTATAATATTGGCTTGAACCTTAAGTACCCTAGATCTTTCATAGACAAATGCCTTAACATTACTAAGAAATCTTTTTATAGAACCGATCCCAAGCCCACCCATGACCATAAGAATCTCTTAGTATTACCATTTCACAAAAATTTCTCTCAAATTCCTTTACAACTTAAAACCTGGAACGTCAATGTGGCATTTAAAAACTCATGCACTGTTAAACAAATGTTAATCAAGAACTCCCCCAACAATACAGGCGGCTGCATTATAAGGTTCCTTGCAAGGAATGTAATATGTTTTACTTAGGACAAACAGGTAAAGATCTTGTAACTAGACTTAAACAACATACATATAGTGTTAGGACAGGCCAGGAATCCAATGCTCTGTTTGTTCATTTGAGGGATAATAAGCATTGCACTGACTAATGGTGCATTAAAAACTATATCAGTAAACTAGTTACTTTGTTACTTTTAATCGTACTTTTATTATATGACATTGTATTGACATAAAAGTGGCCATAATGACGTCAGATTTGTAAAAGAAATATTGGTCGCCGTTTTTTTATGGAGGCTGCGTGTCTAAGTTTCTTCGGTGTTTTGAGGGATTGCGAGCATTTCAAGAAGTGGTATGGGATTTCTAAAATTCTTAAAAGAACATTGAAAACCTATAATGACCCTTGTTTTTGAGAACAATTATTGCTGTATTACCAGCGCTATTCAATTTCGTGACATTGCCACTTCTGACATTTGCTGAAATGTATTATTCAACCTCTGAAGACGCACAGCAGTTCTATTCATTCATTCCCAATGCCTAACTATCATCATTATTTTCCACCACTAATGCAGCATTGTCACATAATTAGGTCTGTTTGACAAGGTCTACCTGCCGCTGTGCAAGAGAGTCCGTAGCCCTTGCAACTACATCGTGAAGTGCGACATTCTATAGTACAATTACAATGTATTATTTTCAGAAGGCTTTGAGGTACAGGGTCTTCTTTCATCATGATTGGTATCAAATGATCGTCCTGAAGGTTCAATCCCCAGTCAGTTGGGTCCATTCCCT
Organism: Homarus americanus; assembly: GCF_018991925.1. Classification (NCBI taxonomy): domain Eukaryota; kingdom Metazoa; phylum Arthropoda; class Malacostraca; order Decapoda; family Nephropidae; genus Homarus; species Homarus americanus. The sequence continues at coordinate 10,611,980 of NW_024730668.1, read as the reverse complement.
GTAGCAGACTCATTTGGTGGGAGTCATTCCTGTGTCACGACGGATTTGGATGTGACAACTCGTTTACACAGCATAGTGTGTATCAATAATGAAAGTAAATCTGTTGTTATGCCTTCGAAAAGATGTATCATTGCACGGTGTTCAACAGCCACTATGGTATTGCTGGCCTTTCCGGGTAAGCAGAAGATTTCAGCACAGTTCTGAAGGGTGGAGTCTTTCTTACCAAATGTCTGAAAGGCTGACTTCTTACGTATTCCATATATCCTTGATGTGGTATCACAACCAGTCATAGCACGTAAGAACAATAAGTGTGATGTAAGTTCTGTGCCAATATTATCCTTTAGATGAATAATGTCACAAACTTTGCTCATGACATTTGCTTTGTGATGGGAAGTAGAGGCCCTTGTTGTCTGCGTCAACGTAATGGAGTACATAAGAACATAAGAAAATAAGGAGTCTGCAATAGGCCGGTTGGCCTGTGCATGGCAGCTCCTGTCGAGAGTTACTACCACTCTCTATCATCCATGAATCTATCTAGCCTCCTTTTGAAACTTTCCAGAGTTCCGGCACTTACTACAAAGTTGCTAAGCTTGTTCCACTCGTCCACCACCCTATTTGTGAACCAGTTTCTTCCTATCTCCCTCCTAAACCTAAACTTATCCAACTTGAATCCGTTGCTCCGAGTCCTATCCTGCTCGGATATTATAAGAACTTTATCAATATCACCTTTATTGATTCCTTTCACCCACTTGAATACTTCTATCATATCTCCCCGCACTCTTCGTCTTTCTAGGGAATGCAAGTTTAGTTTCTTTAACCTATCCTGATATGGAAGGTTTCTAAGTCCCGGAATCATTTTCGTCATTCTTCGCTGTTTTTCATTTTCTAAACCGTCTTATTAAACTATCAGAGACCATAAACAGGCATGCGATCAGCCCATAAATGTAAGACCCTTCATTGCTTACCACTTTCCCTGACGACCTACTGTAATTTTATTAGTCATGTTGAGTTTTTTTTATTGTGATTATAATATATTTTGATTCAATGTTGTAGGTCTGATAATGGCACGAGACATTATCGAAATGTCACTTAATAAATATTTTGCTGTTTATCAATACGTTGGTATTATCGTCTATTCGAAGATAAAACACGAGAATGTGTTCGGAGTGGTAAATTAACAGTAGTATTGCTGTTGGTCATTTTAATTATATTACTATATATTCCTTATTTATAATAATTTGTAGAATGTTATTTGTGGTTAAGAAATTGTGTAGTTGCACCGGTTTGGTGTGGCGCCTCTACGCTATTTTGTTTAGTGATCTTGAGCTTTTGAGTTATTCCCTCTCTGGGGGTGTCGTGAAGGATAACATATGGGCGTAAAAACTTCCCTCTCTAGAGGTGTTGTGAAGGATAACATATGGGTGTAATACTTCCCTCTCTAGAGGTGTTGTGAAGGATAACATATGGGTGTAATACTTCCCTCTCTAGAGGTGTTGTGAAGGATAACATATGGGTGTAATACTTCCCTCTCTAGAGGTGTTGTGAAGGATAACATATGGGTGTAATACTTCCCTCTCTAGAGGTGTTGAGAAGGATAACATAGAGTGTAATACTTCCCTCTAGAGGTGTGAAGGATAACATATGGGTGTAATACTTCCCTCTCTAGAGGTGTTGTGAAGGATAACATATGGGTGTAATACTTCCCTCTCTAGAGGTGTTGTGAAGGATAACATATGTGTAATACTTCCCTCTCTAGAGGTGTTGTGAAGGATAACATAGATACTTCCCTCTCTAGAGGTGTTGTGAAGGATAACATATAACTTCCCTCTCTAGAGGTGTTGAGAAGGATAACATATGGGTGTAATACTTCCCTCTCTAGAGGTGTTGTGAAGGATAACATATGGGTGTAATACTTCCCTCTCTAGAGGTGTTGTGAAGGATAACATATGGGTGTAATACTTCCCTCTCTAGAGGTGTTGTGAAGGATAACATATAGGTGTAATACTTCCCTCTCTAGAGGTGTTGTGAAGGATAACATATGGGTGTAATACTTCCCTCTCTAGAGGTGTTGTGAAGGATAACATATGGGTGTAATACTTCCCTCTCTAGAGGTGTTGTGAAGGATAACATATGGGTGTAATACTTCCCTCTCTAGAGGTGTTGTGAAGGATAACATATGGGTGTAATACTTCCCTCTCTAGAGGTGTTGTGAAGGATAACATATGGGTGTAATACTTCCCTCTCTAGAGGTGTTGTGAAGGATAACATATGGGTGTAATACTTCCCTCTCTAGAGGTGTTGTGAAGGATAACATATGGGTGTAATACTTCCCTCTCTAGAGGTGTTGTGAAGGATAACATATGGGTGTAATACTCCCCTCTCTAGAGGTGTTGAGAAGGATAACATATGGGTGTAATACTTCCCTCTCTAGAGGTGTTGAGAAGGATAACATATGAGTGTAATACTTCCCTCTCTAGAGGTGTTGAGAAGGATAACATATGGGTGTAATACTTCCCTCTCTAGAGGTGTTGAGAAGGATAACATATGGGTGTAATACTTCCCTCTCTAGAGGTGTTGAGAAGGATAACATATGGGTGTAATACTTCCCTCTCTAGAGGTGTTGTGAAGGATAACATATGGGTGTAATACTTCCCTCTCTAGAGGTGTTGTGAAGGATAACATATGGGTGTAATACTTCCCTCTCTAGAGGTGTTGAGAAGGATAACATATGGATGTAATACTTCCCTCTCTGGAGGTGTTGAGAAGGATAACATATGGGTGTAATACTTCCCTCTCTAGAGGTGTTGAGAAGGATAACATATGGATGTAATACTTCCCTCTCTAGAGGTGTTGAGAAGGATAACATATGGGTGTAATACTTCCCTCTCTAGAGGTGTTGTGAAGGATAACATATGGGTGTAATACTTCCCTCTCTAGAGGTGTTGAGAAGGATAACATATGGGTGTAATACTTCCCTCTCTAGAGGTGTTGTGAAGGATAACATATGGGTGTAATACTTCCCTCTCTAGAGGTGTTGAGAAGGATAACATATGGGTGTAATACTTCCCTCTCTGGAGGTGTTGAGAAGGATAACATATGGATGTAATACTTCCCTCTCTAGAGGTGTTGAGAAGGATAACATATGGATGTAATACTTCCCTCTCTAGAGGTGTTGAGAAGGATAACATATGGATGTAATACTTCCCTCTCTGGAGGTGTTGTGAAGGATAACATATGGTTGTAATACTTCCCTCTCTAGAGGTGTTGAGAAGGATAACATATGGGTGTAATACTTCCCTCTCTGGAGGTGTTGTGAAGGATAACATATGGTTGTAATACTTCCCTCTCTAGAGGTGTTGAGAAGGATAACATATGGGTGTAATACTTCCCTCTCTGGAGGTGTTGTGAAGGATAACATATGGTTGTAATACTTCCCTCTCTGGAGGTGTTGTGAAGGATAACATATGGTTGTAATACTTCCCTCTCTAGAGGTGTTGAGAAGGATAACATATGGGTGTAATACTTCCCTCTCTGGTGTTGTGGTGTTGTGGGAGAGCTAATGCTCTCTTCTCTCCATATCACCAACCAACCAGGAGTCAGTCGACCGTTTCTGCTCAGAGTGTGAAGTACAAACCTATTAGGACAACTGAAGATAAGTGTTGTGTAAGTACTGTGGAATTGTTGTGATCGATATAAAGTGAAAAGACTAAGGAATTGTACACTGGTAGTGTGCTGACTGTATATATTTGAAGTGAGAAGTCCAGCTGTGAAGACATTACCCTGTGAACAGTGTTGTGAAGAATTAGTGATTATTAAAGAGGCCTACAGTGCACAAGTGTGTTTCTGGGATCTGGTGAAAATCTCCTTGCCTGTTGTTTGTCTGTTCACTGATACCCATCGTCGGTATATTACCGGGGACTGGAGGGACAGCCAGTGGTAATTCGACGACACTTGTATTATATCTACTGCTTCTGTACATACGACCTGGCCGCTGGTAACCAGTGGTGGAACCTGGGTAAAGAGGGTCGTAGGAATATAATATTAATATGTATGTGATAATATATCAATATGAATATAATAAATATGAAAGTAATAATATAACAGAATACGAGTATTATAGACTGTCATCAACCCATGTAGAAGTGGTCAGATTTTGGATAATACATGACTTCAAACGTGTACTGTGCCACACCCAGAGGATGATTTTTGACAGACAACCTGAATTCAATAGCTAAGAGGCCATGGTGTATGGGAATTACCATCCCGTTAAATCCAAGGGGGTGCTGGCTCATGACTATAATAAATGAGGACTCCAGCTAAGGTGGTCACGCTCATGACTGCGGTTCCTTATCGTTGACCAAGGTGGTTTCGGGAGTACTTGTCTCGTTCTAAAGTTACCACTATTAGTAAAATCAATTGAGAGCTGTAATTCCCTGGGTATCAAATCCTTGAATCAAAAGTATCCTTGTATAGTTCTACAGATTTAAAGATTGCTGAAAAGAAAGTTAGAAATAAAATTCATGTAATAAATCAATGAGTGTGTAAGATAATTAATGTAATGGTTTTGATGATATTATGCTGATCTTGTGGGACGTAACTAACATGGCCCTACCATAGGTAGGTGGAAACCTTTGCCATACAGGAACGCATACTATCCCTCCGGCACATTAGAACATAAGAACATAAGAAAATAAGGAGTCTGTAATAGGCCGGTTGGCCTGTGCATGGCAGCTCCTGTCGAGAGTTACTACCACTCTCTATCATCCATGAATCTATCCAGTCTCCTTTTGAAACGTTCCAGCGTTCAAGCACTTATTACAAAGTTGCTAAGCTTGTTTCACTCGTCCACCACCCATATTCCACTCGTCCACCATGATGTATGGATCATTACAGAAGTCACCAGACCCCCCCTGCCCCGCGCGATACTTTTTTGTTTTACTGTCTGTACGTAGGTTATCTGTAAATGGAAATAGTGATGGGATTGCTTTATCTTTCTACCGTGTAACTATATAAATGGAGGTTTACGGTACTGGGCTACTCATGGTTACGCCATTTATCTAGATACGGCACCATGAGAGAAATATCAAGTAATACCTCCCCACTACCTCCATTTGCAGAACACCATAATTCAAGCTGCCAGATCTGATATTCGTCTTCTTTTACTTGCATTGTTAATGTTCATGTTAAATTACTTTCCTCGAGTGTCGGAAAGCTGACTATAGAACCACAAAGAGAACTGATATGTCATGGCTGTGATATGTGGTGTGGAAATGTACATTTTTCGAGGTTAAAATTACCCACAATATTAGTTGTGAAGTAGAGGAAAAATGTGGGTAAACTACTTAAAAAGAACACCAAACAATCCTTTGAAAACCTTACCTAACTTTTCCTAAATTGCAAAAATGTTAATAATCACTTTTGAGTTATGGCTCCCTCCTCATCTGAACACCGAAAACAACACCAACACACACACACACACACACACACGCACACACACTAAAAACCGAACACAACACCATCATCTACTAAGCCCCGAAAACATGAATAATGTAAACATTTTATAGTTTTAGGATTTTTAAAGGTTGAGAAACGTTAGGTCAGGTTTTCAAAAGTTTGTTTAGTGTTTTTTTAGTATTTTACCCCACATTTTCCCTCTACTTCAAAGCCCTGCCCACTTTGAACAAGTAATATTGTTAGTAATTTTATCGGTTAAAATACTCGAAAATATACATTTCCGACGGAAACGTTATTGAATAAATAATTTTTAGTTGTTTTTCTCTTTCTCCCTATATAAAACTCAATGTATAAGTAGGTGTTGGCAACTTCTAAATATTTACTTTTGAATATATATCTCCGAAACATAGTAACTTAATTAAATATTTTGTAGAAAGTAGGTGAAAAATAAGCAGTCGTGGGTAGAACCTTTGAATTCAATATTGTTCTTCTCTTATTAACAGGGTCCCCAAGGACCTATGGGTCCGCCCGGTCCTGAGGGGCTGAAGGGTACAGCAGGTGATCGGGGTCAGCCAGGTTTGGCTGGAGAGCCGTCACCACCCGGCCAACCTGGACCCCAAGGTCCTCAAGGTATGCAGGGAGAACGCGGTGAGGAGGGACCACCAGGTTCCGGTGGACCTCCTGGACTTCGGGGACCACCAGGCAACCATGGACAAATAGGAATCATTGGTCCTAAGGGACATGCTGGTTTACCAGGACTTAAGGTAAATTGATACTTCATCCGTTCATTATCTATTTATTTATTATTTATTTATTTTTATAACAAAAATAAATCTTTTGGCATCTTATAAATACTGATTTGTTTGTTTTAATGTTAATGTATGTATTCAGGGAGAGCCTGGCAAACCTGGTCGTAGGGGTGAAGTTGGCCCCATGGGAGGAGTCGGTAGTAGAGGACCAGCTGGCCCTCAGGGTCCACCGGGACGCCCAGCAAAAGACGGTACCAAGGGAACTCGGGGCATTCAGGGACCTGTCGGCCCTCGTGGCTTGCCTGGACCTTCCGTAAGTCTTAGCAAGTATTGTTACCTTGTAAATCCTCTTATCATCACTCTTTTTGTTATTACTTAATATAAGGATGGGTGGATACGTAGATCACTTTTATCCTAAGGGTTGCTGGTACGCGACTAGGACACCCTCAGTTCACCCACCTGTAAATGGGTACTGAACTTTGCAAGTGGAGAAGTGAAGGTGGTCAAGTGCAGTGCCGGCCATACTACTGTACCTCCTTGTGTACCGAAAGCTTAGTGTACAGTGAGTGGGTCCATACCGCCTCTGGTGAATATATTGTAAACAGTGAGGAGGATATTGTTACATCGGAATTATGAATTTTTTCTCTTCTTTAGGATCTAAAATTAGAACGTTTTATGTATGACGTGATAACTGGTGTTGGTGGTGGCATAACGAAGAATTGTGTGAAGTATTGATACACTATAAAAGCGTTCCTGGACACTCTTACAATATAGTACAGTACCACATACAATATGTGTCTTTTGTGTGTAGCAGTGTACTCTAGTTGTGGGTTTATGCCACTGTGATGTGTATCTCCAAACTACTTAATATGATAGAACGAAGATTATATGTACAGTAAAATGGTCGTGTCTATCCTATTGAAATTAAAATTATATTATTCTTAGCTTAAACTGAAGTATCGGAAGTATAGTGGTATAGTAATACACGCTTTAAAATGCAAAAGTCGTTTTTTTTATCAAATAGGGATATATTTTGGTTTTTATTGGTACAAATTAATGGAGTTTAATTCGTTTATGGCCAATTTATTCTGTTTCCTTTAAGACGTCGTGAACTATCATAAGATAGTCAAATTATGCTAAAAGTAGGTAGGCTAAGTGAGGTTAGGTTAGGTTAAGTTAGGTTAGGTTAGGTTGGGTTACGTTACGTTACACTACGTTACGTTACGTTAGGTATGCATTTACGTTTTACTATTATATAGAATAGATGATCGTCTATGGTTAGTCAAAGGTTTCCTGAAATAAGAAATATGTAAAGGTTATCAAAATTTCACAATTACTTTTATTTTATTTATTTATTTATTTATTTATTTTTACGGGATTACCCCACCAGGGTACAAGTCAATGACCCACATCAGGGCCTGGGGGCGAGAATATAATAATAATAATAATAATAATAATAATAATAATAATAATAATAATAATAATAATAATAATAATAATAATAATAATAATAATAATAATAATAATAATAATTAGTAAAAATTAATAAAAAATAAAATAAAAAATATTAATTAAATATAAAATAAGAATAAGAATAAGAATGCGAATAAAGGACCATAAATAAATATAAAAATATAAAAAGATCGGCAACCCGGGACTTGGTCACAATTTTTGTGATGCCATATGGCAGCAGGGTCTACCATAGACAACACATTATGTTTCCACACAGGAAAAGGGAAACAATGGATCACCTTAGCTTTCGCCTCTCAGTCCCTGTAAATTCAGTTGCCTCTGAAGACGTCTTGAATATATAGACGAAAGCTAAGGTGCTCCAGTGTTTCCCTTTTCCTGTGTGGTCTTATCCAGATTTATCTTGCGAGAGAGAGAGAGAGATAATATAGATTAAAATCAGCACTTGGTAAAACATCATAATTTACTGGGTAGAGACAGTTTAGGAGAAACTTCCTCTATCAACAGAAAATCTAAAACAAATGACACCGAGTAGAACACGTACTGTACTGTACTGTACTGTACTGGACTGTACTGTACACTCAACTGCAGAAATTATTAACAACTGTCAAAACTTTCACTTGACAGAAGAGTAGCTGAAGAAATTAGCCCGTTGAGTTTGTATCTTATTACTACAGCTGACGAGGCAGGAATACGAGGCGCAATTCATAAAGATATTTTAGTTATATTTCTTTTAACTAAAGACTCTAGATATGAGTAGACTGTACAAAACATTCACTTCTGAATTTCTGCATCATGTTGGTGCAATCAACTAAGATCCCCACATAAACTTTGTTGCTCTTCTTTCACTGCAATTCTCGAGCCATCTAGAAAAATAGGAATAATTGTGCCTGAAGTTCCAAGTCAGCCATAATTTTAATATTCCTTTAAATTAAATATCGTGGTGCATTGTTAAAAACAATAAGTGACGTATTGTCTCTAACACATGTTAATATATTTGTTGCAAATATGCTACAGGGTCCGTCAGGTCCTCTTGGTCCAACTGGGTCACCTGGCCTTCCTGGCTTCATGGGTAAACCTGGTCCACCTGGACCCCCAGGTCCTCCTGGTCCACCTGGTGACTCAGCCGCTCAACCACTGCAAGTAGCTGGAGAACGCGTATATGGTCTGCCCGGTGTGATGGGTCCTATGGGACCATCAGGCCTTGTAAGTACTCTAAAGTGTCTTGCCTTAGTCTTTGTTCGACATGAAATAACTGTTTTAATAGAGTCTTAAGCTCCATAAGCTATAATGTTTAGTGTTATTTGACCAGCCTGGTGAGCGTGGTGCAGATGGTTCCCGAGGCCCGGAAGGGAAAAGAGGTCATCCTGGCCAATCTGGACCTGCTGGACCATCCGGTCTACCTGGGTCTCCGGGTCAGCGCGGACCTCCTGGTAATAGTGGTATACCTGGTACACCGGTGAGTTGCTAACATACAAACAATTATTTCTTTAATCTTACCTGGAACATTTATTGCTTGATTATAATAGACAAAATATTTGTAAAGAGAAACAAGCAGTAATAACAGAATCTTCAAATCACAGTATTGCTCTCTGGATAACAGTAATCTTTAAATCACAATATCGTTCTCTCGATCAATCAATCAGCGCACCGTACCATCCTCATATTTGGGGGTTAGCGACCACAATCATCCACTCTAAACGTTCTCGGGCTGATTTTACCAATCCTCCAAGGCTTTGTCTCTCTTTTTAGGGACCCAGTTTATAATTTCATTCATCCATCCCAGTCTCTGCCTTCCCTTTTATCACTGATCTGTTAATAACTTTTTGCAATTTCTCTTCATTTTATGTGATAAGAGCTGTGTCATCTGCATACCGTATATTTGATATTATTTTACCAATAATTTTTAATCCTTCATTATCACTTATAACTTCTCTCATTAAGAAATCTGAATATATATAATACAATGTCTTACTTCTTATCTAACTGTGAACCAATTAGTAAGTTCATTATTTACTCACACTGCAGCCTCCTGTTGCCAGTAAAGATTTTAAAAATTATAATATCTCATTCACTAATGCCTATTTTATTCGAGACCTCGATAAGTTTATTGTGTTTTACCTTATCAAAAAGTTTTCAAAATCTACGCAACAAATATAAAAATTTCTTAAGACCTCTGAAAGCCTTTCATTCGAAATTCTCAAGCCAAATTTAGTTTCTCTTGTTCTTTTTCTCATTTTAAATCCATTTTGCTCTTCAAATAACTCACTTTCTATTATGATTTTATTCTATTTAAAATTATATTTAATAAGACTTTGCAGGCATGACTTATTAAGCTTATTGTTCTAAACTGGGTGCACTAGGAAGGTCTCCTTTGAAATATATAGAATTACATAATTTAGAGAAACATTTATTCCATTTTCATATAATTTTTGTTTCTTACTTTTACGCTATCCCTATCATTGTACAGTTCTACGTACTATTTTCTTTCAATAGACCCACCCCATTTATTTCTTTATTCATTTATTTAATCTTTCTGTACTGTACATTTCCCTAAAATTATGCCTTCTGTCATCATCTTCAATCTCTTTGCATATCGTTTCCAGATCATCTTTCTTGGCCTGTCTGCATTCTCTTTGAATTTCGTTGTTAATTTTTATGTAAGCCTCACTTCGTTTTCTCATATTTCATTGTCTATCTTTTTTTCTTTATTCTTTTTTCTTTTTAAATCCACTTACTTTTAGCCTCGGACTTCCTATGTCCTAAAAGCAACCTCTAACATTATTTCTTTGTAATTATTAAATTGTTGTCCTGGTCCTTGTTCATCAAAGTCACTCTTTAGCAATACTGATAATCCATTTTCCTTTTCATTTTCTCATTCTATCCCTGCCCCGGTTTTGAGTTTATCTACCCTAACAAGTATCTACTTTGCAATAGTATGCACTAAGTCGTGTTGCTTGTAGTAATTTCCTTCACTTATACAGCAACAACGTCAAATCAAATTCAGCTTTAAAGTTTGCCATAATAGTTTGAATTATGATATATTCACTCTTTGACAACTGTTACCATTTTGATTTGTCTTCAGAAAGTAAAGAAGAAAGATAAGTAAGAATGATGTATAATTCAGAGGTGGGTGGTAAATGGAAGAGTAGACAACTACCTCCACTGTTTTATGAGAATGTTACAGCATTAAGATTGTCAACAAATAGAGCAAATGTTTGATCTTGGTTTTGGCATCCCCACAGTATAGGGGGAAGATCCTTAAACACCGAGTTCAAACCAAAGATCAAACCATTCTCTCAAAATATATGTAATTTTTTATGGATGAAAAATGTTTAACAATTGTTTCTATTGGTTCTCTTTCGTGTGACACTCTGCCATTTACTTGTGGTCATTATCTCACGAACGTGTCTGCAGATTCTTTCCATACCTGAGATATACACTCATCCACTTACTGGCCATTTTAGGTACAAACTTTCACAACCGGGTAGAGACATCTTTCCTATATAACACCTTGACTATTCTTCGGCTTTCATCCAGACAACACTAGACGTCTTGTAAAATACTGTATTATACATTTTGGAGTTCATATTCCTAAAAGTTTAATCAAAATATAATTTTATTGGTTTTCCCTCATCTTACTTTGTTTCCTGACCACCTCAACCGCTGTTCCTTATGTCTGGTACACTATACCTTTGTAGTCGTGTCGTACGAAGTTCTCGTATGGCAGTTTGATTTGATTTGATTTTGCCGCTTGCAGCGGCTACTTTATTGTGCACCCCACACTCATCCTGTGAGCGGTAGCGCAAAAGGATTACAGAGTAGGGTTTACAAAGGGTCATAATAATTAACCCCCGTTGTCAGGATATTATGGCACTGAAAGTTACACAGTATTTCATTTACATTATTTGTTTAGTTCTATACATAAAGGGTAACTTATTCACAAATGAGTGAGAACAGGCGTGTGAGGCAGTATGTCTGGCCTCACACTTTGTTATTCACATTTACGTGGGAGGTATTCAAGCACATTGCGTATTTGGTTCTGTACATGAGAATTGATATAGTTACTAAGTGCAAAAAAGTGGATACAATCTTAATATGTCGGCTATCTTGCCATTAGAGATGAAGTGTTGTGCCATTTCACACACAGTGTGCTTGGACCTGTCCCTAAAAGTTCTATCTTCACACAGTCGAGGACGTAGTGTTCAAGTGTGTGGCCATATGTATGGCCACACACTTTACATTTAGTTTTGTTTACATCTGCTTGAGGAACATACTGCCAAAGGTACTTATATCCTAACCTTAATCTAGCGGTTACAACATCTTGTAATCTAGTGATCTTGTTACTTGCTCCATATACATGTTTCACTTGATACATCTCATCATGGTAACCTATGGATCGACTAGTGCCTGTTTGCACTAGTCTACTTGCGTCAAACTCATCAATAAGTTCTTTCCTAATTACAGTTTTAAGGGTTCTTTTTGACAGACCCAAATTGTATTCAACGGTGTCTTTGTTAGACGCGAGTTTGGCGAGGGCATCAACTCTGTCATGTTTTATGAGGCCTATGTGAGAGGGGATCCACAACAGTTTGACCCTGACACCCCGGTCAACAAGGCACGCATATTTGTGTCTGGCTTCAGAGACAAGAGCGTGACAACCTGAGTCGAGGGTACCAAGGGCAAGTAGTGAGGATAGAGAGTCAGTGATGATGAGACTGTCAGTAACAGTGGTTTCAATGAATTTAATAGCTGTGAGTATGGCAACTAATTCAGTTTGTAGAGTGGATGCCCAGTTGTTAATTCTAACTCCTTTCTCAATTATATTACCGTCAGGTTGAGTCACAACAATAGCACTTCCAGCCCTCCCACAGGCGGTGTTTAGAGATCCATCAGTGTAGATGGTCTGTGTGATATTATCATCAGTCTGTAGAGTGTGTATGTGTTCAAGAGCTCTCAATTTGGCAGTGTGTTGGAGATAAATGCTTTGTATAATTAATTTTTTAGGCGGATACGTCGGTATTGTGATATCGAAGGGAACTGTCCGCCAGGGTGGCAGGAAGCGCTGTTGTGTCTCAACTTTGTACAGGTGGTCTAGTCCAAACATCTTCATATGTGTAGCTGTAGTTCGGATCCATTTAGACTCAGTAGTCCCATGGTTCATACATTCTAGCAATTTCCCTTGCAGCAGTTCCTTGCAGCAGTTCCTTGCAGCTCATTGGCTCATATATAATGTTCGATTAGTATTGATATATTCGATTAGTATTGATATATCGCAAATAGATCCATATAAAACTGTTAAGGATACCCAGTTCTGGCTCAATTTAATGTTGAATTTAATGTCTGTAAATATATAACTGCTTGAAAACATTAACTTTCAAGATATGTGGGAAAATAATGTATGAAATAATGAATATTTACCGTCGAAGTCACAAACAAATTAACTCTTTCGGAGAACACAATCCTCACTACTTCATCTTTTTTTCACTAATCATAATAAAGAAAAAGATAATAATGCCCATTTCATAAAGAGTAGAATCACGTAAAGGTATCGTTAAAGGCTATGTCCCAGATGCGAGTGGATGCGAGCGTCCTACGGCATCGAGCGACCAGGGCGTAGACGCGCGACCTACTTTCCAAAGCGTCCTGTGTCCCACCTGCCAGTGTCTTGCTGGCATAAACATGCCGTCTACGCAGCGCAAACATTTGCTGGTACTTTTAGAAAATATTGCTTTCCAACATGTGGTACTTGCAGAGGTACCTATGAAAAAACAGCCCATATATTAGAGGAGGATGGAAGTAGACGAATTTCACCATCTTTACATGATCCAAAGAAGGTTCACGAGTACACCAGAATGTAATCTGATTGAGGACAAGGCCTACCCACTCTGTGTATATTTGTTGAAACCCTATCCGAGAAATGCTCTGAACAAAGAAAAAAAATTACAGATTGCCACGTGCCAGGCGTGTTGTAGAGTGTTCATATGAAAATTGTGCAAGTAAATGGAGAATTTTAAATAAAGCTATTGAAAAAGGGTAGATACTACTGTTAACATTGTAAAGTGTGCTACACTTTGCCATAATATCATCACTGACACAGAGGGTCTGGAAGCAAAGTCATATGCAATTCAAGAATGTACAGTTGAGAATAACACAGCACCTTCTAGAATAATCAAGCAAGATCAAGCTCTTAACAGTGGAAAATCAATGTGAGGACTCGCACAACTGAGGAAGCGACAATCAAAATATTTGATGCTGCTTCCAAGACGCGCGTCTAGTTGTCTAGTTTCCGCTTCCTGGCCGCTCGTGAACGCGTGAAGCGTCTACGTGAGACACATCAAAGAAAACACTCATGTGGTAGCTCGATGCTGCAGGACCCACGCACATAGGACATAGCCTTAGACGAACGTTATGGGAGGTAGTACACACCTTCTCACAAGACTGAGTCATATCTTCTCACAAGACTAAGGCACAACTCACAAGACTGAGGCATATCTTCTCACAAGACTGAGGCACAGCTCACAAGACTGGGGCATATCCTCTCACAAGATTGAAGCATAACTCTCAAGACTGAGGCATACCTTTGCACAAGATTGAAGCACAACTCAAAAGACTGAGGCATATCTTCTCACAAGACTGAGGCACAGCTCACAAGACTGAGGCATATCTTCGCACAAGATTGAATCACAACTCACAACACCAGGGCATAACTCACAAAACTGAGGCACATCTTATCACAATATTGAAGCATAACTCACAAGTCTAAGGCATATCCTCTCACAACAGTGAAGCATAACTCACAAGACTGAGGCATATATTCTCACAATTCTCACTCAAAAGAGTGAGGTGTATCTTCTCACAAGACTGAGGCACAGCTCACAAGACTGAGGCACAATTCACAAGACTGAAGCACGTCTTCTCACATGATTGATAAAGAATGCATAAGACTGAGGCACAACTCAGAAGACTGAGGCACAACTCAAAAGACTGAGGCACATCTTTTCACACGACTGAAACACAACTCAGAAGACTGAGGCACATCTTATCACAAAATTGAAGCACAACTTACAAGACTGAGGCACAACTCAAAAGACTGAGGCACATCTTTTCACAAGACTGAAACACAACTCAGAAGACTGAGGCACATCTTATCACAAAATTGAAGCACAACTTAACAAGACTGAGGCACAACTCACAAGACTGAGGCACATCTTCTCACAAGATTGAAGTACAACTCAAAAGAATGAGGCACAACTCAAAAGACTGTGGCAGATCTTCTCACAAGATTGAAGCACACCTTCTCACAAGATTGAGGGACAACTATCAAGACTAAGGCACAACTCACAAGAATGAAGCACGTCTTCTCACAAGATTGAGGAAGAATGCATAAGACTGATGCACAAATCACAATATTGAAGTACACCTTCTCACAAGATTGAGGCACAACTCAAAAGACTGAGGCACATCTTCTCACAAGATTGAAGTACAACTCACAAGACTGAGGCACAACTCAAAAGACTGAAACACAACTCAGAAGACTGAAGCACACTTTCTCACAAGACAGAAGCACAACTCAAAAGACTGAAACACAACTCACAAGACTGAAGCACACTTTCTCACAAGACTGAGGCACAACTCACAAGACTGAAACACAACTCACAAGATTGAAGCACACTTTCTCACAAGATTGAAGCACACTTTCTCACAAGACTGAGGCACAACTCAAAAGACTGAAACACAACTCACAAAACTGAAACAAACTTTCTCACAAGACTGAGGCACAACTCAAAAGACTGAAACACAACTCACAAAACTGAAACAAACTTTCTCACAAGACTGAGGCACAACTCAAAAGACTCAAACACCACTCACAAGACTGAAGCACACTTTCTCACAAGACTGAGGCACACTTTCTCACAAGACTGAGGCACAACTCAAAAGACTGAAACACAACTCACAAGACTGAAGGACACTTTCTCACACGATTGAGGCACAACTCAAAAGACTGAGGCACATCTTCTCACAAGATTGAAGTACAACTCACAAGACTGAGGCACAACTCAAAAGACTGAGGCAGAACTTCTTCTCACACGACTGAAGCACACTTTCTCACAAGATTGAGGCACAACTCAAAAGACTGAAACACAACTCACAAAACTGAAACAAACTTTCTCACAAGACTGAGGCACAACTCAAAAGACTCAAACACCACTCACAAGACTGAAGCACACTTTCTCACAAGACTGAAGCACACTTTCTCACAAGACTGAGGCACAACTCAAAAGACTGAAACACAACTCACAAGACTGAAGGACACTTTCTCACACGATTGAGGCACAACTCAAAAGACTGAGGCACATCTTCTCACAAGATTGAAGTACAACTCACAAGACTGAGGCACAACTCAAAAGACTGAGGCAGAACTTCTTCTCACACGACTGAAGCACACTTTCTCACAAGATTGAGGCACAACTCAAAAGACTGAAACACAACTCACAAGACTGAAGCACACTTTCTCACAAGATTTTTTTTTTTTTTTACGGGAATTATCCCACCCGGGCACAGGTCGAACGACCCACAATGGGGTCTGGGGGGCGAAAAATTAAGAACAGAAAAAAATTGAAAATAAAGAAGAAAAGGGTTATACTGTATTAATCTACACCACGAAGATGCCGGAAACCAGCCTTTTAAAGAGAGACAGATTATATAAGTATGGAAACAGAGAAGAAGGCGGAGCATTCCACAGTTTGGCTGTGTGAGGAAAGAAGGGTGTACTATAACGGGTTATTCTAGTGTGACCGACATCCACAGAGAAATGGTGGGCACCGCGGGCAAGACGTGTGTTACGAGCCCACGGCCTTGCCGGCGGTACACAGGATGCCAAATCCACCGAACATTGCCCGTTAAAGTACCTGTAAAATAGAGAGAGTAAAGCAACATTGCGGCGAAGAGAAAGGGAAGAAAGATTGTCGACTAAAGGAGGAGAGCTAATAAGACGAAATGCCTTTGATTCCACCCTATCTAACAGTTGGATAGAAGAAGAGCCACCCCAGATATGAGAGCAGTACTCCAAGTGAGAACGAATGAATCCCTTATATGCTTGAAGCAACTGCTCAGGATTGAAGTAGCTACGGCATCTGTACAGCATTTCGAACTTTCGGGAGGCAGCTTTAGCTATGTTAAGGATGTGGGACAACTCTCAAGAATGAGGCACAATATTCACCATTGTATTGGTCGCATCAACCTACTATTTTAATTCAGTAATCGTGGCAATGTTGCACGCAAAGTGGATCACGAACTGCTCCTGCGTAATTTACATTATATTTATTGAATATAATGAACGATGGCGCATTTTCCCCAGCATGATAGCTATGTTATAAGTGTTAGACATGAGACTTAAGAGTTGATTTACAATTATCTTGTTCATTTCCCTGTTTATGGCGTTTCATGGGTAAAAAACCCGGCAATGTTTATTTTACTGCTGAAGGATGTCTGAGGTTATATTACTAGTGAAGGCATTGGCGCTGGCACAAGTAAGGAAGACAGCCGTTTGGATGGGGAAGAATTCAGACTGGGTGACATTGTGCAGGTCACTGCTGTTCATGCCATCGTGGAGTTGCCTCACAAAAGAGATGAATTTTAGTGGACAACCAAAACGATTGAGAGTCCGCCAGAGGGCTTGCCCTGTTGACCGAGTCGAAGGCATTAGTAAGGTCGACGAAAGCCATGTAAAAGTCACTGTTCCTGTATCTGGCGGGCAGCAAAGATCATGTCAGAGATGATACGTGGTGGTCTAGGCCAAATTAAGATTCTGGGAGAAAAATTTTCGCCTCAGGAAGAAGGCTGTTTAGGAGGAATCGGGTGATAATCTTGCCAGCTATGGACAGCAGCGAGATCCAGCAAAAGTTGCCACAGTCTGACCTGTCTCCCTTGTTCTTATAAATGTATGGGGTTATGTTCCAACTGAAGAGTGCCTCAGGTTATGTTACTATTGAAGAGTGTCTCAGGTTATGTTCCTACTGAAGAGTGTCTCAGGTTATGTTCCTACCGAAGAGTGTCTCAGGTTATGTTACTACTGAAGAGTGTCTCAGGTTATGTTCCTACTGAAGAGTGTCTCAGGTAATGTTACTACTGAAGAGTGTCTCAGGTTATGTTACTACTGAAGAGTGTCTCAGGTTATGTTACTACTGAAGAGTGTCTCAGGTTATGTTACTACTGAAGAGTGTCTCAGGTTATGTTACTACTGAAGAGTGATTCAGGTTATGTTACGACTGAAGAGTGTATCAGCTTATGTTACTACTGAAGAGTGTCTCAGGTTATGTTCCTACTGAAGAGTGTCTCAGGTTATGTTACTACTGAAGAGTGTCTCAGGTTATGTTACCACTGAAGAGTGTCTCAGCTTATATTATTGCCGAAGAGTGTCTCAGGTTATGTTACTACTGAAGAGTGTCTCAGCTTATATTACTACTGAAGAGTGTCTCAGGTTATGTTACTGCTGAAGAGTGTCTCAGGTTATGTTACTACTGAAGAGTGTCTCAGCTTATGTTACTACTGAAGAGTGTCTCAGGTTATGTTACTACTGAAGAGTGTCTCAGGTTATGTTACTACTGAAGAGTGTCTCAGGTTATGTTACTACTGAAGAGTGTCTCAGCTTATGTTACTACTAAAGAGTGTCTCAGCTTATGTTACTACTGAAGAGTGTCTCAGGTTATGTTACTACCGAAGAGTGTCTCAGCTTATGTTACTACTGAAGAGTGTCTCAGGTTACGTTACTGCTGAAGAGTGTCTCAGGTTACGTTACTGCTGAAGAATGTCTCAGGTTATGTTACTGCTGAAGAGTGTCTCAGGTTACGTTACTGCTGAAGAGTGTCTCAGGTTATGTTACTGCTGAAGAGTGTCTCAGGTTATGTTACTGCTGAAGAGTGTCTCAGGTTACGTTACTGCTGAAGAGTGTCTCAGGTTACGTTACTGCTGAAGAGTGTCTCAGGTGTTACGTTACTGCTGAAGTGTCTCAGGTTACGTTACTGCTGAAGAGTGTCTCAGGTTACTGCTGAAGAGTGTCTCAGGCTGAAGAATGTCTCAGGTTATGTTACTGCTGAAGAGTGTCTCAGGTTACGTTACTGCTGAAGAGTGTCTCAGGTTATGTTACTGCTGAAGAGTGTCTCAGGTTATGTTACTGCTGAAGAGTGTCTCAGGTTACGTTACTGCTGAAGAGTGTCTCAGGTTATGTTACTGCTGAAGAGTGTCTCAGGTTACGTTACTGCTGAAGAGTGTCTCAGGTTATGTTACTGCTGAAGAGTGTCTCAGGTTACGTTACTGCTGAAGAGTGTCTCAGGTTATGTTACTGCTGAAGAGTGTCTCAGGTTATGTTACTGCTGAAGAGTGTCTCAGGTTACGTTACTGCTGAAGAGTGTCTCAGGTTACGTTACTGCTGAAGAGTGTCTCAGGTTATGCTACTGCTGAAGAGTGTCTCAGGTTACGTAACTGCTGAAGAGTGTCTCAGGTTATGTTACTGCTGAAGAGTGTCTCAGGTTATGTTACTGCTGAAGAGTGTCTCAGGTTATGTTACTGCTGAAGAGTGTCTCAGGTTACGTTACTGCTGAAGAGTGTCTCAGGTTATGTTACTGCTGAAGAGTGTTTCAGGTTACGTTACTGCTGAAGAGTTTCTCAGGTTACGTTACTGCTGAAGAGTGTCTCAGGTTACGTTACTGCTGAAGAGTGTCTCAGGTTATGTTACTGCTGAAGAGTGTCTCAGGTTACGTAACTGCTGAAGAGTGTCTCAGGTTATGTTACTGCTGAAGAGTGTCTCAGGTTATGTTACTGCTGAAGAGTGTCTCAGGTTACGTTACTGCTGAAGAGTGTCTCAGGTTACGTTACTGCTGAAGAGTGTCTCAGGTTATGTTACTGCTGAAGAGTGTCTCAGGTTATGTAACTGCTGAAGAGTGTCTCAGGTTATGTTACTGCTGAAGAGTGTCTCAGGTTATGTTACTGCTGAAGAGTGTCTCAGGTTACGTTACTGCTGAAGAGTGTCTCAGGTTATGTTACTGCTGAAGAGTGTCTCAGGTTATGTTACTGCTGAAGAGTGTCTCAGGTTATGTTACTGCTGAAGAGTGTCTCAGGTTATGTTACTGCTGAAGAGTGTCTCAGGTTATGTTACTGCTGAAGAGTGTCTCAGGTTATGTTACTGCTGAAGAGTGTCTCAGGTTATGTTACTGCTGAAGAGTGTCTCAGGTTACGTTACTGCTGAAGAGTGTCTCAGGTTATGTTACTGCTGAAGAGTGTCTCAGGTTATGTTACTGCTGAAGAGTGTCTCAGGTTATGTTACTGCTGAAGAGTGTCTCAGGTTATGTTACTGCTGAAGAGTGTCTCAGGTTATGTTACTGCTGAAGAGTGTCTCAGGTTATGTTACTGCTGAAGAGTGTCTCAGGTTATGTTACTGCTGAAGAGTGTCTCAGGTTATGTTACTGCTGAAGAGTGTCTCAGGTTATGTTACTGCTGAAGAGTGTCTCAGGTTATGTTACTGCTGAAGAGTGTCTCAGGTTATGTTACTGCTGAAGAGTGTCTCACTGCTGAAGAGTGTCTCAGGTTATGTTACTGCTGAAGAGTGTCTCAGGTTATGTTACTGCTGAAGAGTGTCTCAGGTTATGTTACTGCTGAAGAGTGTCTCAGGTTATGTTACTGCTGAAGAGTGTCTCAGGTTATGTTACTGCTGAAGAGTGTCTCAGGTTATGTTACTGCTGAAGAGTGTCTCAGGTTATGTTACTGCTGAAGAGTGTCTCAGGTTATGTTACTGCTGAAGAGTGTCTCAGGTTACGTTACAGCTGAAGAGTGTCTCAGGTTATGTTACTGCTGAAGAGTGTCTCAGGTTATGTTACTGCTGAAGAGTGTCTCAGGTTACGTTACAGCTGAAGAGTAACATAAGTAGATCTCACCACTTTTACCAGTAGCTGTTTTCATAGTATTGTTTTTTCTTTATTTGCTATAATTTCATTAAATTCTTTTAAGAATGCTCATTATGATCAACAGTCCCCGTTTGGAAATTAATGGACATTAGAAATAGTATGAATCATATATTACATATATTTTTTACTTATCTATTATTGATTTCATATTAATTATTCCAACATGCGGAATAATATTATGACAAAACCTATCATTATACAGATAGAGAGCGGGTACAGTATTCACCTTTAAGAGTCTCTTGTTCTTAGGACTTTCAATTCCTAGCCCAACGAGACTTCACTTCATCAATGTAGTCATGTTTGGTAAAGTGGACGGAACAAATAGCATTCTCTGGATTCACTTTATCAGCACGACGACAAAAGTTTAACCAGTTTTCTGAAGTTGTCTCCAAACATACACTCATTCTCCAGTTGTCTCCAAACATACACTCATCCTCCAGTTGTATCCAAACATACACTCATCCTCCAGTTGTCTCCAAACATACACTCATCCTCCAGTTGTCTCCAAACATACACTCATCCATCAATTGTCACCAAACACATTCAAACACCAGTTGTCCCTATACAGTACATACACTCACACTTGTAAATGATAACTCGTCTAACACTTGTGCATGGAACCACATCTGACATCTGTACATGGTAACGCATCTAACACTTGTACATGGTACATCGTCTCTGACTAGTATGTTACCTCGTCTCAATCTTATACATGGTAACTCGTCTCAAACTGTCTTGTACATAGTAAAATGTACCAGTTATATTTTTCTTCCTTAAGGGTCGCGAATACACAGAGGCTGAGTTACGTGGAATATGCGCTTCAGTTTTAAGAGGTGAGTCAAAGAAGCACAAATTTTTCACCTGTACCTCAAATTTTTAAGAATATTCATATTTTAATAATTATAGCAACAGAAGTATAAATAATGTACAATATATTTTTATTAGTAGCTGCTGTTTCAAAGATCAAAAAAATCTGATAACAGATGTTGTTGTCCACGACACAGATAAGTTACAGGATGACTAACACAAGACGTACAGTAACACACAGGTTGTTGTTGTACACGACACAGGTAAGTTACAGGATGAGGTTGCTTACACACACCCTGAAGTAACTTGGTTGAGTGTAGTCAGGGAATGCGAAGACGGGCCCATTGGTAAGTGCGTTCTACAATGCAATAAATCTATCCTCTTGTTCCGCATTCCAAACAAAAATTGCGACGCATAACCCTTAATAAAAGAACGATAATATCAAGACAAACCTAAAAAACTACGCACCTTATCAATGTTTGTAGGACGAGGGAACTGCTACAGCTTTAACTTTTGCATCAACTGTATGAATTCCACTTCCGTCAACTACATGACCAAGGAATTGTATTCTAGATTTTACAAATTCGCTCTTAGACAGTTTGACTTTTAGTCCTGCCGTGAAAAGTTTTGGAACACTTCATGTAGTTTTTCAATATGACTGACCCAACCCTCGCCGAAACCAATAACACGTTCGGTTTGCTCAGCACTGCTATTAAAGAGGCTGCAACCGAGGTGTTGTCGTACATCGGTACTGGAGTACCTAACCCACGTCGGTCTGAACCCCGACTTCATATAAAAACGACGACAACGCGTCTTCCGGTGTTTGGTTACCTGTGATACATCAATCCATATCTCCTTACATCGTCGGAGTGCTGGACATTCTTCCGTAGTATGGGCGGGAGACTCATAGTATAAACACCACATATCAGCTGTCTGGTCTGAATCAGACCTGGGATGAGCAGCTGCTGCATAAGTCTTAAATGGGTCATGTCGGTGTCTTGATTGAGAAGTTGATTTATTCTTAGATTTAGCACCACTACGCTGGGGCTGGTAACAAAAATCAACTGTATTCCCATTCTTCTTACAATGCGTGTATACTAACTGTTGCTTCATGTTTGGGGCCGAATTCTTGGGAACTCGTTGTTGAACTACTTGGCGCCACAGTTGTTACCGTCCTCGCTAGCGGAGTGCATGGTGACTTAATAGCGAGCGTAGCTGCATAATCCAGAATATCATAACTGGCTTGTAATTAGTTGCCTTCGCCTGTTTATATACTGGGTCACGAAAGGCAAGTAGAAAATAAATAAATTCCATCAACTGTGCAAAATTTTCCATGGACAATATGGTCTTGCGAGTCCACCCAGGCTGAACGACGAAAAGTAGCCATGATATCCTGTTGAACTTCGCCAGCAAACGAAACACACGTCACGGTATCTTCTGCGCGTATCATGCTGGGAATACGATCAACCCGTCTAAAAATCCAATTCAGGTGATCTTGCTTTGATCCCAATTCAAAGAGACCAATGAGTGACTTCCTAAACTTCTCATATGTAGGATGTGCAAGACCACTAGTGTCTAAATGTTTGCTAGCATAACTGCCTACTCTGATGTGCCCGCGTACAAAAGACTTGCGTTCTTCCTCTCTCGTTATTTGGATGGTGCTCATCGCATCCTCACATGTCACTCGATAATCATCTTCCGCCATAAACTCGCGAATGCGATCGTCCAGTGGTATGACTTGCAGATTTTGAGTCTTGGAAAAAGGCACTTCTGAATTATTTGTAGCCATGGTTAAGGAGTTGTTAGTTAACTTATGCCTAACTGCAACACTACTGGATCCTGGAGGGAAAGAACGATTCTGTGACACACTATCAGACTCTGTAGAAAGAGAAGGAACTTGCCCACAATTAGGTTTGGTGTCGTATGTACGACCTGACCTTAGGGTTCTATGGTTTAAATCGTCACGCTCTAAACGCGTTTGTGTTTCTTGCAAATTTACGTGTTCAGTATAACCTTGCTTATTCACTTATAGTAAATGATATAAAATATCAGTAAAATAATTAAAATATCTATAAAAGAAAAGGAGAAAAATTCTTCAGTATATTTATATATACAAATAAGTAAGACACTTATAGATTATAAATAACCTGACAAGAAGCCTAACGTGTAATGTTGTGCTGTAGCAAATGTTATTGTGAGTATAATACTAGCGTATGTTTGTGACATACCTAATACCGGAGACTTGATTGAAGAAAACGAATAACTCTGGAAAGGTTTTTGAAAATATGGCCACCAAATCCGTAGACTTACATTAAGCGGAGCCGATCAGCTCGAAAGATTGAGGGTCAATGTCAGTCCTTGAAGCTATTCGAGACACCACGACCATATGGCGTCATTCCAAGATGGCGTCCTCAGCTTGTTACCTCATAGAGGTTGTAGTTGGAGATTTGAAAGGGTTTGGGTAAAGCTGCTTTGGTCAGTTGAAGTTCAGATAGTAGTAAGAGATCGGGGAAAGAGGTAAATAAATGGTGCTCCACAGAAGAAAAATTGGATCTCAGGCCGCGAATTTTGGAAAAATGAAGTGTGAAAAAAGCCGATCCTCCAGTAACCTCGGTGGCGTCAGTTGAGGCCCCAGTAGTTTGATGATGATCAGGTCGGCCCTGGGGTCCACAACCTTCCCGACCAGTGGGACCCATCCGAGAAGGCCCGGCTGTAATATTATGGTCAACTGATATCATAGAAGAATAAAAGAATAGAATGAATAAAACAGATCAAGAGTGAGAAAAGTTATATATGTTGTGTTATCAATGGTAAGAGAGACAATTGAGACCCTGCAATTGTGTGTAAACGAGGCAGAAAGTCAGATCAGCAACCTGGGACTTCGTCACAATTTTTGTGATGCCATATGGATGCAGGGTCTACCATTAGTCAACACATTATGCTTCCAGTATCTTCCCAGGCGGTAATACCTCCCTGTTTGATAGCTGCCTACTACCTACTACCGTAATAGGGAAGGCTAAAGTCAAGTGTTAAAACAAATGTGCTTTATATGTGACTAGTAAAGAAGTACGATAGGGTCTTATGTGCGATAGGGTCTCGTGTTGGTCAAATCCAAGTTTTATCAAACTTATTACCAAAACGGAAAATCGGATTACAGGAGGTCGAAAATAATGCCTAACCCACCTCAAGAGTCAGAATATATAATATTGCATGTGTGTACATGTACATTACATGGATATAAATATAACGAACAATTATTAGTGTGTGCACATGAAACAAATACTGAAATAAAACTAGAATACTGTACAGAAGGCGGCACTCACCAATGAAAAATAAAGCTTCAGATGTAATCACATGTTCGTACAAGTTACATGCTTTTACGAACACTAACATAAATCTTCACCTCACAGGCACTTAATTCAAGGACTAAAAACATGGTGATATCGGTTCTAGATTTTGTTTTTATCTTTGATGGACTCTGGCCCTAGTGAAGTAAGGAGCAGATAATGTGAGTACTGTACAGTGCTCTGTACTCTTTTCTTGTCATTACTTAGGATAGGAATTGCTATTAAGTTTATATTGTGCTCTTATTAAATTCAGTTTGAAGATCGGAAGGATGGTAAGTTGTATTCACTTGCATCAGTGATACAAGTGTGGGTATAATATTAAGTTCGAAACATTAATACTTGTTTATCTCCAGAAAACTTAGCTGAGATAGCCAAAACCTTGCGAGGCCCCCCTGGCATACCCGGCATAGGACAGCGTGGACCACCTGGTGAACCAGGGGAAGTTGGTGCTCCAGGTTGGAACTGCATTATATTGTTCTATCCTTCCTGCCGCTGTTGTTCTGATGCCTCACCCGTTACACCCTAGCATCTTTACCTCTTACTTATTCTAACAGCTAATGAAACTAAAGGATTTTGCATTAATAGATATCAATATGTGAGTGTATGTAAAAGGTAAAGTGGCTAGTCTGTGTTTTATTCAAACTCCTCTGAATTTACAACTGAACTTCCTAAGCACCAGGAAGGAATTTCTCTGAACCAGGCGTGAACCAAGGAGTGTGTAGCCCTAATTATTAGCACGCGGAATGATGCAGTACTCATCGGTGATAACTTTCCAGCTGTCAGCTGCCCCCAATCCCACCCCACCCAACCCCACCCCCAGCCCACCCTGTCAGATGACGACAGAGGCGGCTGACGCTTGTTTCCCACAGACCGCATGGAGGAACTGACACGGGGGCTGCATGGCCCACCTGGCCCACCAGGCCGGGCCCGAATAGGACGTCCTGGCCTTCCTGGCAAGCCAGGCAACCCAGGTACAAAACATCATCCACTCCTTCCCTATATCGTATATAGGCACATTTCTGTTTTTTGTTTCTTTTACTATATCAAAATAATTTATACTTAAAGTTTGAACCTCCTCCACACACACATACACTCATATATATATATATATATATATATATATATATATATATATATATATATATATATATATATATATATATATATATATATATATATATATATATATATATATATGCAAGTAAATCACTGTAGGTGCGCGTAATCTAGGTATATGCTGATAACCACCAGGAAAGAAGAAAACACGAAGTTCCCAAGCGCTTTCGTGTAATTCACATCTTCAGGGGTGAGTACAGACTAAAGAGGAGTACAAAACAAGGTGTATATATACAGAGGAGGGTGAGACCAGGTCCACAATGGTCAGGTATTAGGTAATGACCATACTAATCTTTAAATAGCACGGCAACGTTCCGTAGTCAGGTCAGAGGTGACCCAACCTTCTCACCTGGTTACAAATTTTCTAAATTACAAAATTGTCCAGTTTGTACATGCCATTACTCAAATCCATGTTGAATGCTTCGGTATGTTTAATGAGACTAGATTCTATGATGTTCCTACTATCAATTGAATTACAAGGTAATATTGAGGAGGCATTATCCCAGTCAATGCAATGCTTGTTATCCCTGAAATGAACAAACAGAGCATTGGATTCCTGGCCTGTCCTAACACTATATTTATGTTGTTTAATTCTAGTTGCAAGATCTTTACCTGTCTGGCCTAAGTAAAACATATTACATTCCTTGCAAGGAACTTTATAAATGCAACCAATTGTGTTGTTGGGGGAGTTCTTGATTAACATTTGTTTAACAGTGCATGAGTTTTTAAATGCCACCTGGAACGTCAATGTGGCATTTAAAAACTCATGCACTTAAACAACATAAATATAGTGTTAGGACAGGCCAGGAATCCAATGCTCTGTTTGTTCATTTGAGGGATAACAAGCATTGCATTGACTGGGATAATGCCTCCTCAATATTACCTTGTAATTCAATTGATAGTAGGAACATCATAGAATCTAGTCTCATTAAACATACCGAAGCATTCAACATGAATTTGAGTAATGGCATGTACAAACTGGGCAATTTTGTAATTAAGAAAATTTGTAACCAGGTGAGAAGGTTGGGTCACCTCTGACCTGACTACGGAACGTTGCCGTGCTATTTAAAGATTAGTATGGTCATTACCTAATACCTGACCATTGTGGACCTGGTCTCACCCTCCTCTGTATATATACACCTGGTTTTGTACTCCTCCTTAGTCTGTACTCACCCCTGAAGATGTGAATTACACGAAAGCGCTTGGGAACTTCGTGTTTTCTTCTTTCCTGGTGGTTATTAGCATATATATATATATATATATATATATATATATATATATATATATATATATATATATATATATATGTATATATATATATACATATATATATATATATATATATATATATATATATATATATATATATATATATATATATATATATTAGCCCAATATATATATATATTCGAATATTGAGGTATATATATATATATATATATATATATATATATATATATATATATATATATATATATATATATATATATATTCGGGATAATTGCCTAATGGCGATAGCTTACAGGTATATGTACTTCCTTTTTTGTCTTTTGGGGAATACTTCTAACTGACCACAGACGATCATTAGATCATCAAAATACACAAAGAATAAGTTGATAGAACACATACCTTAACCTAGCCTTACCTAACCTTACCTAACCTTACCCAACCTAACGTGACTAAGCCTAGCATGACCTAACCTAATATGGCAACACTTTACCATATAGTAGCTTTGTGTACAATCAAAGACAAAAGTCGTGTCACGGTTTTGTCCGAAGATTAAATACAACTCGTGTAACATTATGAGAGCCCTACCACATGGCAGAGTGCACCAAAAGCCCTTCGGCATACAGAGTATGTTTTCACCAAATTTCACGA
The DNA here is from genome assembly GCF_018991925.1 of Homarus americanus. Taxonomy (NCBI): domain Eukaryota; kingdom Metazoa; phylum Arthropoda; class Malacostraca; order Decapoda; family Nephropidae; genus Homarus; species Homarus americanus. Next base: position 10,584,197 of record NW_024730668.1, on the reverse strand, counting down.
CACGACTGTACATGTCGATATTTGGTAAATATTTTGAAGTTGCCATTGCCTACTTATATATTTGTGCATATAGGGAGAAAGAAAGAAAACTAAAAATTATTTATTATATAGTGTTTCCTCTAGAAATTTATATTTTTTCGAGTATGTTAACCGATAAAATTATCAACAATACTATTTGCTCACAGTGGGCAGGGCTTTGAAGTAGAGGCAAAGCTTGGGGTAAAATAGAAAAAAGAATGAAACCTTACCCAACATTCCTAACCTTTAAAAATCCCAAAACTATAAAAAGCTTGCCTGATTCATGTTTTCGGTGTTTAGTATGTGATGGTGTTGTTATCGATGCTCAGATGAGGAGGTATCAAGAAACTCGTAAGCGATTCTTAACATTTTTATAGGTTAGGAAAGGTAAAGTAGGGTCAGCGGTGTGCTGCCAGTTTCTTAACAAACAGTTCTGATTCAGATAGTGGTGCAAATCGACGAGCGCCAATGGCCCCAGCCTTGGGGGTCTGGGGTGAGCAGTACCTCCCCCAGCGGGACCGGATTGGAGTCCCGGAAGCCAAGACACATTTTAGCTTTTCCAAACCGCATTTAGTTCGTCTCAGTTCAAGTTAACGTCAACAACACGATCACTGATCTTGAGATCAACACTAGTGACACGCACTGGTGCACGCAGTCTAGAAGACTACATTACTCTGCCCAAGACAGGTGTACCAAACCTAATAAGTCGCTAATTTCCAATCATTAAAAATATGTAAGTTCATTTCATGGAATTTGGCCAATAGAAAGCATTCGAAATATAGCATTAGTACAATAAATAGGGTATAAACAATGTTGACTGGTGCAAAAAAAATACGTCGTTAAAATGGGTAGTCTTTGGGCTATCTGAGCTTGTGATTATAATATCGTAATGCCTTAAGTGAAATAAGATTGATTATCGGCATATTGATCTCAAATTCTGATTCGATGGCAATGATATATATTTGGTGAACCGGTCAGTTGCAGACTTGCAGTCAGTGGGTGGGGAAGAGTTGGCGAACTCGGCGGTGAACGAAGAAGACCTCGTGAGTGAATAGTTTTGGAATGTGCTAAGGGTTTTTTCTATAGAAACTGAATGCGGGAAATAATAATGCGATACTTCAGTGGTTGTATTTAAAATTTAAGGTTTTTTTTTTAACTTTTCTCTAATTTGTGTCACATGGAGTAGGTAATAGTAAGGAAAATAAGGGCTTGTCTGGAGATTTCAAGATAAATTTCTACTGATTGTTAAATATTTGTTAAAACGTAGCAAACGGTTCGATGATCCAATCAAAATTTAACAACCGGTTCGGGCGAACGTAACTGAACCGGTTCCAGCACACTTCTGGGTAAAATTGTCAAGGGTTTGTTTGGTGAATTTTTAGTATTTTACCCCACATTTTCCCTCTACTTCAAAGCCCTGCCCACTTTGAACAACTAATATTGTGGGTAATTTTATCGGTTAAAATACTCGAAAAATATAAATTTCCTACGGAAACGCGATAGTATAAATTATTTTCTATGTTTTTTTTCTCTCTTCCTCTCTATATGACTCAGTATATAAGTAGGTGTTAGCAACTTCTAAATATTAACCCGATATTACCCTGTCCATTTCTGGGTAAAATTATCGTATCGGTTATCCACCAATTTGGAAATAGGTCAGAATCGTTCAAAAACACTTAAAAAAACCATCGGACTACATAATTTCAACCTAACCTAACCTAACCTAAACCTCTCTCCAACGGCGGTAACTTAAAATTCTAAAATTCGCTGGATGACTGAAACGATAATAATACCCATTTTTGTACAACAGAATTGGTAACACATTCATTTTTTGCCGATTTTTCCCGCGAAAATAGTCCTTCGTAAAGCTAGTCAAATCTTGAATGTATTTCATCGTTACCCCAGAAAATTCACCAACATTGAAAATAGTATGTTTTCTCTTAAGGTTGGGTGGGTAAATTTTTTTCATTCACGAATATTATTTTTACAAGTCATATTCACCACAGGGAGTTGGTGTTATTTTTAGTATTTTACTCCACATTTCCCCTCTACTTCAGAGCTCTGCCTACTTTGAACAAATAATATTGTTGGTAATTTTATCGATTAGAATACTCGAAAAATATACATTTCCGAAGAAAACGCTATAGAAAAAAGTGTCTTGGAAATGTCTAAACTACTGATTCTAAAACTTAAACTCCTAAAATTCGCTACATGACCGAAACGATAATAATATACCAATAAACATGTTTTCTGGGTGCAGGTCTTAATTATTTATTAGTAGTTGTAAAATTATTTTCGTCTCATTAATACACCTTTTCACATATCCGTTGAGACATTATTACATAACTATTTGACAAATTTCACATATCGAATGACAATCTAAAATAACTGTTGGTGGTATGTCATTCTCCAGTTGTTACATTCTCAAACTATATATATGTAGACTGTCGGTTTATTGTTCACGTCTGTCAACTTCATAACTTATGTCAATCACTTCCGTTAGCATGAACGAACAGTTATTTTAGATTGTCATTCGATATGTGTTCTGTCATTCGGTTATGAAATTTGTCAAATAGTTATGTAACAATGTCTCAACGGATATGTGAAAAGGTGTATGCGAGTCAGGAGTCAGTTGGTATTCATTACAGTGATTTGAAATGCACATAGTATAATAAAAATATGTTATGCTGCATGATCAAAACCTAAAATAATTATTTACTATGTTTTCTGGGTGAAGGTCTTAATTATTTATTGTTAGTTGTAAAGATATTATTTTCATCTCGTTAATTTAATGGTCGTCAATATTCATCACTGCGATTTGAAATACACATAGTATAGTGATAATATATTATGCCGCATGATCAAAATATAAAATAATTAATAAATGCAGTATATGTTTTTCAGTGAAAACAGCATCTCCTTTAAAAATATGCATAAACATTTCCTCTAAGCGTAAGCGCGGTAAACAACTATGCGCAGACGCAAATACTGATTCATTATTATAACGGGCAATGGACCCTGTACGAGTGGGGAACTTTTGAATCGCTTCACGCCGTGCTACATAGTGTAAACCAACTTTGGGTATAATTTGGCTAACCAATGATGGGAAGCAGCTCCTTAAATGAAATAGGGCATATATTATGATAAGCAAATTAGTTTCCATTAAGTTGTAGGAGTAAAAGAAAAAAAGATATCTGCACAGTATTTGACAAAATCGCTTTTTCAGTTATTATCGCTATTCAGCGTGACATTATTTAACCTATTCAACATACCTAATCTACAGTATATTAGGAAATCTTTACTATGTTATGATAGCAAAGAACACCTTAAATAAAACAGGAAATTTAACATGCGATTTCACCTACAGTATTTCGAAATACTGTATGTTAATTCAGATTGCAAAATGTTCCAACATACACTAAACAACAGTGACTGTTGTATAGTGTCTACACTGTTCTTACACTGAACAGTTGTATACGCGTCTACATTGCTGTTCTAATATACACTAAACAACAGATCACGGGCGGATCCAGGAGAGGTCCAGAGGTTCCCAACCCCCCTTTTTCATCAGAAAATTCGACTACTTTTTCTTTAATGCAGTAATGTACTCAGACGATTTTCTTTAGTAAAAGTAATTACTATTGACCTCAGAATATCTCCTAATATTAAGTGCACATGGCCTCAAAATGGCCTCAAAATACCCATGATATTAGTCAGATTAACAAAAAAATGGGGGGCGGCCTCACAGCAATGTCCACACTGTTGTTCTAACATACACTGAACAACAGTTGTATGAGTGGCTACACTATTGTATGCGTGTCAACACTGTTGTTCTAACATACACTGAACAACAGTTGTATGAGTGGCTACACTATTGTATGCGTGTCAACACTGTTGTTCTAACATACACTGAACAACAGTTGTATGAGTGGCTACACTATTGTATGAGTGTCTACACTGTTGATCTAACATACACTGAACAACAGTTGTACGAGTGTCTACACTATTGTATGAGTGTCTACACTGTTGATCTAACATACACTGAACAACAGTTGTACGAGTGTCTACACTGTTGTTCTAACATACACTGAACAACAGTTGTATGAGTGGCTACACTATTGTATGAGTGTCTACACTGTTGTTCTAACATACACTGAACAACAGTTGTATGAGTGTCTACACTATTGTATGAGTGTCTACACTGTTGATCTAACATACACTGAACAACAGTTGTACGAGTGTCTACACTGTTGTTCTAACATACACTGAACAACAGTTGTATGAGTGGCTACACTATTGTATGAGTGTCTACACTGTTGTTCTAACATACACTGAACAACAGTTGTATGAGTGGCTACACTATTGTATGAGTGTCTACACTGTTGTTCTAACATACACTGAACAACAGTTGTATGAGTGGCTACACTATTGTATGAGTGTCTACACTGTTGTTCTAACATACACTGAACAACAGTTGTATGAGTGTCTACACTGTTGTTCTAACATACACTGAACAACAATTGTATGAGTGGCTACACTATTGTATGAGTGTCTACACTGCTGATCTAACATACACTGAACAACAGTTGTACGAGTGTCTACACTGTTGTTCTAACATACACTGAACAACAGTTGTATGAGTGGCTACACTATTGTATGAGTGTCTACACTGTTGATCTAACATACACTGAACAACAGTTGTACGAGTGGCTACACTATTGTATGAGTGTCTACACTGTTGATCTAACATACACTGAACAACAGTTGTATGAGTGGCTACACTATTGTATGAGTGTCTACACTGTTGATCTAACATACACTGAACGACAGTTGTATGAGTGTCTACACTGTTGTTCTAACATACACTGAACAACAGTTGTATGAGTGGCTACACTGTTGATCTAACATACACTGAACAACAGTTGTATGAGTGGCTACACTATTGTATGAGTGTCTACACTGTTGATCTAACATACACTGAACAACAGTTGTACGAGTGTCTACACTGTTGTTCTAACATACACTGAACAACAGTTGTATGAGTGGCTACACTATTGTATGAGTGTCTACACTGTTGATCTAACATACACTGAACAACAGTTGTACGAGTGGCTACACTATTGTATGAGTGTCTACACTGTTGTTCTAACATACACTGAACAACAGTTGTATGAGTGTCTACACTGTTGATCTAACATACACTGAACAACAGTTGTATGAGTGGCTACACTATTGTATGAGTGTCTACACTGTTGTTCTAACATACACTGAACAACAGTTGTACGAGTGTCTACACTGTTGATCTAACATACACTGAACAACAGTTGTATGAGTGGCTACACTATTGTATGAGTGTCTACACTGTTGATCTAACATACACTGAACAACAGTTGTACGAGTGTCTACACTATTGTATGAGTGTCTACACTGTTGATCTAACATACACTGAACTACATTTGTATGAATGGCTACACTATTGTACGAGTGTCTACACTGTTGATCTAACATACACTGAACAACAGTTGTACGAGTGGCTACACTATTGTATGAGTGTCTACACTGTTGTTCTAACATACACTGAACAACAGTTGTATGAATGGCTACACTATTGTATAAGTGTCTACACTGTTGATCTAACATACACTGAACAACAGTTGTACGAGTGTCTACACTATTGTATGAGTGTCTACACTGTTGATCTAACATACACTGAACTACATTTGTATGAATGGCTACACTATTGTACGAGTGTCTACACTGTTGATCTAACATACACTGAACAACAGTTGTACGAGTGGCTACACTATTGTATGAGTGTCTACACTGTTGTTCTAACATACACTGAACAACAGTTGTATGAGTGGCTACACTATTGTATGAGTGTCTACACTGTTGATCTAACATACACTGAACAACAGTTGTACGAGTGACTACACTATTGTATGAGTGTCTACACTGTTGATCTAACATACACTGAACAACATTTGTATGAATGGCTACAATATTGTACGAGTGTCTACACTGTTGATCTAACATACACTGAACAACATTTGTATGAATGGCTACACTATTGTATGAGTGTCTACACTGTTGTTCTAACATACACTGAACAACAGTTGTATGAGTGGCTACACTATTGTATGAGTGTCTACACTGTTGTTCTAACATACACTGAACAACAGTTGTACGAGTGTCTACACTGCTGTTCTAACATACACTGAACAACAGTTGTACGAGTGTCTACACTGTTGTTCTAACATACACTGAACAACAGTTGTACGAGTGGCTACACTATTGTATGAGTGTATACACTGCTGTTCTAACATACACTGAACAACAGTTGTACGAGTGTCTACACTGCTGTTCTAACATACACTGAACAACAGTTGTACGAGTGTCTACACTGTTGTTCTAACATACACTGAACAACAGTTGTACGAGTGGCTACACTATTGTATGAGTGTCTACACTGTTGATCTAACATACACTGAACAACAGTTGTATGAGTGGCTACACTATTGTATGAGTGTCTACACTGTTGTTCTAACATACACTGAACAACAGTTGTACGAGTGTCTACACTGTTGTTCTAACATACACTGAACAACAGTTGTATGAGTGGCTACACTATTGTATGAGTGTCTACACTGTTGTTCTAACATACACTGAACAACAGTTGTATGAGTGGCTACACTATTGTACGAGTGTCTACACTGTTGATCTAACATACACTGAACAACATTTGTATGAATGGCTACACTATTGTATGAGTGTCTACACTGTTGTTCTAACATACACTGAACAACAATTGTACGAGTGTCTACACTGCTGATCTAACATACACTGAACAACAGTTGTATGAGTGTCTACACTGCTGTTCTAACATACACTGAACAACAGTTGTACGAGTGTCTACACTGCTGTTCTAACATACACTGAACAACAGTTGTACGAGTGTCTACACTGTTGTTCTAACATACACTGAACAACAGTTGTACGAGTGGCTACACTATTGTATGAGTGTCTACACTGTTGATCTAACATACACTGAACGACAGTTGTATGAGTGGCTACACTATTGTATGAGTGTCTACACTGCTGTTCTAACATACACTGAACGACAGTTGTATGAGTGTCTACACTATTGTATGAGTGTCTACACTGTTGATCTAGCACACTGAACAACAGTTGTGTGAGTTTTCTACACTACTGTTCTGTAACATACACTAAACAACTTGATTGTGTGAGGTTCTACACTACTGTTCTAACATACACTGAACAACAGTTGTTTGAGTGTCTACACCTTTTCTAACATACACTGAACAACAGTTGTGTGTTATTTCACCTGCTGTTCTAACATACACTGAACAACAGTTATTATTGTAATTTTACACTACATTTCTAACATACACTGAACAACAGTTGTACGAATGTCTACACTGCTCTTCTAACATACACTGAACAGCAGTTGTACAAAGTGTCTACACTGCTGTTCCTAACATACACTGAACAACAGTTGTAGCCAGGTGTCTACACTGCTGTTCTAACATACACTGGCTTAACAGTTGTGAGTGTCTACACTGCTGTTCCTAACATACACTGAACAACAGTTGAATAGACTGTCACATACTGTTGTTCCTAACATACACTAACAACTTGTACCAAGTGTCACACACTGCTGTTCTAACATACACTAGAAACAACAGTTGTTTGTGTGAGTTAATGCTGCACTGGTGTTCTAACATACACTGAACAGCAGTTATAGGGTGTCTACACTGCTCTTCTAACATACACTGAACAACGGTTGTACAGAATTGTCTACACACTGCTGTTCTAGCATACACTGAACAACAGTTGTATGAGCGTCTGCGGTGCTGTTCTAACAAACACTGAACAACAGTTGAATGAGTGTCTCCTGCTGTTTCTAACATACACTGAACAACAATGACAGTTGTGTGAGTGTCTACACTGCTGTTCTAACATACACTGAACAACAGTTGTGTGAGTGTCTACACTGCTGTTCTAACATACACTGAACAACAGTTGTGTGAGTGTCTCACTGCTGTTCTAACATACACTGAACAACAGTTTACCAACGAGTGTCTACTACTGTTCTACAACATACACTGAACAACAGTTATATGGTGTCTACACTGCTGTTCTAGCATACACTGAACAACAGTTATATGAGGTGTCTACTGCTCTTCTAGCATACACTGAACAACAGTTGCGTGAGGTGTCTACACTGCTGTTCCTGGCACACTTCACTGAACAACAATTGTGTGAGTGTCTACACTGCTGTTCTAACTACACTGAACAACAGTTGTTTGAGCGTCTACACTGCTGTTAACATACACTTCGAACAACAGTTATATGAGTGTCTACACTAACATTTCTAACATACACCTGAACAACAATTGTGGCCCGAGTGTCTACACTGCTGTTCTAACATACACTGAACAACAGTTGTGTGAGTGTCTACACTGCTGTTCTAACATACACTGAACAACAGTTATATGAGAATTAATACACTGCTGTTCCTAACATACACTGAACAACAGTTATATGAAGGTGTCTACACACTGCTCTTCTAACATACACTGAACAACAGTTGGACAGAATTAATGCAAACTGCTGTTCTAACATACACTGAACAACAGTTGTGTGAGTGTCTTTCCTGCTGTTCTAACATACACTGAACAAGCACAGTTGTATGAGAGCGTCTACACTACTGTTCTAACATACACTGAACAACAGTTATATGAGTGTCCTAAGCTGCTGTTCTAACATACATGAACAACAGTTGTGTCGAGTGTCTGCACTGCTGTTCTAATATACACTAAACAACGATTGTGAGTGTCTACACACTGCTGTTCTAACGTACGCTGAACAACAGTTGTTTGAGTCAATCTACGCTGCTGTTCTAACATACACTGAACAACCAGTTTGGCCTTAGTGGTGTCTACACTGCTGTTCCTAACATACGCACAGACAACAGTTGTATGAGTGTCTACACTGTTGTTCTAACATACACTGAACAACAATTGTACGAGTGTCTACACTGCTGATCTAACATACACTGAACAACAGTTGTATGAGTGTTTACACTGCTGTTCTAACATACACTGAACGACAGTTGTATGAGTGTTTACACTCTTGTTACACTAAACAACAGTTGTATGAGTGTCTACACTGCTGTTCTAACATACACTGAACAACAGTTGTGTGAGTTTCTACACTGCTATTCTAACATACACTGAACAACAGTTGTGTGACTTTCTACACTGCTGTTCTAACATACACTGAACAACAGTTGTATGAGTGTCTACACTGCTGTTCTAACATACACTGAACAACAGTTGCATGAGTGTCTACATTGCTATTATAACATACATTGAACAACAATTGTATGAGTGTCTACACTGCTGTTCTAACTTACACTGAACAACAGTTGTGTGAGTTTCTACACTGCTGTTCTAACATACACTAAACAACAGTTGTGTGAGGTTCTACACTGCTGTTCTAACATACACTGAACAACAGTTGTTTGAGTGTCTACACTGCTTTTCTAACATACACTGAACAACAGTTGTGTGTTATTTCTACACTGCTGTTCTAACATACACTGAACAACAGTTGTGTGTAATTTTTACACTACTGTTCTAACATACACTGAACAACAGTTGTACGAATGTCTACACTGCTCTTCTAACATACACTGAACAACAGTTGTACAAGTGTCTACACTGCTGTTCTAACATACACTGAACAACAGTTGTATGAGTGTCTACACTGCTGTTCTAACATACACTAAACAACAGTTGTGTGAGTGTCTACACTGCTGTTCTAACATACACTGAACAACAGTTGAATGAGTGTCTATACTGTTGTTCTAACATACACTGAACAACACTTGTACAAGGGTCTACACTGCTGTTCTAACATACACTAAACAACAGTTGTGTGAGTGTCTACACTGCTGTTCTAACATACACTGAACAACAGTTATAGGAGTGTCTACACTGCTCTTCTAACATACACTGAACAACAGTTGTACAAGTGTCTACACTGCTGTTCTAACATACACTGAACTACAGTTGTGTGAGTGTCTACACTGCTGTTCTAACATACACTGAACAACAGTTGTATGAGCGTCTAAGTTGCTGTTCTAACAAACACTGAACAACAGTTGAATGAGTGTCTACACTGCTGTTCTAACATACACTGAACAACAGTTGTGTGAGTGTCTACACTGCTGTTCTAACATACACTGAACAACAGTTGTGTGAGTGTCTACACTGCTGTTCTAACATACACTGAACAACAGTTGTGTGAGTGTCTACACTGCTGTTCTAACATACACTGAACAACAGTTCTGTGAGTGTCTACACTGCTGTTCTAACATACACTGAACAACAGTTATATGAGTGTCTACACTGCTGTTCTAACATACACTGAACAACAGTTATATGAGTGTCTACACTGCTCTTCTAGCATACACTGAACAACAGTTGCGTGAGTGTCTACACTGCTGTTCTAACATACACTGAACAACAATTGTGTGAGTGTCTACACTGCTGTTCTAACATACACTGAACAACAGTTGTTTGAGCGTCTACACTGCTGTTCTAACATACACTGAACAACAGTTATATGAGTGTCTACACTGCTGTTCTAACATACACTGAACAACAATTGTGTGAGTGTCTACACTGCTGTTCTAACATACACTGAACAACAGTTGTGTGAGTGTCTACACTGCTGTTCTAACATACACTGAACAACAGTTATATGAGTGTCTACACTGCTGTTCTAACATACACTGAACAACAGTTATATGAGTGTCTACACTGCTCTTCTAACATACACTGAACAACAGTTGGACAAGTGTCTAAACTGCTGTTCTAACATACACTGAACAACAGTTGTGTGAGTGTCTACACTGCTGTTCTAACATACACTGAACAACAGTTGTATGAGCGTCTACACTGCTGTTCTAACATACACTGAACAACAGTTATATGAGTGTCTAAGCTGCTGTTCTAACATACACTGAACAACAGTTGTGTCAGTGTCTACACTGCTGTTCTAATATACACTAAACAACAGTTGTGTGAGTGTCTACACTGCTGTTCTAACGTACACTGAACAACAGTTGTTTGAGTGTCTACGCTGCTGTTCTAACATACACTGAACAACAGTTGTATGAGTGTCTACACTGCTGTTCTAACATACACTGAACAACAGTTGTATGAGTGTCTACACTGCTATTCTAACATACACTGAACAACGTGATTGTCTACACTGCTGTTCTAACATACACTGAACAACAGTTGTGTGAGTGTCTACACTGCTGTTCTAACATACACTGAACAACAGTTGTATGAGTGTCTACACTGCTGTTCTAACATACACTAAACAACGTGATTGTCTACACTGCTGTTCTAACATACACTGAACAACAGTTGTGTGAGTGTCTACACTGCTGTTCTGACATACACTAAACAACAGCTGTATGAGTGTCTACACTGCTGTTCTAACATAAACTGAACAACAGTTATATTAGTGTCTACACTTCAGTTCTAACATACACTGAAAAACGTGAGTGTCTACACTGCTGTTCTAACATACAATGAAGCACGTGAGTGTCTACACTGCTGTTCTAATATACACTGAACAACAGTTGTGTGAGTGTCTACACTGCTGTTCTGACATACACTGAACAACAGTTGTATGAGTGTCTACACTGCTGTTCTAACATAAACTGAACAACAGTTGTTTGAGTGTCTACACAGCTGTTCTAACATACACTGAACAACAGTTGTGTGAGTGTCTACACTGCTGTTCCAACATACACTGAACAACAGTTGTGTGAGTGTCTACACTGCTGTTCTGACATACACTGAACAACGTAGTGTTTTACACTGCTGTTCACAACATACATTGAACAACAGTTGTTTGAGTGTCTACACTCTGTTCTAACATACACTGAACAACAGTTGTAGCAGGTGTCTACACTGCTGTTCTAACATACACTGAAACATGTAGAGTCTAAACTGCTGTTTTAACATACACTGAACAACAGTTGTGTGAGTGTCTACACTGCTGTTCTAACATACTCTGAACAACAGTTGTGTGAGTGTCTACACTGCTGTTCTAACATACACTGAACAACGTGAGTGTCTACACTGCTGTTCTAACATACACTGAACAACAGTTGTATGAGAGTCTACACTGCTGTTCTAACATACACGGAACAACAGTTGTATGAGTGTCTACACTGCTGTTCTAACATACACTGAACAACAGTTGTGTGAGTGTCTACACTGCTGTTCTAACATACACTGAACAACAGTTGTGTGAGTGTCTACACTGCTGTTCTAACATACATAAACAACAGTTGTGTGAGTGTCTACACTGCTGTTCTACAACATACACGCGAACAACAGTTGTATGGTATCACACTGCTGTTCTAATACACTGAACAACAGTTGTACGAGTGTCTACACTGCTGTTCTAACACACACTGAACAACAGTTGTTTTAGTGTCTACACTGCTGTTCTAACATACACTGAACAACAGTTGTATGAGTGTCTACACTGCTGTTCTAACATACACTGAACAACAGTTATATTAGTGTCTACACTGCTGTTCTAACATACACTGAACAACGTGAGTGTTTACACTGCTGTTCTAACATACACTGAACAACAGTTGTGTGAGTGTCTACACTGCTGTTCTAACATACACTGAACAACGTGAGTGTTTACACTGCTGTTCTATCATACACTGAACAACAGTTGTTTGAGTGTCTACACTCCAGTTCTAACATACACTGAACAACAGTTGTATGAGTGTCTACACTGCTGTTTTAACATACACTGAACAACGTGAGTGTTTACACTGCTGTTCTAAAATACACTGAACAACAGTTGTATGAGTGTCTACACTCCAGTTCTAACATACACTGAACAACAGTTGTATGAGTGTCTACACTGCTGTTTTAACATACACTGAACAACAGTTGTATGAGTGTCTACACTGCTGTTCTATCATACACTGAACAACAGTTGTATGAGTGTCTACACTGCTGTTCAAACATACACTGAACAACAGTTGTATGAGTGTCTACGCTGCTGTTCTAACATACACTGAACATCAGTTGTATGAGTGTCTACACTGCTGTTCTAACATACACTAAACAACAGTTGTGTGAGTGTCTACACTGCTGTTCAAACATACACTGAACAACAGTTGTATGAGTGTCTACACTGCTGTTCTAACATACACTAAACAACAGTTGTGTGAGTGTCTACACTGCTGTTCTAACATACACTGAACAACAGTTGTGTGAGTGTCTACACTGCTGTTCTAACATACACTGAACAACAGTTGTGTGAGTGTCTACACTGCTGTTCAAACATACACTGAACAACAGTTGTGTGAGTGTCTACACTGCTGTTCTAACATACACTGAACAACAGTTGTATGAGTGTCTACGCTGCTGTTCTAACATACACTGAACAACAGTTGTATGAGTGTCTACACTGCTGTTCTAACATACACTAAACAACAGTTGTGTGAGTGTCTACACTGCTGTTCAAACATACACTGAACAACAGTTGTATGAGTGTCTACACTGCTGTTCTAACATACACTAAACAACAGTTGTGTGAGTGTCTACACTGCTGTTCTCAATGATACACTGAAATTTCAACAGTTGTGTGAGTGTCTACACTGCTGTTCTAACATACACTGAACAACAGTTGTGTGTGGAGTGTCTACACTGCTGCTCTCTGTAAACATACACTGGAACAACAGCTGTATGAGTGTCTAAGCACTGCTGTTCAACACAAACCGAAATCAACAGTTGTATGAGTGTCTACGCTGCTGTTCTAACATACACTGAACAACAGTTGTATGAGTGTCTACACTGCTGTTCTAGCATACACTGAACAACAGTTGTGTGAGTGTCTACACTGCTGTTCTAACATACACTGAACAACAGTTGTGTGAGTGTCTACACTGCTGTTCTAACATACACTGAACAACAGTTGTGTGAGTGTCTACACTGCTGTTCTAACATACACTGAACAACAGTTGTGTGAGTGTCTACACTGCTGTTCTAACATACACTGAACAACAGTTGTGTGAGTTTCTACACTGCTGTTCTAACATACACTGAACAACAGTTGTGTGAGTGTCTACACTGGGCTGTCTAACACATACACCGAACAACAGTTGTGAGTGTCTACACTGCTATTCTAACATACACTGAACAACGTGAGTGTCTACACTGCTGTTCTAACATACACTGAACAACGTGAGTGTCTACACTGCTGTTCTAACATACACTGAACAACAGCTGTGTGAGTGTCTACACTGCTGTTCTAACATACACTGAACAACAGTTGTATGAGCGTCTACACTGCTGTTCTAACATACACTGAACAACAGTTATATGAGTGTCTACACTGCTGTTCTAACATACACTAAGCAACAGTTGTGTGAGTGTCTACACTGCTGTTCTAACATACACTGAACAACAGTTGTACGAGTGTCTACACTGCTCTTCTAACATACACTGAACAACAGTTGTATGAGCGTCTACCATGCTGTTCTAACATACACTGAACAACAGTTGTGTGAGTGTCTACACTGCTGTTCTAACATACACTGAACAACAGTTGTACGAGTGTCTACACTGCTGTTCTAACATACACTGAACATCAGTCTATGAGTGTCTACACTGCTGTTCTAACATACACTGAACAACAGTTGTACGAGTGTCTACACTGCTGTTCTAACACACACTGAACAACAGTTGTATGAGTGTCTACACTGCTGTTCTAACATACACTGAACAATAGTTGTGTGAGTGTCTATATTGCTGTTCTAACATACACTGAACAACAGTTGTGTGAGTGTCTACACTGCTGTTCTAACATACACTGAACAACAGTTGTATGAGTGTCTACACTGCTGTTCTAACATACACTGAACAACAGTTGTGTGAGTTTCTACACTGCTGTTCTAACATACACTGAACAACAGTTGTGTGAGTGTCTACACTGCTGTTCTAACATACACTGAACAAATGTTGTGTGAGTGTCTACACTGCTGTTCTAACATACACTGAACAACAGTTGTATGAGTGTCTACACTGCTGTTCTAACATACACTGAACAACAGTTGTGTGAGTTTCTACA
The DNA here is from genome assembly GCF_018991925.1 of Homarus americanus. Lineage (NCBI taxonomy): Eukaryota > Metazoa > Arthropoda > Malacostraca > Decapoda > Nephropidae > Homarus > Homarus americanus. The sequence goes on along the minus strand of NW_024730668.1, from coordinate 10,568,969 downwards.
CTGCTGTTCTAACATACACTGAACAACAGTTGTATGAGTGTCTACACTGCTGTTCTAACATACACTGAACAACAGTTGTGTGAGTGTCTACACTGCTGTTCTAATATACACTGAACAACAGTTGTGTGAGTGTCTACACTGCTGTTCTAACATACACTGAACAACAGTTGTGTGAGTTTCTACACTGCTGTTCTAACATACACTGAACAATAGTTGTGTGAGTTTCTACACTGCTGTTCTAACATACACTGAACAACAGTTGTGTGAGTTTCTACACTGCTGTTCTAACATACACTGAACAACAGTTGTATGAGTGTCTACACTGCTGTTCTAACATACACTGAACAACAGTTGTGTGAGTTTCTACACTGCTGTTCTAACATACACTGAACAACAGTTGTATGAGTGTCTACACTGCTGTTCTAACATACACTGAACAACAGTTGTATGAGTGTCTACACTGCTGTTCTAACATACACTGAACAATAGTTGTGTGAGTGTCTATATTGCTGTTCTAACATACACTAAACAACAGTTGTGTGAGTGTCTACACTGCTGTTCCAAAATACACTGAACGACAGTTGCATGAATGGCTAGACTGTTGTTGTTTATATGCTGAGCAGGATAAAAATCTTTACCAAGAATTAAACAACTAAATGAGATTTGTTTTTAACGACTACACTTAATATCGAAAATTAAGATGGTGGATAGAATCAGTGAATATTTTTAACCCTTTAGATCGCAAAGTATCCCTTAGGTATTTTATTCTTGGTAATGCCAGACAATTTTATTCAGCTGAAGGGAATCCCTGTCTTCTAAAGAGTTAAATATTTTACTCTCGAAGTGAATTTTAATCGGTTTTATGTCATACAATTAAGACATGCAATATCCATCGTCTTCCAAATATCTTAGCATCATCTTTATATCACTCAGTGCTGTGCTATGTGTGTACATGAACACCTGATTCTGTTCATGTGTATGTCTAGTATTATTTGTCACGTGAGTGTCTAGTGTTATTGTTCTCGTGTCTCTAGTGTTATTGTTCATGCGTGTGTCTAGTGTTATTGTTCATGCGTGTGTCTAGTGTTTTTGTTCACGCGTATGTCTACTGTTATTGTTCATGCGTGTGTTTGGTGTTATTGTTCACGCGTGTGTCTGGTGTTATTGTTCACATGTAAGAATATAAGAACATAAGAATGGTGGAAACTGCAGCGGGCCTATTGGCCCATACTGGGCTGTCCCGTTTACACCCAAGCCCTATTGCTCATATAAGCATCCAACCTATGTTTGAAGCTATCCAGTGTATTCGAGTTAATGATGATATTTGGTAACTTGTTCCATTCATCCACTACTCTGTTTCCAAACCAGTGCTTACCTATTTCGCGCCTAAATCTAAATTTGTCTAATTTAAAACCATTGTTACGAGTTCGCTCCTGGTTGGATAGTTTGAGTACCTTTGTAATGTCCCCTTTGTTTAGCCCTGCCTTCCACTTATACACCTCTATCAGGTCGCCCCTCGCTCTACGTCTCTCGAGGGAGTGCAAATTAAGATGCTTTAACCTGCCTCTATACTCAAGGTTCCTAATGCCCGGGATTAGTCTTGTCATTCTCCTCAGAATTCTTTCCAAGGATTCTATATCCATTCTGTAATACGGTGACCAGAACTGAACTGCGTAATCCAGGTGTGGTCTCACAAGAGCAAGATACAGTTTTAGGATGACCTCGCTAGTCTTGTAACTAACACTCCTTTGTGTAGCAGGAAGCACCGTGTCTGTTTTTTTTTTGTTCACATGTGTAGCAGGGAGCATTGTGTCTGATGTTATTGTTCACATGTGCAGCAGGAAGCACTGTGACTGGTGTTATTGTTCACATGTGTAGCAGTAAACACTGTGTCTGGTGTTTTTGTTCACATTTGAAGCAGGAAGCACTTTGTCTGGTGTTATTGTTCACGTATGTAGCAGGAAGCAACGTGTCTGGTGTTATTGTTCACGTGCGTAGCAAGAAGCACTGTCTGGTGTTATTGTTCACGTGTGTAACAGGAAGCACTGTGTCTGGTGTTATTGTTCACGTGTGTAGCAGGAAGCACCGGGTCTGGTTTTTTTCACATGTGTAGCAGGAAGCACTGCGTCCGGTGTTATTGTTCACGTGTGTAACAGGAAGCACTGTGTCTGGTGTTGTTGTTCACGTTTGTAGCAGGAAGCGCTGTGTCTGGTGATATTGTTCACATATGTAGCAGGAAACACTGTGTCTGGTGTTATTGTTCACGTGTGTAGCAAGAAGCACTGTGTCTGGTGCTATTGCTCACATGTGTAGCAGGAAGCACTGTGTCTGGTGTTATTGTTCACGTGTGTAGCAGGAAGCACTGTGTCTGGTGTTATTGTTCACGTGTGTAGCAGGAAGCACTGTGTCTGGTGTTATTGTTCACGTGTGTAGCAGGAAGCACTGTGTCTGGTGCTATTGCTCACATGTGTAGCAGGAAGCACTGTGTCTGGTGTTATTGTTCACGTGTGTAGCAGGAAGCACTGTGTCTGGTGTTATTGTTCACGTGTGTAGCAGGAAGCACTGTGTCTGTGTGTTGTTCACATGTGTCAAAGCACTGTCTGGTGTTATTGTTCATGTGTGTAGCAGGAAGCACTGTGTCTGGTGTTAGTGTTCACATGTGTAGCAAACACTGTGTCTGGTGTTATTGTTCGTGTAGCAAGCACTGTGTCTGGTGTTATTGTTCACACATGTGTATTGCAGTAGTGTAGCACTGTGTCTGGTGTTAGTGTCACATGTGTCACACTGTGTCTGGTGTTAGTGTTCACATGTGTAGCAAGAAGCACTGTGTCTGGTGTTTCACGTAAAGAGACGTGTGTGGGTCTGTCAGTGTTATTGTTCACATATGTGCAGCAGGAAGCACTGTGTCTGGTGTTATTGTTCATGTGTAGCAAGAAGCACTGTGTCTGGTGTGTTATGTTGTGTAGCAGGAAGCACTGTGTCTGGTGTTAGTGTTCACGTGTATGAAGCACTGTGTCTGGTGTTGTGTTCACGTGAAGGAAGCCTGTGTCTGGTGTTAGTGTTCTGTGTAGCAGGAAGCACTGTGTCTGGTGTTAGTTGGTAGCAAAAGCACTGTGTCTGGTGTTAGTGTTCACGTGCGTGCAGGAAGCACTGTGTCTGGTGTTATTGTTCATGTGTGTAGCAAGAAGCACTGTGTCTGGTGTTATTGTTCACGTGTGTAGCAGGAAACACTGTGTCTGGTGTTATTGTTCACGTGTGTAGCAAGAAGCACTGTGTCTGGTGTTATTGTTCACGTGCGTAGCAGGAAACACTGTGTCTGGTGTTATTGTTCATGTGTGTAGCAAGAAGCACTGTGTCTGGTGTTATTGTTCACGTGTGTAGCAGGAAACACTGTGTCTGGTGTTATTGTTCACGTGTGTAGCAAGAAGCACTGTGTCTGGTGTTATTGTTCACGTGTGTAGCAGGAAGCACTGTGTCTTGTGTTATTGTTCACATATGTAGCAGGAAGCACTGTGTCTGGTGTTATTGTTCACGTGTGTAGCAGGAAGCACTGTGTCTGTGTGTTCACGTGTAGCAAGAAGCACTGTCTGGTGTTATTGTTCACGTGTGTAGCAGGAAAGCACTGTGTCTGGTGTTTGTTCACGTGTGTAGCAGAAGCACTGTGTCTGGTGTTACGTTGTGTCACGTGTGGTATTGTTCACGTGTGTACAGCACTGTGTCTGGTGTTGTTTGTGTAGCAGGAAACACATGTGTGTAGTGTGTTAGTGTTGTGTTCACGTGTGTGGCAAACACTGTGTCTGGTGTTATTGTTCACGTGTGTAGCAGGAAAGCACTGTGTCTGGTGTTATTGTTCACGTGTGTAGCAGGAAACACTGTGTCTGGTGTTATTGTTCACGTGTGTAGCAGGAAACACTGTGTCTGGTGTTATTGTTCACGTGTGTAGCAGGAAACACTGTGTCTGGTGTTATTGTTCACGTGTGTAGCAGGATTGATTTTGATTTTGCCGCTTGCAGCGGCTACTTTATTGTGCACCCCACACTCATCCTGTGAGCGGTAGCGCAAAAGGATTACAGAGTAGAGTTTACAAAGGGTCATAATAATTAACCCCCGTTGTCAGGATATTATGGCACTGAATGTTACACAGTATTTCATTTACATTATTTGTTTAGTTCTATACATAAAGGGTAACTTATTCACAAATGCGTGAGAACAGGCGTGTGAGGCAGTATGTCTGGCCTCACACTTTGTTATTCACATTTACGTGGGAGGTATTCAAGCACATTGTGTATTTGGTTCTGTACATGAGAATTGATATAGTTATTAAGTGCAAAAAAGTGGATACAATCTTAATATGTCGGCTATCTTGCCATTAGTGATGAAGTGTTGTGCCATTTCACACACAGTGTGCTTGGACCTGTCCCTAAAAGGTTCTATCTTCACACAGTATGGCCACACACTTTACATTTAGTTTTGTTTACTTCTGCTTGAAGAACATACTGCCAAAGGTACTTATATCCTAACCTTAATCTAGCGGTTACAACATCTTGTAATCTAGTGATCTTGTTACTTGCTCCATATACATGTTTCACTTGATACATCTCATCATGGTAACCTATGGATCGACTAGTGCCTGTTTGCACTAGTCTGCTTGCGTCAAACTCATCAATAAGTTCTTTCCTAATTACAGCAGGAAGCACTGTGTCTGGTGTTATTTTTTACGTGTGTAGCAGGAAGCACTGTGTCTGGTGTTATTGTTCACGTGTATTGCAGGATATAATGTACATTTGCCTCACACAAGCTGACACAGTAAGGAGAGAAGCGTAGTAAATTAAATTGGATCAAATAAAAAATATGCAGATTGTTGTATGTTACACCACTACACATAATAAGTGCGCAGCATAAGTGTTGGTTATATAGCGATAACGTGCATATCTCTCACTAATACGTCAAAGGTTCGATCCTCGGCACGTCAAAGTTTCGATCCTCGGCCCGGACACACGTGAGAAGGGTGTTATCTAGTGTGACCCCCTACCAGACGTAAATGATTTCTTGGTCTCCGGTTTCCTCCTGCACTAATCACCGGATAGACAAAGCGGCCGAACGGTTAGTAAGCTGATAAGTGGCGAAAATTATAAGAAAAAAAATAATAAGTATTAAGCGTGTCGTATATTATACCACCACATTTAATAAGCATGCAGCGTATTGTATATTAAACTACTACCCATGTTAATAGCTTCACGCCATAAAGGATAACATAATTTACTAATTTATTGGCCCTGCTTCTCGGTCCCTGCCAGCTAAGTGTATCAGAAAATTTGTATTATACATAAATTTTGCATTTTGAAAGTTTCATTTGTTGAGATGCTTACTGCATACATGTTTCCTTACTTACAATTACTGACAGTTGTTTGTAAAACTCTCGTAAAAATATTTCTAAGATATATGACTAAAATATTTCCATTTTTACACTGAAAATTTAGAAGAAAAATAATAGTTTGATTTTTGGTATGAACACTTTTGATGAGTTGGCTCTAATTAATAGTTGTATGTTTCAGGTGCTCCTGGACCTAATGGTGAGACGGGACAACGCGGCTACACCGGCTACCCAGGTGCTGCTGGTCCACCTGGCCCAGCAGGTGAACGAGGACCGCCGGGCTACAAGGGTGATAGAGGAGTCATGGGTGAGGGAAGAGATGGTAAAATTGGACAACCCGGTGAACCAGGTTTGTGTATTTCCATGTTTGTTAATAATAGTTGTTAAGGTCCAATTTTAAGCGCTCCTTGTTCTCGTGGGTGCGTTTTGCTCAATGAACGAGTTCACTACTACACGCGCAGGTCGGTAAGGAAATAGTTCTAGTCGTCGAGATAGACCAATCACTGAAAGCAGCACTACCAAAAATGGGGGGGAGGGACAACAATGATAAAACCAAATAAACTTTTGGAATTATAAGTCGTAATTTCGAATAAAAAGATAAACAAATGATGTTTCACCTTTCTAAGCCTGGATTATTGTATTCAGCTATGGAGAACGTACCCTCGGAAAGATATAATACTGTATCCCTAGAGAGGGTGCATCGCAAAGCAACTAGATTATTCCTGAAGTGAATCGCCTCGATTACCCTAGTCGAATGAAGGCGTTAAGACTAATAATTCTTCAGACGAGATGCATAGGGAGGATCTCATAGAAATATTCTAAATCTTGAAAGGGATTTTTTCGGGATGACACATGCCCCAACACAAGAGAACAACACAGCTTCAAACTCGCCAAGGTGACATGCTGGACGAATATGAGGAAGTACAGTTGGCTCCACTCCTGACTTTACCACTTTGCGGTGCCAATTTTCTCTCTCCTGAGGTACGAGCCCCGAGACTCTGAAGTGTGAATACGAGGCATTCGCTAGTGAGCGAGTGAGCAGGAGGGAGAAAGGTGGGGTATGTAGGGTAGGTGTCTTTCTGAGGGGAGGGGAATACTGGGGATGAGGACGGAAAATGTACAGTATATCAGTTGGGAGAGATTACATCGCAGAATATCGCTTTGATAATACCGACGGGGTTTCCTAAAGTGAGTGTAATCATTTGACACTAGCCAATTAAAAATACTAAATCTACAGTAGGTTGATAGGGGGGATGAATTTATGCAAAAGCGGACATTTGTGAGCATATGAATTATGGATATGTTTGAATCTATATATAGTAGAAGCAGTGAAGCTTTGTTTAAACCCTTGACTACGAGATGGAACTTCCCCAGCTAAATAAAATCGTCTGGCGGTAGCCAGAATAAAATAGATAAGAAGACGTCGTACTGAAGGGATTAATAATTATCAATCAAAACAATCAGGAAGTTGGCACCACATATTTATTGAAATACAAACTTGATGTGAACAAAAGTAGTTCAGTTGGCCGCTGTCCGGTATAGAATCAGCAAACCACATGGTTTAATTGTGTCAAACAGTTGGGTGAAATGGATAAAAAATATTATTATTATTATTATTATTATTATTATTATTATTATTATTATTTTTATTATTATTATTATTATTATTATTATTATAATTATTATCATATTATTATTATTATTATTATTATTAATATTATTATTATTATTAATCTTATTATTATCAAAGTTACAATTTGTAATGCAAAGCTGTTGTTTAAAGATTTTAAATAATAAAGTTCTATGTTATGCACTGGACGCGACGGCAGCCCTGGGCGAAGGTGCTGGAGGAACCTTCGACTGAACCTTCGACTACCCACCCACTCCCCTATACCCTCCCTGCCTCCACCACCCAATTCCTTCTCTGGCAATCGAATCACTACAAACAATTTACAGAGTAGAATAATGTATCCTCTCATTTCTATGAGGCATTTATGATGAGAACACAAATACAAGTGATACCCAGTATTTCATGCAACGGTCACGAACTTATGAAATTAAAATCATATTTGTTTGATTTTCTATTATCTGGTTTGCTATGGAACAGAGGCATCTCACATCAGCGTGAACCAATCACAGAATAAAGAAACAGCCAATCACCGCTAACCTCCAATACCCATCGTTATGAACCATCAAGACAACCTCCTAAGTCAACGCGGTTGCATCATCGCTCTCCGCGAAGAGGGCCTTAGAAACCTGGCCATCGCTCAACAATGCCTCACTAGTCGGGAATCGAACCCTTGACCTTTGTGCGTGAAGAAGGATCGCTACCACCGCGCCACAAGGACACAAATGTAATCCTAGGTTTTATTTTATTTCATACAAAGCCTGTTTATTCGTCTTATTTTTAAGCAACGTGAACTTCCATCTGGGATTGCTCGTGCCAATTATGCGGTCGTAGTAGCAGAGGTCCAGGTTTCGATTCCTTACTAGCGAGGTATTGTTTGTATATGGAAGTCCGCATGTATATGGACTGTTGAGATATATATAGCCTCATAGCTGGAATTGGTATAATGCTACTACGACCACATAGTTGGCACGGGCAATCACCGTGACGTGACGGCACTCATAGACAGAGTTACTGGTGACCAGGGTGTGAGTTATTCTTTTTAGCTGCTCATTCAAATTATTGTTATTTAGAATAAACGCCCCTCGGGCGTCTTTTTCGATAAATGGAGTATGTTATGTCGTAATTCAAACTGACTTAAGGGAAGAATTAATTTGGGGAGTTTAATATCCTCTCCCGATTCTAACGCAAAAATGAATGCTGCCCATAACGGGTCGCGTTGTTGCTCATCCTCCAGTTATGAAAGAGTGAACGTTGACACAGGCATCACTGGTGCAATATTTCTAGACAAAGCGTCGGCGACAACATTCGCCCTTCCCGGTAAATAGCCTAAACTAGGGGTCAAATTCCTGAATTGTCAGATACCAGCGTGCCAATTTGCCTGATAAGTTTCTGCCATGGAACAGTTCAGTCACTGCGGCATGATCCGTAAACACAGTTATCTTATAACTAAAGATAATGTCCTTAAACTTCTTCAGTGCCCACACAACAGCTAACGTCTCCAAATGCGTTACTGAATAACGTGTTTCTCGAATCCACTTGCATGAGTACAGCTCCGATTCCTTGTCCAGAAACGTCAGTACACAGAGTGAAAGCTTGAGTGTAGTCAGGGAATACCAGAACAGGGGCATTGGTAAGCGCTATATTCAATGCCGCAAAACTATTTTCGTGTTCAGCATCCCACACAAACATTGCATCTTTCTTGAGCAACCTTGTTAGGGGTGATGCCAATGTTGCATAGTTCTTAATAAAAGAACGATAATATCCAGATAAACCAAGAACACTACGCACTTGATCAACCGATGCAGGACGTGGAAACTGAGATACAGCTTCAACTTTATCATCAACTGTATGAATGCCGTCACCGTCAACTACATGACCAAGGAAATGGATTCTGGATTTTAAAAACTCACATTTCGAAAGTTTAATCTTAAGACCTGCTGTGGAAAGTTTTTCTAACACTTCACGCAGTTTAATCAGATGGGTATCAACATCCTTACTGACTACTGTTAGATCATCCAAATAAGCGCAGACTGTGAAACCTATCAATCCGGCAAACAGGGTGTTGATCGTTCTTTGAAATGTCAGTGGGGCATTCCTGAGGCCAAAAGGCATCCGTAGAAATTTGAAGTGGCCCAGGGGTGTGCTAAACGCTGTAACCTCTCGGGATTTCTCATCGAATGGTATTTGCCAATACCCACTAAGCAAATTTAAGTTGCTAAATACAGCATTATCCTTGCCTAAGGACTGCAATATATCACTCAAGACAGGCATAGGGTACCTATCCGGGATCGTACATTCATTAACGCGCCTAAAATCGATAACTGGGCGCCAACCACCATCCTTCTTTGGGACTAGGAATAAAGAGCTATTGAAAGGGGACTTAGAATGCGTAATAACATTCTCATCCAACATATCTTGGACCATATCCTGAACTACAGCGCGCTGGCTATGTGGTAGTCGGTAAGCTGGTACATAGATAGGATTTGTGCCCTCCTTTAATGATATGTGATGGAACGTTAAATCTGTCTGTCCTAGCTTTTCCCTTGGCAAGGCTACAATATGTCTGTAGTCAGCAAGCAGCTCTAAGAGGCGTGTCTTGCCCTGAGGATGATCCATCACCTTAACATGTGGCGCTATTTAATCTATCCTCTCCTGCCTAGTCTGTTGGGATTGAGAAACAATGCTACCAATTGGGAATTGCGTAAGCTGTAATTCAACATTGTTGTGATATACCAGAAAATCACACAAATAACATCCTTTCTTCAATATCCTCTGAACGCCTGTTCTGTTCAAAACTAGAACGTCTGTCAAACCACCAGGTCGTATCGTGCTCAACGTCGATTCGCACCACAAACCCTTTACCTTGCATGTTTCCGGGAGACATACAACATCAGTCCCCGTATAAACGTCAGGTAATTCCACAGTGGCCTTGGTGAATTCCTCATTCTAATAGTGGAGAGTACTTTTCAATACTGCAGGTACAATCTTCCAACTCTTGCTGCTATAATCACGCTGGGAAAGTGAGGGTGTGAGGTCTGGGGCTCGCTTTGACATATTATCCGCCTTCCTCCGAATGGGAACGGTGGACAACACTTTCGACGTTGCAGTGAGCAATGGTGCAGAATGACGCATAGCGTTGTAGGAAACACCCTTAAACGTAATAGCATTATTACGCGGACGAACATCTATACAATTCGTTCTCAGTGTTGGGAGACCAATCAATCCTTCAGCTGTCAAATTAAATTGCTGGACTACATAAAAGTCTGCATAGAAGGGAGAACCACGTCTTGAAAATCTTAGCGGTAAGGTCACCATTCCTGCAATACTCAGCTGCGTGCCGGAAACTCCCTCGAGATCAGCGTCAGTAGGTCTCCATAGTAAATCACGGTGAGGAAATCTACGTTGTAACTCCTGATAGGATGTCAAGGCTAAAACATTTGCGCATGCACCCGTATCAATATCCAGAGCCAATCTGATATCATCCACTCTCACCGGTACGGACAACACTTTCGCTTTACTGAGCGCTGCAACTAATGAGGCTGCCACAGAAGTGTTGTGGGAAGTAGGCACCAATGGACCTATCCTTCCTCGTTTTTTAACAGGTGCTGGCCTTACCCCCGAATTCTTATCCTGGTAACGACACGCTTTACGCTGCTGTGTTACCGGGGGTACTCCAGAGTCCACGCCCCTGGCCTTTATCATAATGTCACACTCATCTGACCTGTGAGATGCTGACCGGTGAAATGCACACCACGATCCTGATCTTTGGCCAGGTGGAGACGTAGTCTTAGCTGCCTACGTGTACGTCCTTGGCGCTCCCTGCTTCTGCCTAGCGCCTGTAGGGGGATGGGTTCTCTCCGGTACTCTAACACCACCACCCTGGAGCTGATAACAATCATCAATCGTATGACCCCTCTTATTACAATGGGTACACCTCAAAGATCGTCGATGCTTGTAACCCTGGTGTTGAGGTGCGATCGGAGCCAACGGCTGCATTTGCGCTACCGGGGGAGGCGCCATAGCCTGGGAAGTACAGTACATGCTGTCAGAGGTCCAGTGATCTTAGGTGCCAGCTTGTTAGCGTGATCCACCATAACAGTAGGCGGAACAAATTCCACTTCCTGGGCTCGACCATAGATGGGGCGACGAACTGCCAAAAGAAAACTAACCAACTCAATAAAAGTTTCCAGTTTTCTGCGGACATCTTACCCTCGTCGTCGTACCACTGCTATCCGCGGAAAGTTGCTTCCATGTCTTGTCTGACCTCTCCAGCAATAGAGACAGCCCCCATCGGGGATTCTGCGTGAGCCGGAGCTAATCGATCAAGCCAGCGAAAGATCCATTGCGACTGACCCAAGTGGGACCCAGACTCGAAAATACCAATTAGAACCCGTTTAAACTTCTCATAATCGGGGTTCACCAGTCCATACGCATTCAGGTGCGTACTTGCAAAGGAATTCTGCGGGATATGGGAACGAACGAACGCTTTCTTCTCACAATCATCCGTAAGATGGACAATGCACATTGTATTTTCGCATGCACGGATGAATTGCGTGATTCTGTAATCATCCTGACCAGTAAAATCACGTACCTGATCACCACGTGGAATCACATGAAACAATTCGCGGGGTTAGTGGACATATTCGCGTTAGAAGCAGCCATATTAGCTCTAGAAGAAGCTGTATTAGTGTTAGAAGCAGTCATTCTACCGAGCTTATTCCTAACTGAAGGCTCCGTCAAAGGGGCAGGTAACGCCAAGATAGTTGACACACTGTAACTCGGAAGAGGAGAAGGAACAGCCTGTGAATTATCAGGCGAGGTACTATACTGATTACCAGATCGTAGAGTTCTACGATTTAAATCGTCAAATGACTTCTCTATAAGATCCTCACTACTCTTGACAGAATCATCTAACTGTGCTTCTGGCTACCCCCTAATGTAACCTCTGCAGTAGAAACGTGACGTTTATCATCTATATGTGAATCGCCAGCAAAAAGCTCCGCTAAATCAGCAATGTCCTCTGACCATAACTTTGAAAATTTATCCATGAAGTGGCTACTGGGTTATCTTATCAGTGACACAAATAACAATACACTTGCCTCTCATTTACAGAAAACTGATATTAATTATAGTTAAAACAATTAACGTATCATAAGCAGAACTGATGAGAACTAAATACTGGAAATTATAATACGTCAGTATAAAGAAAATAAGCAAGACTCTTTGTCAGTACATATGAAAATAAGTAAGTCACTTATAACAACTATATAGCCTACTAGATGTCCTAACAGTGTGAAGATATGTCGTCGAGTATGTAAATGTGTGTATAAAGTATGTGAACCTTGAAATACCTAATGCAGGAGTTAGCCGTCTGCATAGAAAACGCGATCCACAGCTGGTCCCAGGTGGGGGGTTAGTTGGGCGAGTGCCTGCCTCAATCGCTCCTCCCACTGTGAGTCGTGCCACTGCTCCGCTGCGTATTGTATGTCCGGTTGCCTAACAACCAGAGATGCGTTGCTAGTGACGAACGACAGGTGAGTCCACTTCACGACAGGGGAGGTCACTTCCACGTGATGGCCAAACTACTGATGACGAAGAATCAGGTCTCCTCTCGGTGCTACGATGTCGCCTGCTGTGTGCCAAAACGTCAGAAGCCCTGCTTATAAAGGACTCGCCGGGGCACCGGAAGAGCTGCAATCATCGATCACGAAGCCACAATAGTCGTCCAGACACTTGTGAAAGGTCCCATGTTAGTAAACCCTGAAACTTGTGGGTATGTTTGCAACACCTTAAGCGGCGGGCATAGGGTGGCAATGCTGATGATGCTCTTTCCTGACCGCCACCACTTGTCGCAAAACAGGGGTATTACCAACTAGCCGTAAGGTAGTAAGTCAACAATAACTCAGTATCGGTTTTTGTAAATAATTCTGTACACCACTATGGGAGACAATGGGAAACATTCAGCTATAATCGTCTCACTACGGGATATATCAGTACACTCAGATAATGCATGTAACACGTCACTGTTTATTGTTTTCTTGTTTCCGTAAACACTAACGCCTTGGTATGTAGAACGTGCATTCAGACAGGAATGTCGTATCCGTACCACACTTAGCTGCCACCTATGAACTAAGCTTAATATATATAGGACTGATCATATATATTATATTGGGCTTTAGTAACGAAACCCAATTGTCTGTTTCTCTTTTTATTGAGGAACTGTTGTTTGTACAATTCCCAAGTGTATGTCAACAATAACTTCCACGATTTATGAGTGTAAAGAAAAAAGACGGAGGCTATGTAAATAGACCGTTTAATCACGTCCTTCTGATGTGAGATTGAGTGGGACTGACTTCCTGGGTGCTGGCTTTCCATGCTGACCCAATCAGTCACTGGGCGCACCCCAAGGGAGGCTACCAATCACGTGAACAACAACTGGCAACTCACAGCCAGTGGAAAGTTACAGGGGATGAATCAGTATATAAATCAAATGTAATTAACCCATTTATATAATCTTTCTGTTGATGAGACAGGGGCTATTACAGGAGTGGCTAGGCTAGGTGATAAAGTCAGGACTGGAGCCAACTGTACTTCACACAGAGGGTGGTAGAGCAGACCAGTTACGTTTACACTTAAGATACATGAATGAGATCCAAACGTACATGTATTAGAACTTGTCCTAGATACAAGTCAATTGACAAATCGACATACATGTATAAATCTCCAGGGATTCTGGCTCCTGTTCAGATCTGGACACATGTATCAGTTGCAAAAATCTTCTAACATACTGTAATGAGACAAATCTCACAAGAAGAAGATTACATATATATAGGAAGAATATTTAGTAAGAGAGTAAAAGAGAGGAAGACTTTGGTAGCGTGGCCGTGATAGTTATTTGATGATGGATTTACACTTATCGTATCTTATACGTCAATACACATCTATTACGTCTTAAGGGCGACTTCTCAAACACCGCTTCGTTACAACTCTTTATTAATTACGAACATGACATGGACACATTAATAACACCTTCTATTGAAGTTACTAGGACATTATATTTACGTTACTAGGACATCATATTACGTTACTAGACACTGATTCTCGGACACGAACATGAAATGAATACACTTCCCACGTAAGTAACTCATCCCATGGAAAGCTCTGACAAAAACTCACGTGACCTAGGGGAGGCCTAGCAGGTGGTCCTGGGTTGTCTCTATGGGAGACTGCTTAGCTGGGCGCCGGAGGGAAGTCTCGGTCCTGACCGGAGGCGACCGGAGGCGGCTTGCCTCCGGCCCCTGACTTCTCTCGAGCAGGACTGGGGACGTCGTAGCTGGCCCTTCCTTGTTACAAGACACACTCTCTCTCTGTCTCTCTCTCTGCAGAGGGAGGACTAGGACGTCCTATATATTGGGAGGCGAGCCGTCAGGTTGAGCTGATTGGGGGGGACTTTTTCAGAGACTATATGTTGTATATTCTGGAGAAATCTTCAGATGGGGCCGTGCGACATGAGAGGGCTCGAGGGTTACATTTGACCTGGCTAATGTGAGGTCAGGTCTGGACTTCTTCTGCGGTGTAGGTTATTGTGTATATTGGGAGAGAGTCGGCCGGTGCCTTCTTAGATGTTTGTTGGGGCTGTGTGACATGGGAAGGGGAGCTAGTTGATTTGTAACACCCTTCAGCAGCCGCGAGGGATACCCTTACACTTGACCCCCCTAATGTCGGGTCAAGTCTGGACTGTTTCTGAGATGTAAGCTGTGGTCTGACAATCCATCACTACACCTCCCGCCAAGACCAAAGCTTTCATGCTCAGAGAACTGATGACACATTTAAAGTAGACAGTAACATCATGTGCAGTATCTAATATAGTCCCTGAGGCGATAATGCATCCTTACATTTTACAAATTATAACACTAGAGATGTATGTTTTTCTACTGGCATAGTTTGATCTGACAAAGCTTACTATACCTTCCGCCAAGATTAAAGCTTCTATGACAGGAGAAAAAAAAAATACATACACCGTAAGTGAACATAGAGTGATCTAAAGATTCTTCATATCTAGCATAGTGTCCGAGGCAAACTTGCAAATCACATTCTACAAACAAAAACAGGTGTTACATTGCCTAACCAAGCCGTGTCAAAATAATAATTCATCTCAGTCAGTATATGGCTACAACATTGTGTTTCGTAGTGCAAAACATTGATCAAATGAACTCATAGAAAAAAGTGACTAAAAAAACATTCTTTGTAGTACATGTTAACAAAAATCAGAGAATGAAATACTTCAAAGTACATAAAAAAAATGCTCCTACTTCACAGGTTAGGGTGGTATATCTTTTTAATGTACATCAACAACATCAACAACATCAGTACATTTGTTGGGTCCAGCATGGCTCAAGTCCTCCATCCAGCTGGTATCTGAAAATAGGGAATGCCGGCAGCACAACAGCGGTAGTCGGTTGGTCCTTCTGATTATCCACCTTTTCATCGTCGACTTTCTTCTGATGTCAGCACAGGACGTCTTCTGTCTTCACATAGCACGTTTTTCTTTCTTCAATACCGCACTTTGTAGGTCGTGTCACCACATCTGACTTCTTCTCACTTCCTCCTGGTTTCTATAATATTCCAGATGATTTTTCTGTTCACCTGCGCTTCCTCTACGTTTAGAGCATCTTCATATTCCAGATGAATTTTCTGTTCATCTGCGTTTCTTTATACATCTTCATTTTCATATTCCAGACGATTTTTCTGATCATCTGCGTTTCTTTATACATCTTCATTTTCATATTCCAGACGATTTTTCTGTTCGTCTGCGTTTCTTTATACATCTTCGTTTTCCGTCATATTCCAGATGAATTTTTCTGCTCCATCTGTATTTCTTCTCTGCAACATCATCATTTTCAACATATTCCAGACGATTTTCTGTTCATCTGCCGTCGGCCCCCTCCGGCCGGGATGAAAGCCGGTCCACTGCTTGGGCTGTCGTCTCCTTAGATGACTGTAAGGCAGGTTCTGCGGACCAGGGCTCGCCCTCCGTACGTGAGTGTCGGCGAGACCAAAGACCGTCCTGTCTTACACCTTCCACAGTGGTGAATCCCTCCCTGGCTGGGCTCACCAGGGTTCGTTGTGTGGCGCTGCATTCCACACTCCTTAACTTCCTAAAGTAGAAAAATATAAAATCTTCTTAATCCTAGACCAGGGAGGACTTGAAAGAAGTGGGGTGGTGTGTGGCGGGTGTGGTGCTGCATTCATCACGCTTCTTCTTCTCTGCTTATATGTGCTGTGGTTGGATTCCGGCTAGCCATGGGGCAGTACTGTGTGTGATATTTGCCAGAGAAACAATCCTAAAGGGATGATGGATTAGTTGGAAGTGCATTCGCAAAAAAAAAATTACTTTATACGTTACGTCAATGTTTGGTAACTATTATTTCCGTCACGACAATTTCCTCATCAGGCTGGGTCGGGGAGTTAAGCTCTGCGCACTACACTTAATATCATTTATCACTACGCGTCAAAGAGTACATCACAAATCATAACAGCATAAAAATCCACTGAGTGAAGCTCTGCATTCATCGCAATATTACTTTATATTAACCATCATCATCAACATATAGCTTACGGGACAAAAGACGGGGGATTAGTGAGGTCTTACGCGGCGAGGCGGGTGAGGTAAGGACGGAGGCAAGGCGGGTGAGGTAAGGACGGAGGCAAGGCGGGACGCGGCTGGCCAGGCCGGCGCGGGGCGGGGTGGGGTGGGGCGAGGCGTGGTTTATCGGGCCAGGCCGGGGCTTGGCGGGGCGGGGCACGGAACGGCGGGGCGGGGCAGGGCGGGGCAGGGATGGGAGGAAAGGTAAGGAGGGTGAGGTGAGGATTAGGACAGGGAGGAGGATGTAGGTTAAAAGACATGTTAAGTTATAACAGTTAGTACAGACACCGCTTTCATAACTGAAACAATTTCTACATTCAACACTGACCAACAATCAAACTGCACTTGGGCTACTGAGAATGTCACAGATCGCGGGGGACACTGAGAAATCACGTTAAGCACTGAACATATTCTGGGAGTGTTTTGCTAGTAACAATTCGCTTATACCACGATGAGAGACATTGACTTGAGCTGTAAAAATGACACACTAGGACACTTTTCACACTACGACACAGGAATTCCTTATTACACACTTGTAGACAATACTTAAACTGAATTAAATGAAGGATGAGACGAGCCAGGTGTTATGGCTAACCGAGGGAAGGCGTGAGTTTACGTTAAGTTCACTGCTACCATTATAATAACTAAGCGGTAGATTAACGTATAGTTAAACTGTCACCCATAACAAGGCAAGGAAGGCGTGGGGGTAGCAGTATAGTCCGCTGCCTCCAATATAATGTTCTGGTACAACCACCCTTGTACTGCACCAACCCGTCCAAGATGAATTCTGAATTACTTCAAAAGATTCTAACTATCCTGTACTGAACATAAAGGGAAGAGGCGTGAGTTTTTCGTTAAGTTCGCTGCCACCATTGTAATGAGACAAATCTCACAAGAAGAAGATTACATATAGGTAGAATATTGATAGTATAAGAGTATAAAAGAGAGGAAGATTTTGGTAGCGTGGCCGTGATAGTTATTTGATGATGGATTTACACTTATCGTATCTTATACGTCAATACACATCTATTACGTCTTAAGGGCGACTTCTCAAACACCGCTTCGTTACAACTCTTTATTAATTACGAACATGACATGGACACATTACTAACACCTTCTATTGAAGTTACTAGGACATTATATTTACGTTACTAGGACATCATATTACGTTACTAGACACTCTGATTCTCGGACACGAACATGAAATGAATACACTTCCCACGTAAGTAACTCATCCCATGGAAAGCTCTGACAAAAACTCACGTAACCTAGGGGAGGCCGAGCAGGTGGTCCTGGGTTGTCTCTATGGGAGACTGCTTAGCTGGGCGCCAGAGGGAAGTCTCGGTCCTGACCGGAGGCGACCGGAGGCGGCTTGCCTCCGGCCCCTGACTTCTCTCGAGCAGGACTGGGGACGTCGTAGCTGGCCCTTCCTCCTTACAAGACACACTCTCTCTCTCTGTCTCTCTCTGCGCGGAGGGAGGACTAGGACGTCCTATATATTGGGAGGCGAGCCGTCAGGTTGAGCTGATCGGGGGGGGCGGCGAAGGGTCTCCTTACATTTGCCCTCGCTAATGTAGGGTCAGGTCTGGACTTTTTCAGAGACTACAAGTTGTATATTCTGGAGAAATCTTCAGATGGGGCCGTGTGACATGAGAGGCCCTGGTTGATTTGTGGCCCCTTGAGTTGGGCTCCGAGGGTTACATTTGACCTGGCTAATGTGAGGTCAGGTCTGGACTTCTTCTGGGATGTAGGTTATTGTGTATATTGGGAGAGAGTGGGCAGGTGCCTTCTTACATGTTTGTTGGGGCCGTGTGACATGGGAAGGGGAGCTAGTTGATTTATAACCCTTGGGCAGCTGCGAGGCTTACCCTTACACTTGACCCCCCTAATGTCGGGTCAAGTCTGGACTGTTTCTGAGATGTAAGCTGTGGTCTGACAACCCATCACTACAATACCACGTAGGCGTACAGGTATAAACATCAGCAGATGCACGTCCAGATTTGATACTGGAATTTACTTTAGCCAGTTTTCTGCAAAGTTGACTCTTCAAGTTGTGGCATTTGTCTTCAACGTCTTTTCTGGAACAGTTAAGTGTTTTTCTTATTTCCTCAAAAAATGTCCCCACCAACATTACTGTCTCTGTACCCCTTTGATTTAATATTCCACACATTACTTATTCTAACTTTTTCAATTAACAATAATGTCTTTTCTTTTGTCCACGATGTCATGGTGTCAAACAAATTAGTGAAAGGTACGAGTACGAAGTCTTTAGTTGAGGGAAAAGTGGTGAAACTGAAATACAGCAGGAGTAGAAAGAATCTGGGCTCAACCAGATCGCTTCATCTTTCTTATTGGTGTTTTATCTTTGTTCTGCTCCCTTGGGTAGTGAAAGGTGTCAAACGCTCGGGGTTTTTATACCCGTGAGTTGCCAGAGGTGGCTACTCACGCAATGACAAAACTTACAAATAAATCAACTGCTACACATTCAAAGATGACCCTCAGTTGACACGGGTCTGGCGAATTACTAAAGTTGATTTACATAAACTAATTCAACATTGAGTTTGCCAGGAGAAAGTGAAATATACACATTGACAACGGTGTTCACTAGGCGGGACTTACGGTGGGATCCTTGGTATAAAACGAGTTTCTTCCTAGGTATGTTTTGCGGACGTGAAATATAATAAGAATCAACAGGTTTAAAACAGACCAGCAGTCAATGTGACCATGACAGGACAAGACTATAAAAAGTAATGAGGGGGTCGTACACAGGCCATTGTCCTCCTCCCCATGTATTGGATACCCCTAGTATTGGTTAGCCATTAGGTAAATATGGAAAGTCAGATTTTTAGTTTTCTGATAATTAATTTAACAGATGTCTGAAATCAACAAAGACGAATACTAATCTGCACTCTGCTCATTTTGAGTCTATCCGGGGTTGACTAAGGAATGGGCCATACTTAAAAATAACCTTAATGAAATCCAGGTGAAGAAATGATTCAAGAGGTAAATAACATCGCATGACAAACATGTGACGACCTACAGGAAAATGCATGACTGTCTCAATGTACAGTAGAGTGTATGGCTGCCTCAAGGTACTGTGGGGAGTATGGCTGTCTCAAGGTACAGTGGAGAGTATGGCTGCCTCAAGGTACAGTGGAAAGTATGGCTGTCTCAAGGTACAGTAGAGAGTATGGCTGCCTCAAGATACGGTGGAGAGTATGGCTGCCTCAAGGTACAGTGGAGAGTATGGCTGCCTCAAGGTAGAGTGGAAAGTATGGCCGTCTCAAGGTACAGTAGAGAGTATGGCTGCCTCAAGATACGGTGGAGAGTATGGCTGCCTCAAGGTACAGTGGAGAGTATGGCTGCCTCTAAGGCATGTGGAAAGTATGGCTGTCTCAAGGTACAGTGGAGACTGTAGAGGGAGTAGGGCTGTTAGTAGAGAGTATGGCTGCCTCAAGATACGGTGGAGAGTATGGCTGCCTCAAGCTACAGTGGAGAGTATGGTTGCCTCAAGATACATTGGAGAGTATGGCTGCCTCAAGGTACAGTGGAGAGTATGGCTGCCTCAAGGTACTGTGCAGAGTATGGCTGCCTCAAGGTACAGAGGAGAGTATGGCTGCCTCAAGGTACAGTGGAGAGTATGGCTGCCTCAAGGTACAGTGGAGAGTATGGCTGTCTCAAGGTACAGTGGAGAGTATGGCTGCCTCAAGGTACAATAGGATGTATGGCTAATGGTCGAATAGGGTGTATGGCAGCCTCAAGATACAGTTGAGTGTATGGCTATTGGTCTAATAGGGTGCATGGCAGCCTCAAGGTTCAGTAGAGTGCATGGCTCCCACAAGGTAGAGAAGAGTATTAGGCTAATGGTCTAATAGGGTGTATGGCAGACTCAAGGTACAGTACAGTGTATGGCTATTGGTCTAATAGGGTGCATGGCAGCCTCAAGGTACAGTAGAATGTATGGCTGCCACAAGCTACAGTAGAGTGTATGGCTGTCACAAGGTACAGTAGAGTGTATGGCTGCCTCAAGGTATAATAGAGTATATGGCTGCCACAAGGTACGGTAGACTGTACTATATGGTAGCCTCAAGGTACAATAGAGTGTATGGCTGCCTCAAGGTACAGTAGAGTGTATGGCTGCCACAAGCTACAGTAGAGTGTATGGCTGCCACAAGGTACAGTAGAGTGTATGGCTGCCACAAGGTATAGTAGAGTATATGGCTGCCTCAAGGTACAGTAGAGAGTATGGCTGCCTCAGGGGACAGTAGAGTGTATGGTTGCCTCAAGGTACTGTGTGGATTATGGCAGCCTCATGGTACAGTGGAGAGTATGGCCGCCTCAAGAACAGTAGAGTTTATAACTGCCACAAGGTACTGTGGGGAGTTTGGCTGCCCGAATGACAGTAGGGTTTATGGCTGCCTCAAGGTACAGTGGAGAGTATGGCTGCCTCAAGGTACAGTGGGCAATATGGCTGCCTCAAGGTACAGTAGAGTGTATGGCTGCCTCAAGGTACAGTACAGAGTATAGCAATCTCAAGGTACAATGGAGAGTATGGGTTCCTCAAGGACAGTAGAGTTTATGACACAAGGTACTGTGTGGGAATATGGCTGCCCGAATGACAGTAGAGTTTATGGCTGCCTCAAGGTACAGTGGAGTATGGCTGCCTCAATGTACAGTGGAAGTATGGCTCCCTCAAGGTACAGTGGAAGTATGGCTGCCTCAAGGTACAGTGGAAGTATGGCTGCCTCAAGGTACAGTAGAGTGTATGGCTGCCTCCAAGGTACAGTAAGTATGGCAGCCTCAAGGTACAGTGGAGAGTATGGCTGCGTCAAGGACACTAGAGTTTATGACTGCCACAAGGTACTGTGGGGATATGGCTGCTGATTGACAGTAGAGTTTATGGCTGCCTCAAGGTACAGTGGAGTGTATGGCTGCCTCAGGTACAGTGGAGAGTATGGCAGCTCAAGGTACTGTGGAAGTATGGCTGCCTCAAGGTACTGTGGGAAGTATGGCTGCCTCAAGGTACAATGGAAGTATGGCTGGCTCAAAGTACAGTGGAGAGTATGGCTGCCTCAAAGTACAGTAGAGAGTGTGGCAGCCTCAAGGTACTGCTGTGGAGAGTATGGCTCAAGGACAGTAGAGTTTATGAGCTGCTGCTGTACGTGGGCGTTGGCTGCCCTGAATGACAGTAGGGTTTATGGCTGCCTCAAGGTCAAGGTACCGTGGAGAGTATGGCTGCCTCAAGGTACTGTGGAGAGTGTGGCTGCCTCAAGGTACAGTGGGAAGTATGGCTGCCTCTAAGTTACAGTGGATAGTATGGCCGCCTCAAGGACAGTAGAGTTTATGACTGCCTCAAGGTACAGTGAGAGTATGGCTGCCTCAAGGCTACAGTGGAGAGTATGGCTGCCTCAAGGTACAGTGGGAGTATGGCTGCCTCAAGGTACAGTAGAGTATATAGCTGCCTCAAGGCAGTACAGAGAGAGTATGGCAGCCTCAAGGTACAGTGGAGAGTATGGCTGCCCTAAGGCAGTGGGATATAGGCTGCCCCCAAGGTACAGTGGAGAGTATGGCTGCCTGCTGCACAGTGGAGAGTATGGCTGCCTCAAGGTACAGTGGAGAGTATGGCTGCCTCAAGGTACAGTGGAGAGTATGGCTGCCTCAAGGTACAGTAGAGTGTATGGCTGCCTCAAGGTACAGAAGAGAGTATGGCAGCCTCAAGGTACTGTGGAGAGTATGGCTGCCCTCAAGGTACAGTGGGAAATATGGCTGCCCCAAGGTACAGTGGAGAATGGCTGGCTCAAAGCACGGTGGAGAGTATGGCTGCCTCAAGGTACAGTGGAGAGTATGGCTGCCTCAACGTACAGGAGAGTATGGCTGCCTCAAGGTACAGTGGAGAGTATGGCTGGCTCAAAGCACAGTGGAGAGTATGGCTGCTCAGGTACAGTGGAGAGTATGGCTGCCTCAAGGTACAGTGGAGAGTATGGCTGCCTCAAGGTATAGTAGGGTGTATAGCTGAAGTGTTAGAAAGGTGTAAGGTTGCCTAAACGGACAGCAGAGTGTATGGCTGAAGATACAGTAGAGTGTATGGTTGGAGGTACAGAGAGTGTGTGGCTGAAGGTATAGTCGAGTGTATGGCCTGAAGGTACAGTAGGGTATCGCTGAAGGTCCAGTAGAGTGTATCGCTGCCTTAAGGTACAGTAGTGTATCGCTAGGTACAATAGAGTATATCGTCGGCTGGTACAGTAGGGTGTATCCGCTGGGTACAGTAGAGTGTATCGCCGCCTTATGGTACAGTAGGGTGTATCGCTGAAGGCAATAAAGAGTATATCGCTGAAGGGTCAGCAGGGTGTATCGCTGAAGGTACAGTAGAGTGTATCGCCGCCCTAAGGTACAGTAGGGTGTATCGCTGGGGTACAGTAGGGTGTATCGCTGAATGCGCAGTAGAGTGCATCGTTGCCTGGAGTACAGTAGGGTGTATCGCTGAAGGCACAGTAGAGCATCGCTGCCAGGTACAGTAGGGTGTATCGCTGAAGGTACAGTAGAGTGTATCGCTGCTTTAAGGTACAGTAGGGTGTATCGCTGAAGGTACAGTAGAGTGTATCGTTGCCTTAAGGTACAGTAGGGTGTATCGCTGAAGGTACAGTAGAGTGTATCGCTGCCTTAAGGTACAGTAGGGTGTATCGCTGAAGGTACAGTAGAGTGTATCGCTGAAGGCACAGTAGGTATCGCCGCTTAAGGTACAGGAGTGTATCGCTGAAGGTACAGTAGGGTGTATCGCTGAAGGTACAGTAGAGTGCATCGCTGCCTTAAGGTACAGTAGTGTATCGCTGAAGGTACAGTAGAGTGTATCGCCGCCTTAAGGTACAGTAGGGTGTATCGCTGAAGGTACAGTAGAGTATGTATCGCCTTAAGGTACAGTAGGGTGTATCGCTGAAGGTACAGTAGAGTGTATCGCTTTGGCGGTACAGTAGGGGTATCGCTGAAGGTCAGTAGAGTGTACGCCTTTTGGCAGGCAGTGTATCGTTGAAGGTACAGTAGGGTGTATCGCTGAAGGTACAGTAGAGTGCATCGTTGCTCAGTAGGGTGTAACGCTGAAGGTACAGTAGAGTGTATCGTTGCCTTTAGATTCAGTAGGGTATCGCTGAAGGTACAGTAGGGTGTATCGCTAAAGGTACAGTAGAGTGTATCGTTGCCTTATTCAGTAGGGTATATCGCTGAAGGTACAGTAGGTATCGCTGAAGATACAGTAGGGTGTATCGCTGACGGTACAGTAGAGTGCATCGTTGCCTTAAGGTACAGTAGAGTGTATCGCTGACGGTTAGAGTGCATCGTTGCCTTAGTGTCAGTAGAGTATCGCTGACGGTACAGTAGAGTGCACGCGTTGCCTTAGTACAGTAGAGTGTATCGCTGAAGGTACAGTAGAGTGCATTGCCTTAAGGTACAGTAGAGTGTATCGCTGAAGATACAGTAGGGTGTATCGCTGAAGGTACAGTAGAGTGCATCGTTGCCTTAAGGTACAGTAGGGTATCGCTGAAGTGCACAGTAGAGTGTATCGCTGAAGATACAGTAGGGTGTATCGCTGAAGGTACAGTAGGTGTATCGCTGCCTTAAGGTCAGTAGGGTGTACTTCAGGCGTCAGGTATCGCAGAAGAACTGGTATCGTCTTTAAGGTACAGTAGAGTGTATCGCCGGAAGGTACAGGCTGAAGATACAGTAGGGTGTATCGCCAGGCTGCGACAGTAGAGTGTATCGCTTGCCTTAAGGTACAGGAGTGTATCGCTGAAGATACAGTAGGGTGTATCGCTGAAGGCGTCAGGTACAGTAGGGTGTATCGCTGAAGGTACAGTAGAGTGCATCGTTGCCTTAAGGTACAGTAGGGTGTATCGCTGAAGGCAGTAGAGGTATCGCTGAAGATACAGGGTGTATCGCTGAAGGTACAGTAGGGTGTATCGCTGAAGGTACAGTAGAGTGTATCGTTGCCTTAAGGTAGTAGGGTGTATCGCTGAAGGCGTTGCAGCATTTTGCCTTGGGACAGTAGGGTGTATCGCTGAAGGTACAGTAGGGTGTATCGCTGAAGGTACAGTAGAGTGCATCGTTGCCTTGGTACAGTAGGGTGTATCGCTGAAGGTACAGTAGAGTGTATCGCTGAAGATACAGTAGGGTGTATCGCTGAAGGTACAGTAGAGTGCATCGCTGCCTTAAGGTATAGTGGTGTATCGCTGAAGGTACAGTAAGTGCATCGTTGTAGGTACAGTAGGGTGTATCGCTGAAGATACAGTAGGGTTATCGCTGAAGGTACAGTAAAGATTGTATCCTGAAGGTACAGAGGTGCATCGTTGCCTTGAGTACAGTGAATTTATCGCTGAAGATACAGTAGGGTGTATCGCTGAAGGTACAGTAGAGTGCATCGTTGTAAGGTACAGTAGTGTATCGCTGAAGATACAGTAGGGGTGTATCGCTGACGGTAAGTAGAGTGTATCGTGAAGGTACAGTAAGGTGTATCTTGATACAGTAGAGTGTGTCGCTGCCTTAAGTTACAGTAGGGTGTATCGCTGAAGATACAATAAGTGTATCGCTGAAGGTACAGTAAGGGTGTATCGCTGAGGTACAGTGAATTAGGATGTATCACTGGTAATACAGTAAGTGCATCTTCTTACAAAAGGTACAGTAGGGTGTATCACAATTAGAGTGCATCCAGTCTTAAGGTACAGTGAGGTTATCGCTGAAGGTACAGTAAGTGTATAGCTAAAGGTACAGTAAAGTGCATCGCTGCCCAAGGTACAGTATAGTGTATCGCAAGGTAGTAGTGCATCGTTGCCTTAAGGTACAGTAGAGTGCTTATCTAAGGTACAGTAGAGTGTATCGCTGAAGGTAAAGTAGAAGTGTATAGCTAAAGGTACAGTGAGATTGCATCGCTACGTAAAAGTACAGATAGTATACTTGGTACGTGAGGTATAATCGTTCCTTAAGATACAGTAAGGTTATCATGGGAAAGGTAAGTATATCGCTGAAGTACAGTAGAGTGTATCGCTGAAGGTACAGATAGAGATGTATAGTTAAAGGTACATAAGTGTATGGCTGAAAGATACAGTAGTGTTCTGCTACCATAAGGTACAGTAAGTGTATATCGCTGTTGGTACAGTAAGGTATGCATACAAATTTGCATTAAATTAACTTAGCTCTCTTAAGACAGTAGGTGTATAGACTCTCTAAAGCAGTAGGGTGTATAGCTAAGAAACAGTTGGGTGTATAGCTGCCTCAAGGTACAGTTGATTGTTTACTCTCTTAAGTGATGGTGCATGGCTGCCTCCAGGTACAGTGTGGCTGCCTGGGCCAGTAGGGGTGTATGGCTGCCTCTTGGGCGGAACAAAGGTGTATGGCTGCCTCTGGGGCGAACAGTTGGGTGTATGGCTACCAAGGTACAGTTGGGTGTATGGCCGCTTCAAGCGTACAGTTGGGTGTATGGCCGCCCGCGAACAGTTGGGTGTATGGCTTCAAGGCCAGTTGCGTATGGCTTCCTCTAAGGGCAGTTATGTATGGCTACTGGCGGAACAGTAGGGTGTGGCGGGCTGCCTCTGGGCGGTAACAGTTGCGTATGTATTTGGCGGCAGTTGGGTGTATGGCTGCCTCAAGGTACAAGCGGGTGTATGGTTTCTTGGCGGGCAGTTGGTGTATGGCTGCCTGCTGCGCCAGTTGGGTGTATGGCTCTCTTTAAGGACAGTTGGGTGTATGGCTGCCCTGCTGCAAGGTAGGGTGTATGGCTCTGGCGGGCGGGGCGTGCGGTTGCCCCGCGTACAGTTGGGTGTAAGGGTTTGGCATACCTCAAGGTGTCAGTAGGGTGTATGGGCCGCCTGGCACAGTTGGGCGTATGGCTGTCAAGGCACAAAGTTGGGTGTATACGCCTCAAGGTACAGTTGGGTGTATGGCCGCCTCAAGGTACAGTTGGGTGTATGGTTGCCCTCAAGGTACAGTAGAGTGTATGGCTGCCCCTAAGGTACAGTTGGGTGTATGGCTGCCCCTGCTACAGTAGGGTGTATGGCTGCCTCTGGCACAGTTGGGTGTATGGCTGCCTCAAGGCAGTTGGGTGTATGGCCGCCTCAAGGTACAGTTGGGTGTATGGCGTCTCGCGTACAGTTGGGTGTGGCTGCCTCTGGCACAGTTGCGCGCGCCCTGGGCGTAACAGTTGTGTATGGCTGCCTCTGCACAGTTGGGTGTATGGCTGCCACAAAGGTACACAGTAGGGTGGGCGGCTGCCTCAAGGTCAGCAACAGTTGGGTGTATGGCTGCCTCATGCGGCCGAAGTTGGGCGTATGGCTGCCACAAGGGCACAGTTGGGTGGCTCTCTTAAGGGCAGTTGGGTGGCTGCCCCTCGCAAGCCAGTTATGTGTATGGCCGCCTTGCTAAAATAGTTGGGTGTGTTGTCGCCCTGCTGAACAGTTGCGTATGGCTGCCCTCAAGGTACAGTTGGGTGTAATGGCCGCCACAAGGTACAGTTGGGTGTATGGCTCTTTGCTGGGCAGTTGGGTGTATACGTCTCAAGGCGTCAGTTGGCAAATCACAGCCAGTAGGGGTGTATGGCCGCCACAAGGTACAGTTGGGTGTATGGCCTCATAAGCAGTTGGGTGTATGGCTTCAAGGTAACAGTTGGGTGTATGGCTGCCAATAAGGTACAGTTACTTTAAGGGCAAAGGCGTATGGCTGCCTGCTGCGCCGTTGGGTGTATGGTTGCCCTGCAACAGTAGGGTGTATGGCTGCCTCAAGGTACAGTTGCGTATGGCTCTGGGGCCAGTTGCGTATGGCCGCCTCAAGGTACAAAGCTGCGTATGGCTGCCTGCTGCACAGTTGCGTATGGCCGCCCTGGGCGAACGGTTGGGCGTATGGCTGCCCTGCTGAAATCAGTTGGGTGTATGGCCGCTCCCTTGGGTTGGGCCAGTTGCGTATGGCCGTCATTAGCGGCACAGTTGGGTGTATGGCTCTTGCTGGCAGTTGGGCGTATGGCTGCCTGGCGCACAGTTGGGTGTATGGTCGTTCTCAAGGCAACAGTTGGGTAAAGGGTTTGCCACAAAGGTACAGTTGGGTGTATGGCTCTCTTTAAGGGCAAAGTTGCGTATGGTCGCCCCGCGGCACAACAGTTGGGCGTATGGCTGCCACAAAGGCAGTTGGTGTATGGCTCTCTTTAAGGGTGTATGGCTGCCTCTGCAACAGTTGGCCGTCTCTGCTGCAACAGTTGCGTATCGCCCCGCGTATGGCTGCTCAAGGCACAGTTGGTATGGTCGCCCTCAAGGCACAGTTGGGTATGGCCGCCCTCAAGGCGGGGTCAGTTGCGTGTTGCCTCTTTAAGGGCAGTTGGGTGTATGGCCGCCCCGCGCCGCTGGGTGTATGGCTGCCTTCGCGCCAGTTGGGTGTATGGCCTCAAGCGAACAGTTGCGTATGGCTGCCTGCGTACAGTTGGTGTATGGCTGCCTCGCTGCCAGTTAGTGTATGGCTGCCTCAAGGTACAGTTGCGTATGGCCGTGCCTCAAGGGGTACGCAGGGCGGCGGCTGCCCTGCTGCGTCAGTTGGGTGTATGGCTGCCCTGCTGCGCCATGCCCGGCGTACAGTTGGGTGTATGGCTGCCTCAAAGTTGCGCCCTGGCGTACAGTTGGGTGTATGGCTGCCTGCTGAACAGTTGCGTATGGCTGCCTCAAGGTACAGTTGGGTGTATGGTCGCTGCACAGTAGAGTGTATGGCTGCCCTGAACGTTGGGTGTATGGCTGCCCCTGCCAGTTGGGTGTATGGCTGCCTCAAGGTACAGTTGGGTGTATGGCTGCCCTGCTGGGGTACAGTTGGGTGTATGGCCGCCTCACAGTTGCGTATGGCCGCTTGCTGGGTACAGTATGGCTGCCACAAGGTACAGTTGGGTGTATGGCTTTAAGGGCAGTTGCGTATTGCCTGCTGAGTTGCGTATGGCTGCCCTCAAGGCAGTTGCGTATGGCTGCCCTGGGCGTCAGTTGGGTGTATACGTTCTGGCAACAGTTGGGGTATGGCTGCCCTGGCACAGTTGCGTAGTTGCTCTCTTTAAGGGCAGTTGGGTGCGGCTGCCTCAAGGCACAGTTAGTATGGCCGCCACAAGGTACAGTTGGGTGTATGGCTTCGGGCCAAGGTACAGTTGCGTATGGCCTCTTTAAGGGCGTTGCGTATGGTCGCCCCAAGGCGCCAGTTGGGTATTGCCTCAAGGCAACAGTTGGGTGTATGGCCGCCCTCAAGGCAACAGTTGCGTATGGCTGCCTCAAGGTAACAGTTGGGTGTATGGCTGCCACAAGGTACAGTTGGGTGTATGGCTGCCTCTGCGGCCAGTTGGTGTATGGCTCTCTTAAGGGCAGTTGGATGTATGGCTGCCTCGCGCCAGTTGGGTACTTTTGGCGGGCAGTTGGGTAAAAGGGCTGCCCGGCGTGCTGTTGGGTGTATGGCTGCCTGGGCGAACAAAGGTGTATGGCTGCCCCAAGGTACAGTTGCGTATGGCTGCCTCTGGGCGAAACAGTTGGGTGGCTGCCTCTCAAGGGTACAGTTGCGTATGGCCTCATAAGGGCAGTTGGGTGTATGGCCGCCCCGCAACAGTTGCGTATGGCTGCCAATAAGGTACAGTTGCGTATGGCTCTTAAGGGCAAAGGCGTATGGCCGCCCTGGGTATCGCCCAAGGCACAGTTGCGTATGGTCGCCCCGCTGCGTCATGCTGCGTATGGCCGCCCTCAAGGTACAGTTGGGTGTATGGCCGCCTCAAGGTACGTTGGGTGTATGGCCGTCACAGCCAGTTGGGTGTATGGTTTCCTCGTAAGGCAGTTGGGTATGGCTGCCCTCAAGGTACAGTTGCGTATGGCCGCCAAGGTACGCTGGGTATGGCTCTCTGGCGGGCAGTTGGGCGTATGGCCGCCCTGCACAGCGGCCCCGCTGCGCCAGTTGGGTGTATGGCCTCAAGGTACAGTTGGGTGTATGGCCGCCACAAGGCAATGGCGGGCGGCCGCCTGGGCGGAACAACAGTTGCGTATGGCTGCCTCAAGCGCGCGCGGCTGCCTGGGCGCGCCAGTTGCGCGGCCGCCACAAGGTACAGTTGGGCGTATGGCCTCTCTTTGCTGGAAGTTGGGGCGTATATACTGCAACAGTTGGGCGTATGGCCGTCTGCGAACAGCGTTGGGTGTACTCAAAGGTACAGTAGGGTGTATGGCTGCCAAGGTACAGTTGGGCGTGCTGGCCGCCTCTGGGCGAACAGTTGGGTGTATGGCCGCCTGGGTACAGTTGGGCGTATGGCTGCCCGAAGGTACAGTTGGGTGTATGGCTGCCACAAGGCCACAGTTGCGTATGGCTCTCTAAGGGCAAAGGCGTAAGGCCGCCTCGGGCGTACAGTTGGGTGGCGGCTGCCTCTCGCGTACAGTTGGGTATGGCTGCCCTCAAGGCGCCGCAGGGTGTGGCTGCCTGCAGCCAGCTGGGTGCGGCTGCCACAAGGTTAGTTGGGTGTATGGCTCTCTAAGGGCAAGGCGTATGGTCGCCTCAAGGTACAGTTGGGTGTATGGCTACCCCTGGGCAACAGTTGCGTATGGCCGCTCCAAGGCACAGTAGGGTGTATTACGTTCAAGGTACAGTTGGTGTATTGCTGCCCCAAGGTACAGTTGCGTATGGCTGCCTGGGCAACAGTTGTGTATGGCTGCCCCTGCTGGGTGTATGGCCGCTTCGCTGCGCCAGTTGGGTGTATGGCTGCCTGGGTTAAACAGTTGGGTGTATGGCTGCCGCCAAGGCGTAGGGTGTATGGCTGCCTCAAGGAACAAAGGTGTACGGCTACTGGGCGAAACAGTAGGGGTGTATTGCCGCCCCAAGGTGCCAGTAGGGTGTGTGGCACTCCTTGGGCGCTGGGTGTATGGCTGCCCCGCTGCACAGTTGGGTGTATTGCCGCCCCGCTGCGGCCAGTGCAGGGCGTGTGGCACCTTAAGGGCAGTTGGGTGCATGGCCGTCCGCTGGTTGCGTATGGCTGCCCCGCTGCACAGTTGGGTGCCCCCCGGCAGGCCGTAGGGTGTGTGGCAACTCTTAAGGGCAGTTGCGTATGGCCGCCTCAAGGCACAGTTGCGTATGGCCGCTCAAGGCCAGTAGGGTGTGTGGCAACTCTTAAGGGCAGTTGCATGGCTGCCTCAAGGTACAGTTGCGTATGGCTGCCTCTGGCGGCCAGTTGCGTATTGCCGCCTCTGCTGCGCGCGGGTGTGTGGCACTTTAAGGGCAGTTGGGTGTATGGCTGCCTCTGCGGCACAAGTTGGGTGTATGGCCACAAGGTACAGTAGGGTGTATGGCTGCCCCTCAAGCGAACAGTTATGTACGGGTTACTTCAAGGAACAGGTGTATTGCTGCCCCTGGGTACAGTAGGGTGTATTGCCGCCCCAAGGTGCAGTAGGGTGTGTGGCACCCTTAAGGGCAAAGTTGGGTGTGTATGGCTGCCTGGGTTGCGTCAGTTAAGCCTCAAGGTACAGTTGGGTGTACCAGCGAACAGTAGGGGTATTGTCGTCCCAAGGTACAGTAGGGTGTGTGGCACCTAAGGGCAAAGTTGGGCGTATGGCCGCCACAACAGTAGTGTATGGCTGCTCAAGGAACAGTTGCGTAATGGCTACTCAAGAACAGTATTGCCCTGCCCCAAGGCACAGTAGGGTGTATGGCTGCCACAAGGATACAGTTGGGTGTATGCTGCCTCAAGGAACAGTTGGGTGTATGGCTGCCTCAAGGTACAGTTAGTGTATGGCTGCCTCAAGGTACAGTTGGGTGTATAGCTGCCACAAGGTACAGTTGGTGTATGGCTCTCTTAAGGGCAGTTGGGTGTATGGCTGCTCAAGGTACAGTTGGGTGTATGGCTGCCTCAAGGTACAGTTGGGTGTATGGCTGCCTCAGGTACAGTAGGGAGTGTGGCTGCCTCAAGGTACAGTTGGGTGTATGGCTGCCACAAGGTACAGTTGGGTGTATGGCTCTCTTAAGGGCAGTTGGGTGTATGGCTGCCTCAAGGTACAGTTAGGTGTATGGCTGCCTCAAGGTACAGTTGGGTGTATGGCTGCCTCAAGGTACAGTAGGGTGTATTGCTGCCTCAAGGTACAGTTGGGTGTATTGCTGCCCCAAGGTACAGTAGTTGGGTGTATAGCTGCCTCAAGGAACAGTTGGGTGTATGGCTGCCTCAGGTACAGTTGGGTGTATGCTGCCTCAAGGTACAGTTGGGTGTATAGCTGCCTCAAGGTACAGTTGGGTGTATGGCTGCCACAAGGTGCAATAGGGTGTATGGCTGCCTCAGGAACAGTTGGGTGTACAGCTACTCAAGGAACAGTAGGGTGTATTGCTGCCCCAAGGTACAGTAGGGGTGTGTGGCACTCTTAGGGCAGTTGGGTGTATGGCTGCCTCAAGGTACAGTTGGGTGTATTGCTGCCTCAAAGGTACAGTAGGGTGTGTGGCACTCTTAAGGGCAGTTGGGTGTATGGCTGCCTCAAAGGTACAGTTGGGTTATGGCTGCCTCAGGTACAGTTGGGTGTATGGCTGCCTCAAGGCACAGTAGGGTGTGTGGCACTCTTAAGGGCAGTTGGGTGTAGGCTGCCTCAAGGCACAGTTGGGTGTATGGCTGCCTCAAGGTACAGTAGGGTGTGTGGCACTCTTAAGGGCAGTTGGGTGTATGGCTGCCTCAAGGTACAGTTGGGTGTATGGCTGCCCTCAAGGTACAGTTGGTGTATTGCTGCCTCCAAGGTACACAGTAGGGTGTGTGGCACTCTTAAGGGCAGTTGGGTGTATGGCTGCCTCAAGGTACAGTTGGGTGTAGCTGCCACAAGGTACAGTAGGGTGTATGCTGCCTCAAGGAACAGTTGTTGTAAAGCTACTTCAAGGAACAGTAGGGTGTATTGCTGCCCCAAGGTACAGTAGGGTGTATTGCTGCCCAAGGTACAGTAGGGTGTGTGGCACTCTTAGGGCAGTTGGGTGTATGGCTGCCTCAAGGTACAGTTGGGTGTATGGCTGCCCTCAAGGTACAGTTGGGTGTACAGCTACTTCAGGAACAGTAGGTGTATTGCTGCCCCAAGGTACAGTAGGGTGTGTGGCACTCTTAAGGGCAGTTGGGTGTATGGCTGCCACAAGGTACAGTAGAGTTTATGGCTGCCTCAAGGAACAGTTGGGTGTACAGCTACTTCCAAGGAACAGTAGGGTGTATTTTTGCCCCAAGGTACAGTAGGGTGTATTGCCCAAGGTACAGTAGGGTGTGTAACTAGGGCAGTTAGAGTGTATGGCTGCCTCAAGGTACAGTAGGGTGTATGGCTGCCTCAAGGAACAGTTGGGTGTGTGCTGCCTCAATGAACAGTTGGGTGTATAGCTACTTCAAGGAACAGTAGGGTGTATTGCTGCCCAAGGTACAGTAGGGTGGGCACCTTAAGGCAGTTGGGTGTATAGCTGCCTCAAGGAACAGTTGGTGTATTGCTGCCCCAAGGTACAGTAGGGTGTGTGGCACTCTTAAGGGCAGTTGGGTGTATGGCTGCCTCAAGGTACAGTTGGGTGTATGGCTGCCTCCAAGGTACAGTAGGGTGTGTGCTCTTAAGGGCAGTTGGGTGTATGGCTGCCCAAGGTACAGTTGGGTGTATGGCTGCCTCAAAGGTACAGTTGGGTGTATGGCTGCCTCAAGGTACAGTAGGGTGTATGGCCGCCACAAGGTACAGTTAGGTGTATGGCTGCCTCAAGGTACAGTAGGGTGTGTGGCACTCTTAGGGCAGTTGGGTGTATGGCTGCCTCAAGGTACAGTTGGGTGTATGGCTGCCTCAAGGTACAGTTGGGTGTATGGCTGCCTCAAGGTACAGTAGGGTGTATGGCTGCCACAGGCACAGTTAGATTGTATGGCTGCCTCAAGGTACAGTAAGTGTGTGGCACTCTTAGGGCAGTTGGTGTATGGCTGCCTCAAGGCACAGTTGGGTGTATGGCTGCCTCAAGGTACAGTAGGGTGTGTGCTGCCCCAAGGTACAGTAGGGTGTGTGGCACTCTTAAGGGCAGTTGGGTGTATGGCTGCCTCAAGGTACAGTTGGGTGTATGGCTGCCTCAAGGTACAGTAGGGTGTTTGTTGCCCCAAGGTACAGTAGGGTGTGTGGCACTCTTAAGAGGCAGTTGGGTGTATGGCTGCCTCAAGGTACATTTGGGTGTATGGCTGCCTCAAGGTACAGTTGGGTGTATGGCTGCCTCAAGGTACAGTAGGGTGTGTGGCACTCTTAGGGCAGTTGGGTGTATGGCTGCCTCAAGGTACAGTGGGTGTATGGCTGCCTCAAGGCACAGTAGGGTGTATTGCTGCCCCAAGGTACAGTAGGGTGTGTGGCACTCTTAAGGGCAGTTGGGTGTATGGCTGCCTCAAGGTACAGTGGGTGTATGGCTGCCTCAAAGGTACAGTTGGGTGTATGGCTGCCTCAAGGTACAGTAGGGTGTATTGCTGCCCCAAGGTACAGTAGGGTGTGTAGCACTCTTAAGGGCAGTTGGGTGTATGGCTGCCTCCCAAGGTACAGTTGGGTGTATGGCTGCCCCAGGTACAGTGGGGTGTACAGCTGCCTCAAGGTACAGTGAGGGTGTGCTGCCTCAAGGAACAGTTGGGTGTATGGCTACTTCAAGAAACAGTAGGGTGTGGCTGCCCTCAAGGTACAGTTGGTTGTTTGCTGCCTCAAGGAACAGTTGGGTGTATATGGCTGCCTCAAGGTACAGTAGGGTGTACGGCTGCCCCTCAAGGTACAGTAGGGTGTATTGCTGCCTCAAGGAACAGTTGGGTGTATGGCTACTTCATGAAACAGTAGGGTGTATGGCTGCCTCAAGGGTACAGTTAGGTGTATGGCTGCCTCAAGGTACAGTTGGGTTTATGGCTGCCTCAAGGTACAGTTGGGTGTATGGCTGCCTCAAGGTACAGTAGGGTGTACGGCTGCCCCAAGGTACAGTAGGGTGTATTGCTGCCTCAAGGAACAGTTGGGTGTATGGCTACTTCAAGGAACAGTAGGGTGTATGGCTGCCACAAGGTACAGTTGGGTGTATATGGCTGCCTCAAGGTACAGTTGGGTGTATGGCTGCCTCAAGGTACAGTTGGGTGTGTGGCTGCCTCAAGGCACAGTTGGTTATGTGCTGCCCCAAGGTACAGTTGGGTGTGTGGCACTCTTAAGGGCAGTTGGGTGTATGCCGCCTCAAGGCTACAGTTGGGTGTATGGCTGCCACAGGTACAGTAGGGTGTGTGGCACTATTAAGGGCAGTTGGGTGTATGGCTGCCCCAGGCAACAGTTAGGGTGTATTGCTGCCCCAAGGCACAGTAGGGTGTGTGGCCTCTTTAGGCAGTTGAATGGACTGCCCCCAAGGTACAGTTGGGTGTAATGCCCAAGGTACAGTTGGGTGTATGTACTCTCAAGACAGCTTGGGTGTATGGCTGCCCCAATGCAAGTATGCGGCCTTCAAGGCAGTTGGGGTGTATACTGCCCCACAGAAGCGAAAATGGCTGCCCCAAGGTACAGTTGGGTGTATTGCTGCCCCACAAGGCAAAGTAGGGTGTATGGGGCCCTTACACAGTTGGGTGTATGGCTGCCCTCAAGGCAACAGTTAGGGTGTATTGCTGCCCCAAGGCACAGTTGGGTGTGCAACTGCCTCAAGGAACAGCTGGGTGTGTGGCCTCCTTAAGGACAGGTTGGGGTATGGCTGCCCCAAGGAACAGTTGGGTGCATGGCTGCCCTGACAACAGTAGGTGGCGGCTGCCCCAAGGGCCAGCAGGTGTATGGCTGCCCTGGCGACAGTTGGGTGCATGGCTCCTCAAGCAGTTGGGTGTATTGCTGCCCTGGAGTACAGTTGTATTTGCCCCCAATGCAGTAGGGTGATGGCTCTTAATGGCAGTTGGGTGTATGGCTGCCTCAAGGCACAGCTGGGTGCATGGCTGCCCCAAGGCACAGTTGGGTGTATGGCTGCCCCAAGGTACAGTAGGGTGTGGCGGCTGCAGTGGCTGCACAGTTGGTGTATACTGCTCAAGGTACAGTTGGTGCAGGCTGCCCCAAGGCACAGTAGGGGTGCATGCCCCTCAAGGGCAGTTGGGTGTATGGCTGCCTCCTGCTGCAGCAGCGGGTGTATGGCTGCCCCAAGGCACAGTTAGTGTGGCTGCCCCTAAGGTACAGTAGGGTGTATGGCTGCCCCAAGGCACAGTTGGGTGTCTGGCTGCCTCAGGCACAGTTGGGTGTATGGCCTCTTAAGGCAGTGGGTGTAAGGGCCGCCCCAAGGCACAGTAGGGTGTATGGCTGCCCCAAGAAACAGTTGGGTGATTGGCTGCCCCAAGGAACAGCAGTGTGGCTGCCCCAAGGCACAGTTGGGTGGTGGCCCTCATGACAGAGGGTATGGCTCTCTTGAAGGGCAGTTGGGTGTATGGCTGCCCCAAAGGTACAGTTGGGTGTGCGGCCCCTTCAAGGGCAGTTGGGTGTATGGCTGCCTCAAGGTACAGTTGGGTGTATTGCTGCCCCAAGGACAGTTGGGTGTATGGCTACCCTGGAAGGTACAGTTGGGTGTATTGCTGTCTCAAGGCACAGTAGGGTGTATGGCTCTTTATGGCATTGGGTGTATTCGCCCCAAGGTACAGCTGGGTGTATGGCTGCCCCGCTGGGCACAGTTGGGTGTATGGCTGCCCCAAGTGGGGTGGTATGCTGCCTCAAGGCACAGTAGGGTGGCGTATCCTCTAAGGGCAGTTGGGTGTGGCCCTGAAGGCACAGGGGTGTATGGCCTTGACACAGTAGGGTGTATGGCTGCCTCAAGGTACAGTAGGGTGTGTGGCCTTAAGGCGCAGTTGGGTGTATGGCTGCCCCAAGGCACAGTTGGGTGGCTTACATCTCAAGGCACATTGCTGCCTCTAAGACAGTAGGGTGTATGGCTGCCTCAAGGTACAGTTGGGTGTATTGCTGCCCCAAGGTACAGTAGGGTGTGTGGCACTCTTAAGGGCAGTTGGGTGTATGGCTGCCTCAAGGTACAGTTGGGTGTATTGCTGCCCCAAGGTACAGTTGGGTGTATGGCTGCCTCAAGGTACAGTAGGGTGTATTGCTGCCTCAAGGAACAGTTGGGTGTACGGCTACTTCAAGGAACAGTAGGGTGTATTGCTGCCCCAAGGTACAGTAGGGTGTGTGGCACTCTTAAGGGCAGTTGGGTGTATGGCTACTTCAAGGAACAGTAGGGTGTATTACTGCCTCAAGGAACAGCAGTGTGAACGGCTACTTCAAGGAACAGTAGGGTGTATGGCTGCCTCAAGGAACATTAGGGGTTATGGCTACTTCAAGGAACAGTAGGGTGTACGGCTACTTCAAGGACCTGTTGGGTGTATTGCTGTCTAAAGGAACAGTTGGGTGTATTGATGTCTCAAGGAACAGTTATGTGTATGGGTGCCTTAAGGTACACTTGGGTGTAGGGCTACTTCAAGGAACAATAGGGTGTATGGCTGCCTCAAGGTACAATTGCATGTATGGCTACTTCAAGGAACAGTAGCGTGTATGGCTACTTCAAGGAACAGTAGGGTGTATGGCTGCCTCAAGGAACAGTACGATGTATGGCTACTTAAGGAACAATAGAGTGTACGGCTACTTCAAGTACCTGTTGGGTGTATTGCCGTCTAAACGAACAGTTGGGTGTATTGCTGCCTCAAGGGACAGTAGGGTGTATGGCTGCCTCAAGGTACAATTGCATGTATGGCTACTTCAAGGAACAGTAGGGTGTATTGCTGCCTCAAGGAACAGTTGGGTGTATGGCTGCCTTAAGGTACAGTTGGGTGTAGGGCTACTTCAAGGAACAGTAGGGTGTATGGCTGCCTCAAGGAACAGTACGATGTATGACTACTTAAGGAACAGTAGAGTGTACGGCTACTTCAAGTACCTGTTGGGTGTGTTGCTGTCTAAAGGAACAGTTGGGTGTATGGCTACTTCAAGGAACAGTAGGGTGTATGGCTGCCTCAAGGAACAGTAGGGTGTATGGCTACTTCAAGGAACAGTAGGGTGTATGGCTGCCTCAAGGTACAGTAGGGTGTATGGCTGCGTCAAGGAACAGTTTAGTGTATTGCTGCCTCAAGGAACAGTAGTTGTATGAATGTCTCAAGGAACAGTTGGGTGTATTGCTGCCTCAAGGAACAGTTGGGTTTATGGCTACTTAAGGAACAGTAGGGTGTATGGCTACTTCAAGAAACAGTAGGGTGTATGGCTACTTCAAGGAACAGTAGGGTGTATGGCTGCCTCAAGGTACAGTAGGGTGTATGGCTGCCTCAAGGAACAGTTGGGTGTATTGCTGCCTCAAGGATCAGCTGTGGCTGCTCAAGGATGTTGGGCATTGCCTCTACAAACAGCTAGGGTGTATTGCTGCCTCAAGGAACAGTTGGGTGTATGGCTGCCTCAAGGATCAGTTGGGTGTATTGCTGCCTCAAGAAACAGTTGGGTGTATTGCTGCCTCAAGGAATGCAGTTGAGTGTATTGCTGCCTCAAGGAACAGTTGGGTGTATTGCTGCCTCAAGGAACTGTTGGGTGTATTGCTGCCTCAAGGAACGCAGTTGAGTGTATTGCTGCCTCAAGGAACAGTAGAGTGAGGGGCAACATGATAGAGGTGTATAAATGGAAGTCAGGGCTAAACAAAGGGGGCATTACTTGTGCCATACCATGTCGAGGGCCACGACGAAAGTTTCCCCATAATCTCTAAGAGAGGATGACCAATGATGTGTGCAGTAGGAGAGCAGATCACCAGTAGATCTCGCCTGGCGAAAGCCATACTGGTGATCCGGCAAAAGAGAAAAGCGTTCAAGGTGACGGAGAAAATGAGAGTTTAAGATAGTTTCGAAAATCTTAGCGAGGGATGAAGGTAGGGCAATGGGGCGATAGTTAGGGGGAATAGAATGGTCACCCTTCTTCGGGATGGGCTGAACCGAGGCATGCTTCCAAGAAGAAGGAAAAGTTTGGGTTTTGCGGCAAAGGCGAAAGAGGCGAGCAAGCACAGGGGCACACTCCCTCAGAACAGGAGGGGGTATTCCGTCCGGTCCATGTGCCTTACTCACATCCAACCTGGATAACACACCAGCAACCCTACGAGTGGAGATTATAGGCAAGTGCATAGATTCAGTAAGAGGAGCTGGAGTAGGAGGGATAGAGCTAGAATCGTCAAGGTGGAGTTAGAGGAGATTAAGGTGCCAAAGTGTTTGGCTTTATCAGGGGTAGAGTTGGCTATAGAGTTATCAGGTCGGAAGAGAGGAGGAAAAGAGGGAGTGCAGAAGTTATTATAGATATTTTGGTTAAGGACCAGAAGGATTTACTAGAAGAAGAGTTAGTCAGGGCAGTGGTCTTTATTTTTATAAAATTCCGCTTGGCCCTACGAAGAATAGCCTGACAACGATTCCTAGAAGTAATGAAAGAGGAGTGGGTAATAGGAGAAGGAGATAGTTTCATAACTTGATATGCCCTATCTCTCTCCCTACATGCAAGAGAACAGGAGCGATCAAACCATGATTGTAATGTATAGGTTTTTGTAGAAGATGGGATAAATGTACTCATACCACCCTGTATAACCCCAGCAATGCTGTCAGCACATACCGAGGTGTCCCGAGTGGAAAAGCAACATTCATCCCAAGTAAAGTCGGTGAAGAATTCTCGCAAGGATTCCCAGTTTGCCCTCCGATAGTGCCATAGTTGGCGTTTAGAGGTGGGAGAGGATGGTCGTGCCCAGTTTGGTTTGATTTAATAGAAATAAGATTGTAATCAGAAGACCCTAAGGGGGTAGAAATTGAGTATGAATAGTGTGAGGGGTTAGAAGTAAAACAAAGATCAAGAATGTTAATAACTTGATCGTATCGATCAGGAACATGTGTAGGATGTTTAATTATTTGTTCCAGATCATTAAGTAAGGAAGAAGAGGGTGTCTCGGCTCCACCTGGGTCATCCCTTTCAGAGCCAAGCCACTCTCTGTGATGTACTGTACATTGAAATTCCCTAGGTAGAGGATCTCGGTGATGGGGTGTGTGGATAGCAACGACTCCTGGCAAGTAGTGAAATAGTCAAAGAGTTTCAAATACAGGTAGTTGGTAGAGTTGGGAGAGCAGTATAGAAAACAAAGAAAAATAATCATAGTTGGTAGAGATATTTTGAGCCAGATGAGATCATAAAGAGAAGATTAAAGATCCGTGAGTCGTGCTATAGGTGTTCGTGTGGTGCAGTAGAC
This sequence comes from Homarus americanus, assembly GCF_018991925.1. Lineage (NCBI taxonomy): Eukaryota > Metazoa > Arthropoda > Malacostraca > Decapoda > Nephropidae > Homarus > Homarus americanus. The sequence continues at coordinate 10,529,120 of NW_024730668.1, read as the reverse complement.
GCATACACCTCCTTTTGAGCGGAAAGAGGTATGAAGGTTGTAGTTGGAGACTTGAGAAGTTATGGGTGAAGCTGCTTTGGTCAGTTAAAATTCAGATAGTAGTATTTTTTTTTTTTTTTTTTTAGGTTAAGGTGGGGAAAGGATGGAAGGCATGCTGGGGCTCAAGGCACAGCCAGACATGAGGGATAGAGAAGTCACAACATATAGTCTTGGTGGGAAAGGTTGGAAAAGAAGTTTAATGAGTTAAACAGAGGGGGACGACACCCCTTGTTTTACATATTACAGAGTTTGTTGGCTAACTAAGCTAACCTAGGATTTAGAATGAGGTTGCACAATGGTTATTTTAGTAGACAATGACTAGATTGATTTTACAAGTACAAGTTTATTAACATCTTATACTGTATTACGTTATGGACTCACTTGATTGTGACTTGTTAAATGTGAATTTATATCATCTAAGTTTTAATCTAAGGTGGATCACTGTGGCGGACATAGATGGATCGCGGGTTGGGTTGTTGTAGTGTGGGCAGACTCCGGGGCCACCAGGCGTGGGGTCTCCCTCCGTTGATGTCTTCCCTGCGTAGGTGGTCTGGGCTGTGAGGGTCGTCCAGGAGCTTGTCCCAAACCTTCTTCCCTAGGCGATGGAACCTGAAGTTGAGGGCCTCTGTTTTATTTCTTAGGTGGATGGTTTCCACTGTCTCCTGGTAGGGTGGCGCTTGGCCACTGGCTGACCTCAAACATTTGTTTTGGAAGCTCTGTAGTTGTTGTAGTCTAGTCTTCCCGAGTGTGACGAGTGGTATAGATGGGTACTCCAACACAGGCCTCACCAGCGACTTGTACAGGTGAACTTGTATCTTCTCAGGCATCAATTTAAAACGTTTTAATTTGGCTGCGGCGACTTTGGCTTTATTTAGTCTGTCCTTCACGTGGGAAATGATGCCCGTCCGAGAAATGATGAGGCCGAGCAACCTGCCTTGTTTAGAGTACTCAATCTCTTCGTCGTCGATCATCAATGGGGCCGGCTTGAATTTGGCTATGGGTATGACCTCAAATTTCGTTTTGTTTGTTTTTATTTTCCATTTATTTTCATACTCCGAGATCTCCTCTATTGCCCGAGCAGTGAGTCGCGCCATCCTTGCTGTGGACCTTCCTGGGCAGGTGACGATCTGTGTTACATCGTCGGCATACATGACGTACTCGCTGCCGACGATTGGGGGTGGCAGGTCAGCCGTGTAGAGTGTGTAAAGGGTTGGTGAGAGACAAGAGCCCTGAGGCACGCCGCTCGATAGTGAGAATTCTTCTCCAAAATGTTCTTGCATCTTAATTTTGGCTCTGCGGTCCGTAATGAAGTTGCACAGCAGGCGAGTCAGATTTTCGGGTAGCCCCAGTTGTATGATCTTATACTGCAGTCCTGCGTGCCAAACTTTGTCAAACGCCTTGCTGACGTCCCTCAGTACTATATTGCACTGTAGGCGGCCAGTCATGGCATTGGCGATCTGCTCGTAGGCCTGAGCTATGGCGGTGGATGTGCCTCGGTACTGGCGGAAGCCGAACTGGCGGGGATTATGCACGTCTTCGTCCTCCAGATACATCCGCAATCGCTTGTTGACTATTTTTTCGAAGATTTTGGCAGGTACCTCTAGCAGCGATATTGGTCGAAAGTTTTCGACTTTGTTTGGAGGCTTCCCTGCTTTTGGTATGAGGCGAATAACGGCGATTTTGAACATCTTAGGGAAGTATCCAGAGGCGAGGCAGGCGTTGCATATATGAGCAAGCCTCTCTATCATGTTGCCGGGGAGTTGAGCCAGGATCTTCTTGTTAATGTGACTTTGACCAGGTGATTTGTTTTTAAACCCTTTTATGACGGCTGACACATCTGCAGGAACAATGCGTTCCGTCAGGTAGCTTCCGTCCACCAGTCTGGTGAAGTCAGTCCGTGGGAGCGGCTGGAGCAGGTGCTGATGGTCCTGCAACTGACCTAAAATGTCCTCCTCAAAGTCCCTGTCGAAGCCCTCGTTTTCCTGTTCACTAATGGTAAAGATCTTTCGTAAATATCGCCGATGTAGTTGTTCTTGGTTTTCTTCCTCGAATATTTTTACGTTGTTTTGGTCGAGCAGGTAAGGGACCGTGCTAGAGGTGGAACCCATCAGTCGCTTGATCCCTTTCCAGAATGCAGCAGAATCGCGGTAATTGTTGGCTGCCTCCCACACCAAGGCGGCCCACTTTTGTTCATGTAGACGTTTGCTCTCGTGCTGGATGTCCGTCTGTAGCTCTCGGTACCGGTCTCTCAGCTCCTGCGTCCACCCGCGGATACTGGCTAGCTGTCTCACGTGAGTGTACTGGACACTGAGCTGCCTCAGCTGGTGACTAGTGTGAGGATGGGGAATGGTCCTGTAACTGGTGGTCGGGATGTTGTTGTCCATCTCCGTCTTCACATCCTTATACCATTGTTCGACCGCGTCGTCGATGTCATTAGGGCTGGCTTCTTCCAGGTTTCTCCCCTGCTTGAGACTGAGAGACTCCTTGAAGAGTCCCAGTCTGCCCGTTTGAGGTTTGACCTGATGTTGGCGGGTATCATAATGGGATTGGATGAGAGCGTCACGACGACTGGCAGGTGATCGCTGGTACTGATGGGTCCGGCGGTAACGTGCCTGTTCAGGACGGCCTCGTTGTTAGAGAGGATTATGTCGGGTGTTGTGGCACTGGCACGTCTGATCAATGTCGGGAAATCTGGCCCGAGGTGTTGCAGTTTTCCCCTTCTGATGTTGTCATACAGCGCCACACCGACGTTGTTCTCATTACCGTGTCCGAGTATGGCGTGGCGCGCATTTAAGTCCCCTATGATGTATGTTGGTTTTCTGTGGCGTAGCAACTGGTTTAGGTCTTGTTCGGGTAAGTAAGGACGTCTGGGAGGTAGGTACATTGTGCATATGATAACAGATCCCCTAGTTGTCTCCACCTGCACTCCCAGAACTGAATCCTCGAAGTCTGGCAACACTCTATGACTCAGACGTGACCTGACGGCCACAGCGACACCATCGTTCAGCTCACCCGTCATGTTCCTCTGGTATACAGTGTAGCCAAAAAATTTCAGCTTACTTTCGTCCTTTATGCCCGTACTGTTTAACAGAATGATGTCTGGGTCTAATTGATAGTATAAGTTAGACAGTTCATTACGTCTATTAAGGGACCAGTGTAGGACATTATGTTGGACAATTTTCATCCTGCTAACGACTGCCATTTCGGAGACTGTAGCTTGGGGCGTCGCTTGGAGTGTTTGCTCGGCTTCTGCCATTTCTAGGGGGACGGAACTTCTTAGCAGAGCCTTCGGACATCTGCTTGTCAGTCAATGGCGGGCCCTCGAACCTCTCGTCACCCTTGTACAGGAAGGTGTTCAGGTCCTGGGCCTGCGTGTCGTAGTAATCAACTGACGCTGCAGCTCGAGGGTCTTGTTCCTCTGTGGGGTGAGCCGTGTAGAGTGTGTAAAGGGTTGGTGAGAGACAAGAGCCCTGAGGCACGCCGCTCGAGAGTGAGAATTCTTCTCAAAAATGTTCTTGCATCTTGATTTTGGCTCTGCGGTCCATAATGAAGTTGCACAGCAGGCGCGTCAGATTTTCGGGTAGCCCCAGTTGTATGATCTTATAATGCAGCCCTGCGTGCCAAACTTTGTCAAACGCCTTGCTGACGTCCCTCAGTACTATATTGCACTGCAGACGGCCAGTCATGGCATTGGCGATCTGCTCGTAGGCCTGAGCTATGGCGGTGGATGTGCCTTTGTACTGGCGGAAGCCGAACTGGCGGGGATTATGCATGTCTTCGTCCTCCAGATACATCCGCAATCGCTTGTTGACTATTTTTTCGAAGATTTTGGCAGGTACCTCTAGCAGCGATATTGGTCGAAAGTTTTCGACTTTGTTTGGAGGCTTCCCTGCCTTTGGTATGAGGCGAATAACGGCGATTTTGAGCATCTTAGGGAAGTATCCAGAGGCGCGGCAGGCGTTGCATATATGAGCAAGCCTCTCTATCATGTTGTCGGGGAGTTGAGCCAGGATCTTCTTGTTAATGTGACTTTGACCAGGTGATTTGTTTTTAAACCCTTTTATGACGGCTGACACATCTGCAGGAACTATGCGCTCCGTCAGGCAGCTTCCGTCCACCAGTCTAGTGAAGTCAGTCCGTGGGAGCAGCTGGAGCAGGTGGTCCTGCAACTGACCTAAAATGTCCTCCTCAAACTCCCTGTCGAAGCCCTCGTTCTCTTGTTCACTAATGGTAAAGATCTTTCGTAAATATCGCCGCTGTAGTTGTTCTTGGTTTTCTTCCTCGAATATTTTTACGTTGTTTTGGTCGAGCAGGTAAGGGACCGTGCTAGAGGTGGAACCCATCAGTCGCTTGATCCCTTTCCAGAATGCAGCAGAATCGCGGTAATTGTTGGCTGCCTCCCACACCAAGGCGGCCCACTTTTGTTCATGTAGACGTTTGCTCTCGTGCTGGATGTCCGTCTGTAGCTCTCGGTACCGGTCTCTCAGCTCCTGCGTCCACCCGCGGATACTGGCTAGCTGTCTCACGTGAGCGTACTGGACACTGAGCTGCCTCAGCTGGTGACTAGTGTGAGGATGGGGAATGGTCCTGTAACTGGTGGTCGGGATGTTGTTGTCCATCTCCGTCTTCACATCTTTATACCATTGTTCGACCGCGTCGTCGATGTCATTGGGGCTGGCTTCTTCCAGGTTTCTCCCCTGCTTGAGACTGAGAGACTCCTTGAAGGAGTCCCAGTCTGCCCGTTTGAGGTTTGACCTGATGTTGGCGGGGATCATAATGGGATTGGATGCGAGCGTCACGACGACTGGCAGGTGATCGCTGGTACTGATGGGTCCGGCGGTAACGTGCCTGTTCAGGACGGCCTCGTTGTTAGAGAAGATTATGTCGGGTGTTGTGGCACTGGCACGTCTGATCAATGTCGGGAAATCTGGCCCGAGGTGTTGCAGTTTTCCCTTTCTGATGTTGTCATACAGCGCCACACCGACGTTGTTCTCATTACCGTGTCCTAGTATGGCGTGGCGCACATTTAAGTCCCCTATGATGTATGTTGGTTTTCTGTGGCGTAGCAACTGGTTTAGGTCTTGTTCGGGTAAGTAAGGACGTCTGGGAGGTAGGTACATTGTGCATATGATAACAGGTCCCCTAGTTGTCTCCACCTGCACTCCCAGAACTGAATCCTCGAAGTCTGGCAACACTCTGTGACTCAGCCGTGACCTGATGGCCACAGCGACACCATCGTTCAGCTCACCCGTCATGTTCCTCTGGTATACAGTGTAGCCAAAAATTTTCAGCTTAGTTTCGTCCTTTATGCCCGTACTGTTTAACAGAATGATGTCTGGGTCTAATTGATAGTATAAGTTAGACAGTTCGTTACGTCTATTAAGGGACCAGTGTAGGACATTATGTTGGACAATTTTCATCCTGCTAACGACTGCCATTTCGGAGACTGTAGCTTGGGGCGTCGCTTGGAGTGTTTGCTCGGCTTCTGCCATTTCTAGGGGAACGGAACTTCTTAGCAGAACCTTCGGACATCTGCTTGTCAGTCAATGGCGAGCCCTCGAACTTCTCGTCACCCGTGTACAGGAAGGTGTTCAGGTCCTGGGCCTGCGTGTCGTGGTAATCAACTGACGCTGCAGCTCGAGGGTCTTGTTCCTCTGTGGAGTGAGTCGTCATCATCTGGTCGCAACCATTGACTGTGGTTGCAGTCCGATGGTCACTGTCGTCGCTGGGAGTGCATGTAATGGGATCGCGGGCATTTACGGTGTCGTTGGAGCTGTGATCCCAGGGGGACTGACTGGCCACGTCGGGATTGCGGTTATACTGACTTTTGCCTAAGTCAAGGAGGTCATGGTCTATTTCTGGCGTGGGTTAAGGTCGTCGATAAGTCGTTGAGTGGGTTACTACCTTAAGGATTTCTTTTGAAGGGACTTTGTCGCTTATTTCAACAGGTGCAATGTTGTTCCTGGTTAGTGTCTCGTTGTGGTGTTTCGAGAATGAACCTGGATGAAATATGTTCATGTGATGGGCATGTAGGTAAGACAAGTATACAGTGGTGGCTTTGGACTCGTCCAGCTGCCTCAACTTCTGTTTCCAGAATTGGTAGTTCGATCTTTTTTCCCTTCTTACCTCTACTTTATTCTTATCATCGTATAGTTTTACATACTCTGCTCATCTCTGTTACTTCTTCTGCCTCCAACAGGATCTTATTGTCTTTGATTTTAATAGTTCCACCCCATTTATTTCCTTTTTCTGGTTGTTTAATACTTCAGTACATTTCGTGTCCAGATCATCTTTCTTGGCCTGTCTGCATTCTTTATTTATAATTCCTTTGTTTGTTTTTTTGTAGGACTCACTCCGTTTTATTGTATTTGTTCGTCGATCCATCTTCTTTAAAATTGCTGTCCTGGTCCTTGTTCATCAGTCACCCTCTAGTAATACTGAAAATCTATTTCCGGTTTCAATTTCATATTCGGTCCGTGCCCTGTTTAAGCTTCCCTAAATCCCATTTTATTTCTTCCATTGTTTTCTTTTCTTTTTTCTTTTTGAAGTTTTTGCCTCACTAAACTCATTGCTGGGACGTGATCTGGTCCATAATCTGCCCCTGGATAGATCTTGGTTTAAGTTATTGAATTTCAGAATCTTTTCTGAATTAAATTGTAATCTATTTGATTCCTGAAAATGTTGTTTACTTTGTCCTGGAGTGAGACCTATGTATAGAGATGCCCAAGGCGTTGTTCAAACCATGTTTTTTTGCAATTATTGTCTTAATTTCCTTAAAAAAGTCTATAAATATTTATCCTCTCTCATTTCTATTTATCAAACCCATGTGGTCCTTTTTCTGGTGCTTGTTACCCTCTCCCAACTTTTGCGTTAAAATCATTCACTTACATTCTGACACTGCCCAATATCTCTATTACACTACTACTCAACTTCTGGTTTACAGGAATGCCAACAGCTATCTCATGCTTTTCACCACCACCTGAACATTAGCCCCCAAAGTGCTCAACGTGCTCACATAAAGATTAGCCCCCAAAGTGTTCATCTGAAGATTAGTCCTAAAATGTTCACCTGAAGATTAGCTCATAAAGTACTCACTTGAAGATTAGTCCCCAAAGTACTGATATGAAGATTAGCCCCAAAGTGCTCATCTGAAGATTAGCCCCTAAAATGTTCACCTGAAGATTAGCCCCTAAAATGTTCACCTGAAGATTAGCCTCTAAGGTTTCACCTAAAGATTAGCCCCAAAGAGTTCACCAGAAGTTTAGCCCCAAAGTGCTCATTTGAAGATTAGACCCTGAAGTGCTCATCTGAAGATTAGCCCCAAAGTGATCACATGAAGATTAGCCCCAAAGTTCTCATCTGAAGATTGGCCCCAAAGTGATCAGCTGAAGATTATTCCTAAAGTGCTCACCTGAAGATTAGCCCTAAAGTGCTCATCTGAAGATTAGCCCAAAAGTGCTCATCTGAAAATTATTCCTAAAGTACTCATCTGAAGATTAGCCCTAAAGTGCTCATCTGAAGATTAGCTTCAAAGTGCTCACCTGAAAGTTCACCCCGAGCTTAACTCACAAAAACTTTCACAGCAACTCTGACTGGGATATAATCCTCAGGTGACGGTGGACATCAGTAATCACCAGAAGATTGTCCCCCGCTTTTGATTTATTCCACCTGAAGTATGAGCACTCCAACATAAAAGAATACACAATAACGTTATTAAAGTAGTAAGGCTATGAAAATATAAAAGAATGCATCTCCACATATCACTGTAAATGATGGATCCCAGCTGAACCACTGCTTATAAAATAGGATTATTTCCATGGAGCCAGTTGCTGGTTTGATGATTATGTTGACAATACTCAAGATCCACACAAGAGTGTATGGCACTTTTTCCCCGATTCTTCGGTTTATGAGAAAAACAAGATTCCTCTATTTTTACGATAATCCAAGGACCGCCGAGTTGGGCTGGATTTCCTTGAAAATACATCGTGCACATTTCATGAAAAAAGAAAAAATACAGCAACCAATCATTACTTTCTCAAAAAGGTTTACATTACGGCAATTTTCGCCAATGCAGTCACTCTACACACTGTGTATATGACATGGACCCATTTCCGAAGAGTCATACGTAAATTAGAAAAATGATTCATTCCTTATGGGTATTGAGTTTTTACTTCTGGTAGTCATAGGACTAGCATTTCCGTACAAAGCCATCCTTACTTTTAGATTGTTACATCTTTGATAATTCATTTCAAGTTTTAAAAGTCCATGTTGTTCACACCAATTAATATCTGGTAAGGGGTTCTCACAGAGCAAAGGTGGCACAACAATCTGGAAGGTACAGTATTGTGTGTCATGGTCTACTGTTATCTGACTGAATGATAAGGAAGCTTATCTCTTTTTATATATTAACTCACTTGAAGTGTCACCCCAAGGGCTAATCTTCCGGTAATCCATAATGCTAAAATTGCTAATGGTCTTGGTTTTGGTCTTGGACTTCTTCACTTATCTGTAACGATATCTAGCTGTAGTTAACTGTATCTGTAGCAGTGTTTAACTGTAGTTAACTGTATCTGTAGCGCTGTTTAGTTGTATTTAATTGCATCTATAGCGAACTTACTGTAATATTGACATTAGACTTGACTTGTACTTGTTATTTGTCTGCATCTGCTTCTTGAAGTACGTTTCACCATCGAACTGATGAAGTCATATATAATCCAGACCATATATGGACAAAATAATTATTATAATCTCGTATTAGCTGACTATTATAACAGTTAGTTGAGAATAGATGCACTTGTAATGCAGCCCATATTGTACATCATATTAATTATAACATACTGTATATGGAAAGCGCAATGGTCGTTTTGGGTGAAATGCGTGATTTCCCGTTAAAATCTTTGAAATTTATATTGATATATAAAGGAAACTCTGATGAAATAAGAGGAATATCACAACACCATTGTTTTTTAAACATGACGCAGCCTGTATATCTGAGCTAAGATATCTAAGAATCTTTTAATATCAAGCAATGAAAATTGTATTACCTTAATTTCTGCTCGCAATAAGTTTCATGGTAATATACAGTAGACCTAAACAGAAAAGTAATCATTATCATTTTGTTCAGTAGGCAGATCGGTGCGCTTCATCTTTAATGTTTGCAATAAGTTGATAATTTCCATACTATTTAAGTGGAAAGAACAAATTATAGGTAAATGATCATGATTAACTTTGTTCCCTGCGAAGGAAATACTCTTTCAAGAACGCGGTACTAGAATAGTTGAGCTTACTTATACAATTATCTTTTTATATCATTGTCCATTACGCAGGGGAATATGCATGGTAACACATAAGTATTGCACCGCCATGTTCATATTATTTTCAGAATTAAGCCAAATCTTTGAGCTGCGAGTGTACATAAAAACGTAAGAACATAAAAATGGAGGAAACTGGAGCGGGCCTATTGGCACATACTAGGCAGCCCCGTTTATATCCATCCGCTGTTGCTCATATATCCGTCCAACCTATATTTAAAGCTACCCAGCGTGTAACTTGTTCCACTCATCCACTAATCTTTTCCAAGTTAGTGTTTACCTATCTCGCACCAAAAATCTAAATTTATCTAATTTAAAACCATTTCTACGAGTTTGCTCATGATTGAATAGTTTAAGTGCCTTTGTTATATATAACCTACGTTTAACCCTGACTTCCATGTAAACATCTCGATCATATCGCCCTTCACTCTACGTTTCTCGAGGCAGTGTAATTTTAGATGCTTTAGCCTGTCTCTGTACTCAAGGTTCCTAATGCCCGGGATTGATCTTGTTTCCTCCTCTGAATGCTTTCTAGATGTTTTTATCTCCATTCTGTAGTACGGTGACCAGAACTGAACTACGTAATCCAAGTGAGGTCTCACAAGCGCAATATATAGTTTTAGGATAACCTCGCTAGTCTTGGAACTAATATTCCTTTGCATGAGCCCAAATACTTTGTTTACCTTGTTTCGAGCAAATACGCATGATTGTCTTGGTTTAAGATTCCTACTTATCATTACTCCTAAATCTTTCTCACAGTCGGATTTCTCTATAACAACGTTGTTCATCTTATATCTGGTTTCTCTGTCTACATCTCCTCAACTAAGTACTTTACGTTTGTCTACATTAAATTTCAACTGTCATTTTCAGACCATGCTGTTTTTTTTAGATCGTCCTGTAGTTTTGCGGAGTCTTCGTCAGATTTAACTACACGCCCTATTTTACCTCCCACCCAGGAGGAGGCGAGTGCCATGTAAACAATGTTATCTCTGACCACACCCCACAAAATACAAGGGATACAGTAAACGAGGCAACTGCAGAGATTTGAGGGGGACTGGAGTTAATACCAAGACCAGAGACATTGCCGAGGACAATTTCCGGCTTAAAACTCATATGCACTAATAATGACACGTTACTTGACAAGAGAAAGGAGTTTGAAACACTACTGGAAGTACATCAACCAAGATATAGTAGGTGTTGCAGAACTGTTGTACAAAAACAGGAGAATCGAACCGGAGGAATGTGAGTTTAATATACTGTAGATAGATATGACTCATTTACGAACCTTTCCGAAAAAACTTGCAAGAGGGGTGTGGTTATCTATGCTAGTCAAGCCCTTAGAGCCAGCAAAGTGAGGGTGCGGGGAGATGTTTTCCAAGAAACAAAGTGGTGTAAAATGAATCTACAGATCCCCAAACTGTAGCGTATTAAACCAAAGAACTTAAGAGCCTTAATTGACAGTGTAACGGTGCTAAACCCAAGCCACCTCCTTGTCATGGGGGACTTTAATTATGGCAACATCGACTGGAAAAATGAATCCACGCCAAACGACCTAAATAATCCTGCCACTCTTTTCGTAGAAACTCTAGAGAAACAATTTTCTATTCCAACTTGTTCAAGATCCGACACTGCAAAGGGGAACAATCACCCAAACCGCTGGACCTCATCATAACTAACGAGAAGGATATGATGGCCAATCTGGAACACCTAGCCCCCGTTGGCATCAGCCACCACGTAACGTTGACCTTCAGATTTAACTGTTACTTGGTTTATGAAAATAGCAGGTCCAGGTTCAAATATTACAAAGGAAATTGCGACGGGATGAGAGGGGGAGATGGGGAATATACACTGGCCTAACTTACTAACGAATAAGAACGCAGACGCTATGCTGAATATCATAACCAGTAAAGTTAGCCATTCGATCGATAAATATATACCCAAGACCAAACCCAGTGCGCCAGGAATACAAAGAAACCACTACACATGAACCATGCGGCGGTCGGCAAATTTAAGAAGAAAACTCATAAACAGGACAGGAGGGTGTATGCCAGATCCAGGAACCAAGCAAAGTCAGAGTGTAGAACTGCTGAAAACGAGTTCCAGAGGCAAATTGCAAGTGAGGTCAAGTCAAACCCAAAGACTTTTTAGCGCTACGCAAAATCGAAATTAAAAACGCGAGTAGGTATATCTGACCTGTGGCCTGAAGATGGTAGTTATGCAGAGTCTGGCCAGGATAAGCGGAGGCGTTGAACAAATTCTTTTCCTCGGTGTTCACAAGAGAGGATGTGAACAATCTTCCTCCATATGAGGAAAGATGGTTTGACACAGTGCTAACCCACACTGTGTTAAGATCCTGTTCTGCAAATGCCTGGATGAGCAAAAGGTCACCAATGACTGGAAAATGGTTTATGTTAATCCTATATTCAAGAAGGGCGATAGTCACTCCACGAATAATTATAGATCAGTGAGCCTGACCAGCATAATTTGTAAAATGTTAGAGAGTATCATATGAGATGCCATGATGAAACATCTACTCCGAAACAACCTTGTAAAGGACAGCCAACGCGGTTTTATACCGGGACGATCCTACTTGACACAATTACTCAAGGTCCTGGGTGTTTGGACTCGCATTCTAGAACAAGGCGGAAATAACGGTAATGTATACCTAGATTTTGCCAAGGCTTTCGACAGCGTACCCATAAAAGGCTAAGAATTAAATTGGAAGGGTACGGGATTCGGGGAAATGTCCCAGAGTGGATTGGAAACTTTCTGCATGACCGCAAACAGTATGTGGTAATAAATGGTACGAAATCGTCATGTGTACCTTTAACAAGCGGGGTACCACAGGGCAGTGTATTGGGCCCGTTGTTGTTTGTTTGTTTCATAAATGATATGCCAGAAGCTATACACTCCTCCATACAAAAGTTTGCGGACGATGCTAAGTTATTTAGGAAAATTAAGAACCAAACAGACTTGTGAAGAACTACAGAAAGATCTCTATGAGCTTCAAGAATGGTCGAAGAAATGGCTGCTAAGATTCAATGCCACGAAGTGCAAGAGGATGCACCTGGGTCGCATCAACAGTAAGGAGGTGTATCACATGTCCGAACAGGACGAAGAAACTGTATTAATTGAGACCGAATGTGAAAAGGACCTGGGTGTGTATGTCGACAATGAACTTAAATTCTTGGGCCATTGTGAGAAGGTGACTCAGAGAAAGAAACTAATAGGTCTTATAAGAAGGTCATTTAGAGATCTGGAAGGTCCGTCCCTCGTTACGATTTTCAAGAGTGAGGTGCTTCCCCGTCTGGAGTATGCTAGACTGTCAATTGATTGAAATTGTCCAAAGGAGGGAGCACCAGACTAGTGCCTGCTCTACCGAACCTCAGCTACCGAGAGAGATTAGAACGCCTGCAACTGCCGAGCTTATACCACAGTGCATAATCATCTCAAAGGGCACTAATTGGTCGATGGTACATACCTGGAGCTGGCGGACGTCCGCCAAACAAGTGGTCACAACTTAAGGTTGACGAAGCCATAAGTCCAGAAAACTGAGAGGGCAAACTTTTTTGGAGTGAGAATTGTGAACTCTTGGAGCAATCGGCCAGAGAGTGTTGCGACGGCACCGAGTGTGAACTCATTCAAGGCCAGACTTGACCAACACTGGAGCAGGTTCCGATATATTCAGGAGCCAATCAGTGGCGACGAGGATAAAATTAAAGTGTCGTCATCAAATTTACTTATGTTGCTGTCTACGCCTATATCTACGTCGTTTATTTATATAATAAATAGCAATGGTCCAAGTACTGCGTCCTCGGGGTACTCCACTATTGAAATTACCCTAATCGGATTTTGTGCCTTTAACGTTTACTCGCTGTTTCCTTTCTTGTAACCACGCCCTTATCCCTTTTAGAATATCTCCTCGAATTCCATGGGCCTCCACTTTTCGAATTAGTCTTTCATGGGTATACCACATCATAATCATGCCCGTCATCTACTGAATAGAAATCCCTTGAAAAAAATGTTAATAGATTTATCAGACGTGAAAGCCCACGTGTGAAGCCATATTGGGAATCATTGATTAACTTGTCCTTCTCGAGGTAAATGCTGAATGTTAAATGCTAAATGTTAGTTACAAACGCACACAGCACAATTTTTTCATGTCATTTAAAGAAAAGGAATTTAAGAATGCAGCAAACATTATTATTATTAATATTATTATTATTATTATTATTTTACAGGACCACCTGGACCCCCAGGAGTGGGTCTTCCCGGGAGGATAGGTGAGCGTGGATCCCCTGGTCTCAATGGGCCCCAGGGTGGCAGAGGTGCTCCAGGGCCTCAGGGTCCCCCAGGCCACTGTGAGTACTGTAACCCTGCCTTGGCGTACCAGGCAGCTGCATCCCAAGGTAATACAAAGGGGCCGTGATCATCAGCACTTGAGGTAACACCCACGACTTCAAGACCCTGAGGCCACATGACCTAAGCTCACAGTTGTTTGTTGCTGTCAATGAACTATCTGTACCCTCCTCCTACACTTGTCTTATTGCCAGCTTTACTCTTGCCATAAAATATAAACTAATATAATTTGGAAATATTGAACCGTCTCTCAAACTTATATTTAGTTTAGGTTATAAAGTTTCCTTTTCTGTTTCACGTCTCACTGTGTGTTCATCATTAATTTGAATGAAAATGTTATTTTTGTTCTAGCGAACAAAGTGATACTTTAATATGTGCTTATAAAACAGCTCAGTAAACCAAGTAAACATATCAAGAAGTTACACAATGCTTTGTATACAGTGAAGTGTGTGAATACAACAAATTTTGTGGATACACTTAAGTTTAAACATTCATCACTGCCAAACCCTCATGGTTTTTGTGTTATTTTATTGTTGTTACTGTGGTTGAGGATAATGGTAATATGAACATTGAAGATGTACTTTACTGGCTCAGTCCACCTCAATACTTCAACCAAACTTACTGTTATAAAGTTGCCTTTCACTTTTCCAATTCAACATAGATATCATAGACGATTTATATTTGATACAAAAGTAGGAATTTTCTGCAGTTATAGATTCACGAAGTTTGATTATTAATAATTCATAATCTAACCCAAACAACAATAAGGATGCAAGCCTGTTGCTTTAAGAGTGAGGGATGTAATATTGTTGGGAAACTGAGCATGTGTTCAATGGTGCTCCTATACTGTAGGCTCTCTGCCTCGTTTAAGCTGGCATCATGTATATTCTGTAAAACTAACTTTGATCTGTACATAATATCATTTTTTATCAAAATTAATAAAGAGTTGGCCAACAACTGGCTGCATGGATTTATTACCTCCATTTACGGTCCTTTACCATGATGAGTTAAAAAGTGGTACTCGAACATGGTGAGTCACAAAGTGGTACTCTAAAATGGCGAGTCACAGGGTGGTGCTCTAAAATGGTGAGTCACAGGGTGGTGCCCTAACATGGCGAGTCACAGAGTGGTGCTCTAACATAGTGAGTCACAAGGTGATGCTTTAACATGGTGATACACAAAGTTATGATCTAACATGTTGAATCAACGGGTGTTACTCTAACATGGTAAGTCACAGGGTGATACGCTAGCATTGTGATTCACAGGGTGGTACACGAACACGGTGAGTCGCAAGGTGATGCTCTAGCAGAGTGAGTCACAGGGTAGTGCTCTTAAATAGTGAGTCAAATGGTGGTGCTCTAACATATTGAGTCACAGGGTGATGCTCTAACATGGTGAGTCACAGGGTGGTACTCTAACATGGTTAATTACAGGGTGGTGCTCCAACATGGTGAGTCACAGGATGGTGCTCTAACATGGTTAATTACAGGGTGGTGCTCTAACATAGTGAGTCACAGGGTGGTGCTCTAACATAGTGAGTCACAGGGTGGTGCTCTAACATAGTGAGTCACAGGGTGGTGCTCTAACATGGTGAGTCACAGGATGGTGCTCTAACATGGTTAATTACAGGGTGGTGCTCTAACATAGTGAGTCACAGGGTGGTGCTCTAACATGGTGAGTCACAGGGTGGTAATCTAACATAGTGAGTCACAGGGTGGTGCTCTAACATGGTGAGTCACAGGATGGTGCTCTAACATGGTTGGTGCTCAACATGAGTACAGGGTGGTGCTCTAACATAGTGAGTCACAGGGTGGTGCTTTTAACATGGTGAGTCACAGGATGGTGTCTAACATGGTTAATTACAGGGTGGTGCTCTAACATAGTGAGTCACAGGGTGGTGCTCTAACATAGTGAGTCACAGGATGGTGCTCTAACATAGTGAGTCACAGGGTGGTGCTCTAACATGGTGAGTCACAGGGTGGTGCTCTAACATAGTGAGTCACAGGGTGGTGCTCTAACATGGTGAGTCACAGGGTGGTGTTCTAACATGGTTAATTACAGGGTGGTGCTCTAACATGGAGAGTCACAGGGTGGTAATCTCACATAGTGAGTCACAGGGTGGTGCTCTAACATGGTGAGTCACAGGGTGGTGCTCTAACATGGTTAATTACAGGGAGGTGCTCTAACATGGTGAGTCACAGGGTGGTGCTCTAACATGGTGAGCCACAGGGTGGTACTCTAACATAGTGAGTCACAGAGTGGCGCTCTAACATGGTTAATTACAGGGTGGTGCTCTAGCATGGTGAGTCACAGGGTGAGCTCTAACATGCTGAGTCACAGGGTGGTGCTCAACATGGTGAGTCACAGGGTGGTACTCTAACATGGTGAGTCACACAGTGGAGCAATACATGGTGAGTCAGGGGCTTGTACTCTAACATAGTGAGTCACACGGTGGTGCTCTAATTTGGTGAGTCAAAAAGTGGTGCTCCAAAATGTTGAGTCACAAGATGGTTACCCTAACATAGTGAGTCACAAGGTGGTGCTCTAACATGGTGAGTCAAAACGTTGTCTCTTATATAGTGAGTTACAAGGTGGTGCTCTAACATAGTGAGTCACAAGATGGTTACTCTAACACAGTGAGTCACAGGGTGGTGGTCTAACATAGTGAGTCAAAAGGTTGTCTCTTATATAGTGAGTCACAAGGTGGTGCTCTAACATGGCGAGTCACAAGGTGGTGCTCTAACATGGTGAGTCACAAGATGGTTACTCTAACACAGTGAGTCAGTCAAGGTGGTGCTCTAACATGGCGAGTCACAAGGTGGTGCTCTAACATGGTGAGTCACAAGATGGTTACTCTAACACAGTGAGTCACAGGGTGGTGGTCTAACATAGTGAGTCAAAAGGTTGTCTCTTATATAGTGAGTCACAAGGTGGTGCTCTAACATGGCGAGTCACAAGGTGGTGCTCTAACATGGTGAGTCACAAGATGGTTACTCTAACACAGTGAGTCACAGGGTGGTGCTCTAACATAGTGAGTCAAAAGGTTGTCTCTTATATAGTGAGTCAAGAGGTTGTGCTTTAACATGGTGAATTACTGGGTGGTGCTTTAACATGGTGAGTCACAGGGTGGTACTCTAACATGGTGAGATACAGGATGGTGCTCTAACATGGTGAGTCACAGGGTGGTGCTCTAACATGGTGAGTAACAGGATGGTGCTCTAACATGGTGAGTTACAGGATGGTGCTCTAACATGGTGAGTTACAGGATGGTGCTCTAACATGGTGAGTCACAGGGTGGTGCTCTAACATGGTGAGTAACAGGATGGTGCTCTAACATGGTGAGTTACAGGGTGGTGCTCTAACATGGTGAGTCACAGGGTGGTGCTCTAACATGGTGAGTCACAGGGTGGTACTCTAACATGGTTAATTACAGGGTGATGCTCTAACATGGTGAGTCACAGGGTGGTACTCTAACATGGTGAGTCACAGGGTTGTACTCTAACATGGTTAATTACAGGGTGATGCTCTAACATGGTGAGTCACAGGGTGGTACTCTAACATGGTTAATTAGAGGGTGGTGCTCTAACATGGTGAGTAACACGATGGTGCTCTAACATGGTGAGTTACAGGGTGGTGCTCTAACATGGTGAGTCACAGGGTGGTGCTCTAACATGGTGAGTCACAGGGTGGTACTCTAACATGGTTAATTACAGGGTGGTGCTCTAACATGGTAAGTCACAAGGTGGTGCTCTACCATGATGAGTAACAGGATGGTGTTCTAACATGGTGAGTTACAGGGTGCTACTCTAACATGGTGAGTCACTGGGTGGTACTCTAAAATGATGAGTCACAGGGTGGTTGTCTCATATGGTTTCTCACTGGGTGGTGCTCTAAGATGGTGAGTCACAGGGTGGTGCTCTACAATGGGGAGTCACAGGCTGGTACTCTAACATGGTGAGTCAGAAGGTGATGCTCTAAAATGATGAGACACAGGATATTACTCTAACATGTTTAGTCACAGGGTGGTGCTCTAACATGGCGAGTCATAAGGTGGTACTTGTATGTATATTATGTATGTTGTATGTATACTATGAATGTACTCCATTTATATACATTACTTATCTAGTCAGTAGCGTGTGGCAATGCCCCTTTTTCATGTCACCACACGCTTAGATAATGTGCCTGGCGACATCTGGAAGCTGCTAATGTACCACTTGCCACACGTCGCCTGAGAGGTCAGAGAGAGGTCAGTTGACCCATATAGAGTGTAGGGACTACCGGCGATGGGATTGCGCACCTCTGTACTTCCATCAAATAGAACCTACAGAACTCTACAGGTGTTTGTGTTCTCTCCTGTAGTTAGAACTGAGTACCCAGAACCCCTACATGGCGCAGTGAACCCCGACAGTACTGTAACATTGTGAGTCACAAGGTGATACTTAATAGTGGTGAGTCACAGGGTGGTACTTTAGTATGGTGAGTCACAGGGTGGTACTTTAGTATGGTGAGTCACAGGGTGGTACTCTAACATTGTGAGTCACTAGGTGATACTCTATAATGGTGAGTCATAGGGTGGTACTCTAACATGGCGAGTCAGAAGGTGAGGTTTTAACATGGCGAGTCACAGAGTGGTGCTCTATCATGGTGAGTAATGGGATGGTACTGTAAAATGGTGAGTCCAGGGCCGGATTAAGCTTAATAGGGGCTTGAGGCACAGATCAACTTGAGGCCCCCCACCCTCAAGGTATATATATATATATATATATATATATATATATATATATATATATATATATATATATATATATATATATATATATATATATATATATATATATATATATAGCAAGAACAAAATATACCAAAATTTATCAATGATTTCATCAATATTAAGCTTCTGCAAAATAACACATTCAATATTCATAAGAGACAGAAAATTGAGACGTTGCTAGGACATCGTTGAACGAAGTTCATGTTTTATATGCTTCAACTTCGAGAATATTTGGATTTGGGGGCCCCTTAGAGTCGGGGGTCCTGAGGCCAGTGCCTCAAGTGCCCCTTGGTTAATCCGGCACTGGGTGAGTCACAGGGTAAAAATTTAAGATGGTAATTCACAAGATGGCTCTAAAACATGGTGAGTGACATTGTGGTGCTCTAATATGGTGAGTCACAAAGTGATGTTCTAACTTTGAGTCACAAGGTGGTGCTCCAACATGGTGAATCACATGGCGGTGCTCTAAGATGGTGATTGGTGAGTAATGGAGTAGTACTCTAAAATGGTGAGTCATAGGGTGGTGCTCTAACATGGAGAGTTACAATGTGGTGCTCTAACATAATGAGTCACTGAGTGTTGCTCTAGCATGGTAAGTCACAAGGTCGTTCTCTAACATGGTGAGTCACAGGGTAGTGTCTAACATGGTGAGTCACAGGGTTATGCTCTAACATGGTGATTCACAAGGTCGTGATCTAAAATGGTGAGTCACAAAGTTGATCTCTAACAGGGCGAGTCACTGGGTGGTGCTCTTACATGTTGAGTCATGGGGTGGCTCTCTTACATGGCGAGTCACAGGGTTTTGCTTTTGTTGCAATTTCCGGTTACCTGTGGTAGCACTAATTAGAGGTGAACTGGAAGCAACATTCATAAATGTTTATGGGTTAAGTTTTGAAACCCAAATGGTCTTTTCTCCATTTATTAGGAAAATAAACTATTGCAAATTAACTGGTAAATCACCGTAATTAACGCTATGAGCTGTGAGCGTTAATATTGGATGAAGCTTGGATATATCTCGCTTCTTTGAGCACACTTCTCAGTGGCTCAGAGACGGGAGTTGAACTGGCGATTGCCGGCAACTTAATTGATGACTCTGAGGTCAAGGTGTGAGGGAACAGTGGGAATACACTGTCACATGTCCACTTGATGACTACTCACGGCTCATAGGAAAGTTACAATGGGTGATGTAATTATATAAACCTAATATTCCCTCACACCTTGGACGCAGAGGCATCAATTAAGTAGCTGGCAATCGCCAGTTCAACTCCCTTCTCTGAGCCACTGAGAAGTGTTAAAGTGAAGACAAAGGACTCAGTGTTAATACGCCCAGCGACGAGACTCTGCCTGTTGGAAGGGGTCGGAGAGTAAATCTAATGGTAGGCCGTAAATTCGTGCGAAGCCCGACAGGGGGAGTGTTATCGCCACGCACAATTGTGCGCGCCGGCCACATGTTAAGTGAAGAAACTGTTTACAATTCAGAATAGCTTACTAAGCGAGATGGAGCTGGTAGCAGCTGTGTGACTGCCTTCTACCTTAGAGGCAACAGAGACTGGACACCTTCCGCAAAATACAGGCGCATCCTGGTTGTGGCATGTCCAACGGTGACTTGACACTCCTTGCTCCCGCCTATGTTCACGTCCCCTCCGGCAATGTGGTTCTCTGCGATGTGGGCTTCGTCCAGGTGGTGTAGGTCTAGTCCCGAGAGCACGGACGTGTTGTAGCCCGGCCAAACACACCTGTGCACCAGTGTCTGCTATGGCACACAGTTGCTGCACCTCCTCCGCCCCACTGCAGTTGATCTATACCGTTAAACTGGCTATATCTTTTGTCAGGCCCGTGACCACAGCCACGCCCAAGGTGCTTGCATGGGCGCTGGTTTGTACTGGTGATTTGCATACTGTTACGACCGTGTCGTATTTTTCTATTTTTTGTTTTATAAATAACATGCTTCCATGTTGTTCCATATTATTCCTGTAATGATGTGTTATATTTACTATTATATAATCTAGTCACCTTACCCTGTGCTGTTAAGGTTTTACCTGTTATTATTTGTTCAAGCCCATCTTATTTCTTCATTTAGCATTGTAACAAGCATTCTTTGTTCTCTAACGACCATCTGCATCGTTAAACGACCCACCGGCGGGTCGCACAGGCGGGAAAAGGCCATATATATATATAGTAGTCCATCAACTGACAGAACACAGAAGCCACAGAGGAGACCATGAGA